>NC_092874.1:178023680-178661180 GCF_028372415.1 Notamacropus eugenii | reverse complement strand
GACATACTCTAGACCAATGTAAATAAAGTCACTTGAAGGAGGAAACAACTTCCAGGAATGGATCCCTGGCAGCAAAGGAGAGAGCTAGATATAGACTCAAGAGAGAGCTAGACCTGGACTTTGAAAGTAGAGTTATGAAGAGGAGCCAACCCTGGGAACCCAGCTTAGCAACCCACCCAACGGAGATGCTATATCCAAGAAGAGTTCATGAGGACTACAAGAGAAAAAGAATTTCCCAGCCTGACATGCCAGAAATTATAAGTTACATTTGCTGCACATGTATCCTAAATGTGTATCTCACCACCATTATGCTCTAACTTTGAGTCCACTCCTTCCGAGAATGCTGTGGGAGAAGGTGACTTAGGTTAAAGAAGCAAATGTTTTATAGCTACGGTTTTAATTATGCCATCTTAGCAAATGCCTTTGCTAAGAGCTAATTTGTCTACTGGTGGGGAGTGGTCATAGACAAGGTACCCCTACAACTTCAAGACAGCAGCCCCCTAAAGAGTGCTACCCAGACTACAAGTACAAATACAAATTGTGGGAGTAACCTAGAAGGAGAACTGCAATAAAAACGTTGGAAAGATAGATTGGAACTAGATTATAAGGGGGTTTAAGTACCAAGCACAGGTAGCAGAAAAATCTAAAACAACTCAGTTTTGTCTGCATTTCCTCTGTCTTGTCCCTGCCCCTGTTTTTATTGCAACCCTTACCCGGTCTGGTTTTCCTTACTGCTGAAATAACAAGAATAGTCCTATTTATTCTAAATAGATAAGATGAAAAAGACCTTTTCCTGTTACTAGCCTATGAACAGGCTTATCTAATCACAGGATACATTCCTTATTCCTACCCTGCAAACCACCAGTTTCAGTCCTTTCCAATCCAAAAGTCCCCCATACCCAGTTCACCTCCTGCCTAAACTGCAGCTAGGTAGCATAGTTGATAGAGTGCCAGGCCTGAAGTCAGGAAGATTCATCTTCATGAGTTCAAACCCGGCTTCAGACACTAGCTGGATGACCCTGGACAAGTCACTTAAATCCTGTTTGCCTCAGTTTCCTCATCTGTAAAATGAGCTGGAGAAGAAAATGGAAAATCACTCCAAAGTGTCTTTGCAAAGAAAACCTCAAATGTGGTCAGGAAAAAACTGAACAACAATATAAGCTTTATCCTTTTGTTCCTTCAGGGATAGGTGGAGCTTCCTTGCTGGCAAACTCAATAAACCCTCATTGATTCCTAAATTTATGGCAAAGAGTTTGGTATTGGATTTGGTTTTGATTCTGGTTTCTTGTGTCATTGACAATTTTACCTACACAAGTGAAGCAGACAACTGAGGTATTCATCAAACCAACATTTGTTTAAAATATGACTATATATGATACATAAAAATGACTATATATGATATATTATGACTATGATATATCAATAAATCTGATACTAATAATAAAAAATCAATGAATATGATGTATCAGTTACTACCTATTAACTTGGACTCGAACTAAATAAAAGATGAGGTTGAAAAAATTCTATATTTCATCCCCTAAACCCTCAGTTGTCATGTCTCTACATACAAAGGAGGTTTGATGTCAAAGTATTAAAATGTAATCATGTGCTTTGGTAACACTATTTTCCTAGACCTGATCTAACCACAGGATGTCCATCATGTCAGTGAACAACTCTTCTGTACAGTTTTAGAAATTGAAATTATTATCTCCTTCAATTTTTGACTCTAAATCTCATTGGAGTCAGTATATCTTTCAAGGGGTGAATGACAAACAACAGGAACAGAGGTGGAAAAAGTGGGGAGGGGAAGATAGAAAATGAATAACAGCACACATCTCAATGAAAATAATTAAACTTTGTTATTACTTAGTAGTAGTTGTTTTCTTGGAAATATTTTTAGAAGAAGATAACCAACTTTCATCTCTTCTCCAAGTTTATGAACCTTCTCATGTCCCTATCCCTGTTTTCTACTCTACATTTTTTCCCACCATCCTTCAAGTGAAGGATGTGTGATTTGTTCAGTTAGGGAGGTTCTTTGAGATACCTTTTAATCTGTTCTTTGAGATACATGAGGAATTAATAGAGAATGACCTCATTTTAGGGAATTTATATGTCCTCTTTCCTGAGCAAGTCCCAGAGTTATACTATTGTATTTTCATTTAATCAGAAAAGGAAAATCACATAGATTGAAACACTGGAACAAAGCTTTTTATTTTTCCCCTGCTGGATTTTCTGTGTTATTATTGCCATTAACCTTAGAAATTAAAATTATTCCACACCATCATAAACCAGATGAACAAGAAATTCCTCATTCTTCAGTTTTTGTTTTGTTTTTAGCATAATTCATGCTCTAAGATCTATCAGAGGAACAAAGGGTGTGACAGAGATCATTAAAAGGACTGAACCCTTAGCTTTGAATTACTCAATCCTTTTATGAGAAATAAATCGTATTAAACACTCTCAATCTCCCCAAGAAAGTTTTATTCTTTTTGTGCACAAGATCTTTATCTTTTGCATATTCCTTTACTAAAAATGTCACATATTTTTGTAGCACTTAATAGCTAAAGAAGTTTTAAAATATAGACAAATATTTTGACAGTGTTTATACATGAAAGGAACATGGAAAATACAAATGATTTGCTAATCATGGCTGTGCGTATCAAAGGTGGAATCTCAGCTTAACCCTGCCTCATTTGCCATTTTACTAACCAGTTCTCACTGTAGACCATGAACTCCTATTGACTGACTCCATTTTCTGTGCCCTTTCCAGGACTGACACAGAGAGACACAGAGAGACCAGAGGAACTCCATTGTAAAGAAATCTTTCTGTGTTTCAAAAATGTAGGTGAATAGAGGATACAGAGGGTGCAAAGGAACACGACTAGAGTTATACAACAGGGATGAACCTTGGGGTCTATTCTTGGAAGGGCAAGTAATTAACTTGGGCTCTCATTGCATTTTGATCCAGTGTACAATTATTCCTTTCTTTTCTCCTTCTATCTCTTCCTGGTCCTTACTCTCTCCTAAACTTATTTTTCTCTTTACGCCAATCTCCAGGACCCCCATTCATCCCTGATTTCCTAATCTATCAGCCTTGCTTCAAAATCTGGATATTATAATTAACAAGTTCAACTTTCCATTCCTTTCTAGCCTCCTTTTCCTACCACACGTCACCACCCTAAACCTCAGCCCCAGATATCCCTGAATCTAACCCCTACCATCTGCTTTCTCCAATCCTATTCTTGTGCTAGTCAGTCTCAGATTTCCCCCCACTCCAATCCAGCCTCCTCTCAGCTGCCAGGGATTGCTTTAAAGCATAGGTCTAACTATGCCACCCTCCTACTCAATAAACTAAAGTGGCTCCCTGTTACCTCAAGGGCCAAACATAACATCATCTCTTTGTCTTTTTAAAGCCCTTCGTAATCTTATCCCTTCCTACTTTTGCATGCTTCATACACTTCACTACAATCTGCATATTCTACTCATCAGAAACACTGCCCTTATTGCTATTTCCCAGCACACAACACTCTACCTCCAAACTCTATGCCTTCTCTTGGGCTGTCCCCCATGCCTAGAATGCTCATCCTCCTCACCACAGTTTCCTGGCTTCCCTGGCAGCCTTCAACTCTCTCCTCAAATCCTACCTTTTGCCCTTCCTGATCCTCCCCACCTCAACCACCACCCTCCACCTCAGCCACTGCCAGTGACTTCCTTCAGAAATCACACTCCATTTGCACTGTATGGAGATAGAGAGAAAGAGAAATAGATGGAGATAGGGACACACACACACACACACACACACACACACACAGAGTTATTGTTATCTTTTCTAACCTACTAGAATGTGAATTCCTTGAGGGTAAGAACTATATTTTTGTCTTCCTTGGAGGGCTTAACACAATGCCTGGCACACAGTTAGCACTTAGTAAATGATTTTTGACTGACTCTTCCAGCCATTTTCACCACCACCATTTCCTTGTTCTCAGTAAAGGATTCACTTTTGTACTTTATCTAGAAGCCACCCAGTGACTCCTTCTTTTCCCTAATTCAAAACATCAAATCTCCTCAATATCATCCCTTATTCCTTATTTCTTCCTCCTATACCCCCATCTAGGACAAAAAAGAAAAATGTATATCCTTGAAATCCTCCCTTCCTTTCTCTTCGTGCAGTTTTAAACCTCCTAGCTGAGATAGCTTTATGTTTGCCCTTAATAGCTTAAAACAGCACTAAGACTTTGGGGACCCTGTTATAGCACTTTGGGGTTTCCAATCCTTAGAAAAACCTTGTGAAATAATTGCTACAGGCAGCATTATCCCTTTTGCAAATGAGGAAATTGACCTAGTAACTCAAGTCTTTATGACGTAGTAGAGGAAGTGAGGCATGGAAGCACCTAATTTAACTGCAGAATGTGATAAATAAGCACATGAAAGATGAAGATAAGAAGTGATACCAGAGAACTTAAGTTTGCCTCAAATTATTTTTCTTCTAAAATCTATAGAGACCTCATTAACAGGAGGATTAAAAGAGGTGAATCACAGGCTATAATTTCTTCTTATTTTTTTTTTAATCTTCATACCTTCCTTATTTTCTAGTGACTTTCATTTTATTTCCCTTGGCTTCTCATAGCTTCTGTCTGTTGACTCAGTGGAAATTATTGAGAGATCAATCCTGGGAATAGTAGCACCAAGGCTCTTATCCAAGGAACCTTTCTAGGAACAGTTCTTGCTGTTGTTCATTATCATCACAAACTTTTATGCTCTTCTTTTTGTTTCAAGATTTCTCTGTTGTGTTATATAGGGTAGTGGGTAGGGGACTGGACTTAGGGTCCTGAAGACCTGGGTATGAATCCTACCTCAGACACTTGCTAGCTGTGTAATCCCAGGCAAATCACTTAACCACTCTATGCCTCAGCCTCCTCCTCTGTGAAATGAAGGGTTGGACTTAATAAAATCAGAGGTTCCTTCTTCCTCTAAATCTTTGATCCTATGAACTCCTCGGAATTTCATAGATCAGAAACTTCAACCCACATGTGTAAGAACCAGAAATTTTACCTCCAGAATCTGGGATCATTACCTTCCATCTAATTGTGGAAAGTTATATATTCCTAATTCAGGTTTAGTTCAACTACAGGAAAAAATAGAGACAAACCTATCCAAGGTAGTAAATTGACAACTTGGTCAAAAATCAACATTTGCTTTGTGTCTCATTAAAATTTTGCTGCCCAAAGGGCTATAAAACTGTGCATACCCTTTGCTCCAATGATACTGCCACTAGGTCTTGTATCACAAAGCGATCATAAAAAATGGGAAAGGACCCACAAGTATAAAAATATTTGTAGCAGCTCTTTTTGTGGTGGCACAGAATTGGAAAGTGAGAAGATGTCCATCAGTTGGGGAATGGCTAAACAAGTTGTGGTATATGAATGGGATGGAATATTGTTGTGCTGTAACAAATTACCAGCAGGAAGATTTCAGAAAAATCTGGACTCACAAGAACTGATACAAACTGAACCGAGCAGAACCAGGAAAAGGTTGTACACAGTAAGAGCAACATTGTATGATGAACAGCTATGATAGACTTAGCTCTTCTCAGCAATACAACAATTCAAGATAATTCCAAAGGATGCATGATGGAAAATGCTATCTATGTCCAGAGAAAGAGCTATGAAGCAGATCGAAGCATATTATTTTCACTTTATTTTTTCATAGTATTTTCCTTTTATTCTGTTTCTTCTTTCACAACATGACTAATATGGAAATATGTTTTACATGATTACACATATATAACATACATCAAATTGCTTACTATCTTAGAGAAGTGGGACAAAAGTGGAAAATCTGGAACTCAAGACTTTATAAAAATGAATATTAAAAATTGTCTTTATATGTAATTAGAAAATATAAGATATTATTGAAAAGAAAAAAAGAAAAGAACTTTGCTGCCTGGCAATGAGAATTTTTTTTCTGTGATCCTATTTTCAGTCTATCAATCAACTACTATTTATTGTCTATTATGTGTCATATACTAAGCACAGGGGATACAAAGAAAGACAGAAAAGTCCTTGCTCTCAAAGATTATTCAGTCATTTCAATCGTGTCTGACTCTTTGTGACCCTACTTGGGGCTTTCGTGACAAAAACATTGAAGTGGTTTGCCATTTCCTTCTCTATCTCATTTTACAAATGAGGAAAATGAGGTAAACAGGATCAAATGATTTTCCCAGGGTCACACAGCTAATAAGTGTCTGAGAATGAACATTGAACTTAGAGAGATGAGTCTTCCTGATTCCAGGCCCAGTTCTCTGGTTCTCAAAAAGCTCATTGTCAAATGGGGTAGACAGCATGTAAAAAGGTATGTACAAATGGGATAAAGACAGGATAATGGGGGGAAGGGGGAGCAATCTCAGAAGGAAGGCACTAAGACTAAGGAAACCTGGGAAAGATTTTTTGTAGAAGGAGGAATTTTACCTGAGACTTGAAAGAAACCAGGAGGCAGAGATGAGAAGGAGAGAGTTCCAGGAAAATGCTCAAAATCAGGAGAGTGAATATCATGTGCAAGAAAAACTTAAAAGGCCAGTATCTCTGACTCATAAAGTAAGCAGAGGGAGCAAAGTATAAGAAGACTGGAAAGGTAGGAAGGTGCTTGGTTGTGAAGGGCTTTAAATGACTGAGGACTTTAGGTGATAGAGTCATACCTATGTTTTAGGAAAAGCACTGGCAGCTGAAAGGGGGAGAGACTTGTGGCAGGCTATTACAACAATCCAGGCATGAGGTGATAAGTTTCTCCCCTAGGGTGGTGGCCGTGTCAGAGGATGGAAGGGGGTGTATATGAGACGTTAGGAAGGTAGAAATGATAGCACTTCATCACCATTTATGTAGTGCCCAGTACATTCCAGGCTTTGTGCTGTGTTTTATATCGTTTGATCCTCACAACAACCTTAGAAGAACAACCTCATTTTACATTTGAGGAAACTGAGGAAAACAGATTAAATGACTTGCTCAGGGTCACACAAATAGTAAATGTCTGAAGCCACTTCTTCCTGACTCCACGCTCAGCACCGTGAGGCTGTGCTTCATAACAAAGACCTGTGGAGAGAATTGAGACGGTAAGAAAATGATATAAAATCAAGAGGTTAAGAAAAACGTACAGAATAAATAACATGAATGCACCCTTTGACCCTGGAATTGTTAGACTTCATGCTGTGATTCTGTAACTAGTAGCAACTGACAACGAATGACAAAAACAATTAGGGAAAAAAATAATCAGCAGGAATGCTGCTCATTGTCACTTAAACAAAATCATTTCCTTTCTTTGGAACCCATGTGGAAATGTTATCAGGGCTAAAAGGTTGCTCTAGAGTATCATAAGATTTAATCACTCAGTGCAGGACAAACAGAGGAAACTATTCCATCACAGATCTGTCACTCATGGAAACCGACTTTTTCTATTCATTCTCAAGCAAGGATAAGGCAGCTGTTCAGCTACTGAGTAAACTAGCATGGCAGTTTAGTTTCCAACTAGGGCCAAAAGTTTGCCTATTATTTATACTAAAAATATTATTCATATTATTCTATTTTTCTTGAAGCCTTTCTGGGACAGGAGAATGCTAACAATGACATATCCAACGTAGGAATTCTAGAATAGTGACTCTAATATTCCTCTGAAATCCAATACAGGGACTCCAGATATAACCAATTATTCCAATACTCATCAAGTTTTTTATTCTCCATAATAACGGAGGGAAGACAATAACAGATAATCCCTAATAATACATAGTATCCAATTATTTTGTTTGATTTAGGAATGCAAGCAGTTTAATTTACAATATGTTTAGCCTAGATCTATATCAGTAGTGGGGAACCTGAAGCCTTGAGGCCGCATGTGGCCTTCTAGATCCTTGATTGCTGCCTTTTGACTTGAGTCCAAGTTTTACAGAACAAATCATTTTATTAAGGGGATGTATTCTGTGAAGTTTGAATTTGGTCAAAGGGCCACATTTGAGGGCCACACATGAACTTGAGGCTACAGGTTCCCCACCTCTGATCTATATCATTTCAGTCAAATGTGTGTGTGTCTGTGTGTCTGTGTGTCTGTGTATGTGTGTGTGTGTGTGTGTGTGTGTGTGTGTGTGTGTGTGTGTGTGTGTGTGTGTGTAAGAAACAGAGAGAGAGAGACAGAGAGACAGAGAGAGAAAGAGAAAGAGAGAGAGAGTTGTTGATAATTTTGTAGGGGAAAAAAGTCTTCTTGTGGCTGCTGTGCCAATATGTACATATAGTTTTACTCAGATATAATGGACATGTATATATTAAGATACAGACTCATATATTTCTATCATGGCCTTATTTTTGGTAGCTTTTTCTAATCTTGGGAAGTATAGCGGATGAAGTCAGAAATAGTCCACAAAGTCACTTATGGATAATTATGAGATGACTCTATTTTGATTTTCCTTGTGTGGACCTATGACCAGAGATGATCTCCCTCTCTGGCTTGCCATTGCACTGTTTTCACTCTAATCACCTACTTTAATTGGTGTCATCCTGAGCTTTCTCCCCTTTCTTGAAATCACTCATTCATCATTTCCTCCTCCACTCTGCTCTAAGAGGGTGTGGGGTGTGGGGTGTGCCCTTCTGACTGAATCTGGCCGAATTCTATCTTTGCTACCACCCCGCTCCAGACTTCTTCATGACCTTGCTCCATTTCCTTGATTGTCTCTTCTCTCTTACATCTTAATTCTCTTGTTTGCTACCTATTTCTACCGCTCTGCCTGTAACTCATTTCAATATTTTGAAAAAACCTTCATTTGTCCCATCTGACTCCTTAAACCACACACCCAAATGTCTCCTCCGCTTTCCTGACAAATTTATACAAAGAATACGTTAGAATCCCTCTTTTCACTTCATCACTCACCCCTCTCAGCCTCTGGTAATCTGGGCTCCATCTGTATTCTTTACAAAGTTTTTTTCTTCAGTCTTCATCTTTGAATTGTCTGCAGCATTTAAGACTCCTTTTTCAAAAATCCTCTTCTCCTTTGGTTTCTATGACCCTGCTTTAGCCTTGGTTGTCTTCCTCCCTCTCTTATAATTCCTTTCCAGTTTCCCTTCCTTCTCCTGCTCCATATATGTACGTTTTGGTCTTTATTCCTCTTTTCTCTCTTTGTAAACTCTCTCTCTCTTAGCAATCTCGTCCACCCATCACTTCTATGATTGTATCTGTGTAGGTGACATCTAAATTTACAGCTCCATCCCAAACTCTTCCTTTGAGGTCTAGTCCCAAATTTCCAACTGCCACATGAATGTGCTGTCAGCAATTCCAGTTCAACAGTTTAAAAATTAAACTCATCATCTTCCCTAGTCAATCTGCCTCACCTCCTAACTGCTTCATCATTGTTGACAGCTTTACTCTCCTCTTAGCTCAAAACCTTAGTGTCACCTTTGACTCTGCCCTCATTCTTGCCCTCCACAACCAATCAGGTGCCAAAGTCCCGTTGCTCCATGGTAGCTTTTGCATCTTTTTCCTTCTTTTCCCTCCCACTGATACCATCCTAATTCAGACTCTCATTATCTTTCACCTGGAATATTGTAATAGCTTCCTAACACATTTCTATGTCTAGTCTCCTTCTACTTCAATCCAGTTTTTACACTGTTACCAAAACAATTTTCCTAGTGCACAGGTCCAATTACATCACTTTCTTGCAAAAATATTTGCAATGGCTCCTGATCCCAATGGGATGAAATACAAATTCTTTATTTTAGCATTCAAGACTCATCACAATCTGGCTTCCACTTACTTTTCCTGTCTCCTTTGTTGTACTCTATCTTCCAGGGAAAATGGACAACTAATTATGATAGCTCCATTTATATAGCACTTTGAGATTCACAAGTACTTTACAAATATTATCTAATTTTATCTTCACAATAACCCAGAAGGTGGGTGCTATTTTTATCATCATTTTACAGCCTATAAATCCCTCAATTTCTTTTTAAATATATTCTACTTAAAATTTCTTTCTACTTCACATATGAGGGTTTTCCTCATCTGGAACTCAGCACAATGGATGGGGAGAATATGTTTTTCATGTTCTTCTGTTTATACACTTGATGCCATGAATCTTTCAGGCATGAAAGAAACCTGTCGTCATTGGAACCTTCACTATATGCTAAACACAAACCAACTAGACAGCGTAGTAAATAGAAGTCTGGGTCTGCAGTTTGGAAGGCATGAGTTTAAATCTAGCTTCAGACACTTTTCTACATGATCCAGGGCAAGCCATTTAACCTCTGCCTGACTCAGTTCCCTCAACTGGAAAATGGGAATGATCACAGCACCTCCCTCCCAGGATTTTGACATATTTAGCACTATGCCTGCCAGATAGTAGGTGCTTAGTAAAGTTTGTTTCCCTCCTGCAAGAGTCTGTTTCATTTCTGGGAAGTATAACTAAAAAAAGATGATCTCATTCCATCTCTGTGATAAAATTCATAGTTTTCTTTTTCCTAAAAGTCAAATCCTTCACTTCAAGTGACTAAATAGAATGTGGCTTTTAAAAAAAATCCTTGCTGAACATAGAACAAGGCAATATTCTCTGAGCCACTAGCATTTCCATTTGATTATAAATTGACTGCTTTTTGATAACTTTAAGCCCTTGCTTCTCACATTTTTTCTCTCAATTTTATTTTTTTATTTTTGCTTATTTTTAGTTTTCAACATTCATTTCCACAAGATTTTGAGTTCCAAATTTTCTCCCCATCTCTCCCCTCCCCCACCCCAAGACACAGTGCATTCTGATTACCCCTTTCCCCAATATGCCTTCCCTTCTATCACACCCCTCCTTTCCCTTATCCCCATCATCTCTCTTTTCCTGTAGGGTAAGATAGATTACTATTATTTAAACAAAATTGTATGTCAACACAGGGAGGGAGGAGGGAAGGAGGGGGAAGGAGGAGTGGGGGGAAGGAGGAGTAGAGAGGAGGAAAAAAATCTAGTTATATGGAAGTGATTGTGGAACACTGAAAACAAATAAAATACTAAAAAAAATTTTTTAAAGATACATTTCTATATCCCATTACTTGTATTTCTTACTTCCCATTTGCATGTAAAAACGATTCTCAGCATTCACTCCTAAAACTTTGAGTTCCAACTTCCCTCCTTTCCTCCCTCCCCACCTATCCCCACTGAGAAGGTAAGCAATTCAATATATGTTATACATGTGTAGTTATGCAAAAGACTTCCATAATAGCCATGTTGTAAAAGACTAACTATATTTCCTTCCATTCTATCCTGCCCCCCTTTTATTCTATTCTTTCTTTTGACTTTGTCCCTTCCCAAAAGTGTTTAGTTCTAATTACTCCCTTTTCCCATTTGTCCTCCCTTCTATTATCCCCCCACCACCACTCTTCTTCCCTTCTCCCCTTCTCCCCTACTTTCCTGTAGGGTAAGATAGATTTTCATACCAATTTTGAGTGTGCAAGTTATTCCCTCCTTAAGCCAAATGTGATGAGAGTAAACTTCACTTTTTCCCTCTCACCTCCTCCCTTTCCTCCTACATTGAAAAAGCTTTTTCTTGCCTCTTTTATGGGAAATAATTTGCCTCATTCCATTTCTCCCTTTCTCCTTCCAATATATTCCTCTCTTATCCTTAATTTTATTTTTTTAGATATCATCCCTTCCTATTCAACTCACCCTGTGCCCTCTGTCTCTCTGTCTCTTTCTGTCTCTGTATATATATATATATATATATATATATATATATATATATATATATATATATATATATATATATATATATATATATATATATATACATATATATATATATGTATATATATATATATGTATATATATATATATATATATATATCCCTGCAACTACCCAAATACTGAGAAAAGTTTCAAGAGTTACAAATATTATCTTTCCATGTGAATGTAAACAGTTCAACTTTAGTAAGTCCCTTATGATTTCTATTTCCTGTTTACCTTTTCATGCTTCTCTTGATTCTTGTGTTTGAAAGTATTCAGCTATGGTCTTTTCATCAAGAGTGCTTGAAAGTCCTCTATTTCATTGAATGACCATTTTTTCCCCTAAAGCATTATACTCAGTTTTGCTGGGTAGGTGATTCTTGGTTTTAATCTTAGTTCCTTTGACTTCTGGAATATCATATTCCAAACCCTTTGATACTTTAACGTAGAAGATGCCAGATCCTGTGTTATCCTGATGGTATTTCCACAATACTCAAATTGTTTCTTTCTAGCTGCTTACAATATTTTCTCCTTGACCTGGGAACTCTGAAATTTGGCTGCAATATTCCTAGGAGTTTTTCTTTTTGTATCTCTTTCAAGAGGTGATGTGTGGATTGTTTCAATATTTATTTTTCCCTCTGGCTCCAGAATATCAGGGCAGTTTTCCTTGATGATTTCATGAAAGATGTTATCTAGGCTCCTTTTTTGATCATGCCTTTCAGGTAGTCTCATAATCTTTAAATTGTCTCTCCTGGATCACTTTTCTAGGTCAGTTGTTTTTCCAATGAGATATTTCACATCATCTTCAATTTTTTCATTCTTTTGGTTTTGTTTTGTAATTTCTTGGTTTCTCATAAAGTCATTAGCTTCTATCTACACCATTCTAATTTTGAAAGAACTATTTTCTTCAATGAGCTTTTGAACTTCCTTTTTTCATTTGGCTCATTCTACTTTTTAAAGCATTCTTCTCCTCATTGGCTTTTTGGACCTTCTTTGCCAATTGAGTTAGTCTATTTTTAAAGGTGTTATTTTTTTCAGCTTTTTATGGGTCTCCTTTAGCAAGTTGCTGACCCACTTTTCATAATTTTCTTGCATTACTCTCATTTCTCTTCCCAGTTTTTCCTCTACCTCTCTTATTTGATTTTCAAAATCCTTTTTGAGCACTTCCAAGGCCTAAGACCATTGCATATTTATTTTTGGAGGTTTTGGATGCAGAAGCCTTGACTTTTATGTCTTCCTCTGATGGTATGCATTGTTCTTCCTCATCTGAAAGGGTGGAAGAAAATACCTTTTCACCAAGAAAGTAACCTTCTATAGTTTTATTTTTTTTCCCTTTTGGGGGCATTTTCCCAGCCAGTTACTTGACTTTTGAGTCCTTTGTCAAGAGGAGAGTATACTCTGAGGACCTGTAAGTTCTTGGTTCCTCCAAGGTGGCACAATCAAGGGAGGGGCATTTACTCCTCTACTGGTCTGTGCTCTTGTCTGCGATCAATCACAAGCTTTTCTGCCCAGGATCCATGAGTAGAATTCTCTCTCCAGAGCCTCCACCAGCTCCACCATGCCAGCACTCCTCCTCACCCCAGGGCCGCCACTCAGGACTGAGACCCAGAGCAATTGTTCGATTTCCCCAGGGTCTTTAGGCTGAGGGCTCCAAAAATGGACATGGTCCCTCAGTGACTCTCGCAGCCTTGGGTCTGGTGTTAGGGCCAGACCCTGCTCCCTTCTCACCCAGGTGAAAGAGCTTTCTCACTGATCTTTGAAGATGTTTTTGGCATTTGTGGGTTGAGGATTCTGGGAACTGCAGCTGCTACCCATGATTCCATGCCCTGAAGCATGCTCCAGTCCTGTCCATGTCATGTAGTCAAGGTTGGGCTACACTCCACTCTATGCCTGGTGCGATAAATCTTTCTTGTTAGCCTTCCAGGCTGTCTTGTGCTGGAAATCTCTTTCACTCTGTCATTTTGTGGCATCTGCTGCTCTACAATTTGTTTAGAGTCATTTTTTGCAGGTATTTTATGGACTATGGGGGAGAGCTACTACAGGTCTGTCCTTCTACTCTGCCATCTTGGCTCTGCCCCCTGCTTCTCACATTTTATTTATTTATTTATTTTCGGTGTTCTACAATCACTACCTTACAACCTAGATTTTTTTTTTCTCTCCCTCCCCCTCCTTCACCCTCAAATCCCCCCTCCCTCCTTACAATTTTATATAGGTCCTATACATACATTCCTATTCAATACATTTTCACTATAGTCATGTTGTATAGGAGAATTAAAATGAATGGGAGAAATCATACAACAAACCAAAATGTAATACAAAATAAAATGGTCTGCTGCAATCTGTGATTGAATTCCACAGTTCTTTCTCTGCATGTAGAAGGCATTTTGCCTTAAAGGACCACTGGGAATTTTTTAAGTCTTTGCTTTGCAATGAAGTTCTAAGTCTATCAGAAAAAATCCTTGCACACTGTGGTTGTTGCTGTGTACAAAGTTATCCTGGTTCTGCTCCTTTCATTCAGCATCAGATCATATAAGTCTTTCCAGGCCTCTCTGAAGTCTTCCTGTTCATTTCTTATAGCACAATAGTATTCCATTACATTCATGTATTATAATTTATTCAGCCATTCCCCAATTGATGGGTATTCCCTTGATTTCCAGTTTTTGGCCTCCATAAAGAGTGCTGCTATAAATATTTTTGTACATGTGGGACCCTTTCCCATTTTTATGATTTCTTGGGGATACAGTCCTAGAAGCAATATTGCTGGGTCAAAGGGTGTGCACATTTTTGTAGCCCTTTGGGCATAGTTCCAAATTGCTCTACAGAATGGTTGGATCAGCTCACAGCTCCACTAACAATGAATTAGTGTTCCAACTCTCCCACATCTTCTCCAATGTTTATCATCTTCCTGTTCTGTCATGTTAGCCATTCTGATAGGTATGATGTGGTATCTCAGAGTTGTTTTGATTTGCATCTCTCTAATCAATAATGATTTAGACCATTTTTTCATATGACTATAGATAGCTTTAATTTCTTCCTCTGAAAACTACCTATTCATATCCTTTGACCATTTATCAATTGGGGAATGACTTGTATCCTTGTACATTTGACTCAGTTCCTTATGTATTTTAGAAATGAGGCCTTTATCACAGACATTAGTTGTAAAAATTCTTTCCAGTTTTCTGCTTCCCTCCTAATCTTGGTTGCATTGGATTTGGTTGTGCAAAAACTTTTCAGTTTAATGTAATCAAAATGATCCATTTTGTACTTCATAATGCTTTTTATCTCTTCTTTAGTCAAAAATTCTTCGCTTTTCCATAAATCTGATAAATACACTATTCCTTGCTCTACTAATTTGCTTATAGTATCAGTCTTTATACCTAGATCATGTACCCATTTGGATTTTATTCTTGTGCATGGTGTCAGGTATTAGTTTCTGCCACACTTTTATACAGTTTTTCCAGCAATTTTTGCTGAACAGTGAGTTCTTATCCCAGAAGCTGGGTTCCTTGGGTTTATCAAACGGTAGATTGCTACATTCATTGCCTACTATGTCTTGAGTACCTAACATATTCCACTGGTCTACCCTTCTGTTTCTTAGCCAGTACCAAGTGTTTTTGATAATTACTGCTTTATAATACAATTTGAGATCTGGTAAAGCTAGGCCACCTTCCCTAGCATTTCTTTTCATTAGTTCCCTTGCTATTCTGGACCTTTTGTTCTTCCAGATGAATTTTGATATTATTTTTTCCAGCTCTAGAAAACAATTATCTGATTGTTATGGCACTAAATAAATAAATTAATTTAGGTAAAATTGTCATTTTTATTATATTGGCTAGACCTACCCACAACCAAATGTTGTATTCCAGCTTACTTAGATTTGAATTTGTTTGTGGGAAAAGTGTCTTGTAACTGTGTTCATGTAGTCCCTGCATTTGTTTTGGTAGGTAAACTCCCAAATATTTTATGGTGTCTGCCCTAGCTTTAAGTGAGATTTCTCTTTCTATCTCTTACTGTTGGGCTTTGTTACTAATATATAGAAATGCAGAAGATTTCTGTGGTTTTATTTTGTAACCTGCAACTTTGCCAAAGTTGTTTATTATTTCAAGTAGTTTTTTACTTGAATCTCTGGGATTCTTTAAGTATATTATCATATCACTTGCAAAGAGTGATAACTTAGTTTCTTCTTTGGCTATTCTTATTCCTTCAATGTCTTTATCTTTTCTAATTGCTACAGCTAACATTTCTAGTACCATGTTGAATAATAGTGGTGATAATGGACATCCTTATTTCACCCTTGATCTTATTGGAAATGCATCTAGCTTATCTCCATTGCATATAATGCTTGCTGAAGGTCATAGGTAGATACTGCTTATTATTTTATGGAAAGTTCCCTTTATTCCTATGCACTCCTGTGTTTTTAATAGGAATGGGTGTTGTATTTTGTCTAAAGCTTTTTCTGTATCTATTGAGATAATCATGTGGTTTCTGTTAGGTTTGTTGTTGATATGATCAATAATGCTAACAGTTCTCCTAATATTAAACCAGCCCTGCATTCCTGGTATGAATCCTACCTGATCATAATGTATTATTTGTGTGATAAGTTGCTGTATTCTTTTTGCTAAAATTTTATTTAAAATTTTTGCAACTATACTCATTAGAGAAATTGTTTTACAATTTTCTTTCTCTGTTTTGTCTCTTCTGGTTTCAAAGCCAGGTATCAAAACCATATTTGCATCATAAAAAGAATTTGGGAGGACTCCTTCCCCAATTTTCCCAAATAGTCTATATAGTGTTGGAATTAACTGTTCTTTAAATGTTTGACAGAATTCACTTATAAATCCATCCGGCCCTGGAGATTTTTTTCCTCAGGAGTTCCTTGATGGCTTGTTCAATTGCTTTTTCTGAGATGGGGTTGTTTAAGTATTCAACTTCCTCTTCTGTTAATCTGGGCAATTTATATTCTTTTAAAATAATCATCCATCTCATTTAGATTGTCAACTTTATGGGCAAAGTAAAGTTGGGCAAAGTAATTTCTAATTATTGTTTTAATTTCCCCCTCAGTGGAGGTGAGTTCACCCCTTTCATTTTTGATATTGGTAATTTGGTTTTCTTCTTTCTTTTTTTAATCAAATTGACCAAAGGTTTATCAATTTTATTGATTTTTTTCATAAAACCAACTCTTTGTTCTATTTATTAGTTCAATAGTTTTCTTAATTTCAATTTTATTAATCTCACCTTTGGTTTTCAGTATTTCTAATTTGGTATTTACTTGAGGATTTTCAATTTGTTCTTTTTAAAGCTTTTTTAGCTGCACACCCGATTTATTGATCTACTCTTTCTCTATTTTATTCACATAGGCATTCAAAGATATGAAGCTTCCCCTAAGAACTGCTTTTGCAGTAGGTTTGGTAGGTTGTCTCATTATTATCATTCTCTTGAAGGAAGTCATTGATTGTTTCTATGATTTGTTGTTTAACCCACTCCTTCTTTAGGATTAGATTATTTAGTTTCCAATTAATTTTTGGTCTATCTTTCCATGGCCTTTTATTACATATAATTTTTATTGCATTATGATCTGAGAAGGATACATTGACTATCTCTGCCTTTGTGCATTGGACTGTGAGGTTTTCATCCCCTAGTACATGGTCAATTTTTGTATATGTGCCATGTACCGCTGAGAAAAAGGTATATTCTTTTCTATCCCCATTCAATTTTCTCCAAAGATCTATCATATCTATCTTATCCAGAGTTTTATTCACCTCCTTAACTTCTTTCTTGTTTATTTTGAGGTTAGATTTATTAAGTTCAGAGAGGGGGAGGTTGAGGTCCCCCACCAGTATTGTTTTGCTGTCTATTTCTTCCTGTAACTCCCTTAACTTCTCCTCTAAGAATCTGGATGCTATACCACTTGGAGCATATATGTTTAGTAATGATATTGCTTCATTTTCTATGGTGCCTTTTAGCAGGATATAGTTTCCTTTCTTATCTCTTTTGATTAGATCTATTTCTCCTTTTGCTTTGTCTGAGATTAGGATTTCAACCTCTGCTTTTCTTACATCAGCTGAAGCTCAATATATTCTGCTCCAACCTTTTACCTTTACCATATGTGCATCCCCCCATTTCAAATATGTTTCTTGTAAACAACATATTGTTGGATTATGGCCTTTGATGGATCTGCTATCCATCTTCATTTTATGGGAGAATTCATCCCAATCACATTCACAGTTATGATTACTATCTGTATCTTTTCCTCCATCCTCTTCCCCACCATTTTTGCTTTTAGTTCTCCCTTCTCCCTTCCTCTCCACAATAGTTTTAATTTTTGACCACCACCTCTCACAGTCTTCCCTTCCTTCTTTCAGCCCCCCTCCCTTTTACTGCCCTTTACATTTATTACTTCTTCCCTCCCTTTTAGCCTCCTCTCCCTTGCTTCTCACATTTTTAAAAAATATTTGGAAATTTGGAAAATAAGATTCCCTTATTTGTTAAAAAAAAAAAAAAAGAATGGATTTTTTTACTACATGATTCCCAAGGGCCTTTTCATCTCCTGAACTATGAACTGCATATCGAGCTTGATAGTAATAGTAATGACACAGTTCTTTAGTACAAAAGATTTTCCCAACAGCTTTGTGTTGTAAGTAGTGTAAATGTCACCATCTCCCATTTTCCAGATGAAGGAGCTGAGGCCCAGCCTCTAAGTGAATTACTTGCCCCCAGCCGCAGACAGAGCTGGAAAGCCGCACAGCAAGAACTTGAAGCCTGGTCCTATCAGACCGTACTGCTTCCCAGTAATACAGCCTTCCTTCCTGAAATGACTTCTTTCAGGAGTAGTGCCAGTTACAAATAGCCTACTACTTACTGATGCAGTTTGAGGGATTGATTGAGCAAGAAATTTTGCTATTTTCCTACACTGTGTTATGTCTTCATGCATGGACTTGGCTTTCACTCCCTTTCAGCCTCACCCTTTCTTGTCTTAGAAACCATTGTCTGCTTGACATGGAAAATGTACATTAGTAAGCACAGTTACCAATTACTCTAGAGAGGAGTGAAAGGGGAGTTAAATCTCAGATAAGGCACAGTTAACTGTGTGAAGTTTTATGTGAAACTATTCCACATTCTGCAATTTCCTGGCAACTGAACAAACATGAATTCTAATGCATTCAATTTCAACAAACATCTAATAAGCACCTAGTGCTGAATACCAGGAACACAAAAGCAAAAGCAAAATAGCTGCCCTCAGGGTGCTTATATTCTTCTTAAAGGAATGTGACATGTGCACCATTAAGAATGATATGAAGTCATTTGAAAAGAAAGAATCCTATCTAGAGTAATCAGGGAAGGCTTCAAAGACGAGGTCAGTCCTTAAAAGTAAATAAAGGTTAAGAAGGCAGAGGTAAAGTGGAAACGAATTCCAAATACGAGAGGGAGGTGTGGTTGAGAAACAAAAAAACACAGAAATAAGCAGAAATAATATATAGATATAAATATATAGACATAGATATATAGATGACCAAGTTCCATAGGTTGTTCATTTGACCATATGCTATAAGACTTCTAAATACACATCCAATAAAAAAAATTCATAGCATCGAGTCTACTCTGAAAGCTCTGTATTATGTTGCATTGATCTAAATGGTTAGAATGTTTTAATCTAATTGAATGATTAAAATATTGCCACTAGGGCCCTAGAAATCTAAGTAGACACTATAGAGACAAAACTATTCCAAGAAGTCTAACTCAGGAAATGTGATGTGTGCTGGCTTGCTACAAAATCACTAGAATTTTAGAACTCTAACTGAAGGAGTCACGAATTACCATGAATAACATGGAAATCAAAGTCCGTATAAGAGATATTCATCTATCTAGAAACAAATCTACCTTAAAATCTAAAAGAAAAAAGACTCTGGTGTGTGTTGGATTGCTCTAAATGGCATAAGTGTTTTAACTCTAGGCAAGGGAATCGAATATTTCCACTGGTACCTACCAACATGAGAACATTTGTATGTATATATACATATATATGTGTGTGCATGTATGTATATGTATATTTATATATGTATGTTTATATACAACTAAATGACAATAAGTCCGTTTATATCACTCCATTATGTTTTTATTTTTCTCATTCTAGCTAAAGGAGTAAACTATTACTACTAGGAACCAAAGAATGTAAGTTGAGGACATATTGTCATTGTTGGTGTTTTTCCTTCATTCTTGAAGAGGACCATGACATCAAGATGATGACATGACTTGCAGTTGACTTTGATTTGAGTGAGGGAGGGTTGTGCAAGGTCACCAGCCTCACTTCTCCTCCAGAGCCATCTGGGTCCAGTGGCCTGATATTCATCAGGATGACTGGAGATGGCCCAGGATGCAATGGGAGACCCTGGCCCTTTCAGGCTAAGGTCTTATCGCATTCTCACACAGCACAGTGCCCTGGGCTGAGCTAAGGACTTTGCAGTATTAGCTCATTGGAGTCTCACAACAACTTTGTGAATTAGATGCTTTTTTTATCTTCATTTTACAGTTGAGGAAACTGAGGCAAACAGAGGTTAAGTGTCTTGCCCTGAATCACATGGTAAGAAATAACCAGGGCAGGAGCATTCCAGACCAGAGGAGAACCTGAAGCTGAAAGTAGAATGGCTGAAAGTACATCCAGTACTGGAGAGAATGTCAAGGGATGCATTGTTTTCTAGGGGAGTCTGGTTTCTGATCTCAAGAAGATGGAAGAATATGAGAGGAAGAAATATAATGGGAAGGACAGTTTGTAACAAGAAAATAGATATTCCATAGGGCACAACAAAAGGGAGGGTAGAATGGATGCCAGTGCAGGCAGATTAGAACAGATGTGCATTTGTATGAGGAAAGAGGGCATTGAAGCAAATGGAAGGAGTCATATCCTAGTCAGTCTACATCTTTGAATCACAGGGATTTTACATGGAACCGTAGAACAGTAGATTACCACCTATCCCAATAGCAATTGTGGTATAGATTTGTTTATCATTCCCTGTGCAGGAGATGGAGGAGCAGGGGCAATAGAGTATATAAAAAGTCTCTGATTCTGCCTGATGATCAAACACTGGAGTACAAATTGAGAAGTTTCGTGTGAGGCAGAATCAAGATGGCAAAGTGAGGAGAAGAATTTTTGCGTAGTTCGCTCATCACATCTCCTCCATAACAACTGAGAAAAAAAGCACCAGATTGAATTATGATCAGCAAAACCAAGAAAAGGTCACAGTGAGTCATGTTTTCCAGACCAGGTCAGTTTAGGAAAACAGAGAGGTCTTCTAACACTAGAGTGAGGGCTGGACAGGAGCATCCAGTGGTGATGGAGAGCACTGCAGTACCAAATGACAGAAAAAGAACCAAGAGAGAACACTAGGGCAAAAAGCACCAGGGTAGAAAGATTCAGGGGACCCCTGAATTAGTGCTTGGTATAGTAACAGGTGTCATTGGGCAACTATGTTGCCCTTTACTCAGTTACAGGTCACAGATCCAGAGTGGAAAGGAGCAGTCATGAACAAGCATGGCCCTAGATGAGTACTAAACAAGGAACAAGTTCCAGAAATGTAGTTATGTGGTCCTGAGAGTTCAGGAACAGAGCAATAACACAGTTCTAGCATTTAGCACATTTAGTGAAATAACCAAGGAAGGAATGTCCCAGACCAGAGGAGAACCAGCAGTTCAGTTGTTCTTACCTGCAGAACATCCCAGCAGGCTAACAGTGGCTGAGTCCAGCAGTGGTCTACTGCAACTCAACCATTCACTAGGCAACAGACTGAAACTTAGGTCAGGAATATTCAGGACTCAAACTAGGATTGAGGTGGGGAGGAGGGAAGCGGGGGGAGGGGAGTGAGCAGACCTTTCCTCTGATCACACCACTTTGAAAGCACAGAAAACTTGCAGACTTCCAGTTGGAGGTGTGAAAAAAGCAGAAGGACATAAGAGGACAGAAGCTCATGCCAAACATCCTTACTAGAAGTGAGCAGAACACAACATAAAGTCCAAAGTCAAGGAGTAGGCTGCAAGAATGGGCAAACAAAAAAAAATTACCTGACCATAAAAAGATACTATGGTGATAGTGAAACTCAAAATACAAACACAGAAGAAGACATTCAGTTGAAAACGTGTGCAAAGCAAAGACACAAAGAAAATGCAGATTGGACATAAGCTCAACAAGAGGTCTTAGAAAAATTAAAGAAGACTTTTAAAAGAGCAAAAACTAATTTTAGAAAACAAATAAAAGCAATAGAAGGAAAAAATAATAAGAAAAATATGCAAGCCATGCAAAATAAACATGAAAAGAGAATTAACAGGTTGGCAAAAAAGAGGCTCACAATCTTACTAAAGAAAATAGCTCCTTGAAAATCAGAATTGACCAAATGGAAGCTAATGACTCCACAAGACATCAAGAAATAATATAACAAAATCAAAAGACTGAAAAAATAGAAGAAAATATCTCATAGAGAAAAATCAACTGACCTGGAAAATAGATTGAGAAAAAATTATATAAGAATAACTGGACTACCCGAAAGTCATGAACAACAATAAAAAAAGAACCTACACATCATATCTCAAGGAATTATAAAAGAAAACTACCCATATAGCTTAGAATCAGAGAGCAAAGGGAACAGTTTAGTGATAATTCCCAAAGTAAATTTATTTTAGAAAGTTTCTCAGAACATTCAACACAAGACGTCCTTAATGATTCATTGTAGCTCGAGGTGACCTGGATCCTTGAAGCCTATGCCAACAAAATGCAAGTTCTGGCAGGATCTACTAAGCTGGAGAGTCCTCAAGTATGGGCCTGGCAATGCATTGTGTGGTTATTATCTAAGGATCGGACTAGTAAAATACAGAGAAACTCATAGGAATTTGGACACAAAGCAATGATTTTTTCTGCTGAAACAGCCCATGAATACTGACTTATTAAGGATGAAATCTGTGTTTGAAGAGAATGATACCCAGATTAATGAAATCATAGATCCTTGAAATTTCAACATGTCAATTATCAAAACATCAATGCCTCTCTCTAGCTTCAGAGCAATTGAGCACTGCCCAGAAAAAGGACAAGTCATATATTGCCTCCTCTGTGTTAACACTGCGTACCTGCCCAGCCGTAACAGTGGGAGTGCTCCCTTTCCTACCAAATAATTGCCAGAGAAACAGGATCTCAGATTGAAATCACCTTGCCTCATTTACTAACACTGGGTTACCAGGGGTTACTACACTTCATCTGGGACTATTTTAAAACTTGCTTTGCAAATTCAATGATAGAGATCTATCCTACAAGGAAATCTCAAGAGCTGGAAGATCCTAGGTGGCATCGATTTATAAGGGTTCTGGAGAGATGAGTTAGAGCTGAAGTTCCATTTAATCTGTTCACTGCAAAATGCCTATCATCATTGACTATCAAACTGGATCCAAGATTCTTATCATTGGTCTTTTGGGAAGGGGAAATGTGGTTGACGTAATGTCTATGAAATTTGGAAGAGCTGGTTGGATTATTTTGTTTTGGGGGCTCATCTTGTATTTATTAGGAAATTGTTCCAAGAAGATCAATTAGACCTGAGTTCAGGATTCTGTTTTCCTGGCTTCTTTAGTGCCAGCACTACATTGGAGAGGAGGTGGACAAAATAGTCACTATCAACTTTTCCTAAGTAGTCACCATATGATTGGAACTGACAAAGGAAGTAGAAGACTGCTCCAAGAAGCTTTCCATTAAATGATATAGAATCTGCCTTGAGTTGGCATATGATAGGATCATATATTTGGGGGTTAGAAGAGACCTTAGAGGACATTGTGCTCAACCTCCTCATTTTACAAAGAAGGAAACTAAAACCCAGATAGGGACTTGTCCAATGTCTTATCCAGTTGAAGGAGACCATAATCCTATCATCTATTGTGTTTATTAGAACCATTTGGGGCCTAGGACTCCTAGACCTAGGGACATTAAGGACTCATTCCTAACTGTCGGGGAAACCCAAAGCCTCCAAACTAATCTAGTAGTTGAGGACAGGATTCTGGAGAAAGATTGTTTTAATTCAACTCTTTTATTTTTTTTAATGTCTAATACTCTCTTTTTTCTGGTGTAGAAAGTCTGAACTCTGATTATAGATTTCACTTGGGAGGGTCTGCACTGTTGTATGGTATGATACAATAAATCATCCTTGCATCTGAATAATCTTATCGCCTTCTAAGAATCCTTTTAATTTTGATACTGTGCTGTACATTCTTTGTGAGCAGAGGTCTCCCCCATTTCTGTCTCAATATGAGTAATCAAGGGGTGAAATAAAGTTATTTCTGGTCTTACATCTTTCAAGAAATATCACATAATTTTGATGTATTTGGGAGAAATTTTGCTGGACAACAGCCTATATAATGTGGAGTTTCACTCAGCTGAACCAAATGCTTTTTTGATAAACAAGCAACAAACATGGTGGGATCTTATATCTTCTCCACCTTTCAGTCTTTTGTATGAGACTATAAAGTAGTCTGCTCTCATATTGTGAAAGGCTGCCTATTACCTTCTCAAGTTTCCTTCAAGGATTCTTTTAATGAGTTTGTTATTCCTACAAACAGGTGGTGCAATGGATAGAGTGCCTGGTCTAGTCAGAAATACTACTCTTTCTAAATTCAAATCTGGGCCTCAGACACTTACTAACTATGTGTGACCCTGGATAAGTCACTTAATCCTGTTTGCCTCAGTTTCCTCATCTGTAAAATAAGCTGGAGAAGGAAATGGCAAACTACCCCAGTATCTGCCAAGAAAACCCTGAAAGGGGTCTTTCAGACACAGCTGAAAACAACTAAACAGAAAAGTAGTGTGAAAGTAGGTATATGACTCAGTCTAAGTCAATTACTATTTTCTTGGTCACTTTTTACTGAAATAGAAAAATAATGAGCTAGACTTCAGAACTTCCAAAGTAGTTCTTATAATCTTGAAAACCTGTATCAGAGGGAACTGGGTAAAGATGGAGGTGTGTATTCATACCTAAAAGAAGCCCAGATTCCCCACAAATACCCCAGGAAGGCCTAGAATCATCAAGCAAACAAAAAAGAAAAAGCTATGCACTCCTCTACCTAGCCCAGTATAACATGGACTTTCAAAATGTTGTGAAGTTCTAATCAAAGACAATCCCCAAGCCTAAAAAAGGCAGAAGACAGAGTGTGGACACAGAATAGGAGACAAGGTCAGACCAACATAAGGTAGTGCAGCAAGAACTAGGCAGCTCGGATCGCAGGCAGGACCACCAGAAGAACAGCGGGAGAGGCAGCTTAGCACCTAGCTAACACATTCATCTCCACAAGGAAATAGAAAGAAACAGGGATGGGAAGAGGGGAGTTTGTTAGGGAGAGCAGGAGAGGCGAAGGAGCTGTCATGAACAAAATAAACTCCATCATAAAGTATATTACATGAAGAAAGGATTAATTAAAAAAGAGTAAAAACCCATGACCAGGGATGGGGCAAGGTGAAAAGTACAAAAGGATAGGTTAAGTGGGGGTAGGAATACACAATCAATTATTATAAACATCAATATGAGTGGGATAAACTCACCCATAAATGGATCAGGACAGTAGAATAAATTAATGGAGTTTAATAATAAGTTGTTTACTAGAAACACATTTGAAACAAAGAGTTACACAAATAAGGGGCTAAAACAAAATTCACATGTCAAGTGAACTCATAAAAATAGAAGTAGCAATCCCAATTTCAGATAAGGCAAAAATAAAAATAAACATAATAAAAAAAGAAATAAGTAGAGAAGTTACATTATTCTTAAAGATGCCATAAGAAGGAAGGAAGGAAGGAAGGAAGGAAGGAAGGAAGGAAGGAAGGAAGGAAGGAAGGAAGGAACGAAGGAACGAAGGAACGAAGGAACGAAGGAAGGGAGGGAAGGAGGAAGGGAGGGAGGGAGAGAGAAAGGGAGAAGGAAGGTAGGAAGGAAGGGTTAACAGGATTTTCCTGAGCCAGTCTGTAACCTGAGAATGACAAAACAGCAGGCCAGAGACAAGGTGCCAGTAATCAAGTAGTCGTTTAATTAATTAGTTTCATTATGAGGAACATATTTGCAAATCGAGAATTCTCTTGATCAGAATTCCACCTTGCTGAAGTGAAGACAGAGATTATACACATAAATCACAAGTGGGAAGGGAGGGGGGGAAGGTGGATTACAATCGTTCCCAGGGACAGAGTGGTTTCCCAGGACAAAGCCACAAATGGAAGACAATACAATTCTGGGGTCCCGGGAGCAATACTGCTCAAGTCCTTGGGGGTCATCATTTGATGGGTCACAGAATGAGAGTTCTGTGACAGGAACAGGTTCTACAGTCTTTGGTTCACTTCACTTCAGATACGCAGGCAAAAGGATGCCAGTAATTGTGAGCCTTGTTAAGGTTTAATTGATCAATTCAAGCTGCATTGGGAATGTGACTCATTAGCTGGAAAAGGCAATTTTGCAAAATTCTAATCTATTAGTTTATTCATTACACATATCATATTGATTATTATAAAAATCAGAATTCCCTCCAAACCTGTATATAGCTTGCTTTCCCTACACAGAAGGAAAGAAAGAGAGGGAGGAAAGAAAGAAGGATTATTGAAACAATTTTTTGAGAATGGAAGGGAGGCCACAGAAGAACCACAGTCAAGCAAGACAGCTTTGAAAGGTACATGTTGAACTTGTATATTTTAAAAGAAAAGCAAACTGTATATAATAGAGATACAGAGTTGCATATACGATCTTACTTTTCTGTTATTCTATATATATGGAAATGCCCAATTTATTCAGTGTTTGTAAAGTTCAGAATAAAAATTTAAAAGGGAAATATATAAATGCAACAAGGACATCACCCATGTTGTATTGAAAAGTGACTACTGTCACATCTAGGCAGATGGTGTCTAGAATGGCCCTCAATTGAGATTCCTATGTTCAACCATTCCAGGATTGCAATCTATCTGTCTCTAGAGAAGACATCTCCAAATTTATTTTGATTGTGCATACCTAAAAACATTTGAACATGCACTCCAGTGTGTGTATATTAAACTAATTTAAATGTCATACCCTGCTAATTCTCAACCTAAAGCCATTCCCACCATCTACTTTTTTTATTCCTACTCAGGCTATTGAATGTCTTAGAGGAAGTCAAAAAAATATGTCACCTGAGTCGACTTTAAATTCTTGTTATCTGATTCCAAGATTTTACTAAAATACAACAATATTTTTTAATTCTCCATTGATATTTGATCATATTTCCTGCAGCAGTGGTAGGAAACCTTAGCTTTTCTTTTAAGGTTCCAATTTCACTCTCACTTCCTTACCACAGGAGATGATTGCCTCTTCTATTTTATCAAGAAAATTGAGGCCATCCATCATGGTTTCCTACATCTTCCTTACTTCAATCACTATAAACCCCCTTATCCGTTCTCTCTCTCTCTCTCTCTCTCTCTCTCTCTCTCTCTCTCTCTCTCTCTCTCTCTCTCTCTCTCTCTCCTCTCCTTCTCTCTCTCTCCTACTTTCCCTCTCCCACTTTTCCTCTCCTTTTACCTCCCCCTCCTCCTCCTCCACCTTCCTCCCCCCCTCCAATTTCTGCCTAGCTCATCTCAGTTACCAGTAAACATGCTCAGATTTCTGACATACATCAAAAACCTGCACTTAACCTAGCTAGCCCCTCAAGCCACCTTCCTCTGTTACTTCTCTCTTTCACTGCCAAAGCTCTTTGAGTCAACCAAACATACAGTGTGCCCAATTCACCTTTCTAGTCTTTCCTTCTCCTACTTGTTTATTTTCATGAGAAGGCCTGAAGGATCTTGGAAGGCCTGAGGGAAGGTGCAGAGAGTAAACAGTATGGTTTTCCAAAATGGTATGACTGTTATAAAATAAATTGATTCCATCTCTAAAATTGCTATTCATTGGATCACACAGATCAGAAAGAACCTTTAAGATGTCTTGATATATTAATTATAACTCAGAATGGCTTGCTAATTTAGCTTCAGAAAAATGATAGATGAGATTGAGCTGAGAAGGGGCTTCTATTTTCACTGAACCCTAATTTCTTTTCACTCTAAATGTAGGACAACTGATCATTTGTGCTGGTCCTCTCTCACTTCCATAGAAATACGTTAATTCTACCTCCTTCATTGGACATAAAGGTCTATTGTTCTGTTCAGAGTTTGGTCAAACACTGGGTTTCCACTGAAGTAGGATGTTTGTCATATTGTCAATTACTCTGATGCAATCTGGGATAAGTTCCTGAAGGGCAATTTCAAAGATTTTCGTTGCTCTTGGTCAGCCATTTGAACATAGCCCCATTTGAGGTTTTCTTGGCGAAGATTCTGGAGTGGTTTGCCATTTCCTTCTCCAGCTCATTTTATTGATGAAGAAACTGAGACAGAGTTAAGTGATTTGCCCTGGGGCAAACAGCTAGTTCATATCTGAGGCCAGATTTGAAGGAAGGAAGATACTCTTTCTGACTTCATGCAAAACACTGTGCCACCTAGCTGCTCCTTCAAAGATTTAGATTTGTTTTATTTCCCTCAAGAAATAAGAAGGGAACACTCTGTTGTCACTTCCTCTGGTTATAAGTATTAAACTTTAGTCATATATCATATTAGTCAAATACTTCTCTCCCTTTGTCCTTCATCAGATCCTTCCTTAGTATCCAGCTTCAATATTTGAAAGCATTTCAGAATCATAAGAAGGTCCTGAGACAAACAGTGAAAAATGGTTTGAAAAATTGGAAAATATTTCTCATCAGTTAAAGTAGAAAGCAATGGGGTTGGTTACCCTGGGGAAGGAAAAGTTAAGACGTGACTTAAATGTTAGTCAAGACCTGTGGTCTCATCAGTGTATGAAGCTCCAAAATGAGGAGACCCTCTCCCCTAGTGGAGATTTGGGGGAAATATTCTACAACTGCATTTATATAGCATTGTAAGATTTGTAAAATGCTTTACATATGCTGTCTCGCTTCAGTCTCTTAGCAACCCTATGAGGTAAGTTCTATTGCTAACCCCCATTCAACAAATGAGGAAACAGAGACTGACAGAGGTCAAGTGACTTGCCCAGGGATACATCAGTCAGTTAGGCAAATGACTGAACATACTATGCAGTGTAATGAATACACTGGAGGTCTATAGTCAGTAAGAAATAATAAATATGAAGAATTCAGGAAGACTTTCATGAACTTATAGAAAGTGAAATAAGCAAAATCAGGAGATCAATGGTGACCAATTACATGATAATCACAATAATGTAGAGGAAAATAACATTGAAATATTTCAGAATGCTAAACAGCGCAATGATGAGTCATGACTTCAGAAGATTAATATGGCACCCAGAGATATAGGCAGATAAATAGTGGACTATAGGTGCAGAAGGAGACATATGTTTCCAAAAGTGGCCAGCGAGTTCATTGGTTTTGTTTGGCTGCTTATTTGTAACAAGGTAAAGTTCTATTCTGGATAGAAAAAATGAGAAAAGGTGTCATTGAGAAGTGACAAAGATGTTAAAAAAATTTTGTTAACTATTTTAGAAAACAAATAATAAAAAGATCACTATTAAAAATATTGTAGTTTATGTAGAACCAGCTGTAGATGTTGAGGTAGAGAAATTCTATGAGGAAACTGATGACACTCCATGTCAGTATATACCCTGATATCCAGTAACTTCAAAGCAAAAGGAGGCATAAATGATTATGAACTATATATGTTGAGAAATGTGATTCAAGAGTAAGAAATGTGAAACACCAAAGATTTGTAGTCTACACCAAAGCCTCTAATCCATATATTATTAATATTTTCTTTAAAAAAATCAGTAGGTGTTGGACTTGGAAAATGTTGAATGAGGTCACAAAAATCAAAATGATATATTATAATGGATTGAAAATGAAGTGTTTCTGATCTGGGAATTCTTTCTGTATATAAATCAGACTGCCTGTTAGAACAAAAATCAAAATAATTACAAAGCTAGAAGAAAGTTTTTATTCTCATTTTCATATGAGAGAAAAATATGGCATTCAATTAAAAGAACTCCAACCTGAGGTATTTAAATAAATTGTTGATGCTAAGGAAAAAAATAGGCACTTGATGGAGGGAAGAACATTAAAACTAATCATAACAGTTTCAAATAAAAGTTTAACTAATGAGATTAATAAGATCAAATGGAACCTCAGAACCATCGTATTCATCAAGAACTTGATTAATGTCAAAGAGCGAGCTATGGCAGCCAAAGCCAAACAGTTTAGAATATAAGCTCCTGAATAAAATTTTAGAGAAAACGATGGTGAAAAATTATGCATATCATTGCCTCATAAATAGTGAGAATTAATGAACGGAAAAAATAGTCAAAAGAAACCCTACTAAGCAGTCATCTTAAGGTCATTTAAGAATGAAACTGTATGGACAATAGACAAAAGATGGAAAAGATCTGTACATTTTTTTAATAAAAATTTTTTTCACTATCAAGTTCACTAATTTGTCAAACAATCTGACGTGTCCAAATATACATAGAGGAGGTCTGTGCTAGAGGCAAAACAATTTTGAGGACATTGAGACATTGCTTTTCAAGGTATTTTAAGGCATGGAAGGTACTTTATTCATGAAAAAGTTGTTGGACTTTAGTATGAAAAAAAGTGATCAGGAGAATAAAAATATACTGACCTATATGCCTACTTTCCCATCTACATAAAATTTTATGGGTATAATTAACACATACATTAAGAGCATCCTTGATGAGAGTAGTAGAAGAGAAAAGGAAGACCTGCAAAAAGGATATTCCACATCTTTACTGTAACAATTGACTGAAAGATATACCACAAATTTCCACTATGCTTACTGCTCATAGATTATTTTTTAAAAACATTTGATTTGATAGTGCAAAATGCATCTTAAAGGCTCTCCTCCAACACAGCGTCTCCCACATATACATCACAATCATGCAAAATTATTTGCTAGGTAACAACAAAATAATTTTATTCAATGACTTTCTGATTATATCAAGTGAGGCATAAAACATGGAGACAGACGCTTGCCAAAAGTGCTTACCAGGAATCTATGTTGGCACTTGTGCTATTTAAGCTTATTATTAGTGACCTAGATAAAGGCAGAGGAGGCATACTTATCAAATTTGTAGATGATGCAAAGTTAGGAGGGCTGCTTATATATTGCATAATAAATTTAGGATCCAAAAATTAGCAAGCCAGGGTGTTGGGTTAACCTTGCCAAGCTGAAATTTAACTGTGATAAAGGTAATACCTTACCCTTAGTTTCAAAAAGAAAAAATCAACTTCACAAGTACAAAACAGGGCACTTATGACTAGACAGAAGTTAGTGTGAATAAGATCTGATGACTTTCATTCACCAGAAATTCCATATGAGTTAACAGTCTAATATTATCAGTCTAAAAGCTAATGCTATTTTGGGCTATATTGAGAGTCATTGTGTCCAGCACCAGGGAGGTGATAATCCCACAGAATTTTCCCCAAGGCAGACCCCATCTAGTGTATTGTATTCAGTTCTGGGTGACACACTGTAAGAACATTATTGCCAAACCAGAGAATATCCATAGAAGGTTGGCCAAGTTGATGAAGGGCCTCAAGCTCAGTTGAATGAATTGATGATGTTTATTTGGAAGGAAAAACCTTCCTAAAAGTTAGAGCAATCCCAAAGAAAAATAAATTTCTTTAGAAGAAAATAGCTTTCCCCTCACCAATGGTTTATAAGTGATGGCTGGATGATCACAAGGTGAGCGTCTTATAAAAAGGATTTTTGTTCAGGTTTACATAGAACTGAGGTCCCTTCCAACTAGGATCCTTTAAGGATTGGAGAGAGGTTGGACAGAGTGACACAACTAATTTGGGATCAGAGCTGGGTTTCCAACCCTCACACCAAGTTCAATATCTTCTTTACTGTCCTCCATGTTCTCTCATCAAACTTCACCCTGTTATATATACAGCTTTACCTCTGGCCAGTTTAGTCACAGAAGTATTATATCAACATATGAACAAGATCCTAGAAAAGAAAAAGTATAATCAATTCTTTTTTACCTAAAATAATTTTTATCTAAAAATTAGTTAATTTTTACCAACCAGGATGATTGTGTGAGAATAAGAAAAACAGAAACCAAAATTCCAAAATAGCCCAATCAAGTTGATTTTTGCTTTTTTTTTTCCACTGGAACAGGTGACATTATACAATGAAAGCCAAAGAGATAGGTGCATGTTCTGAATTTAATTGTGCTTTATTTATGGTCTGAAATGTCTCCAAATCCCCCTAGAACAGCATAACACATATGCTTGAACTTGCTGGCTACCATGACAAATTAACTCAGATTATATTTTGCATAACAGCTATGGGGAAAATGGAAATTCATCCACAAGGACACATATCATTGCTAAAATGCAGTAAGCAGCCTTGGTAAATCGAATTTGGTTACAGTTAACCTTCCATCAGTAAGCCTCTACTTCTGCATTAGGTAATCTCATATGAAACCAAATTCATATCAAAAAGTTGTATTAGATTTCTAGGATGGCATATAAGAAAACTAATAAACTCTAAGTGCAGATTGAAGCAAACTTTTTCACTCTATTTTTCTTGGGGTTTTGTGTGTGTTTTGCAACATGGCTAATGTAGAAATGTGTTTTGCATGACATTGTGTGTATAATTGATGTATTGCTTGCCTTCTCAAAAGGTATGGGAGGGGTAAGAAGGAGGGAGAGAATTTGGAACTTGATATTTTTTTAAATGAATGTTAAAACTTTTAAAAATGTAATTGGAAAATAAAATTAAAATATTTAAAATAAATAAGAAAACAAACAACATGCACTTTGTTTGAAACCCCCTCATTTCCTTACATGTAGTACTGAGGCAAATTAGTATAAATGATATTTGAACAAGACCTACAATTCATGAAGCCCATTCTGTCTCTGACAGTGATACCTTTTGCAGGAGGATGCAATGTCTTTCATGATACTACCTTAAAAAGTTAGGGATGCACCTCCAAAATATCCTTGTGTCCTTTAATAGCATGTTTATGATGAATTATTCATTTGTTCGGTCATTTTTCAGTCATGTTTTGACTCTTTGTGACCCCATTTGGAGTTTTCTTGGTAAAGATACTGAAGTGGTCTTCCATTTCCTTACCCTGCTCATTTTACAGATGAGGAAACTGAGGTAAACAGGGTTAAGTGACTTGCCCTGGGTCACACAGCTAGTAAGTGTCTGAGGCTAGATTTGAATTCAGGAAGATGAGTCTTCCTGACTCCAGGCTTGGCGCTCTATCCACTTCACCACCTAGCTGCCTGAACTATTTATAATTTTATATAAATAGGAACTATTTTTAATGAGTCAATATGCATGTTAAGAAAAGGTAGTAGCTTATCATTAATATTGTCCTTTATAACATATTATAACTATTATATTGTTACACATTATCATAATCATATTATAATATAATGTTATAATAAAACATAACATGGAGGCGTCACTGAGTTCTTGAAGGCTATTTAAAGAGAATACCTGCTCCAGAAGGTCCTACTAAGCTCAGAAGACTTTGAATATTGCCCTAAGAGGCAGGTTATATTTCTACCAACAACAAGACTATCTTAGTACAGAGAAACTCACAAGCAGAAGGTTGGTAACCAGGGGATGGTTTTTTTTTTTATATATAGCATCCTTACAAAATGGAGAAAACCAGAAAATGTCCTTATAGGGTCCCCTTCTGCCATGATGGTGACTAGTGTCAGAGTAGTAGAAAAGGAGCAAAGGGTAATCACACAGGACTATTGTAATGGCAATCAAATTAGGATCTTTTGGCTGTTTTTGTTTTACTAAAAGTGCCTCTGATTGAATAATATGATTGAGGAGGATCTTTCCCACCCATTGAAGGGCCTGCCCATGGGAAACTTGATTAGGGGAGTTGTTTTGTAGGAGGGTCCCAAGTACCTTTTTGTTTTTTCTATTGAGGCATTGGGTCAGAGTATTATGCCCCCTGACTCTAAAAAGTGTATAAATACTCTGAGGATGAGGCTTTACTTTGGGGCTTACAGACTGGAAGGGTTTCTTTGCCAGAGAGACCCTAGGAAGCCACTAAGGACCCCACCCCCACCCCCACCCCCAGTTAAAACCTGGAAGTTGATGCTTCCTTTTCTGGTAACTGGGTATGTATGTAATGGTCAGACATTTTGGAAGCATGTCTGTTGACTTTTGATTTCTCTGTATTTTCTCTGAAATTTTGATTTTGATTTTCTCTGATACCTGTGCTTGATTAAAGTGATTGCTACCCCCTTTGAAAGCTGCTTTCCTTTTATGAATGCAGGTCTAAGAACCTGCTGTAGTAGGCCTCCCTGTGTATGTTGGGGTGCTTACTGATACAACTATCCATTGGTGAATTCAGAGATCCACCAAAATGCCTAAATACTTAGTTTTCACCATCCAGATCTGGGGACTGATAGGCCAGACACTGGAGATCTGTCCACTTGAGTCTTCTGCTCTCTAGTGCAGCCCAGGAAGAAGTGAAGGAGATAGGTAAGCTGAACCTTCTATTGATTTATCTTTCCAGTCTTTATCAACCAATCTCTGGCCTTGACACTAACAATACTCGTAATACTAACTCAGAAGGTCATTTGAATTAGGACAGAACTGTACTGAGTTGATTTGACATTTATTGAGTCATTCAGCTTTATGTATATATGTTTAAATATTACATATATAAATAAGCATTTATTATATGTTTACTATGTGTCAGGTACTGTGCTGAAGATACAAAGAAAGTCAAAAAAACATTCTTCCTCACACTTCCAGAAAACACACAAACAAATATATACATACAACATATACACAGAATAGACAAAAGGTAATCCTAGGCAGCTCAAAGGCATAGCGGACAGAGTTGGGCCTGGAGTCAAAAAGATCTCAGTCCAAAGCCAACCTCAGACACTTACTAGCTGTGTGACTCTAAGCAAGTCAGTTAGTTAACTTCTGTCCACCTAAATCTGCTGGAGAAGGAAAGAGCAGACCACTCCAATATCTTTGCCAAGAAATATGAGGTCATGAAGAGTCTCTGGACATTACTGAATAAAAACAAAAATCTTGGAAGGAGGGAAGGAGTCCCTGAAGTCTCCTGAAGAAGGTAGGATTTGAGCTGAATCTTGAAGTGCCCTGAGTATCTTGAGTGAGAAACAGCAAGAAAGCCTGTGTTGTGTACAAAAATGTCTATAGTAGCTCTTTTGTGGTGGCCAAGAACTGAAAGTCGAAGGAATGCCCATCAACCAGGGGATGGCTGAGCAAGTAAATGTAATGGAGTACTGGGCAAATGTGACCTCAGACGCGAACTTTGGGCAGGTCACTTACATTCTGTTTGCTTCAATTTCTTCTACTGTAAAATGGGGATAATCATAGCACCTAGCTCCCAGAGTTGTTGTGAAGATCAAACAAGATATTTGTAAAGTACATACATACGTGTTCTAATATGTACTAGATATTAGATAAATGCTCATTATTATTATTCTTACTACCTGGAGGGGACTTTAGAGATAATCTAAGAGGGCAGCTTAACCCAGCTTACCTCAATTTCCTCATCTGTAAAATGAATCGGGAAAAGGGAAATGGCAAACCACTCTAGTATCTTTGCTAAGAAAGTCCCAAAAGGGGATCACAAAGAGTTGAAAACAAGCAAACAATATAGGATGCCCTACTCCCCACTCTCTCTTCAACCTGTTGTTACCAAATTTCTTCCAGCAGCACTTTCCTGAATTCATTCTTGAAGGTCACCAGTGATTCACTGTGCCACCTAACTGCCCTCTCCTTTTCATATATTCCTTTAATTCTGTCTCTGCTACCCAAATTAATGAAAACCACTTGCCTCCCTTGTCTTCTGTATCAGTTTCCTGATCTCACAAATACAGCGGCCTCAACCTGTTCCCTTACCAACACTAAGGATAAATCTATTCAGAGTAAATGAATCGCATTGTTTCCTGAGAGAGGAGGGTACAAGGCATGGGATCAAATTTGAAATTTACCAGTAAATGTAAATTATTTCATGAACTGTGTGCCCCATCATGACTATGTCCTTAAACAAGGGCATATCCAACCTTAATGTGCCTCAACTTCTTGATAATTAGTTTTAGCCAGCAGCCACAAAGTTGGCATTTTGTGACCTGCCCCCAATCCTTTTGCTCACCCTTGTTTATGAGACAAGGGTTGAATTCTTCTCCTTCACATTCCCCTCCTATGATTACTGATGGAAGGCTGGCGACTTGAAATTTGTACAACTAGTACATGGAAGTAACAGGACTGTCAATTATCGGCCTGCCTATTAAATGAATGTATACAAGGGAAGGGTTTTTAATTACCTATTTGCCCATCTGGAGAGGGTCATCAGTTGCAGAGAAAATGAGGGTCAGAAACCTGCTTGTGTACTCTCTATAAACACTGTGATACTGGGAGAGGTCACTATTTACTTAATCTAAACAATTGTGCGAATGGTTCCCAGGGCTAAGATGGGCAATCACAATCTAGGCTAGACTAAGAATTAATGTGCAACCCTTAGGCAAAACAGATTTACAGAAGGGTTAAGTGAAACAACGTACCTGGATCCTTGCACAATGAACATATGTTATTACTATTGATGTAAAAATTTTTGTTGTCATTTTTCGGTCAGTCCCACTCTTGGTGACTTCATGTGGAATTTTCTTGGCAAAGATGCTGGGCTGGTTTGCCATTTCCTTCTTGAGCTCATTTTACAGATGGGGAAACTGAGGCAAATGGGGTTAACTGATTTGTCCAGGGTCACAAAGCTAATAAGTATATGAGGTTGGATTTGAACTCAGGAAGATGAGCCTTCTTGATGGTTTGGCACTCTCTCCACTGCACCACCTAACTGTCCAACAGTAAATATAGCTAACATTTATGTACCTCCTGCTATGTGCTAGACACTGTTAAGTGCTTTACAATTGCTATCTCATTCAATCCTTACAGCTCTAGGAGGCAGGTGCATTATTATTGTCCCCATTTTACAAATAAGGAAAACTGGGACAAACAAGTGATGTGACCTGCCCAGGGTCATACAACTAGAAAGTGTCTGAATCTGAATTTGAACTCGTCTTCCCAACTCCAGGGCCCTCGATTTATCCACTGCACCACCTAGCTGCCTAAAAAGAGAGTTCATTTTTTTGTCAACTTATTGACCGAGCATACTGCACTAAACTACCTTGAGATCTGGGTCTACTGTAATCTCTTAGTACAATCAAGCACTGTGTTTAGTCAACACCAGTTCACTGAAGCAGTGTCCTAAGAACAAAATTCAGGAAGTGGTTTAAACTAAGGAGGACCAATGAAAATGTTTGCCCAGACTTCACTGATGCAACGTTGTTGCTGTCAAGTCTTTACAGACATTTGGGGTTTTCTTGGCAAAGATACTGGAGCTGTTCACCATTTCATTCTCCAGTTCACCTTACAGATGAGGAAATTGAGGCAAACAGGGTTAAATGACTTGCCCAGGGTCACACAGCTAGTATGTCTCTGAGGCTGCATTTGAACCCAAGTCTTCCTGACCCCAGACCTGGCATTCCATACACTACCCCACCTACAACAAAAGAAAGCTGAAAAGCAGAGGACTAGAGAGAAAGGGAAGCCAATAGAATCTGAATGCGGGGAGGGAGCATGATGGAAAAAGTCCTGGAAAGGACAAGACTGGGCTGTCTTCCTTAAAGGAGGGAGCCATCTAATCAGAAGGGCAGAAAGTCCTTCCTCAGAGTGTGTGAATTCCCGGCCAGAGTGAGCTTCAGGAAGAAGAGAATTCTTGGTACGCTTCTGATGGGTGCCCTCTTAAAACGAGTTGTACTTGCTTTCCTTGAGAGCAAGAGTGCTAGTCCTAACCTATTTGGCCACACAGAACCAGCCACCAGTTCTGGGGAGGCCTGGCTTCTTGGTGCTACTTTATCTCAAGGGGCCAGAATGGAAAATTGAGGTTGCTGGTGGCCAACAAGGCTTGTGAGCACATACGTGTATCCTCGTATCTTGTGTGTACACACACATGTACCAACACAGCTTTGTCTGTTGTCATTAATCTAATAATTAGAAAGTTTGAATCCATATTTCTGTTCCATTGTATCTAGAGCCAGTCTGAATATTCCCTTAGGTGAGTCACTTATCAAACATTCAGAATACAGCAAAGAATCAGGAAGTCAGAGAGACTTCTGTATAGCCAAGACAGATGCCAAAAAGTTCAAGGGCTGAAGATCAAGTCCAGATGTGAGGCAAGTATATTTACACTTTTATCCAGACAATGGGAGATTTTACATTTTCCCCTAAAATAATCTTTATTTCATTTAGACAACTGCTTAGTTTACAATTAATCTTAACTTCCTAGGTTGTATAAGGAAGCATACGCTTTTTCTGTCTACTATACTTGAGGAAAGAGTAGTCTTCTCTCTGATGCTAATATTGTCAGTTACTCACACCCATGGGATTTTCTGCACCATTTTTATAGCTTTTATAAACATGAAGCAACAAATACTGTAATGAGCAATGATTAAATGTCTATGTGCTAGGACCTGTACCAAACGCTGTACAAATATTATCTCATTCAATTCTCACAACCCTGAGATAGATACTACTATCATCCTCATTTGACAAATGAATAAACCGAGACAGACAAGGTTAAGTGACTTGCCCAAGGTCATACAGCTAATAAGTGTCCAAGGTCACGCTTACATTCAAATCTTTCTGATTTCCAACTCCAGGACTTTATCCCCTACACCACTTATGCTGCCTCACTTCAGGCAAACTGTTAGATTTAACAGAATCTATGAATTTTTTGTAAAAAGCTTTTGTTCTCTAATTATACTTATTACTTTAACTTCAAATGTGCTGGAAATAGTACTAACATAATTCAGTGGTGCCTCATAAAGCATATTTGAGGGACAATGAAGGTGATATGTACCGCTGAACTGGGAGGTAACAGCAACAATCAGAAGAACAAATGTAGTGCTATCTTTAAGGGTTCAAGCCATATATAAGCTTATTTTTAAAATACCTTTGGTATTTAGCATAATTCCTGAAGGCAGATGTCAAGTTTTTAAAAATCCATAAATTTACTTATTCAATTAGTGAGTTTTCCAAAACATTTCCCTTCTTTTAGAACAGGCTATTGGAATGTTGGCTATGTTTTAGAGATTTTTAATACATTTTCACACACCCTCATTGTATTTCTGATGTACACATACATATATCAATTCAACTCTTATGTGATAATACTGAGATTAAAGAACATTTATATTTCATCACAATTAAGAAAACATAGTCTCAATTAAGAATTTTACACATGAATTTCTAGTTAGTGCAGTCATAGAATAAAGCAGAAGTACATACTCAGAAGCTACTCTGGCATGACAACACAAAATGAAACCTGGCTGTTTTTGAATTTAGAAAGTTATCTACATTGACCATATTTTCATGGAAACACCAAAGCCCATGGCTCTATGCATAGACTGCTTTTGTGTTGAAAAGGCAGAGAACAGACAGGTTTCATAGTATGGGTGAAGTTCAAATGAAAACTGTTTTCCTTTTTCTTCAAAGACATGAAAATCTTAAAACTGGATTTGTGATCTGGACTTAGGGAAACTGCCTCTTTTCACTGGCAGCCCTAAAATTATTATTTGTCAACATTCACCTTCCGGATGAATAATCTTTAAGAAAACAAGAAGCCCAATAAACCTAGAACAGTGGGGAAGGCCTGTATTTCTGAAAGCCCTGAGATCCATTCAGATTCCAGCTTATATCACAGCCGTAGAAAAAGACATCTTCTAATCTATGACAGGAGATATACTACTATTCTCAGCACTGATTTCAAAAAATTAGCCAACATTACTAAGCACTGTTTTCTAGAACAATTTTTAAAATCAGAGCAAAAGAGAAAAGCTTTGTTTTAAAATAGATTCCCTGAAAACATCAAACATAAGACAAAAGATTGTCATGTTGGCAAAAGAAATACAACATAATTGATGACAGCACAATACCTTGCATAGTAATTAGTGTTTGCATAGTAGTCTGTGGCTCAATGCTTAACAAGCCAGATTTAAGTCATGGTTATCTATTAATTCTTACAATTTTAGAATATTTCAAAACATTTCTAAAAAAATTCTAAAACCAGCTTTGGCTAAATAAGTATAGCAATATTTTTAAATTTTAAAAATTCTCCAATATTTTATTTTAAAGATATTTTAACAATTTTATTTGGCAAAGAAATACAAGACCATCTTTAACATTTCCAGAAGGAATGCTCTTTACTTTAAAATACATTTATGATTTGTAAGACAAATCCCATCTGTGAATCCTTCACTTATCCTGTATGATTCTACATTTTATACAAAAAAGATCAAATTAGATGAAATTTATAAAATTGTAAAAACCAGTCCAGGCAATGTAGCTATACAATCTTACTGAAAAAGTACTAGTATCAAATCTAGCATAAAAGTTTATGCCATATACTAAAGTTTAGTTCTTCAAGTCACTGCTCACTGCCGGCTTGCTTTTCCATTTTCTGTTGTCTCCATCCTGAGAAAGAGAAGAGAAACAAAGATATTGGAAGAAGGAAACATCTAACAGATGGTCTTACTCCACTACTCTTCTAAAGATCTTAATCTTTCAAAAGAGTTCCCAAACTGAAATGACTAAAGTAAAATTTCAATATATTCAAATGACCAAAGCAAAATCCTACTACTTAATTCAAGGATTTTTCCCCTTCTCTCTTATCAGCAAACTTTCAACTGCAATTTTTTAAAAAAAACAATAAATTTACTATGTCTGCTAGTGGAAGGCACTAAGGATACAACATCCTGACATCAAGGAACAAATATTCTACTAGAAGAACATAACATGTACATAAATACAAAGAAATTTCATAAACAAAGAGGCCACTAATGAGTGAGGTGGGAATGAGGGGGAGAATCAGGAAAGGCCAGGAGTTGGAGGTGGCACCTGAGCAATATGGAATGTACTGCACAGGGGAACAGCTAGTCTGATTAGAATAGAGTGCATGAAGAGGAGAAATGGGACTGGAAACGCCAGTGGGACCCATATTACAGAAGGCTTGATAAGAAACGTATCCTCAAAAAAAATAGCTGAGAAACAAAAAAGTCTGAATCTTATTTGAATTTAAACCTCACTCTCCCAGTAAGAGCTACTGTAGTAAAAAGAACAGCACTGCACTTCATTTCTTTATGTTCTATAACATATTACCAACCTATAATTTCACAAGTTCTTCAGAGCATTTCTAAAAGCTATCCTCAAATGTAAGAACTTCTACATTTGCTAACTTTAATAATCTTAACATATTAACAAAAGATTAAATATATTAATCATTACTGACCTCTCAGCAGTATTTCACACTACTGAGAATTTATCCTCCCTGGGATTCCTGTCACTGCTCTCTCCTGGTTCTTATCCCACCTGTCCTCCTTAGTTTCCTCCGCAGTATCTTCATGTCTTACCACACATATGTGGGTATAGCTAATGGCTTCAAACTGGTTTCTCTCCCCTGCTTTCAAAATCATCTCTGTTGATCTCATCAACTCCCATGGATTCAACTACCATTTCTCTGTAAGTTACTTACAAATCTACTCATCCAGCTCTCCTCTCTCTCCTGAGCACCAGTCTTACATCTCCAACTACCTGCTAAGACATTTCTACTTCTAATGTCTCAATGGCATCTTAAATTCAGAATAATCCAAACAGGGCCATCACCCTTCCCCTACCTTCATTGTTTCTGACACAGGCCCTCTCCCTAACCTAAGAGTAATCTTGGACTCTACTCTCACTAATCAGCTGCCAAGTTTTGTCAATTTTGCCACCACATTTTTCACATCTGTGCTCTTCTCTCTACTAGCAAAACCACAACCCTACTTCAACTTCTCTTCACCTCCTGTCAGGACAACTATTGACATGGGTTCCTAATTGATTTCCTTACATCAAGCCTCCCCACTTTCTAATCCAATACAAACTGACAGTGACATTCCTCAAGAACAGGTCTGACCCTTTCACAGTCCTGTTAAGAAATTTCAGTGGCTCCCTACTGCCTCAAGCATAAAAATATAGACCACTCTGGCATTTAAAATGAGTTGGATTTCTGAAGGGAAGAGAAATTTTGTGACAGTGCTCATTCTGCAAGGCACCATAATCAATAATACAAACCCATTTTCCTCTTTAAGATGTTGATATAATTCAGCTCTATTGTTGACAGAATTCAAACGACCAACAAATTCCTGGTGTTTCCTGGAGTTGGCAGTATTAATCCTATTACTCCATAAAGACAGCAAGGACATTGGCCCTAATTTAAGTTTTAAAAAAGAGAAAAGGAAAAAAGTCTGGAAATTATTTCAATAAATCAACTCAATTTTAGACTTGTCAAGTTTGTAGCAATGTTAACTTATTTCATAGAATTCCAAGAAAAGATTAAGTTAACCTTCTATTTTAGTCTTTTAATAAAGAATATTTTATGACAACTAATTAAATAAAATGGTTTATCTGAAAAGAAAAAAAAGGAAAAGAAACATATAAGCTATTTCCTACCCACCAAGTTATCTTCCCCTTATTCAAAATAATTTATCTCTTTTAAGATATCAAATGTAATAAAAATGGTTAGAAAAAATATTTACACTATTTCCAAGCAATTTCTTAAATCAATACTCTCTATGTAGGATTGAAGCTTGATAATATACAAGTGTATCTTTGTCTCCACTGAAAAATATCTTTTCTTCATGATTTGAATGAAGAGAAAAATAAAGCAAATGAAAAATGCAACTATATCAACTATACAGATTCAAGAGAAAACTGAAATAACACATAAAGAGAAAAAATACAGCCATTTAGTATCCAGTATGACCAGTGCATTTGGAATCAAACTTGTTTGAATTTTGTAGCTACCTAGCTTCACGTGACCTCTTTCAAACACAATTTCTTCATCTGCAAAAACTATTCTGTTATCCTAAAAGTCGATATAAAGGTGAGTTATTATTACTACAAGAAGTTAAGCTCAATCTACAGTTTTTGTATATTAGAATAGAATATTCTCAGAGTATTTTGCTAAGAGCCTAAGGAGAAAGGAAAGTTGTTACACTGACAGCAAAGTAGGTATCTAGTGTACCATGAATAATTTTCTCCCCTACACACCAGAATGTGTTTTGACATACAGGAAGCTTCCTTTTTCTTTATTTCCAAGGTACAGTTTATTTACCCTTGAATAAGTAAGCTATTTAGAGTCCTCCTCTTCCTCAACTTACTCTGGGCACTTAAAAAATAGTGGCACAAAACTAGTAAAGGATAAGTACGTTGAAACTGTCAAATAATCTATAAAAGAGCCCCTAAATGATGTCAAATACACTCTGACCTTAGTCAATTCAAAATATCATTTCATTTTCTTCTCAATACCTGACCTGAGATGTTACAATTTATACTATAGATTTATTTACAAATCCATATGCCAGAAAACAGCACAATTAACTAAGAAACTATATTAATGCCATGCTTTGTCGGAAACTTCACTAAGAAAGATAAAGATAATAGAGGAAGGAACTGTTTCTCATCTCCTTTAATTCCTAGGACTAAATGTTTGCTGACTGACTGATAACAGGAGGAACAGGGATGTTTTTCAGTTTATCACACAAGGTCTATACTACATTTACATCTGTTTTAAACTGTATTTTACTGTTAATTGTGAAAGAAAACAAGATATGAATCTGAAAATTTTATATTGTAGAAGGTAAGAAGGGAGACCAAGAAAGAGACAAGAAAGGAAGATGAAGAAAGGATCACTGGACCATAGATTAGAGCTGAAAGGGACTTCTGGGGACTCTCACGTACAAGCCTCATTACACAGATGAGAAAACTGTGGCCAGGAAGTTTAGGTGCTGAGCTCAAGAGTGCACACATAATAAGCATCAGAGGTGTTGAGGGTACATGGTCACCTCTTTTAAGGCAGGACAGACTCAAGATTCCAGAAGCCAAGATGAAACACTGGCTCCTCCTAACTCCCAAAATTAAAAAAAGAAAAAAACAAGACCCCTGGCAATGACAGTGTGGTCAGTTGACCTCCTTGTTTCTGCTCCTAAATCCAAGGCTAAGCTCTGGTACGAAGCATTCTAGATCAGCAGGAAAATGGACAGACAGGGAGAGCTTTTGAGAAGACTGTAGGCTGAATTCCCCTCTGAAAGTTATTAGTTATATGCCAATTGCAACAGCCCCACAGTACCTCTATCATCATCTTCGTAAAAAGAAAAAAGGAGGGGGGGAAAGGAACACTAATAGACCTATGATAAGGCTCCAGTGAGGTGATACAAGTGAAAATTCACTGCAGATCTCAAAGTGCTATGGAAATGGCAGCTCTTTTGATTACAGAGAATCATGGCACTACAGGGACTGGACAAATCCTTAATTTATTTTCCTGCCTCTTTCCTTTATAACAAGCCCCACCAAGAACAAAACAAACAGAAAAACAAAACACCAGTTACCTTCAAGGTAGAGACAGTTCTCAAAAACTTACCTTCTCACCTGCTTGCTGATGCCTATAATTCCTTTAACAGGGACAGACAGCTAATTCCATAATTAGAATTAAAAGGTTTAAAATACAAGTAAAGATTTTTACATGCAATGAGTAAAGGATAAATTGCTTAAAACTCATTCACACTAAAATAATATAAATATTGTTTTGTTTTTTAAATAGGAGTTATGAGGTGGTCAACAAGTACGGGGGAGTTGACTGAAGTAAACTTAAGGACTGACAGTTGAAGAGGACAAAAATACAGAATGAGAGAAATGGGAACAAATAAAACCAAAAGAAAAATGTCTTGATTCTGTAGCCAGTCTTGCTGACCTTTCACAAAAAAGAGAATGGGTAAAAGGTATTCTTGTCATATATGGCTGAAAATGCATACAGTTCTACCTTGCATAATTTATAAAGATTTGGTTTTGTTTTTACTTTAAAATGGACTTCATTACAATACTTTATTCACAAAAGAAATTAATGGTACTATCACTGTACTATCTCATTCCAACATTTTTCCATGCAATAAATAGAGACTTGAAATTCAAAGGTATAGCAAGGGGGCTTTTTGTTGCCTCAGACGACAAAGATCCATTTAGATGATGCTGTCTGAGATAACTGGATTCTAAGAGCCTCTCGAAACAGGGCATCCCAGCTCCTCTCACCTTTGGACTTTTCCACGGGTGGCGTTTCATCCATTTCAACAAGAGGTTTCTTGTTTGGAGGTTCTGGAGAATCAGGAGAATCTTTAATAACCTCTGCTTCAGCTAATTCTTCTTTTCCACGTTCTAAAATTCCTTTTAATCTTTAGGAAATTCAAACATTGAATTTTAAGGTATATTTTTTAACCTGATTCTTAAATCAGTCAGTCTTTGGAAATCAATACTTCTCTACATAGAATAAGTTTAAAACAAAAAGACACCACCCTCCCCAAAATTTTTATACCTCTAACCATACACATATACCTAGAAAATGCATGAAGTGATATGAAGCAAAAACCTTCAATTACATCAATTTTTAATTAAATAATTAGGATTAAATGTTATGAAACTTTCAAAATGCTATTTAAGGATTTACACAGAGAAGGACAAAACAAAGGGAAAAAAATTGTGGAAGACTTCAGAACTGGGATCACCACAGTGACAGATGAGAAAGTGTGCTTCCTACCGCTTGGCAGAGAGGTAACTGGCCAAAGTGCTGATTTGTTTGGTTTGACTACAGTTATTTGTGATAAGAGAGGACTTAGAGATTCTTAGAAAGAAGGTTACTGAGTAGTAAGGGTGATGTAGAAAAAGGGAAGAGTAAACAATTTAAAAATAACAGAAGCAAACAAAATGAGTTCAGAAGGGAAAACAATAGGGCAGCTTTATTGCTACTTTGTGAAATGTAAGACCCTTTTTAAAAATCAAACTATGTAATAATTCATATATGATCATATACAGTATGAGATATATCATATGTGTCTTTTTTGTCCTTTGTATATTGAAAGGTTTTATTTTTGTTTTGAAGTTCATAATTGAAAAAAAATAAAAACAAAATGTCACTAAATCAGAATGAATTTAGCTATAAAAGGCTTGAAAAACTTAAGGTAAATTTACAGAGAGAAATTAACTCAATCTTAGGGAAAACTTTAAAATTGCTGATAAAAAAATTACTTCTACCAATTTAGGAAAAAAAGGCAAAACTATCATTCAGACTTTTCCCTCTATGACAGATGTCTTTAAGTTTCAAAAGTTAGCAACCAAGACTCTTCTCCTGAGGCAGAGTTAGGAGGGAAAAGTATTTCTGGGACACATACAGGAGAATTTCTAGGATACAAAGGATATGAGAAGAAATTTTCTTTGTTGACAAAGTGGACCTATTTTTACATGCTACTGATTTCAGTTCTCTTGAGTAGGAAAAAAGGAGCCCTTCAAATTAAAAAAAAAAAACCAAAACACCCTAAATTAAAAGCCCTTAACTACACTGTTATTACTTCCACATGACTCAGTCTCATCTCTGGTGGGGTGGGAAAATGATGTACATGCAAACAAATAGCCAGTTGAGCAGTTAATATATTTATAATTACGGATTATTTTTTTGCTCAGTTTATCAAAATTTAATCTTTATTTCACTAAACAGTGCAAGAACTGAGTATACTGTTAAGTGGACAATGCAAATTGTAGCAAAAATGATAGCAATCTTGCATAGCTTCAACTTCTGAAAAATGTAAATTCTAAACAGTTATCCCTACTTTTCCCTTAATTTAAAGTGACAATAAATTTAACTGGTAAAGTAATACAGTTCTCTGTAATTAGGGGAAAGGACATGTATGATGTTGAACGTTACCATGGTATGGGGGAAAGTATAGGGAGTTTGGGAGTTACAGGATAAAGCTTTCAATCAATCAACTGAATCCCAGCACTGCACCTCCTCCTTCCTGCTGGTTTAACTTTGTGAAAATTACTGAAATTCTCTGCACCTCTTGTTACTCATTTGTAAAATAAGGGGCTTGGACTAGATGCCTCCTTTGAGCTCTAAATCTAATTATGACATTTAAAGACAGCATGTAAGAGAATGCTATATTACACAATAATAAAACGTAGATAAAATAAACTACTAATAAATAAATATCTGAATATTTAAATGTGTCGTGAGTAGAACGTGTCACATGGTTCGTTTATTAACTTTTAAAAGTCACCTTTCTGAATCCTGCCAGGACTTTTCTTGCTCATAGTCTTTTGCCGCCTTCTCTGACTTGTCTTCTTTATCTTCTCTCTTCCTCCCTCGTTTCTTCCGCTCTTCTTCTTCTGGGGGTTTGCTCCGACATGCCATCAGACACTCTAAGACACGCTGATGTTTCTCAGAGTTGTTAATATGAGCTCTGACAAGGGTTTCCAACTCATTCCACATAATACGATACTGTTCATCTCTGTAGTAAAGAAAAACAAAACAATTTTTTTCATATAAGATAGAACACAGCAGAGCTAAAATGCCATAAAACTAACCAACACTGAGTAAAAAAAGGAAATGATAAACATTTTATTCATTTTCTCCTATGTGACACTTATTGTGGAACCAATTATATTATTTGACAACCAGAAAAAATTACTGTAGTCTAAATGTTAACCTCTTAAATTTATAATTATTTTAAAAGGATTAAAAAAAATCAACTACCTTTTGGGGCCTTTTCCTCTTGTACCAACTGTGGAAATAGGCAGAGGATCATTTTTTCTCTCCATATCAACTAAGTTGTATATTGTTTTCTGACAGTTTAACACATCTTCATCTGTTAAGGATTCTTTGACAATAACGCTGGCTAACGGAACTACCTATTAATTAAAAAAAAAAACAACTCAAATGACTTTGAACAACCAAAGCACCTAAAGTCAACGTGAAATATTTCATATGATTTTAAATATTTCAAGAGTCAAAACCCAAACTTCAATCAAAATTACAAACAATTATAAAGTTATGTTTTCTATTCAAAGTGGGGAGGGCACAGCTGTGCTCCCTAGAATAAAACTTCTTTTAAATGAGATTCCTGAATACAAACAATGGCCTGAAGGGTCAGAAGACTTGAGTTACACTCTCAGATTTGCAATCAATTATCTATACACTCTTGGGTAAATCACAACCTCTCTGGGAATCAGTTTCCTTAGTTGTAACATGAGGGGGAAGACTACAGACTAAGGTCTTTTCTAACTCTAAAATTCTATAATTCTACATAAATAACTGTAGAATTACTTATTTCATAGAAATAGAAAGTTAGAGATTTTCTAATCTAGTGGTTCTCAAACTTTTTGGTCTCAGAAATCCTTTACACTCTTACAAGTTTTTGAGGATGCTCCAAGGAGCTTTTATTTATGCAGGTTTTTATCTATCAATACTGATCATATTAGACATTAGAATGTCATTATGAAATAGTTTATGGTTTATGAATTATAAAAGCATTATGAAACTATGAAAATAGTTGTGATCTGAGGGACTCCTTGGAAGGGTGGATTATAGAACTGTTGGTCTAATATAATCCTTTTTGTATACAAGGAAACTGAGGCCCAGAGACGCTGTGCCTAAAGTCATAAGTCAATGCATGATGAGCCAGGACCAGAATCCAAACTTCCTGACTCCCATGCTGGTATTTTTCCTACTACAACAGGCTTTTTTTCTACTGTATATATTCCATAGCTGGCATCCCTTATTGTTCAGAATAAGTTATATAATTGTCACATAATAAGCTAAATATTTATTATGCTTGGCAAAACTGTGTAGCCAAAAAAGAAAACTGAAACTGCGTAACAATTTAAAATTACTTACTGCTTGCATGTTGAAGATGGTGGTTTGTGAAATAATCATAGGCCAATAACGAGTATGTTTTTCTAACTGATCTTTTGCTCGTTCCAAAGGGACCTCAACACTTCCATCGATTTTATATCTGGGGTCTAGAAAAGGAGTTAATCTGTTTTCCCTCATAAATTCACCAAAATCCTAATGATAACCAAACAAGATAAAATTAGAAACTATATTTTCTAATTTACACAGTATGGATTAAATGTAATAACCTTTCTTAAAATTTATGTTCTATATCATGCAATGAAAAACCACAAGACACTATCTTTTGTTTCTTTTGTATAGTGTGTGTCCAGAAACACTTCTAATAAATCTAGATAAATACCTTGAAAAATATGAGTGTATATGCACACATACATTGTTTATATGCACATGTACACATAAATACACACACACATATACACTCAAACACACAAAAAGAGATCTGAGCCAAAATAAAGTTATGTTTGGATTAAGGAAATCTTTAAAATACGGAAAAAAGTAGAACTGCATTTACAAGTGTTGAAAGCTAAAACTTCTGAGAAGTTCAATTCCTTTAAAGGACAGAAAATTAAGCAATATAAAATGCTAGGCTAATACTGTTGACAGAGTTTTTTGTCTCCTGTTAAAGTAATCATACAAAGAATACATAGTTATCATTAAATATCTAAATCAATCTTGGTGCAAAATTATTCAGTTCACAAAACTAACTAAGCAAAAGCAGAATCAAACGGACAAAACCAAACCACCTTACTCAGAAAAGTCCCTTTAACAGTCTGGTAAATTCAAAACACTGAAGCAGTACTCATAGACATAAGAGCCTTACTGTAATCCGGTAATCTGTAACTCTCCCACCACACCCTTCACTAATTGAAGGAGGATCTTCTAGAATGGACCGAGAACTGCTCAAGACGTGCAAAAATATCTCTCCTCCATGACTACTAAGCATATGACTAATGACTTTGGAACCTGATTTTCGTGGTTGTTCCAGTAGAACAGAACGACCTGTCAAGAGCAAGATCAGCAAATTAATTCAAAGTGATAATTTTTTCCTCTTTAAACATATTTCTGGATGATTCACTTCATTCACCCAACCACAGATTTTATCTAGCAAGTCTTTCCCTCCAGGTTTGTATCCCAGCCTACTGTTTTAACTCTAATTTTTCAGATTTATATAAAGGAAGCTATCAAAGTTTGGTGCCTAATAAAATATCTTACTGTACTTGGTGTCATAAGTCATTTGGACACCAAAAAGGAAAGTGAGAGCACTTCTAGTTGGTCTCTAGAAGAGCAGCAATAAAAAGGGAAGTCCCACTTTTGTTTCATAATGTTTCATTGTTACCATAAGTACTTAAAAGTTTTGAGTTCTTGCAGATGTTAAGATTTTTCTGAATGAAGTTTATGTTTCCATCCTGTTCAAAGTACCACCATCATTTCTAAAAGGAAATTCTTTTGGAGATTTCTGCAGTAGAATATAGCTCTGAGCAGCTGCCATCCTAGAAATATTCAAAACTTAATTCTAATACCTTTATTAAAATTTGAATTTTGTGTAGCCATTCTATCTTCCAAGTGTGTAACACAAAAGTGAAATCAAATTTACTACAAATTTGCTACTTCACTCAAAGTTACTCATAAAAGTGACTTGATAAAATGATACAAATTAAATTCCTCAAGAGAGGCAGGGCAACATAGTGGACAGAAGCATAGCCTTGGAGTTATCAAGATTTAGGTTCAGGTTCTTCCTCTAATACATACCAACTGTGAGATTCCTGGCAAGTGATTTAACATCTCACTGTCTCCAGGCTACTCATAAGACTAAAAATTACAAATATGCATTGGTAAAATGAATTTCTAGGTCAAGAATTCCCTACCCTGATTAAATCATAGGTCAGGACCAAAAAAAAAGGTTTTGTGCTACATAGGACTAAGTTCATAACAATATTACAGTTTAGAAAAAACTATTTTGAATCAAAGAAGTAATTATCAGTTATTTTCCCCTTCAAAATGTTAATTTGAAATCTGAGGGGCAATTAAAAATCAGGAAATATTTTAGTCATAATGTTCATTATTCAAACATTACTCTTGAGTAATATCAGAAACACAAGCCATTTTCTGAATCTGAAAAATCACTTCACTAAGTTCTTTAATATTTAAGTTCAAAGAAATTAGTGCAAAAGAAATTTAAAAGATAGAGAGGGAAACAATGTTCCAGACCTAGATCAGATTTTAGAATCTGTTAGCAATTATCTGTAGTGAAATAGCACACCTATTTCAAAGTATTCTCACTTATAAAATTACACATGTAATTGTACCAATGGAAACAAAGGAAAAAGTTACCATTCAGAAGAAAGTTAGTAAGGCAAGAGGAAGGTCTACTGTTCACATCTACCGGTGAAATTCTATATGCTCCTGTGCAATAATGCAATTCTGAAACACAAGTAAACACTAATGTGAACAAGCATAACATATCATTTCCACAACCGGAGGGAGAAGTTACTTCCCCCATGATTTTCACCAATGATGACTAAAGATAAAATTAAAAGAATTAGTGGGGAGAAAACCTATCTTTTTTTTTTAATTTCCTAAATACTTCATAAATTATTTTTAAAAACTTATTTTGCTTAATTATTTTAAGTACTTACCAACATTATTTGTCCTTGGTGTGCACCATTTAAGTGTTACAGTTTCTTTAAATGAGCCTTCTCTACTACTGCCACCCAAGTGGAGATCACCTTTCATATATCCAAAAAAAAAAAAAAAGACAGCATACCATTTCAGTTTTCTATGTAAGATACCAGATTTCAATTCAATTCAACAAATATTTACTAAGGGCCTACTATGTTCAACGTCTTCGGTACATAGGGCATAAAGTCCACCAAAAGAGACACAAAAAGAAATACCAAGGCCTTTCAGGGGGTGGGGAATGCTAACAATTGGGGAATCAGGAAAGGCCTCTTGTAAGAAGCAGGCAGCACTGAAGCTGAGCCTTGAAACAGGCGAGGGGCTCCCAAAGCCAGGCACGGGGGCAAAAGCACAGAGGCAGATGATGAATTGAGGTAAAGGGAAGAGCAAGTAGCTCTGTCTGATGAGAGAGCATCAGTCTAAAGAGAGATAAGAGTTGGATTGTGAAGCATTAAGCAAAATACCGTTTATTCTGGCTGAGAGGCAAGAAAACAGAAAGACTGATGGATGGAAGCTGGATGAGAGCAGGGAACTTTTCACTTCTGCTGGGTCATGGAACACTGCAGGGGCAGCTCAAGAAGCCTAGTGACCTCTTCTCAAAATGCATATAATAAAATCCACAGATTATAAAAGAAACCAAATATTCTGAAATATAGCTATCAAAGTAAGTTCACAGACCCCTTTAAATCTATCCACAGACCCTTTGGAGATCAGACTCCAGGCTAAAACCCCACGAATTAGGGAGTACAGAGGCTTCAGATGCTGTTGCAAGTCTATGCAGGGGACAATGAAGATTTGGGCAATTTCTGGAGCACTAGCAGAGGATCCTCACTAAGCTCTTGACCTGGATTGTCTTACTCATAAATACACTAAAGATAGAAGATATCCAAGTAGCCAGACATTTTCCCAAAAGCAGCCTAAGATTCTTGATCCTCCCTCCCCTGGTAAACTCCAACTTCTAATATCCTTATGTGATATTTTGCCCTCACCTCTGTGCCTTGGCCCAGGCTATCTTCCATATCTGGGAAACAAACCATCAGTGCCACAATGGAATTGGTATCAAGCCAATCCTCAGAATCAGCATGACCTGGGTTCAAGTACTATCAGACCCTAGACAAATGACTAAATCTCTCAGGGTCCTCAGGCAACTAAGTAAATTATAAATTGTAGAAAGTTTGCAGATTTGCACTGCCAGAAGGAATTTCCTCATTGAGAACTCCCAACAACTATAACCTCTCTTTTTATACAAGCGCGTGCATGCGTGCGTTCGTGTATGTACTCAATTCAATAAGTATTAATTGAGTACCTATTCTGTCATATACTGTTCTAGGCCCTGGAAACACAAAGACAATAAAAAGGCCTTTGTCCTCAAGAAGCTTACATGCCACTGGAGGAAAACAACTGATGTGACTCTAGAAAACCTAGACTGACCCCACCCCAACTAGTTTCTATTTTCTTCCTCTTCCTCCATCCCTCCTCTCTGAATTACTTTGGACTTTTTTCCATACGTATGTGTAATTCTCCTCCAAAAGAATGTCAGTAAGGCACAGTGGAGAGAGCACCAGGCCCGGATTCAGGCGGACCTGACTTCAAATCCAGCCTCAGACACTACTACCACCCATGTGACCCTGGGGAAATCACTTAAGGTTTGCCCGTTTCCTCGAATGTAAAATGGGAATAAAGCACTCATCTTGCAGGACTGTTGTGAGGATCCAATGAGACAGTAATTGTAAAGTACTTACCACAGTGCCTGGCAAACAGTAGGCACCCTATAAACGTTAGCTATTATTATTAGCTGTTACTAACTCCCTTGGGGGCAGAGACTACTTTTTGTCTTCTAATCTCCAGCACCTAGCACACTGCCTGACACACAGCAGGTTTTTAATAAATATGTGTTAATAAGTGGTACCCAAGTCTTTCCTAATTCCAAGTGTAGTATTCTTTTCACTATACCTCTCTACCATGTCAGAGAGAACTACAAACCAGGTTGTTATGACCCTGCACCCACTACTAAGGGAAACTGAATAGAACAGAGAACAATAATGCCATTTGGGGTAAAGAACTGCCTAGCAGCGAAGGCAGATGAGGAAGCTTGACAATATCTTAAAGTGGCACAGACAAACTCACAGTCTATAAAAATCATTTGCAGCCAGTCAGCTAAATCAGCATCATATTTGATGGACTGAATTCTTCAGTTAGCTCCACTTTCAAAATTAATGTCTCCTTTGAAGCTAAAACTAGAAAGCAAATGCTCTAAGAAACCAAAGTTCAGAAAAAGAAAATTCTTGCAAACCCTCCTTTGTGATTTCACATTCACCCACTCTCACCTCAGTCTCACTGAGGTGATCATTAACAACCAAACTGAGACTTGCTCAGCCAATCACACTTTTTTCCTAACTCTGCTTCTTCCTCCCAGAAAAGATATGGGGGATTCCATGTCAGGAAAGCATCCTCTCTACCACTGCCTGAAATATTACTGAATGCATTCTTCTAACAGGTGTGAACCCTAAACACAACAAAGACGTTTCTGACACCTCTCTCTCCACTACTTGACAGAGTTGTAGAAATAACAGTTAGAGTAAATGGTAACGAAATAAGAGAACAAGATTAAAAGGCATAAATATTGACCAAAAAAGAGATAAAAATATCTCTACTTGCAGATGACATGATATTCCACTTAGAAAATCCCAGATAATTAGTGAAGAAACTGAGGTAATCAGCAAAGTGGATTAAAATTTGCTCTAGCAAAATAGATTAGAAAATAAGTCCATAAAAATCAACAGTTATATACAGTATTAATAAAACCCAAAAAGAAAAGCTCTAAAGAGAAATTCCCTTCAAAATACACAACACACAAAGGAGTTAACTCACAAAAATAGCCACAAGCTATATAATGAAACTTCAAAATACTCTTTAGAGATATAAAGTCTAAATTAAGTGGCTATACACCAGTCATATTTGAGTTGCTCCAATAAAAAGGCAATACTAACTAAATTTATTTTAGAGATTACATAGCTAGACAAAAATTACAACATTTTGAAGTGCGAAAGGATCTAGATTCTAAAGGGATATGAGAATGTAAGAGAAGGGTCCATAGCTTTACTAGATCTCACATTATATTAGCATAGACAAAATCAATGAAGATAAAATTAGAAGAGTAACTATAGAGTGGGGGAAAATATTTGCAAAAATATTACTGATAAAGATCTGATATCCAAATTATAGAACGAACTGACATAAAGAAAACAAGAGTTGGTTCCATGTCCCAATTCCTAATACAATCAAAGACAGCAATGAAGGTCCAATACATATCAAAATACTCCTAGCACTCTTTGAGGTAGCACAGAATTAGAAATCATGTTTCCATCAATTGGGCAATGGCTGAAAAAAACTGTGTATTAAGAAATAATGATAATAGCAACAGTAATGATGATAGCTAGCATTTACAGAGCACCAGTACTTACCTTTCGGTGAAGCATAACAGACAAGAGCCTTGGAATGCAGTCTGCTATGAGTAGAAGTGGTTCCTAGTAACTATTCAAATCTCTGCATGTGCTACAGGGAAGCTAGAGCCACTATGGTTCAAAACACTTCCTGGTGGTTTACAAAGAAAGTGGAGTCTAAGCAGCATGAATGCCTACTCTAACCCCAAATATCAGCCTTCTCAGTGCCCATGTAAGACAAATGTTTTCTATGGACAAGAGAATACCTGTAACTTCCTTTAGGAATTTGAGTGGATAAAAAGCAGCAATTACTCAAAATTTAAATCAGATTTTTTTTTTGTACTCCAAATTCACTTCTATCACAGTTTGGTCACCTCTAAAATTAAGGAATTTGAGCAACTGCTCAATTAAAAAATGCATCTCACTTCTATATATCTGAATATGGGAGAATTCATTCAGATATTCAAACTGTCACTATTATTGACCTAACTGTACAACTACGGACAAGTAACTTAAATTGTGAAAGGAAGAAAGAGAGATGGAAGAAGGAAGGAAAGAAATAAAGAAAGGGGCTAATAATGATACAGTACTTGTCTCACAGAGCTATTGTGAAGTTCATATGAGATAATGAATTTAATAACTTTGCAAACTTTAAAGTGCTAAATGAATGTTATCTATTACCAATTATAACCAAACTATGCATTGTTATCCAAAGTGAAATAGCCCAAGTTACTCAAAGAATTAGGCCACACAAGACTTTTATTAATGGACTTGGAAATCAAATGACAAATCACACAGAAATTTTAAAACCCTATTATAAAAAATATACAGTGCACTTTAAGGTTTTAAGAAAACTGGAAATTGCTGGGAACTAATAGTACTTTGCATACTACTGGTCCTTAAGAGTTAGCTGAAAGAATAATTTTATAGAGTAGCTCCCAGGATGAAGAAATGTACAACTGATTTTAACAAAAGTTACAATTCTAATGTTTTTACTATTATAGTCTATCAAAAAAAATTCACAATGATTTACTTACCACTTTTTAGGAAATCTACATGGGCCTCTTTATGATGAAGTAATTCCACGTCATAATTGGCAGATGTGTTTGCATGTTGTTCTTCCTTTAATTGGAGACATTTAAAAATCAATTTCTTCACATTATTAAATAATAAATAATTTTGGTTTTTGTTTTAAGGTAATAAATGGTCATATACATTAGAAAGAAGTAAGTTCTAACTCTGCAGTAGTTTGCTCAGTGACTTATTTAAAGATGCAAGAATTTTTCCTCCAGTACAGAATCTAATCAAGAAAAATAATTCTCAAGGTTATTAGGAAAAATAGTCTCATGGTTGTCATATCAGAACTAAAAGAAGCTCCTGTCTCTGGAAGTACTGAAGCAAAAGCATCAAGGCCATATCTGGCCTACAACACTCCCAATGTAGCAGAACTAGATTAAAATGTAATTGGGAAATAATTAACATAAATTTTAAAAAAGAAAACATTAATGTTACTATGTCAATGTGCACCTGCAAGGACCCTTCCATAGGATTTAATGACTCCCTTTCCTATCTGAGTTTGACACCACTGGCTAAGAGAATTACTTTTGCTTCCAATCATTCTAACTAGTATTGCTTCTTGGCCACTGTTTAATGTTAAAAGGCTGTATACAAAACAAATAAGTTATGTTTACCATCATCATAACACCTTATATTTCTACAATTTACAAAATACTTCTAAAAATATTTTCTAATTTTATACTCATAACAACCCTCTGAACTAGGCAGACCAGGTATAAATTTATCTCTCTCTTTTTTAATAAAAGGCCACATAGGCTGATATAAATAGTGTCTTAAGTCACATAACAAGTAAGATGCAGCCTTAGAATTTTAACCTAATTCTGATTTCCAGTCAAGTTTTTCAAATTCTCAAATATCCTACAATACTGACCATTTTACCAAATGGGGTGAAGAAGTTTCAGACACGACTGAAACAAGTGAACCGACCATTTACTCAAAACTGAAAATAAAACTTTTGGCTAAAGATAGCATCTTTAAATAGCTGCAACAGATGAGCAAGCACCATAAAACATCAATTAGCAAATACAGAATCATCATCATCTTAGGAACTTGTGTTCATAAAAGAGTGAACACAGATTCCAGCACACTGTATTCTAAAAGGTCCAAAGTAGAAAAAAGTGTCACATCAACAGCACACAAATCCCATCAATAAGATAAAAGCAAACTATCTGCAAACCTAAAATTTGTTATAATGTACACTGAAATTATATTTAAGATATTAAAGCAAGTCAGTTCCACTGTATTTGCTAACTGCTATGTACAAAAGATTCTATTGAGGAAGCACACATTTTCCATCGAGGGTCTAGGCAATGTAATGCAAAGAGTCTTCCTTTTTCCTTCTCAGTATTACTTAAAAGAAAATAAGAGCTAAAAAGACTCCTGTCATTTTCTCATTCACACTACTATTCAAAGTGTGATAGAAAAAAAACTAAGTACATAATTAAATTAAAGCCTCAAGAGTCTTAAGAAAAATCACCTCCAGGACTTCATTGGGGTAGTACTAGGGGCAGAGATTATTTTATTTTATTTTGTCTTAGTATTCGTAGCATCTCACTTAACAAAATGTTTCATGGCCTATTATTCTGTAATCAGTATCTATTAGTTATTAAGATTTTTATGTTAAATGGTTGAAAAAATTACAGAGGAAAGAAAAGCTCCACTAGAATGCACAAAATCAGGAAAATCTAGTAATACAGCTATCAGGAAAAGAATCACAGACACAGCAATAATATGAGATGAACACATTAGATTTTGTACAAAATAATATAAACAGAAAAAAATTTACATAGCCTAATCTTAATTGGTGTAATAACATTATGGCATTTTGTTCTGTGATCCTTCAAGGCAGATATCAATAGTTACTGACCTGGTCACATACAGTGAATGTGGGCTAGCAAAAAAAAGAAAATATGATATGGAGAGAAAAAAAATGCAAAGATCCAATTAAAATAAACAGTAAAGTTCAAAATAATTTTTAAAAATAGGAATACAGTCCCTCCAAGATGAGAAAAATTTTCATCTTACCTTCATTGGTATATTGGTAATAGTGGTAGAAGCCAAATCAAAGTGTTGCTGTACTAAAATATTTAATTTAGTAGCAAGATGCCGTCCTGCTCGAACACTATGTACTTCACTGGTTAAAACTGGAGACAACTACAAATAATAAATAGTAAAGAGTATTAATGAATTAGAATCTGTCACTAAATACTTTATTTTTTTAAAGAATACTTTCTAATATTATTTTACAGAACTTAAAAAATTAAGACCCATCTAATTAACATTATCACTTATTTTGTTTCTACGTTTTCTTGGTTTTAAGTGCAAATGGAATTCCAGAAAAAAGAATATAAATGGAAACAAAGCAGATATGACAAAATAATCTTTTTAGAAGATTTTTTTTTTTTTGGACAGAGTGAGGGGTTCATTGTTCACATCTTCCTAATGGGAATGGTCTGATAGTTTAAAACAAATATTTCAAATCACTAATAAAAAGAAAATAACTTAAAACAATTCTGGGATTTCAACCTTACAGCCACCAAACTGGCAAAAAGGATGAACTGAAATAGAAGGTTGTGGAAATACAGGTACACTAAAATATTGGTTGGTGGACTTCAGAAGTAATGCAATCTTTTATGCAAAACAATCTGGAATCATTCCAGAGACTCCAGAAGTAGGGAACCTGCGGTCTCAAGGTCACATGTGGCCCTCTAGGCCCTGAAGTGCGACCCTTTGACTGAATCCAAACTTCACTGAACAAATCCCCTTAAAGTTTGTTTGGTGAAGTTTGAAGTCAAAGGGCCACACTTCAGGACCTAGAGGGCCACATGTGGCCTCAAGCCCACAGGTTCCCTACCCGTGGAAACTCTTTACTGATTTATCTGATTTATTTGATATTTATTGATTTATTTGATCTAGAGTCCACACTCTTAAGCATACATTTAAAAAATCAAATATAGAAAGGAGTATAAATACCAAAATGTTTATAGCAATATTTTTGTAATAACAAAGAAATAGAAACAAAATAGCTAGCTCCATAAATGAAAACAGGGTTACAGAAATCAACAAGAATTTTTAAAATATCTCTGTGCCAGGCACTGTACTCTATGCAAAGGATGTAAATATATATGTAAATATATATACATATGTGTGTGTGTGTGTGTGTGTGTGTGTATACTCAAAGAGCTTAAATATTGTGCAATAAATAAAAAATGAGGGATTCAGATAAACCTGAAGATATGCACTGATGCATGGTAAAGTGTTGAGCAGACTAGAATAACCTATATAATGTTACTAAGCAATAACGTAAATGAAAAGAACACTGACAAGAAGTTGAATGATGAGTAACTACAATGACTTTTTTGTTCCAGAAGAGCAGGAGAGAAGCCAGGGACCAAAGGTGCAGAGGGCCACAGCCACTGTAAAATATGGTCAGAGTACGTGTTATTTTTGCTTAAATATTGTTCTTTGTTACAAGGGATGAACTAATGCTGGGAAAGGAGAGGGAAGTTGTTTTACCTGGAAATTACTGTGATGTAAAAACAAAAAATCATAAATAAGACATTTAAAAGCACAAAAAAATGTGTTGTCCACAACAACTTATTAAAACTATCCACTGAGGTACAGAGTGCTACAATCTGTATCAATGGAATAAAGAACTACACTGCTGAAACCTACAACCAGTTTCTCCCAAAATTAATGTACCACCCAATTAGAGAAACCAAGAACAAAAACCATTTACTCAATACATGTAAAGATAAGATACCATACTGGTTTAAATTATTAGCTTTGTTTAATTATCCTTGTGAGAAACAATTCTGAAGACTACAAAAATTAGCACTGTGACCCTGGACAAATCAGTTCACCTCTGTGTCAGTTTCTCCATCTGTAAAAAAGGAAATAATTATAACACCTACTTCACAGGATTATTTTGAGGATCAAATGAGATGATAAAGTGCTTACACATAAATACTAGCTTCCATAATTATTACTTACTGTATTTCTGTCAGTTACAAACAGTAATATATTTTATTCACATCAAGAACTCTAGGTCAGAGATGTATCAAAATAATTCTCTTGAAAAACAAGATGCTGAAATGCAAGGACCAAAAACAATTCCAAAGGATTCAAGATGGAAAATGCCATCCACAATCAGAGAAAGAACTATGGAATCTGAATGCAAAGTGAAGGAGATGATTTTCTTAGTTGAAAATTAAAAATAAACTTAAAAAAAAACTCAAGATGCAGAGTCGGTATAATTTTAATCTACAGTCTTCCTTTTTTTCACTATCATTATAATATTAATTGTAGGTCCTTCACACATTATCACACACATCATTAATGGGTGTATACCCTCCAATGATTTCCAATCATGCATGTCGGCCAATTCTGCATATCTCTAGTCCATGGGCCCCCATTAAGTGTGTCCCAGGTCCACTGAGGCTTCCACAACTTCTCTTGACACCACAAGGTACCCAATTCATTGGTTTACCTATCTTTTTTGCTTATATTTTTCTTTGATGACAGTGGCAAACAATTTTGGCAAAAATATGTTTTATGCCTTGCTTAATATCAATAGAAGATCAAAGTTATCTTCATTGTCACATTACTTAAAGAATCTTTTAGGATCTTTACAGTATTCAGAGGAAAGACTTGATTGGTAGACACCCTAATTTAAGGTGGCACTTGAGCACAGTAGAATTTTACAACTTTGCAGCCAATCCTATGACTAAAAATAAGTTTGTTTTAAAAATATTATTTTGATCTGTCTTCTTCAATTAGAGTTCTACTTCCACAATTTCAAGTACAATTAAGCCAAAACGGTATCATGTGAATATATGGAATAATATAAACCAAAAGTATAACAAGAAACAGGATTAAGAAAGGTGGGATTTCTCAGGAATAAGCTTTCCATTGTAAATGGTTTCAGAAATACAGCAAACATTTAATGCAAACTTCATGCTCACTGTGTATTATTTACAGTTCATAACTTTTCCTTTGTTAACTTACTTAGGATCTTACCTCCTTTTTAGGACGATCTGACACAAGACTGTCTTCACCAACTGGGTAGGTATGAATCAAAACTAATTCACACTTCTGGATCTGCATGAGACTTAAAAGACAAATTTTTTACTTAGAATATCAGAGTACAACATTTATTTGCTTATGTGAAAAAAGCTAAATTTCTCACAATTTGTATGTTTATTTCCCTGGAACCTGCAAAGTATAAAAAAGTACCAGAGTAGATATTACGGTTATTGTAAAGGCTAAATAGTTAAGAAATTTGCACGTTCATAGAAGTTCAATAATTATGGTCAATTAATAAGAATTTAACACTGTACAATTTAGGACTGACTTGTTGTACATTGGAAGGCAAATTGGAGGAGAAACATATAAGATAATTTCCTAAATGCTTAATACAAATGCTTCTATAGAAAAAAATGAAGATATTACTATAGTAAAGGACAGAGAAAAAGTTTTCATTAATAAACCTTTTCCTAATGATTCACTGGCCATAACCAGACAAGACTTCTCTTCCTTTACCCCCACAGTAATTCCTAAGAATACAGAGATCTGGACACAGTAGCATTGCTGGCAATTTGCTGGTTTCTTAGAATTTGTAAGAAATAATACTCTAAGGCCAAGAAAACTATTTATAACAGAAAATATTTGTAAATTTTACCTTTTAGCTCCCCATCCCCCTTTTAAAAGGGAACAGCTACAAAACAAATACTGACAGTTATGAAAATCTTGGAAAAAATGAAAGGAAGAGAGCAAACAATTTAAAGGAGAAATATGTTCAATTATCTGTGGACTTTGTTGTTTCTAACTGTCGTCTTTAAATTACATAATTGTTACTCCTCAGGGTTCTGTTAAACATAAACCCATGCTCTTTGTGGTTGATACTCACTGATCTGAATTAGCAGCAAGTTTGTTATGCTCATGAATGGTTTCCTGAACACAGTCCTCAAGCATTCGAACATGACTATCACTATGGATTAAAAAGACAAAGATGATCATAAGAGACCACACTTTAAGAAATTTAGTTTTTAGAAAAATCTAATACATTATGTATTTTATTATACACACAAAACTTTTAATGATAGGTCTTAGAATATTTCAACAAAATACCACGATAAACAGCTTAATGCTAGAAAATGCAGCCAATTTCAAAGAAACAAACTGAACAATATTTGCATTTTAGAAATCAATTTCTACTTTAAAAAAAATCAGTGGTTATTTTGGCATAGAAGATGTATCTTTCAACTTAATTTTTAAGTTATTTCTGCAGCCTTTTAACAAAAATGCAAAGAAGCAAATTCTTATATTTGTTTAGGAAATTTCACACCTTTTTGCATTAGTAATACAGATTATTCGTCCTCTGTTTCCAACACGTTCTGCATTCTCCATCAGCATAGTGCGAGCTTCATGTTGATACTCAGTAATCTTGCAGAGGGTTTCCACCGCTGCAACCAGACCATGCAAGATACTGCAGCATTCTGGATCTGCACGTGGATTAGGTGGTCCAACAGCAGCTAATGCAGCCATTAACTAATTAAGAGAAAGAGGGAAAAAAATTGTGCGACAGCTATGGAATCAGGACTTTAGGCCTATCTTATCTTGTTGTGCTTCTAGAGAACTTGGCATTTACACAAGTTATGAGTAGGCTAAAAACTGCAATTACCCTTCCTGTGGGAAATCTGGCTGTCTCTAGGCAATACAATGAAAAGCACTCACTCAATATACTATAATCAAAATTATCCATTAATATTTTACTTTCCTTAGAATATTTCCTATTTCTCACCTGGCCACTAACTCTTTCCCAGAGTTATACACCCATATTAAATTATTGTATCATACATATGCATATATGTATATATGTACATATATGTGTATACACACACACATGCCCTTATCAGAATTCTATATCCTTTCCCAGCTAATTTTATACTACCTTCATATGATTTTTTTCAAAGTTTGTAAACTGTTTAATGGAGAACACAGTTATAACGTGTTTCAATGTCCATGATCCAGTTCTTCTTTTATACAACTAATAAAAAACTGTTTTGGCTAAACCAGATATTGAATCATCTTTTTAACATTCTTCACAGACTGAACAAAAAAAGCCTCAGATGTGACTTTTTAAGTGATTAGTCCAAGATCATACACACAATAAACCGCAAAGCCAGAATTCAAACCTCTGACTCCAAATCTAGTGCTCTTCTCAGTGTACCATGCTGCCTTCCAAATTTGTTGAACTAAATTGACTACTTCAAACCAAATTAGCATATACTTTTACACTTGGTGATTTCATAGAAAACGAAGCAGAAGGATGAACAGTATAAATCAGGGTTCCAAATTAAGAAATTAAGCCTTTGAACAGCATTATACAGTGAAAAGCGCACTGAAATCTGGAATCATTTGGGTCCTGGGTTCAAATTTCATTGGTGATTATAGGCTAGTCACAAGTTTCCTCAACTGTAAAATAATAGTTTGGGCTGAATGGTCCCTATTATCTTTTCCAACTCTAAATCTGTGATTCTTTTATGCAGAAGCCAGAAGTACCAGATACATTTTTAACAGAAAGGTCAAGAAAGTTACTAAATGAAACTAACTATATCTAAATAGACAGAAAGTAACCAGTTACTGACATAGGAATCATTTTATAATCAGCAGCTCATCTGTGCCCACATCATGAGAGAAAACTAAAGTGGGGGCCATATGAATGGAAAAGGGGAATGGATATGATATGCTATGGAAGCAGGTATAACGAGACTTGTCAAGTCATTAAATATGATGAATAAAACTGAGGAAATGAAGAACTCTGCAACTGTAAACCTAGAAGATGAAATCCTCAAAAGAAATAGGGACATCAAAAAAAAAAAGCAGGTTTTAAGGGAAGATTAATACATGCATGTTGCATTGGACATGAGTCTAGGGTGTCTGGGGAACAGACAGCTGGAGATACCCAGTAGAAAGCTGGGCATAACTGGACTATGGGAGGTAATGAGATCACTGAGAAGATAAAGATAAAGAAAGGACTCAGGAAAGATCTTTGAGAGTGACCTATTACTAGAGGAAGATTACAGATAATGATCTAAGAAAAGAGACTGAGTAGAAGATAGCAGTGCCCCCAAAACAAGGGAAGAATGTCCAGGGGAAGGATAAGTGCCAAATGCTCCAGAGAGGTCAAGAAGGATAAGTACTGAAAAAGTCACCAGATTTGGTAACTAAAGAGACTGATGAAAACCTTTGAGAGAGCAGTGTAAGTTGACTAAGTGATGAGGTCAAAAGCTGGCATGTCTCTTTTATTTATCTTTCTTCTCTTATGTCCCTCAGAAACAAGCAAATGTGAAACAGAATACCATTCCATGGTCAGTGAATTTATAATTAAATATTCCATGAACAAGACATTTATAAAGTTAAGTATTCTCTACATGCAGTAAAGTTTGAAGGTATGTGTATTATGAATCCATTGACACAGAAGCACAACCTTAGTATATACTTCCAAAGACAACTGCATCCAAAAGAGGTATCAAGATACATCTGGGTTGGGTTTTTTTTGGGGGGTGAGGGTTCTCACAAACATCTCAATTATCTTGAAATTAAGAGAAAAGGACACAATGGAAAGATCTGGAGAGGGTTTAAGGTTCAGAGTCTCTGAGCCTCAGTTACCTCACCTTTAAAGTAGAGTTAATACCAACACTTTTTTAACTCATGGGCTTATTATAAGGAAAGCACTTTACAAAAGCTTAATTTGCATATATTATTATCTTTAAAATTCCCTACAGCTCTAAATTCCATGTATCTATGACATACATGTTCTATTTGGCCTCATGGCTTCTATTAGAGTCAGGATCTGGGTTCATGGTTTACAGAAAACGGGTACCCAGGAAGTTAGAGCAAGCATGCACTTTATTATATTAGTATGTAGTACAGCAAACAGGCAAAAAATAAATAAATAAAAGCAACACACACACACATACAATATGGCAATACAGAGACTTGACCACATAGAACCAGGGTCATTCAATTGTGGGAGATTGTGTGGTGGCAACATCTCAGTGGAAGTATATACCAGAGAGTGAAGTGGGTTAGACATAGGGGTGCAGCAGGCTGGAAGCATCATCCAATCAAGAGTCTAAGTTATTCACAGTATCAGAATGAATCAGGGAAGTGGAAAAATACAAGCTGTCTCTTATGGCTTACATGTTTATGACCATTAGCGTAAGTGACTCAATATTGGAGTCCTATTACTTATAACTACAACATTAAACAACATGTTTAAAAAATTACAATTTTCACAATACATGTTTCTTGATCATTGCTCACTATAATTTAAAAAAAGGAGGGATGGAAGAATTTTCTTTTGTGACATTTCCATCAGAGGCAAAACTTCAATATGAAGTAATGTGTTGCAAGTATCTGACTCTTATCTGCTTCACTTGCAAAATGTATTCATAGTGAAAATGTAACAGGATTCAAAGTATTAAAAACTGCTATTTTCCTAAACTATACAAAGGTTAAATATTTGAGAAATACAACTAAATCTGCAAAGTCTATAAGATTACAGGATTCTAGTTTTTCATTTAAAAGATCATTATATTTCCTGAATATTGTTTTATTTTGTTTTCAATCATACCTCTTGCAAATTTAAACATACCTCCTGCAAATTCTGATCTTCTTGAGTCCAAGAATTTAAAACATGAGGTCCAGAGTCACTAACAATGAAATTCACCTAAAAGGTTACAAAGTTGTATTTAACAGTTACACTCAAATTACAAAAAAAATCTGTTCAAGGACTGGTTTGACTCAGTTACCAAACAATTACATGGTAGTTACATAAAGAATCTCCTTCAATCTAAATATAAAGGAAAGATATAGTTACAGTTATCCTTTTCACACTGTGGAGCAGTGCTCCCCCGATCTGGAAAATCTGAATAAAAATTACTGCCCCTACCTTCACACCAGAGAAGTCTGATTTTTTTCTTTTTCTTTCATTAGTTGTTTACACTACATTATTGTAAAATTTGGGTAGATATTATACAATATTATGCATGTATTTTATACATTTCTGAGTTTCTAAACTTGTGTCATCTGTGGCTTCCACAAAACTCCCCCCCAAAATTCCCACTTAATTTCTTATGTTGACCCATGATACATCAAAATTGCAAGAGGGAAAGTTGAAATGTGGAAGGGATAACTGTATTTATTTATGTATTCCCTTTTCTCCACTAAAAAAAAAAAAACCCCACAGATAATCTAAAATTCCTTTACATTTGACTTCAGAATACTGCCAAATATACACACCTGACTTTCACCTCAAATTCCCCAACCTCCACCTTACTAAAAGAAATCTGAAACCCAACTAAATAACTAGAGAGATGAGAGGTTGCTTCTCTCTTCTCCAATATTACAGAAAGCAATAAATAAATGAAAATCTACTTTTGCGTAATCAAGCTAACATTCTTGAAGATGTAATCCTGAATCATGAAGAAAATTTTAACAGAAAAAACTATCACTCTTCCACATGCCTTTCAACTAACAGATTATCCTAATTTTAAAAAGTATTTTCACTAAAGGCCTATGGCACCCCTTATTGGTGTAAAGATAATCCTGAGGTTTTTCACTGCACTGTGTAATTTCTAGCAGTTCCCCACAAGCTGGAAAAGCTTCAAGTTGAGGCCCAGCAAGAGATTGCTTATCTGTTCACAAAGGAACAGCTTAACTAAACACAGAGAAGCTCATCACTAGAAGGCTACTCATTGATGATGAATTTTTTTCTACCACAGCAAGGTCACAAAAAATGTCAACTAAATTTCATGACTTATGTTGTAAAGGGAAAACAAACTAGTTTACTTACCATGTCCCCTACAAGCCATGGAAAACTCTTGACCAGTCCTTTGCACAGGGCATCCCTTGGGCCTGGAATAATCTCCTTCCTCAAATCTAATTCCTGGAAGATTTAGGTTCTTTCCAAGTACAGCTCAGTTGTTACCACCTGAGAAAGACCCTTTCTGAATCCTCCCGCTGTCAAGGCTCTCTACCTCTAAAAGTACTTTGCATTTAATCTGTATATGCTTTGTGTGTGCTACGTGTATATGTTATTTCTCTCCAACAAAATATAAGCTTCTTGAGTGCAAACATGGTTTAATTTTTTTCTTTGAATCTCTAGTGTCTAACACAGTGCCTAGTATGGAGAAGGCACTCAATAAATACTTAAGTACCTGAAATGACAAGATTATAACTCATTGAAATATGAAAGAGTAAAACTACTTGAAACTCTTTCAAATATAATTTTCCTAATACTGACATATTCTCCTGGCTTAATAAGGCAATCATCATACATTAATCTCAAAGAGATAACTCATATTAAGTGGAATACGAAACGTACTATGACCTTTTCAGTCAAAAGACCTTTCAGTACTGAAACCTTTTCAGTATAATTAAAATATGCATATGCAAATAAAGTATATCTCAAATTTATTCTTTCCAGCACACTTGAGACATCAAATAAATACTCACCAGTTTTTTGAAAGGAAATATGTCATACATAATCCTGCAGTATTCCATGGAGGATTCTACTGAGCAAGTCCACAACGATTTAGAAATGGGTGCCAGTGGTATGATTCCTTGGGTCCTATTTTTCACCAACATGTCAAACTCTACATGTTGTCGGCATGATTCTGCCATGTAGGGACAATGATCCACAACAAATACCGTTTTATGAGACTCAGAAAAAATTTTCATTTTTTTTTTTTACCTACAAGGAAATAAACATATTAGATGAAAACCTTTTTAAAAATGTAAACAAATCAAGATTGATGGAAGTGACTGTAAAAAACTGAAAACAAATAAATTAGCTAATAAAAAAAGAATGTTTAAAAAAAAAAGATGCACTGACAGCACATTTTTTTAATCCATGAGGCAAAAAAAAAAAAGGATGAACATTTTTATTTCAAAGTGAAATGATAATAATTTTACATAAAAAAAGTAAACAAATTCTGATTAGTATCTAATTTTTCCTTAATGAAGACTTGGTAAGAGACATGAATAAATCACGGTAGGAGTTGGAAGCATAATTTGACAAGGTCTCAACTATATTCAAAATGTCTCTCAATTTTTAGTATAAGCCAAGCTATATTGAACTTCTACTCTATTACAGCTGGAAAAATTAATCTTTGTAAAATTAGCTTTTTGGCTGAATTTTTCACTGCACATAACATTTTGGTGCATATTTTAACCACTAAGTCACTGTGCCCTCAAAATATATTTAATGTTAATAATTTTATATAGTCAGCTCTCCGTATTCAACCTTTCCACGGTTTGCAGCAGAGACTGCAATGGTCTAATAGTCCAAAGAACTGAATTCTGGCTCTGTGACCCTGTGCAAATCACTTAGCCTCGTTGGACCCCAATTTCTTTTCTATAAAATGGGCATAATGCTTGTACTACCTTGTACATTTGTCTACCATTTTTAAAAGGGTTTACAATTTACTTTTTTTTTTTAAACAAGAACTCTGCAGGGGTTGTTGCTCTTTTCTTTTACCTGACCTGTTATTCCACTGAGGATGATTGGCCCTTGCTCAAAAACTTAAAAGTCTTCCAGATATGCCTAGAGTACTGAGGAGTGGCCTGCTCCGTGTCACACAGCCAAATGACCTAGTGAAAGGATTTAGTGACTTTCTATTCAGTAGAGTTAGAGATAGTGAGTACAAGTTTAATTATCTCTATTTTACAGTTGGAGAATTTGAAACTCAGAGAAAGCAAATTACTTGTCTGGGGTCCATATCTTTCAGGGTTGTTATGAGAAAAAAACGTTTTAGAAATTTAAAGCACTATACTGACACTATCAACCTATAATAACAAAAAAAAATAATTCAGAATCAATATTTGCAGGCTTTATTTCTAAGAAGTCATTAGAGCTTTGAATAAATGTATAAACTAGGCTAGTTTGGTCTTTTTTCTTTGCAACTTCTGGTGACCAACAAAAAGAACAAAAAGCAGGTAAGCGATGACAATATAAGGTCTGAAAGGGACCAAAGCTTATTAATCAACTTCTAAAAAACTAAAAGTTAACTATCTGATGACTTTCCAAAGCCAAATATACCTAACCTTTAAAAAAGTGACTTGCTGGGGACTTCTATAAAAATAGGTAACCTGTTTTGCTTTGACTTTTTGATCATGAGTAATTTTTTCCTCATAAAAAAAAAACCCTGTGTATATTTGAAACTCATTAAACAGACTACCTTAGCAAAGCATATGGCAAGGAAATTGAAGTATTCTTCAAAAAGAACCTTTCTACTTGACAGAATTTGCTTCCAGAAGCTTTTTTCATTTCCTGCTTTCGAGTACTTCAGTTTCAGATAGAACATATCTGCCAGGAGGCTCTTTTAGAGAATGAATCCGATCTAAAATCTCCAGGAAAAGCAGAAGAGGAGGAACCGCCAAGTGAGTGGATAGGATACAAACTTCAGGATAGAGGTTCGCTTACTTTTGTGCCTGGTCCTGCTGTGGAAAGGAGCCAAAGGCTAGGAGCCACAGCCTCTCTGGAATGGGCTGCTGAGGGTCAGCAGACGGCCAAGAGTGTCTGCTACCACCGAGAGCAGAGCATCGTATTCATCTTCGTGCACCCCGGTCCCTTGCCAGTTTCATACATACATAGACACGCACGCAAAAACACAAACACATTCGCGCGGCGCGCGTGCGCAGCTGGCCGAATTCCCGCCCCCCACGTTAGGCTCCCCTTAGCCCCGCCCCTCCGGCTCCCGTCGAGCTCCCCTCCCCCTCAGTGGTCAGGAAGCCCAGGCCACGAAACACCGAAAGGGGGCGGAGACAGGGAGGAAAAAAAAGTCTCGGCCTCTAAGGGCTTTCTCCCCGACTGAGACCCCAAATCACCCCTTGGAGTGGATGGGCTAGGCCGTCAGGGCAGCCTTGCTAGCCTTGCAGCACGAACCGCAGCACCGGCTAAAACGCATCCAGCGCCCAGAGCGCAGAGGGGCCCCCCCCGCGCCTGTTCTCTCTCCGCCCTGCTTTGGTTCCACTGGCAACGCTCGCGAGACTCACCGAGAGCCCGAGAAGAGCGAGAGGGAGGGAGGAAGTGGAGAAAAGAAAGGGGAGGGGTGAGACGTTCTGTGCCTCTCGCGGGAGTAGTCCAAGAGTGTCACCGGTCAAATCTCCGCGCCGCGACCCAAAAGGGGAAAGGGGCCCGGTAGAGAAGTCTCGCGAGGCTTGAAGTGCTTTCGCAACTCTCGTCCCGCCCCCCTCCCCTGCTGCTCCGGTGCCGGAGGTAGAGTGAGCAGCCCGGCCCCCACTCCGCGATGGGGGGTGGATCCGGCCGCCTCCTCTCTCTGCTGGCCCTGCCCGGCTCTGCCGTCACCTGCTGAGGGTACCCAGGCCGGCGCTGCGGCCCCGTAGCGAGCAGAGGAGCCCAGCCCTCCGGGGGCAGCCGGGGCCCCGCCGGCAGAACCCGCCCACAGCCTGATCTGGAGGCGGCGGAGCGGGAGACGAGAGTAAGTACCGGGTACCGGCTCCGACGGCTCCCGGGGAAGGGAGAGAGGGACGGGAGCAGGTCGGAGACCGCGGGCGGGGACGGCCCTTCGCCGGCCGGGGGTGGGGAGCGAGACTCCCCGGCCTTCCCTTCTGTCCTCCCCGGGGCCGGGGCCGCTCGGGGGCCCAGCGGAGGGCAGGGGAGAGGAGAGCCGCCCCCACCCCGGGAGAGGCGTGTGCGCAGCTGGTAGAAGATACTGAAAAAAAAGAAAAAGGTGTATTTAGGGAGCTAGAACATGTAACAGGGTCCTATTCAAGTATGCACACCCAAAGGCTGGTATTTGACGGCTGAATGGCACAGAGTGGGCATGATCCAGAGCCCACCGGCCCAGCGCCTGGCATGTCCTAGGGGCTTCATAAATGGCATGCCGGCTTGACTGATGCAAGATTAATACTCACCGTGGTCAAGTTTTCTTCAACCCCTGGCGCCTAGTAGGGTGCTTCCTAAATGGACTGCCGACTGGTCGACTTTGATACACGAGACCAGCTTTTTCTTCCCTGTGACTCAGTAGCACTGTGCCTGACACATAGTAGACACTTTATAAATGGCTTGCTAACTTGTCAACTTTGGATGCAAGATAAATATTGGCACTTGTTTTCTTTGCTTTTCTCTGTGAGCCAGTAGTGCAGCCCCTGGCACACTGCAAGTCAGTAAACATTCATGTGCTGGGTGAAGTGCTGGGGATACAAAAAGAGGCCCAAGACAAAAAAACAGGCAAGCAAATACATACAAAGCAGTCCGTATACATGATAGATAGGAAATTATTACAAGAGGGGAAGCAGTGGAATTAATTAGAGAATGCTTCTTGTACAGGGTGGAATTTTAATTGACACTTAGAGGAAGCCAGGGAGGTCAATCGTTGGATCAGAGGAAGAAAATCATTCCACACATGAGGGACAGCCAGTGAAAATGCCAGGAGTCTAGAGACCAAAGTGTCTTGTTTGTGGAAGTTCGTGCAGGGAGGTAAGGTATAAGAAGATTGAAAAGGTAGGAAAGGGTTAGGTTTCAAAGATATGTGAATACCAAACAGAGCATTTTATATATGCTCCTGGACACAATAGGAAGCCACTGGAGTTTATTGAGTAAGAGGGTGACGATCAGATCTGTGTTTTAGGAAAACCACTTTGGTGACTGAATGGAGGATAGATTGGAATGGGAAGAGACTGTAGGCAAGCAGACCCACCAGCAGGCTGTAGCAGGCACTTAACAAATATCTGTTCAATTTAATTTAGTTGTAAAGAACACCAGATTGAGACTCTGAGGATCTAGGGTCAGTCAAGTCAATCATTTATTAAGTGTCCCTTCTGTTTGGACTACAAAGAAAGGCAAAAAACAGCCCCTGCTTTCAAGGAGCTAGAGCAGGAGTGGGAACTTGCAGCCTTGAGGTCACTTGTGACCCTCTAGGTCCTCAAGTGGGGCTTTTCGACTGATTTCAAACTTCACACAATAAATCCCCTTAATAAAAGGATTTATTCTATAAGTTTTACAAACTTGGACTCAGTGAAAAGGCCACACCTGAGGACCTAGAAGGCCACATGTTCCCCATTCTGAGCTAGAGTCTAATGGAGAAGACAATGTCCAAACGATTATATGCAAACAATATATACAGAATAAATTGGTGCTAATCTCAGAGTGAAGGCACAAAGACTAAAGAGGACTGGAAATGGCTTTTTGCAGAAGGAAGGACTTTAGCTGAGACTTGAAGGAAGTCAGGAAGCTGAGATGAGGAGGGAGAGCACACTAAGCATGGGGAACAGCCACACTCAGAGTGGGAGAGAGGGAGTTTCCTGTATCAGGAGCATCACAGGCTAATATCACTGGATAGACAGTACCTGGAAGGAGCAAGGGAATAAGTTTTAAACTGGAACAGGTAGGAAGAAGCGAAGCTATGAAGAGCTTTAAAAGCCAAATTCAGACCCATTCTTTGTCCCTTACTATCTCTGTGAGCAAGTCACTTAACTTCTCCAGACCTAGTTTCCTCATATGCAAAATGAGAGGCTAAACTATATGGTCTCTAAGATCATATATAGTAACTATTCACATTAATGTGAATAAGCACTTTAGTCACAACAACCTTGTGAAGTGGGCGCTGCAAGTTAATGTCTTTATTTTATAAATGAGAAAATAGTATCTGAGCAGTTAAGTCCCTTGCATAGTCACACAGCTAGTGAGTAACTAGAATTTGAACCTTAAGTCTTTTGACTCTAAACCCAGCACCTTTTCCACTGTACTGCTATATAAAGTCCTAGTATTAAGCTATAAGGCATTTCACTTTCCATCAGTATCTTTAGGAGAGAGGAACAAGAATCACATAAAAATGAAAAAAGGGTTGGGGACAGGGACCTCTTAGAGTTAAACAGGATTTAAAACAAGAAAGAACCCTAGAGATATTGTAATACAAACCTTTAATTTTACAGATGAGGAAGTCCCAGAAAGATCATAGGATCAGTTCACATATCATAGACACAGAACTGTATTCCTTCTACAGATAATCAGATGGTGATGGTAAATTGTTCTGACATTTCTTCTACCTTCCCCAACAAACATTACAAGGCAAAATTGTCCCTTAGCTTTCTCTTTCCTGGTCCTTTGTGTACAGGGGAAGTTCAGTGTTTAAGTTCATCGAACAAACATTAAGTGCCTTCTATTTGCAAGTCACTGTGCTAAATTTTGCGGGAGATAAAAAAAAATAAGGGCACAGTTCTCAAGAAATTTCTAATGTTTTTTAGAGCACTTTTTAATAACCATACTGGTTTTAAACCAAACTAAATAGTTGATAATACATTAACTTAGATCAATATTCACTAGGTTTCTCTCTGATGGACAGTGGATTGAATAAAAAAAAAAGTGACTGGATTTCTCTTTAAATTCCTCATAATCAAATAAGAACACTAAACATCTGGCAACTACTATTGAGGGTGGGTGTTGTGTTCTCTTTTATCAGAGACAGAATGTACTAAAGCCTCTGCCAAAAGTGTCATTGTGCATGTTATAGCATTAGGCTATAAGGTAGATGAGAGGCAGCATGGCTAATGCAAAAATAATTTTCTGTTTTTAAAAAATTTGTAATTCATACTCGTGAGGAAGAGTCTAAAGGTGGATCCCAACTAATTAGTTGTTTAAAATAAACAGATAAATTGCGATAATTATTTTAAACAAACTTTTCTAAATTGAGGGACAAATAGAGACTTGAGGCTTGGTGAATTTGCCCCTTGACTCCCCTAATGGTTTGTTATGAAATAGTATTTTATTGTTTGGTTCTAAACAAGGCAAATTTTTTTTTCTAAAGAAGCAGTATGAAGGTAAAACTGAAGGCACCTGCCTTGGAGCCTGAAAAGTTTGGGTTCAAGCCTTGCTTCTGACACATACTGGTTATTGTGACATCTTTTAAGTCACTTAACTTCTCAGTGCCCAGGCAACTCTGTAAGGACTATACATTTAAGGCTTATTCCTGATTTGATGAAAGGAGTACCTTATATTAATGAAATAATGGGTCTGATGCAATGAAAAACAACATACATACAGTACTTGAATGTTTTGTGGTTTCAGTTACAGGAAATGAATATGCAAGTAGTAATGGTTTCTGTAACCTCTCTTAAGCATTTTTTTCTGGAGCATTAAATCACTTGGATAAAATTGTTAGTTACTCTAGTTCTCTTCCCTAAATAGATGTGTTTGAAAATTTTATTATTATATAGTATAGTATATAGTACAACAAATTCCCTCATTTCTGTGTTAGCATTTGTTATTATATAAACTTCAGACGAAGAGCAGTTATCCAAAATTTTATTCTGGGTTTTGATTGTGCCATTTTGGTCACAAACTTTGAAGGGGGAATTTATGAGACTGGCAAGAGAATAATGTTTAAAATAATTGCCAACAGATTTAAATGGATTATATACTTATTAGACACATAGATATTAGCTTGAAAAACTACTGAGTTTTCCTTTGTTTATTGAAATTTTCTCTTTTATTCAATCAACAAACATTTCAATATAGAAATAAATTTAAAAGAAAATCATATACAGAACTATTAACTTCTGTTGTATAATTTATTTTAGGAAGATATTAAATTTAACACCCCCTTTTCCTTTTGCTCACCTCCATGCAATACCTCTTGGTTTTTTTTGCTGCCTTAAAAATATGGTTCATCAAATGAGATAATGTTCGTAAATTCTTCACCAACCTTAAAGCTGCTGTATACATGTCATACATCATACATACATATGCATCAGTATTGAGTTTTGGTTTTGTTCTTTACTTTTAAAAAAAAAAACCTTTGGGGCAAATACCTTAGGGAAAGAAAGTCTTGAAATTTTTACATGACTTTTCCCTTCTCCTGGTCAGAACTAGCCTGATCTAATACAGTGGTTAAAGGACTCAATTAGTAGACCTCTATTTAGAAAATAGAGTTAGAAAATAGAAATAGGCCGTTAGGTGGCACAGTGGATGGAATGCCTGGCCTGGAGTCAGGAAGATGCATCTCCCTGAATTCAAATCTGACCCCAAGACAATAATAGCTGTGTGACCCTGGGCAAGAAATTTAACCCTGTTTGCCTCAGTTTCCCCATATGTAAAATGAGTTGGAGAGGGAAATGGTAAACCATTCCAGTATCTTTGCCAAGAAAATCCCAGCCAGAGTCACAAAGAGTTGGACATGACTGAAATTGACTAATCTTGCTCTTAGGGTTTGAGTTATTATAGGGTATACTGAGGACACTATTAAAATTAGACAAATAGGTCATTCTCAGAAGTCTCAAGTAGTTAAGCATTTGACTTGAAATGTTTCCCTTTATTTTTCTAAAACTACCCATCTCAAGTAAATTTTAGAAGTTATAGTGTATTGTGATATTCCTTATAATCCACAGTTCCTTTGTGTTTGCATATTATTTTTTTTATCAAATACATTTTATTACTCACAGTACTCAGCATAATATTGGCCACAGAAATGTGTTTATGATGCCTATTGGTTGATTAATTTAACCTAAAGTAAATCTTTCTATCCAAAATCCATTCATTGAAGAAATACCTATTGAACAGCTCCTATGTGCAAGGTACTGCTAGGTTCCTTATGGGCTATCAAGAGTAAATAAACTATATTCTGTGTCCTTGAGTTTAGAGTCTAGATTGGAAAATAACACAATTGTAATATAGGCAAGATATAATAAGAGAGGTAAATATAGTATCCACTTGACTTCTGAAATAAATACAGAGATCCTATTTAGGAAGAAAACATTTACAGCAGTCAGATCCCATTTGAATTTTCAAGTAAGTGTCCAATTCAAACACAATTTTTTACCATGTAGGAGAGCTATATTACTCTTAGTATTTTTTATGATGTTAATTTTTCATTCATGACATATTACACCTGTCCTTCATAAAAACAGTAATATGCATAAAATGCCTTAAAGTTTGCAAATCATCAAGTCTTGAGGATGATTTCAATAACTTAAGGAAAAGAAGTAGGCCAGTCCACATTGTGGGGACCTCTGGTAGATGCTGTTCCTACCACTTTGCAAATTTTAAAGAGGCCTCAGAGAGCTAAAGACTGGCCAGTGGAGTCACTTCCTAGTCACTTGAGTACAAAAAACTAAGAATTCCAGCCTCCTTCTGATGTTTGACTGGTAGACCACTATGGGCACCTCAGAAGCAAGGGGATCTCTATTCCTTTGTTGACTATCCTTACCCTGCTATGGCTAAATAAATCTCTTTTTGTTAGTGTTACATGAGCCAGTGGTGTCTCATTTCTTACAATATTGTATTGTATCTAAACTACCAACTACTAACTGAGATGTTAAGTGATTTGCACATCTTGTGCCAGGCATTGTTTGTGTCCAAGGCAGGTCTTCCTGACTTTGGAGCTGTCAGTGAAGACTTCCTGACTATTCTAGCTAGCCTCATTATTATATTTCTTTCATCTTGGGCATCAGCACTTGCAATACAATTTTTAGCACTTAAATGTATGTAGTCTTTCCTTAGACTTACCTATGCAACTAGTTTATAACTCAAACATTTATTGAGTACTTTATATGCAAGGCATGTGTGTTCAGGAAATACCCAAGAAATCATCTGTCTTCTGAAGCTTGAGTGGGAGGTAGGATGGGGGGGGGGGGGGGGAGGAGATGAATCAAGAAGTACTTCAAGAAGGAAGTAGCACTTGATGGGACTTGAAGTAAACTAAAGATTCTGTTTTTGACCACCGCCTTCGCCTTCCTCAGTCTTCCCTCCCTTCTATCAGCTCTGCTCCCTTTTTGCTTACTACTTCTTCCCTCCCTTTTAACCTCCCCTCCCTTTTCTTTCCCCTTTCCCCACTTGCTGCGTATAGGGCAAGTTAGATTTTAAAACTTAACTGAGTATATTGTTCCCTCCTTGAACCAAATCAGATGAGAGTAAATCTCAAACAATGCCCTTCCCTCTTTCCCTAATACCTTTTTGTGCCTCTTCCTGTGATTAAACTAAAAATACTAAAAGGCAAAAGTTAGTAGAGTATAACTCAGCCTTGAGAGATAATTTGTGTAAAGGCAGAGATGAGACAGAGTGCTAAGCTGAGGAAACAGCCAGAAGACCAGGTTTTTGGAGTGATATGAAATATATTTAATAAAAAGGTATGCCAAGATTTGTACCTCGAGATTGTCAAAAACTTCAAATGATATTCTGAGGAGTTTTAGTTTCTTCTGAAAGGATTAGGGAGCCACTGAAGATTTAAGCAGTAAAGTATGAGTAGACCTGTGCCTTAGGAAGATTATTTTCATAGCTATGCATAGGATATATTCGACCAAAGAAAAAGTGGAAGGAGGCAGGATCAAATAGAAAGCCACTGTAGTAGTCCAAACAAGGAATTATCAGTCTGATTCAGAGTAGTAAGTACTTTTTTGAACAAAGAAAAAAGGATGAGTAGGGAGAGACATTGTAGAGGCAGAATCTACAAAATGGCAACCAATTGAATCTGGGGCATGAAGAAGATGGGTGGCCGAGGATGATAGTGGCCTCAACAGAAATAGCAAAATTTGGAGGCGTGATGGGTTTCGGGGAAAATCAGATGTTCCATTTTCTATATGTTGAATTTGACATGCCTGCGGAACATCAAGGGAGAGCATAGTTCAGCAAACAGTAGTATGCATCTGAAGACTGGATACATAAATATGAGAGTCCTCTGCATTTAGATAATTGAACTCACTGGAGATGACAAGATCAACACAGAGACTGTTGAGAGAGAAGTGCTCATGATAGAGGCTTATGGATGCCCATATTTATTGGGCAAGACATGAATGATGATACAACAAAGGACATTGAGAAGAACATAAATCAGATATGTAGATGAACTAAAACAAATCAGGAAGAATAATGTTCAGAGCTGCAAAGAAGCCAAGGTCTGAGAAAATGCCATTGGATCTCACAGTTGAAGTTATTGGTAACTGTGGAAGCAACTAGGTGAGACAATATCCTGGATAAAGTGCTGGGCTTGGATTTAGAAAGACCCAAGTTCAAATCCAACCTTAGATTCTTACTACCTGTGTGACCTGGGCAAATATTTAACCTCTGTTTTCCCCAGTTTCCTCAACTAAAAAATGAAGGTAATAATAGCACCTTATAGGCTTGTTATGAGGATCAAAAGACATAGTATTTATAAAACATTTAGGCTGGTGCCTGTTACACAATTAGCCACTTAATAAATGCTTGTTCTCTTCCCTTCCCCCTTGGAGAGAGCAGCTTCAGTAAATTAGTGTCATCAGAAATCACATTGACGGTTTCAAGAAATGAGCAGTGGGAAGTGAAGCAATAGAAGTAGCCTTTCTAGGTATTTGGTTTTGAAAGGAAGAATTGAGAATCCTACTTGGACTGTAGGAACTTTAGTAGGTCTCAGCGGAGGGCCCCTCCAGGCAATTGATTTGCCCACACCTACCTCCAAGTGAGAAAGAAAAAACAAAACTCCTTTTACAAACATGTATGTATATATGTGTATGCAATCAAAATAAATTTCTGCATTGTCCATGTCCAAAAAATATACCTCATTCTGTATCATAAAGCCTGCACCTCTCCATCAGGAGGTGGGTAGTATGTTTCATCATTGCCTTGTTCTGAGTTCAGTCTATCAGAGTTATATGTCTTTCTGATGTCAGGGTCTTTGTACAAATTGTTCTCCTAGTTCTGCTCATTGAGTAAAGTTTATAAAGTAAAGTTTACATAAGTTTACACAAGAGTTCCCAAGTTTCTCTTAAACCATCCCCTTCATCATTTCTCACAGAACAGTAGTATTCTGTCATATTTCTATAATATAATTTATTTAGCCATGCATTAATTTATAGGCACCCCCTCAGTTTCTAGTTCTTTGCCATCTCAAAAAAGTCAAGGAGCTACAAGCATTCAGTGTTCCTAAAGTGGTCTGATGCAGGGAAAAGTCTGATTGCTGGCACCCTAGGTGCAAGCAACAAGCCTATGGGCATGTCCATTTTATTGTTTTAATAGACTACTGTTCCACTCAGTCACTATCCATTAGCTGGAAAGCTCTGCTGGTTCACTGAAAGAACTGTCAGCTTCCCTTTGGTCTGGGATTCCTGCCCTGCTTATTCCTCTGATTAGGTTAAAAGCTGGAACTGAGATCCCCCTTCACCCCTAGTGCTTGAGTCACACAGATGCTGCTTGCCTTCGAATTTGTAACTTGGTTGGTATACAACCAAGACCAGAAAAAACTCCTTACCCTGGAATGCAATAGGTCTCCTCAGTCTGTGAACCAGGAGCTGGGTAGTGGTCAATAGTGTTGTCAGCTGGCACCTGTTTTTGCTTCCTATACAAGTTTAGGCCCCTCTGTGCTACATCTGGGGCCTTTTCTTACCCTGATACACAGCCTCTCCCTGTGCTGGAATGCTCAAGGTTAGCTCCTGTCGTGACTGCCCACAGACCTCTTTGTCTCCCCATTCTGTTGTGGGATGGAAAAATAACTCCCTGTAATTTTAACCTCACTGAAACTCTTGGCTTTCATGATCAGGATTCAATTTGGTGTCTTCTAGAACTCTTAGAAGGAATTTTTTGAGGGGGAGCCTGCTGTCATTCTTCCTGCTACTCTGTTATCTTGACTCTGCCTTCCCCCAACTCTACTTTGACCATCCTGTGACCCTCAGCCAAGCCATAATCCCACAACCTCCCCAAGGGTTCTGCTCTTATCTTTTTTCATTGAAGAATATTAGGGTAGGGTAGGCCTACACAGAAACAGAAACCAAGGGGAAACAGTTGATGGTGCAGGGGAGTTTTGAGTTAAGAAAAGAGAAGAGGGAAGCTGACAAATGATTGCTTCTGGTCCTGTGCTGAGGGGGAGTGGAGAGAAGGCAGTGTGGTGATTTTGAGAAGAGAAGGCTGGGAGTAATTACTGCAGACAATATGAGAATAAAATTAGAGCAGAATAAAAGCATAACAGTGTGGCTATAAAGCCTTCATTGAAATTAGATAAGGTATGTTCATATTGGTCCCATCTGGCAGAGTTTCATGACTTTTTCCAGCAGGTTTCTTTTATACAGGTGAGCTATCAGCAGAGAAGGCAGTTGCTGGAAATAACCTACCGTTAGAATTACCATGTTCTAGTATGACTCAGTGGTCATATTTTGGTCCTACATATTACTGCACATATTTTTGTTAGTCCTTCATTTTATGAAGTGTGGGTGGTGATTTTTATATTTTTGTAGAAGAAACCTAAAGACCTGGTTGAAATAGAATAACAGAGAGATCATGTATCACCCTGAGATGCCTTTTTTTCCAGAGAATGAACTATGCTGATGCAGTGTTGTTTTAGGGCTTTTAACTAAATGCCAACAAAAAAATGGAAACAAACTAGATGTTATTATATTTTGTAAGGTAGTATAGCAACCGTAGGACAAAAGCTTGATTTTACTTACTGTTATTCCCAATCCTGTAGAAATGAGCTGCACAATTGAAAAAGCCCTTGCAGATGCTAAAGCACTTGTTGAACGATTAAGAGACCACGACAATGCAGCAGAATCTCTGATTGAGCAAACTACAGCTCTCAACAAGCGAGTAGAAGCAATGAAACAGGTTTGTATATCGTTTTTTTTCTGTTATAAAAGCAAACATTCATTTGTTTTAGATGTGTCTTAAACTGCATTGGTGTTTAGTTAGTACCTTTCTGCATCTATAATTCTCTTGTAGGAGAGGACAAACTACTGCTAGAGGGCCATATCCAGGGCCTGTGAGCTGAGAATGGTTTTTATATTTTTAAATACAATACAACTTTATTTTAAAATGTGAAAATCATTTTTAGTAGTCCTAGAGCTGAGTAATTTGATATTTTAAATTGAGATCTTAACTTTAAGCATTGATATATGTAGATTATTGCATTTAATGTTTATGTTCAGCTTTAACATATTTGGGTACAGATAGTCCTTCCTACTTTTTTCTCTGAGTTCAGTTTCATATACTTTTTCTGCCAAATGAAGTTTGGTGAGTGACTTTCAAAGCAATCTAGTCCAAACTCCCCATTTTTCAGAAGAGGAAAATGAAATATAGGGAGGTAAGTGATTTCTGTTCCTTAAGTGCACACAGATAGTCAGCTTCAGATGCAATGAGCTGACTATCCTCTCCCTCCAGAGTCTGGCCTCCAGAGCCTCTTATTGTAACCTGTGTGCTTTTGTAATTTGAAGAGGTAAATCATTTTGTTCCTGCTGATCATCTTGTATAAAGTACAAGAAATTAATATTGCTTATGACTAAATGACTAGATAATTCTTTTTAACAATAGTTTTGCATAATAATGCATTTCTATAGTCAATAAAAAAATGCACAGAAGTACTGTTATAATTTTTCATTGTGCCATTCCTTTCTGGGACATGGGTTCTTTAGAACTATTTGCATTAATGCAGGATGCATTTTAAATGTTAAAAATACACATGCATATTTTTTCATCTTTTAAATAGGATATTTATAACACATAAGATGCCAGAGGCATAGTATTTCCAGTGCTAGAAAGTTATTCAAGTACTCTGAGTACATACCTAGGTCTCAGGGTACTAACATATTTCCTAATAGTTATTCTTTTGTCCTGGTAGAAGTTCTTTACCTTCTCTGTTTTCATGTAGATAAGAAACAGTCTTCTTTCAGCAGGCTCATTTGTAAATTGTAAGGAATATATTTTCCCTTGGAAACATTGTAGTTAAATTCCCAGGCCAATCCATAAAAATTTGCTTAAAATCTAAAGTACCTACAATCCCTAGTACTATAGAGTCTGAATATCATATATAACTGGGGGAAAGCCATATAGAGTTCCAGGCTCAGATACCAGAGACATACCATCCCCATGTTAACACACACTCTTCCCTGCCCATGTGCTTGGCAGTGTGAGAGGAGGAAGGACTTGGAAGTTATGGTTGATAGTGGAGTGGTTTACTTTGGTGGAAGATTCCTAGCCTATCCAGCTCCTCAACTCTGAAACTCCGAAATATAGGGCAGTGCCTTCTCATGTCTTTTCTTCTGTGGACCCTTGGAAATTATTTAATGAATTTTGAGTATTCTTTATTTTAAGCAAATTGGATTCACAGAATTCCAAAGTTAAAGAATTTTTTCTTTTTTTTAAATTTTCTTTTTATTTTCAGTTCTAAACCTTCTCCCTTTCTCTACCCTTCCCCCACTCGTTGAGAAGACAAAATGTTTTTGTTGTTTAGCCATGTCTGGTTCTTGATGACCCCTTTTGGGGGGTTTTGTTGGCAAAGATGCTGGAGTTTCCATTTGGATACTGGAGTTTGCCATTTCCTTCTCCAGCTCATTTTACAGATGAGGAAACTGAGGCAAATAGTGATAAGTGACTTGCCCAGGATTATGCTGCTAGTAAGTATCTAAGGCCAGATTTGAACTCAGGTTTTCCTGAGTTTCCTTTTTATCCACTGCCACATTTAGCTGCCCTCACAATACCAAGCATATGAAGTCATTCAAAACATATTTCCACATGTTAGCCATGTTTGGGGGTGAGGAGGGGTTGTAATTAAAAAGAGAAAAAATATGCTTCAGTCTACACTCTGAATTTATCAGTTGTCTGTTAAGTGGATATTTTTCATCATGACTCCTCTAGAATTGTCATGGATCATTGAAATTTTTCTCCTGGTTCTGCTCACTTCACTCTGCATTAGTTCATATAAGTCTTCCCAGGTTTTTCTGAAACTGTACCCTTCTTCTTTTACAATACAATAATATTCCATCACATCCACATACCATAATTTGTTCAACCATTCATCATTTGATGCACATCCCCTTAGTTTCCTAGTCTTAGCCGTCACAAAAAGAGCAGCTTTTTTTGTACATAAGGGTCCTTTTCCTTTAATCTCTTTGTGGCATAGACCTAGTTAGCAGTATTACTGGGTCAAATGATATGCACAGTTTTATACCACTTTGGGCATAATTTCAAATTCTTCTCCACAATGGCTGGTCCAGTTCACAGTTCCACCAACAGTATATTAGTGTACTTTTTTTTCCCGTCTCGCCTCCAGTATTTGTCATTTTCCTTTTCTGTCTTAGCCAGTTTGGGTGTGAGTTAGTATCTTATTATAGTTGTTCTAATTTGCATTTCTTTGATTTTTAGTGATTTAGAGCATTTTTTCATATTATTATTGGTAGTTTTAATGTCTTATCTGAAAACTGCCTGTTTGGATTTTTTGACTGTCTAGGTAGGGAATGGTTCTTATTTTTATAAATTTGACTAGGTTCCCTGGGTATAGAATTTTAAAAGGAGGAAATTCTCATTTTAAAAAATTTCCAGCTTCCAGTATTGAGATTTTAATATCATGTAAGGTCAGATTATATATGCTAAAGTGTAATTTTGCATCCCAGCTCCACTAACAGCAGATTCCTAAATCAAAGTTCCAAGAGCAGTTTCTAGAGAATTGGGATCATTCAACTAGGTAATTTTTCCTTTCTCCTCAGTAATCAAGGGAAATCACAGCAGTAATAGACTTATATCATAGTTGGAAAAGTGCTGCAAAATACACAAGTAGTGAACTAAAATTCCCAGTATGCTTTGGGCATGTCAAAAGTTTTCATTTCAAGGCTATGGGGACTCTTTTCTTCAGGAGTGCCACTCTGGTTTCTTAATGTAAGTCAATAAGAAAATATAACTTTTCAGAAATTTACTATATAGCAAGCTTTTCAAGAATACATAAAGAGAGTCATGTAGTATAGCTTTGAACAAATGAATTAGTGGAACAGACTTAAATTTACATTTTGTTATTCTAATTATCTGAAACAATACTCCTATCTACTAGTGATGTAAGTTCCGTACTATAAACAATTCAATGAACTGAATGTAAAAATGACTAATTTTTCAAATTAGTAATGAATAATTATATAAAAAGAGAACTGAGAATATTTTGTCTCATTGGAATGTATTACAGGAATATTCACAAAGAGACACTATGCCATAGTGGATATAGGGCTGGCATTAATCTCTGAACGACCTGAGTTCTGTCTAGTCTTGCCTTCAGCCTATGTTAGTCTTGTAACCACGGTCAAAGGAATTAACTTTTCAGTGTACCAGATAACTTTCTATAAGTTATAGATGAATTGCTAAATTATATTCATGGAAAGAAGGGAAATTCCACCAGGAGTTCCCCTATGCCAGTAAAATCATAGCTCATGACCTCCTCCTCCCCTGATCTCACTCCCCAAAAAAAGGGTCATTCAGAGAGTAAATTGCTTATTGATTTGTAAAAAAATAGTAACTGACATAAAAAAATTATGTTCTGATTTTTTAGTAAAATGAATATTTCTTTTATGAAATTGTTTCTCTTCTTCAATCTTTACAATTAGTATCAAGAAGAAATTCAGGAGCTTAATGAGGTTGCAAGACACCGGCCACGATCTACATTAGTTATGGGAATTCAGCAAGAAAACAGACAAATCAGAGAATTGCAGCAAGAAAACAAAGGTAAGTTAAAGTGCTTCTAAATATGATAAATTAAGAGTGAAACCTCTTCAGTGACTGTGAGACTGGATTATTTTCTGAATTTAAAATAAATCAGTAAATTTTTGTAAGCAAATATTGATATAGATTTGAACTTGCTTTGCAGTTACTTATTTTTAAAGAAATTAATTTCATTACATTAAAGGTCATGATATTTTTGTTATTTTTAAGTCTACGTCAGGATTCTTTGTCCACTTGTTACCATTCATTTCCCCCTTATGGTTATACAGTAGAGTATATTCTGATTTTCTGGTTCTACTTTAATTGCTTTGCATTATTTTATAGTATCACAGAATTTTAGAGTTAGAAGGTAATTCACTGGCCATGTAATCCAGCCCATGTCTGAATAAGAATCACATCTACTGCATACTTCCTCTCCTTTCACTCATTTTTTTCCCTCCACTCACTCTTCCTCCTCTTGAGAAGACAAGAATTAAAATATCCATTTTGTATATATGAAGTCATACAAAATGTGTTTCCACACTATTCAAGTTCTGAAAGAAAAAAGACAGAGTGAAAAAATATGCTCCCATTTGCATTCTGAGTTCATAATTTCTCTATCTGGAGTAGATATCATTTTTCATCAAGAGTTCTTTGAAATTGTGGTAGATCATTGATTATTTTTACAGTCTTACTATTTCTGTATAAATGTTTCTCCTGGTTCTGGTCATTTCACTTTGCATCAGTTCAGTTTTTTCTGAAACCATCCCCTTCCATCATTTCTTATAGCACAAAAGTATTCCATCACATTCATCTACAATAACCTGTTCAGCCATTCTCATTCATTTTTCAATGCCTTGCAGTTTGACTTCTAACTCCATCACTCAGCTGAAACTGTTCTCTCTGAAGTTAACAGTTATCTTCTAATTGCCAAATATGATGACCTTTTTCAGTCTTCATCCTTCTTGATTTCTCTATAATGTTTGACACTGTTCACCACCTTCTTCTCCTAGATAGTCTTTCCTCTCCCATCTCCTTCCAAATTTCTCTGTTTCTATTAAGGAAACCACCATTCTTCCAGCCATTCAGATTTATAACCTCAGAGTCATCCCTTACTCTTCATTCTTCTTCACCACATATATCCATTTACTTCCACAACATCTTGCATCAACTCACATAACCATTACCATCATTTAGGCCTTCATCATCTCTTCCCTGGAGCATTAAAAAACTGCCTAATTGATATCCCTGCCTCAGATCTTGAGACACCAATTCGATATCCATAGCTACTGCTATGAATATGCACATGTATTTCCAGGGTAAATTTGCAAAATATGATAAACTCTCTTCCTCAAAGGCAAAACCAAAATATTTACTTAGAACATCACTATTAGGAAACCAGGAGGTACTCATCACCAATCCAGAGAGTGCCAACATCTTAAGCATTCTTTCTGTTAGACCTCCCCACAAACAAGTTCCCCTAGGCAAAATTCCTCCCTCCATTTGCTCACTCTTGCTTCTCTTTCTTTCACCAACTTTCTATTTCAGTTAAATTCTGTTGGGCAAGCTCCTCCTACTCTTTTTCCATTGGGCAGGCTCTTCTCACAAGGGGCTCCATGTGACTCAGACTGTATCACAGCTGTGAGCTCAAAGCAGGTCACATGGGCTTATTAATGGACGGGGAAGAGCTTCCTACTCCATTAACATTAGTCTCTCCCACTCTTCATGATATTTTTCATGTTTATACCAAAGGAATGTTGCTAAAGCACACTCTCATACTTATGGTCATTCAACAATGGATTGGAGGGAGATTAAGAGGATGGTGCCAGATAACAAAAGAGATTGCAGGATAGGAGAGTCAAAGATTACTCCAAAGTTCTTAGGCTGAGACGATGTCATTTCCCTTAAAAGAGAAGTTAGAAAAGGAGTCATGTTTGGCAGGGGGGGAAGAAGATGAGTTTGGTTTTAGACATGTTAAAAATAAGGTGCTAACATCTACTTGAAAATACAGAACTAGAACTCTGGGGAGATACTAGAAATGGAGATGGAGATTTAGGAGCTATTTCATAGAGGTCATATTTCAGGTTATGAGATCACTGAGGGCAGGGTGTATAGAGAAGCTAGTAAAGGACCCTGGAAAGAATCCTAGGGAATTTTTACAGGTGAGAAAAGAATATAGAACCAGCAAAGCATAAGTCAGAAAGGCAGAAGGAAAATTATAAGAGTTCATTGTCATAGAAATCCAGGGAAAAGTATATCAAGTACCTTTGAAAAGTCAGGAAGAATAAAAAGCAGCCTGAAAGCCCAGTTGATAAATGATCAAAGGATATGAACAGGCAGTTTTAAGATGAAGAAATTAAAGCTATCTGTAGTCATGAGGAAATGCTCTAAATCACTACTGATTAGAGAAATGCACATTTAAACAACTCTGAGGTATCATCTGATACCTATCAAATTGGCTAATATAACAGAAAAGGAAAATGATAAATGTTGGAGAAGATGTGGGACAATTGGAGCACTAATGCATTGTTGGTGTAATTGTGAACTGATCTAACCATTCTGCAGAACAATTTGAAACTGTGCCCAAAGGGCTGCAAAACTGCATATCCTTTGATCCAATAATACCTCTTCTAGGGCTGTATCCCAAAGAGATCATAAAAATGGGAAAAAGCCCCACATGCACAGAAATATATATAGCAGCTCTTTTTGTGGTGGCATAGAATTGGAAATTGAGAGGATGCCCATCAACTGGGGAATGGCTAAACACACTGTGGTGTATAAATGTAATGGAATTCTATTTTGCTGTAAGAAATGATGAGCAGGCAGACTTCAGAAAAACCTGGAAAGACTTACGTGAACTGATGCTGAGAGAAGGGAGCAGAACCAGGAGAACATTGTACACAGTAATAGCAACATTGTGTGATGATCAGCTATGGTTGACTTAGTTATTCTCAGCAATACAATGATCTAAGACAGTTCCTAAATACTCATGATGGAAAATGCTGTCCACATCCAGAGAAAGAACTATGGAGTCTGAGTGCAGATTAAAGCATTACTATTTTCTTTTTTTTTATTTTTTCTTTGTCATGGTTTTTCCCCTTTTGTTCTCATTCTTTCACAACATGACCAGTGTGGAAATATGTTTAATACAGTTGTACATGTATAACCTGTATCAGATTGCTTGCCATCTTGGAGTGGGGGAAATAAGGAAGGGAAGGAGAAAAAAATTTGGAACTCAAAATCTTATAAAAGTGAATATAGAAAACCATTTTTACATGTAATTAGAAAAAATACTAGTAAGGGAAAAATAGGTAAAGGGGTAGGGCAGCATGAGCACTAGATTTGGGAGTCAGAGGACATACTGTTTACTATTTATGTGACCAAGTCACTTAACTCCTTAGTTTCTTCATCTGAAAAATAAGGGTTTCTGGTCCATGACTCTCAAGGTGCCTCCGAATTCTAAATCCTGTGAAATCTAGAGCACTTTTGATGGAGGCATGAAATCCAGCTGTTCTGGATAGCAGCATGAAAATAGTCATAGCCTTCTTTGTGGTAACAAAGGTGTCGTGTCCATCCATTAAGAAAGGACTGAAAAAAACTAGTCTATAGATATCCTGGGATATTATTATGCAATAAGAAATGATCACTGTGTGGAACTCAGAGAAACATAAGATTTGAATGAATGAGTGAATGCAAAGTGAAGTGATGAATTAATAACAAAAAACATTTCTTAAGTGCATACTGTGTGCTATCCACTGCATAAATAAGCACTAAGGATACAAATAGAACAGGCTGCATAGTCCCTACTCTCAAAGAACACACACTTTTAGTTGGAGGAAGCAATATATAAAAGACAGGTCAGCTCTTGGGCAGATTGAAAGGCATGGCAGTATTAAGGGCCAGCAGCAGACCAGATGCCAGTGCTACGAGTTAGCAGAGCAGATGGTAAGTTCTGGAGGACTTTATGAGGCAGTGGCAGGGTGAATGGTAAGGGTCAACCACTAACTACCATTTCTCCCAAGCTGTGTGAGCAGGCAGCAGCTCACTAGTTCTGGACATCTCAGGTCAGGAAAAAGTGTAGGAATGTGGTAAGAGAGAGAGGGGGAATGGTCTTCACGGTCAAATTATCCTGGAGGGGCTCTGGGATGGCCTGGGCAAAGTGGCAAGAAACAAAGACAAGGAAGAAGAGCAGAAGGGCCTAAGAGAATAGAGAATTGCTACGCGGTACATGACAAGATTGCCAAAGAGGGGGTTGAGGTCTAAGTAACTGAAAAAAACAGTGAAGTTCCTGCAGAACAGATAAATGTTCTTTCCCTTTAAAGACTGAGAGGCAGAGAACTTACAGGACAGAACATTGCATAGATTGTCAGATTCAGTTGCTGAATTAGAAGTTTTTGCTTGTCTTTGCTTGTCACAGAGACTTGAAATGACTATAATATACAAAGAGAAAAGATATCAGTGAAATTTGCGTTTTTGTCAAAACCATGGAATTTGCCAGTAAGGGCATTAATTGCCTTGGACAAAGCTCTTTTAGTAAAGTGATGGAGACAGACACAAAATCATACTTTTTTTCTCCTAATTAATACCATACTAAACTTCTACATATGCCTGAAAGTTTATCTTCAAAGCGTAATAATAGGCTTCATACTCCATTTTCTACAAATTAGCAGAGGCAGCAAAGAAGCAACCCTTCTGTCCAATACCCTTTTCCTTTCTGTCTGCACATCACCTTTACCACAGCCTATTAGTCATCAGCATGACTGGTAGACCTTCATCCTCTTCTCCCAAAAAACAGTACACATAGTACTGGACTCTTTGCTTTGGATTTTATACAGCTCCTGCTTACAACCCAGAACTTCTGTTGTTACATCCCACCACATCAGGCCCAGTGACATTGACCATACTACTTGGACCGAGGATATGTGCTTCTACTGAGAGTTTTGCCACCATTTACAACATTCATTCATTCAATAAGCATTTCATTAAGTGTCTGCTGTATGTAGGGTACCATGTGAGGTCCTGAGGGAGATACAAAGATATGATTCCTGCCTTCAGTGAAACATGCATTCTAGTAGGGAGGGGATATTGCACATGAACAAAGTATCATAATGCATGGTTAGTGCAAAAAAGGTACAGAGAAAGTGTTTTGTATGATCCAAGGAAGAAAAGATGATTGCTGACTTAGAGGAGGAGAATTATTATTGCTATTTGAGCAGTGCTTTAAAGGATAAGGAGGATTGAACCTGAGAACTATGGGGGTTAGGTATTCCAGGTATAGAAAATGATCTAAGTAAAGGTATGGAGACAAACAAGTACCAGGTGCTAATTTTATAGAATCTAAGTTCAAAGAACTTATTAAAGGTAACTGGTCTAATTCCTTGCATAAATCATGCTTTTGATGAATTGCTTCCATATCTCAGTATTTTGGAATGCCTCTCTTCCTTCTAGACTCAGCTTAGTTGCTGTCCTCTCTGTGTATCCTCCCAATTTCTTCCAGTTAGAGTTTATTCCTCTATCCCCAGTATCTCATTCTTCTCTGTTTAACCTCTTCCCCACACTGTTCACATTTTAACTTTATGTAGTCATTTGCATATACTTAATGTCTGTTTTAATTGAATTAAATAAATCTCATTAGCAGGCTTTCTACTAAGTGATATCCAAAATCAACTTGAAGACTAAAGTGTAAGGAATACACCGAGTCAGGTCATGCAATTTTTTTAATGACTCTAGTTGTTAAGATCTTCCTTTATATTGAATCAGATCATCCTCTGTTCAGCTTCTACCTGTTGGCACTGGTTCTGCCCATTCATGCCAAGAAAAAAAACAATAAAACCACTTCCGGTATATGATAACACTTTAAATATTTGAAGACAGGTTGTGTTCCCAAATCTGAGTTAAATCAGTATGGAGATTGCAGCTGGTCCAGTTGGGTAGGAAATGAAGGATCAGACTGTAGGTGGTTTCAAAAGCCTAAAACTTGAATGTCTTTTTTTTGTTTTTAATAGTTTTATTTATTTATTTTTAGATTTCGACATTCATTTCCACGAAATTTTGAGTTCCAATTTTTCTCCCCATCTCTCTCCTCCCCTGACGCTATAACACCTTGCATTCTGATTACCCCTTCCCTCAATGAGTCCTCCCTTCTATCACACCCCACCCTTCCCTTATCTCCATCTTCTCTCTTTTCTTGTAGGGCAAGATACATTTCTATACCCCATTACCTGTGTTTCTTATTTCCCGGTTATATGCAATAACAATTCTCAACATTCATTTCTAATACTTTGAATTCTAATTTCTCTCCCTCCCGCTGTCTCCACCTATCCCCACTGGGAAGGCAAGCAATTCAATACAGGCTATATATGTGTCGTTTTGCAAAAGACTTCCATAATAGTCATGTTGTGTAAGACTAACTGTATTGCCCTCCATCATACCCTGTCCCCCTTTTTTTCTGTTCTCTCATTTGATCTTGTCCCTTCCCAAAAATGTTTACTTCTAGTTACTCCCTTCTCCCATTTGCCCTCCTTTCTATCATCCCCCTCACCCCACTTGTCCCCTTCTCCCCTACTTTCCTGTAGTGTAAGATAGATTTTCATACCAAACTGAGTGAGCATGTTATTCCCTTCTTAAGCCAAATGTAAAGAAAGTAAGCTTCACTTTTCCTCTCTCACCTCCTCCCTCTTCTCCTCCATTGAAAAAGATTTTTCTTATCTCTTTTATGAGTGCTAGGGGGATTCCTGGTTCCCCTCTTGCCGAGCTGGGAAAGCCCTCCCACACTGACCTTTGAAGCTTTCTTTGTCACTTGTGGGTTGAGGGGTCTGAGACCCTCCCTGCTGAGAATTCTGCCCTGGGGGTCTGTTCAGGTCCTGTTCCTCCTGGTGCAGGGCACTTCCCGTGGAATAGACCTTTCCTGTCAGCCTTCCAGGTTACCTTTGGCTGGAAATCTCTTTCACTCTGTCATTCTGTGGCTTCTGCTGCTCTAGAATTTGTTGAGAGTCATTTTTTACAAGTATTTTGTGGGCTGTAGGGGAAGCACTAGGAGTATATGTGTCTTTCTACTCCAGCATCTTGGCTCCGCCTCCTAAAACTTGAATTTCAAGAAATTATACATTAGTAGGAAGTAGTAGGGTCAACTATTGACCCTGATGGATGAGTGAGAAATTCTCTTCTCTTTCTCTTTCTCCATATGTGTGTGTGTGTGTGTGTGTATGTATGTATTTACACCCTTAATGAGAAGTGTGGATTTGCATAGGAATCATGCATAGGTTATATACAACAGAAGTATTTGTGTCCATGGCACACACCAACAGGGGCAGGTTATTACCTCTGATATATCACGCTGGTGTCTTCTAGTGATGTTACACTGCTTTCTGCTGACAGTAAAATTTATGCTACCTGTCTTTAAGGTCCCTTAATACCATCCATTAAAGGTACTTTGCTTAGTAAGCTTCTTCCCTGCAGGGAGAAGATACTTCTCAGCCCACTCTTTCAGCCAGCTCCACCTTCTTTTTATAGAGTAAAATAATCAGTTGATGAGTAATCTCTTTTTTTGTTTGCATTTTCATCAAATTTTAACGAAAGACATCTTGCTTTTTAGAAAATTATTTGGGTGTTTGTACCAAAAAAATTACTTTGCATTTTTATTCCAGAATTTGAGTAAAATGTATTTTGATTTTTGATAGAATTACGCACATCTCTTGAAGAACACCAGTCTGCTTTAGAACTCATAATGAGCAAGTACCGAGAGCAGATGTTTAGGTTGCTAATGGCCAGCAAAAAGGATGACCCAGGTATTATAATGAAGTTAAAGGAGCAACATTCCAAGGTATTTTTTTCCTTTTTGTCTAAACTTTTAAAAAGGAAAAGGGGACCTATGGGTTAACTTTATTTGCTTTGTTAATAATAGCAGCCTCATTTAAATATAATTGTCTTTCAACTGTGATTTCTTCCATTTCTGTTCTTTATTTCCAAATTTGCAAAGTGTTTCTCATATTTGATCCTCCTACCTTTTTCTGATGTTTACTTTTATCTATTGTATGATGTATTAAAACATAGAGTCTAGTTAGAGAAATACAGGTAAATCTTTATTCAAAATCCTATTTTTCTAAGATTTGAGTATTTAAAGAATATTTTGATCTTCTACATTTGTGTATTTCAAAATGACTTCCAGAAAATGAAAATATTGAAAACTCTAGGATAAAAAGAAAACAGCAAACAACAGAGTGGTGACTTACTCAGATGAATTTTAAACCCTTGAAACTTATCATAAGATATTTATCTCTAAGTATTAAGACAGCTTATTACTTATCCTAGAGGAAATGAATTTACCTGCTCTCAGAATTTAACAAGTGAAAATTCAGGACAAAAATAAAAGGGCTTTTGGTCCAGTATTTCTTTAACAATAGCCTTCATCTACATAACCTAGAAGAAAATAGGATTGTGAATTTACCTTACTTTCTGTGAGATAGAAAGGCAGAAATTAGTTTGTGCTTTTAACCATTCACTTCTTTAGACATCCATAGTTCTGTTGTCTAAGAAAAGATGAAGTAGACTGGCTAATACTAACCTACATTCTTAGGAAGACTGTCATGAAAAATAGTCATAATTAATATTCTTTCTCATAGCTGAACAAATGAACAGCAAGATAAGCAAAAGAAAAGATCTAGAACTGAACAAACTATTTAAAATAGAGAGGTAAAAGACTTCTAAATAGGACCACGAGAGAATATACATATTTTTAAGCATCACATGACAATTTTATAAAAATAGATCATGTATTAGGGCACAAATTACAAATAAATATAAAAGTAAAATAATATTAAATGCCCATTGTGGACCATAACCAAATAAAAATAGTCATCAATTCATAGAGTACAAGCAAGAGATACAACCCATAGAGATTTAATTTCCTAAACAATAGGTGGTTCAAAGAACAAATCATAGATGCAGTAACTCTATGAAAGACAGCAATGATGATAAACAGAAGTAATAACTACGTAAAAGACAGTGCTAATGATGAGACAACTTAGCAAGATTTCTGAGATGAATCTGTTCTTAGAAGAAAAATTGTATCCCTAAAGGCATACATTCAAAAAATTTAAAAAAGATATGGCTAATAATATACAATTTAAAGATTAGAAAACTAACAAGCAAACTTAATATAAGTAAATAAAAGAAAATATTGAAAATTAGAGAAGTAATAATTTGGAAACCAAAGAGACTTGTAGAACTGATAGACCAATTAAAAAGCCATAGCTATTCAGTTAAAATATGACTCTTGGGGTAAAATAAACCTGTAACTAACTTGATTAAAAAGAAGAAAGGTAAATCAAATTAACAAAAATGAACAAGTAAAATCACAATGCAGAAGAAATAAAAACAATTACCAGAACTTACTGTATACAGTTAGATGTCAACAAAACTTGAAATCCTATATGATAGAGGATTTTCAATAAAACCATAAAATAACCAATAACAGATCACTAAGTAGTGATTTTAAGTAATATAATTTAAGCAGCAATTAAGGAGTTCCTGGTCCAGACAAATATACATACAGTCAGTTAGATTAAAATGAACCTATGGAACTGAGAAAACATTTTACCAAACTCCTTTTTTGGAGAAAAATATCCTAATACCTAAATTAATTTCCATTAGATTGTGAAAGGCAAAGTCCATGAAAGGGACCCGTCTTTATAGCCTTTGTATCCCCAGCACCTAACATAATGCTTGGCACATAGTATGCACTTAAGAAATGCTTGTTGGCTGACTAAACTAGGAAAGCGTAAAGCAGAGAGCTATAGACCAGTATCATTAAGGAATATTTATTTTAAAATGTAAATTAAATCCCGGCCAAAGAATTATTGCATTTTGTTTGACAAATCATGTTCACTATGATCATATTGGATTTTTGACATAAAGGTTCTGATGGCTCAGCATTAGGAAAATTTAATAATCATTTTTTTAAATTTCAAGCCACATAATTATTTTAGTAGTTGCATAAAAAGCTTTTGGAAAAAAAGCAACAAATTTATGCTATTGAAAAAAAATACCCTACAATGTGTACGTACAAACGGATCTAAAACCAAAAGCTAGCATTCCCAGTAAATACAGAAATAAAGGTGCCTGCCTCCTTTTCCCACTATTTATTTGACATAGTCCTGAAAATGCTTGCAATAGCACTAAGACAAGAAAGAAACAACAGACACAAAAGAGACCAAACAGATTTTGTCCTGTTTGCAGAGGACAGGAAGGTTTACCGAGGAAATCTTAGGAAGTCAGCAAAGAAATTAACTGAAACAATAGCATCAGTAAAGTCATAGGCTACAAAATAAACTGATAACCAATAGCAATTCGATTTAGTAATAACCAAAGCCAGGAGGAAATAATAGGGGTGTCCCATTCAAATACCTACAAATTGTATAAAATAACCTGGTAATCAGTCTACCAAAGTATATTCGATACCTGTATTGTTGCAGTTACAAAACAGTACTTCAGTGTTCTTGATAGCTCTTGTCAATATGATCAAAATGGCAGAAATGCTAAAGTAAAGTCATTGATTTAGTGCTGTACCAGTCAGACTACCGAAGGGGCACTTTACAAAGCTAGGCACAATAACAAAATTAAGGAGGAATAAAAAATTGAAACTATCAAGGGAAATAAGGCAAAAGAGTAGGAATGAAAAGAGAATAGCACTTACCAGTTCCAAACTATCTAAAAAAACAGCCATCAAAACCATTTTTAAAAGTACATAAATAGAATAGACAAAGAAGAATGAGAAATAATGAAACTTAATAAAAATCAGTATTCAATAAAATCTGAAAAAAATAAATCACTTAGGAAAGAGATTTAACAAGAATTTCTGAGAAAACTGAAAAGCAGTCTGGCAGAAATTAGGTGTAGACCAGTATTTTATACCATAATCCATAAAAAGTTCAAAATGGATACCTGCATTCTCAAAAATATTTATAGTTAACACTTTTTGTGTTAGCAATGACCTGGTAACAGCCCATCAGTTAGAGAATGACCTAACAAATTGTGATGTCTGATCATAATGGAATATTACTGTGCTATAAGAAACAATAAACATAATTAATACAGAAGAAGCTTGGAAACACACAGTGAAGTAAAGTAGGCAGAATCAGGAATACTGTACACTGGGATGACAACACATCAGTTGAAAACTAAAAGCTGTGAAATTATAATGGTCAGTCTTGGCCCAAAGAAGAGATATGTCATTCTCACTTTTCCTCAGAAATGAGAGACAATATTCTCAGACTTTTTCAATATTTAGTTAGTTTTGCTGAGCTTTTTTGAATAAGGGATTATTCTTGGAGATGGGGGCTGGAGGAGGTTCCCGTAGGAAATGTAGGTAACATAAAAACAAAGATACCAATAAAAATATTTTAAAAAATAAGAAATCATTTCCTACATGCAATTTACTGTAAATGGGCATTTCTTGTTTTTCCATAAGGCAGAGCCATAATTATTCACTTAAAAATATTAATGATGAAATTGATCTTAACTAGGTTGCTATCTAAACTCTGCAGCAATTCACTGGATAAAAGTTGTCTTTTATGCTTTTCATACTATTTAAATTCTAAGTAATGATTATTGGAATGTCTTTTTTACTATCTGAATTACTAAATGACAGTGTTAAAGGCATTAATTTAAAGTATTTCTCTGTTACTTGAAAATAACTTTGTGCATTTAGAGTAAGAATTGCGTATTACCAAATGGTTGGCCCTTGAGGCTGTGTTTTTGGCCACAATAGCTCATGGAAAAAGTCTGTGAAAATCTTCTGTGTCATCGGAGAATACTTAGAATGATGAAGTTACAAGGTGGTTTTTTTTTCAATTTATGAGGCTGATTGGAAGAATGCAAAACCTAAAAACTAATGGGTACTTAGTCTTAATCACTTTAAAACCCTATATACATATATGTATAGTTCTTCAGATTTTATAATTTATAAAAATTGTGATAATTTATATCACAGGAAGAATTAATCAATAACCATTATTTAATTCAATAAAACAGTAAATTGAATAAATTTACAAAATCTGGTTCAATGCAAAATTTTATATAAATATAATCCTTGGAAATTCAAGTAGCACCCTCATGGGACATAAAAATCCAACTGTTGCAGAATAAGGTAAATGCTGAAAGCATGTAATATTTCCATTAAAAAAGGTTAATGGTGAGTCAGTATGAAATTATTGGTAAGAAAAATGTAATTTCTATAAAGCGCCCACATACCTTACATTTTAGAGGGAGCATATCTTTTGAAATATTTCTACCCCAGGACAATAAAATTTTTACCTGTCTGGGGGAAAAAAAAAGAAACCAGTCCTAGCATAGACTCTTCACTGAAATCTGAGATGCTGGACTTTTCTGGTCTCATCCAGTAGTGGCTATAAAAGGAATAGGTTGAATTGAGATTGTACCATTTACCCTGATCTCTTTTTGAACAGTTAGACATTGTTTTTTAATACTCTTAAACCCTCCTTTCACAATGCAGAGCTACTTATCCAAAGTCCTGGTATCAGTCTCCCATAATAATTAATGACTATTTCTTTTCTTGTTTCTAATTCTAACTAATACATATTGGTGTTTTTGGTAATTTTGATTTTTATCCAAAAGGAACAATTTTAAAAATATCATAATGGCAGCATTTTGGAACAAGCAATTCCTCCATTGGGGCTACACTCTGCTGTGAATACTTGTGCCCACAATTAAGTTTTTAAGCACATATTTTGATAGAAGTGGGAAATTGGGAAAGGCTGATTTTTAGCCCAAATAATGATTAATTTTTAATCCTTTTTTAAACCAATGTCTTTTTGGAACTCTTAAAAAAATTTTTTTTCAAGTAATAAAGCAACTGGCTAACACGCATGAACTAACTCATTCAGTTTTTAAATTACGGATCATATCCGTATTAACATTATAATGACTCTGTACTACAGATTGACATGGTACACCGTCACAACCCGGAAGGAATCTTCCTTGGTGCACCTCGACGAATCCTTGAAGCAACTCAACATGGACTGGAGAGAAGGCACTTGGAAGCAAATCTGAATGTACACTAATAAAACAATTGACTTTGGGGGATTGTTTGGAGGGGGGGTGCCAGTGTTTGATATTTTAACTTTTAACATTGGATTTTGAAATAATGAAATTGCCAAATTGCTAAAAATTTAATCAATAAAATGTGCTTGTGACTACCAAACAAAAGCATGAAAGTGCAGAGTATAGCCCTCCACTCTCATTCATTCTCATGATGTAATGTTACCATGTATTGCAGAACACATGACATAATAGATTTTTTTAAGGTTATGTAACATAAGGTAGAATGAGCCTTCCATTTCTTTGCCTTTGTTGACTGTTGCTGCATAAAGTTTGAGTTTTTTCATTTTGTTTTGTGATAACTATTGATTAGAATCTTATTTTTGTACTTCTGGGACATCAGAGGAATCATTTTCTTGACAATAATTTATCAAATAATGTGTGTGGAGCGATAATTAATGAGAAATTAAAATCATTGTTTCAGGATTCTTAGTTTGCTTCTACATTTCATAAGGTCACAATTAGATAAAGTGTTTCATCCATTGAGTCTTAACTGTGTTGCTTCAAGGTCAAGTACGTCATGTATTTTAATTGCAGAAGTCCTACATAATAGAGATTATAAGGGATGGAGGAATTCATTTTGTTGTAGGGACTGTTATAACTTTTTCCCTTATTTTTAAAATCAGCACTAAAAGCAAAAGTGTTGCCTTTGATGCCTATTAAAAGGTCTGTGGCATTTTCTTTAAAGATTTAAGTATTTATTTGTAGACTATAAATTTTTACTGCCATCTTTCTCTGGTTCCAGCTTCTAAAATTGTTCTTAACTCTGTAATTTTAAGTTTGATTTAAAAAGCCTGATGCCTTCCTATGACAATTGAGTGTTACTAAATGTTTGAGTTATATTAGCATTCAGTTGTGTTTAAAAGTAGGGCAGTTTGATTGGGGTTTGGAAATGTTGGACGCTACATAAGTTTTCCTTGTAATGTAATTTCTGTGGCAGAATTTGGAATGTAGAGTATTATCTTTCATGCTTCCATGTGAAAGCTAAAGTATTTCCCTTACATGGGCTCACCTTTAAATTCAGAGTAGGTAGTTTTGATGAAACAAATCTAAGAGTTAGTTACATAAATGTTACTTTGATTGCTGATGATGATTTTCTGCCTCTACTTACTTGTGAGTGTTTTTATCATAGAAGAAGTACTTCCAGTTGTCTATGTAAAAATATTGCATCCTTGGACAGGTTTGTCATGAGTCATAACCAAAATCATCAATACACTTTTTTTTAATGTGTAACTTTTCCCACCAAACTAACGGATAAACTTAGCCTACATTTTCAGGTGGCCAAAAAAGTTAATATGGTTGAGAATATTATAGATGTACGAATTTTCCATGTTCTATTAGTTACTACAGTGGCCAGTATTTATGGTTATAAAGTATTTATTAAATACATCATTTCATTTGAGCTTCACAGCTGTGGGAGATGGTAATAAAAACATTCTCATTTTATAGGAGTGAGAAAATTAAAACTTGGATTTTTAATAATTAATAGCAGCTGACATGTAGCTATATAAGGTTTACAAAGCACTTTATGTACACTATGTGTAAATAAAACATATGTATGTAGGTATGCATTTGAGTCTCCTAAAAACTCAACTACTTTAGGTAATATCCTCATTTTGTAAATGAGAATTTAAAGCAGATGAGGTTAAATGATTTGCACCCCAGTTATACAGCTACTAAGTGTGAGAGCTAAGACTTAAACTAGAACTTAATATTCCAAGGCCAGTATTCTTTCTACTTTACCACACTGCCTTTTTGTAGGTGACATATGGATCTTTGGGACCTTGGCTTAAATTCCCAGTATAGTTAAAAATGTAACTTATTTTAGAAGATAAATTACAATTTTATTTTGGCTAACATTTTTAGTAAAATATTCCTTCATTGCTAATGAGAGATTTTAGTACATCAAAGTTATTCATAAGGAAAATGAATTATATCTGAAATGATGACTCTTCCTTTCATTTTTATGATATTTTGAACTAATTTGCTTAAATGTGATTATGACACTTACAGGCTCTGAATAATAAAAAAAATTGCAGAGGAAATCATACTTTGAGAAATAAAAGTAAAGTAGGAGGTAGAATCTATTTCAAGTATTTACTTTTTCAATAAAATTAGTCTGTTATGGTTTTAGAAAGAGAAAAAAACATATTTGGTCTGCTTTTATGGAAATAACAAGGTAAAGAGTATAAACAGAATGAAAATGTAATTCTTTAATCACTTTTTTTCCAAACTTATTGAGTATGAGTTAAATGAGTTTTGCTGTTTGTGTTCCATTAAAGCATATGCATTTTTAACTTGATAGTCCTATAAACAAATATGTTTGGCACCTTTTAGAATATAAATTTAATTACCCAAAGTAGGCGGAAGCTCTGGAAGTATTTTAGATTAACTGAAGAAATAATATTCTGATCTGATCTTCATTCTTGCTGTTCCCCCTCTTATTTTTAAGGAATTACAAGTACATGTGGACCAGATTACTGAAATGGCGGCAGTAATGAGGAAAGCTATTGAAATTGATGAGCAGCAGGGTTGTAAGGAGCAGGAACGAATTTTTCAGCTTGAAGTAAGTTTTAAATTCTGAGTATAACTTGAAATAGCCAGTGCTAAATAAAACATTTGGTCAGAGGAAGCACCTCTTTGTTTGGCTTTTGAGAATGGCAGCCATGCTTCAGCTATGAAACCCAATGGGTGTTTAGGGGTGAATAGGTCTTTTTAAATCTGAAGAACTTAAGGGTGTTCTTCTGCCAGCTGTTTAGAAATGTGTTTTTGTACTCAAGTATGAAATATTGATACATTCTTCTCATGTGGATCACAGTGATGTTATACATTAAATACCTTCCCTATATAAGAAGTTTATAAAGTCCTGTTCCTGATTTGGACCAGTAATCATTTGACAGACCAGAAGTAGTCATTAGTAATAGCTAATTTAAAAACTACCCCTGTTTAATTTCACCAAATCACTATACTTCATACTCATTTAAGTTATTATTTTCTTACATCATTTTTTAAATTCTTCATAAATCGGCACAACATTCTTTCTAAATCTGATTACATTCTTTGGAAGGATATAAATGCATTGGGTGCTTATAGTTTGTAGCTGCAGAAATATGAGCCATTATTCTTGAATTCAGTGGACTAAGTGTCTCATGGGAAAAAAACATTTTGAAACATAGTATTTGTTGACAGATGGCCAAGTACATTTTGTCTCTTTAATGAGTAGCTATGTTCTTTATGCCACTAAAGCATAAAATAAGACTAACAAAGAAATGGTATAAGTCAGTCGTGAAAGATTAAAACAAAACTCCTTTGAAAATAATCATGACTAGAAAGTTATAGGCATGTTACTGAGCTGCATTGGTAGAGGAAGTTTACATAAGTCTACCTCTACTGATGAAATCACAATTCTAGACATAGGGGTGTGTGTGTATATATGGTGTGTGTGTGTGTATATATATATATATATATATATATATATATATATATATATATATATATATATATATATGTTATAGATATAAAATATTTTTGCAGTTATGAAATGTTTTAGATTGGTTACTTCTACATATTTCCTTGTTTTACCCTCAGAAAGTTTACCTTTTTTTAATATGCACCTTGATGTATGTGTGGTATTTGAGTTTGTTATTTATATTTTTTATAGCAAGAAAACAAAGGTTTGAGAGAAATCCTTCAAATAACTCGAGAATCATTCCTGAGCCTCAAGAAAGATGATGCATCAGAGAGTACTTCTTTGTCAGCACTGGTAACCAGCAGTGATCTGAGCCTGAGGAAGAGCTAAAGAATGTGGAAAATCACTGAGCTTTTATTGCACAGCTCCTAATAAGGAACCAGGGTTTACTAAAAAGTTGTTAATGAATTGAGCACCAGAAAAATCACAATCTTACATCAGCCCTTCATTTCATTTTTATATTATGTATAGTACACTGGCGAATGACATTTTAAAAAGATACTAGCAGAAGATCAATATTTGGTTGTCATTGACTTTATTATTCCTATTAAAATGTTTAATGGGAAAGTGGAAACTTTAAGCCATTGTTATTAGGTAAACAAAAGTTCTCATATATAGAAACTACTGATCGTACTACGCCCTTGTCACGCTGTTATTTTTCTTAACTTTTTTTATCCAAATGTTAAATATATATAAAGCTCTACATAGAATTTATGCAGTTACACCATTTTTTAAAATCCACATTTTCTTAGCTTGGACTTATAAAAAAGGAAATGTATCCATTCCTAAATTTGATCTCTATTTGATATAAAATGGCTAGCAAATGGTATTATACTTTACATGTACAGGGCCTGCCTTTACATTTCTTAATACCTTTCAAAGATATCAAGGTTATCAAAAAAAAACTTTTAAGATTGATAATGTTTTGATTTTGTGGTATAGGCCATAAATTGGATATGTGTTTGTTCTTCAAGCCTACATCCTAATAGGTGCTTTTGTTTTAACTAGCAACATACCATAGTTGATCCTGACGTTTTGGGTAATAATTGTCCATAACTTACTGAAGGTGAAGAAACGTAGAAACTATCTTTTCAGTAATGAAAAAGAAAGCTATACTACTTTCTGAGAAAGAAAACCATATAGAAGACAAGATTATTCAGTAGGTTGAACTACTACTTTAGCGGGAGGAAAGGTTAGGTTTGGATTCCTGAATAAACATTAATTTGGTCAGGTTTCTTTTCTGGTTGATTTTTGGGAATATTAATCTGTCCATTACCCAACTGTCCCAGTTGGAAGACCTGATATAGCAAGCCAGGAATAAAGAGATTTGAAGGGGGCAAAAAAAAAAATGTATTTATTTTAGCCTTGTTAATAGTAAACAACTTTCACCTGGTTTATAAAAAAGAAACCTTTATTCCTTATAAAGGCTTGTTTGTCTTATTAGATTCCAACAGGAGCAAAGAAACTATAATTGTAGGTCTCTGAATCTGCCCTTGAACTCATCTGTTCCTAATAACTTTCAGATTTTTTATGGCCATCACACTGAAACAGATACTTGGGAATAGTTCATTTTCTTGGATTTTATATAAACTTCAAGTTATTTACTACCACTGTGTGAATTTTCAGAACACAAAACCAAGTAAAGAAGTAACTGAAGTTTGGGCCATTATTTAAATAGAACAAAAACTAAGCTTTCTCAAATTAGCACAGATTACAAATTCCATTTAGATCATCTGTTGAAGAAATATTACTCAGCAGAATCTATTAATTAGTGTGCGAAGTCTCACATATTGCTAAGAGTAAAAGCAACAACTGTTTACTCAAACTTACCTTCCCAAACATTGGGTGTCTTTTTTATTTAAAATAAAATCAAGCCTTATTCCAGAGGCCTTAGTGAAGATTTTCAATAAAAGACATTTTTTTCCTTAAAATTGTTTGGTAACTCTCTTCTATCTTATTTTGATTAAGAAGAGTACTTGACTTGGTGGCAGATTTCTCCAAATGGTTTTGATTTTATCCCGTTTAACTTGAGAAAATAAAACAAGCTGCACTGTTAAGATTTAGTATGTGGCAATCTTGAGGCAGCTATTAAAAAAAAATGCTTGATGAGTATTTTTGTAAATAAAGTTGTGATTTAATTTATCTCCTCTTGCCTGTCATAGATATATTGTGTTTTTTGAGATTTAATTTTAGGGTTTTGCAAAGTTTCATTTTGTGTAATAAGTTTCAGCATATACGCATTATTTTTGTAATCCAGAAGCTTGAAATGTGTATTTGGAATGTACTGTATAATTTTATCAATAAAGATCATTGATAAAATTAGTATAATTTTTCCAATAACTTAAAAAAAAGAAATGCATAATTTTTCATGTTCTCAAAGGTTTGTCAGTCAACAACCATTTTATTAAGAACATATATATGTGTGTAGTCCTACAGTTCCTAAAGGCAACAAATTTGTGAAATGGAGATAATCCTGAGGTTAGGTGCCACAGCTTCACACCTCAGAGTTAAATATCATAGAAGTATAACTCACAGTCTGGTCTGCTAACTCCAAATTCATTGCTGTGAGGATCAACCTAACAAGTGTTAAAGCACCCATTATATTCCAGTCATTGTGCTAAGGATACAAGTACAAATAAACAAACAGTCCCTACTGGCAATAAACTTACGTTCTCAGGGTGGAGTCAACAAATACACATGTAGCATAATGGATAGAAATAAATCCCAAGAATACAAGGTAGGTTGGGTGGGAGGGTACTAGCATCCAGAGAGATCAGGAAGGGCATCCTTCAGGAAAGTGATGCCCAACCCGCACCTTGAAGAAGAGAGGGATTCTGGGGAGGGCATTCCAGGCATAAGATCTGGCCAGAGTAATGACACAGAGATCTTATTAGGAAACAAGAGAAAGCCATATCATATAGTACAATGTCCAAAAAGGCTAGAAAGGTCAGCTGGAGCAAAGTTTGTATAGACTTTTGAAAAACTAAAGAGAGGGATTTCATTTCTAAAATGGAGTCTGTCCAGCAGTTTCTGGATGAACCAATGAACCAACCCCTGGCCTAAAATACCTTCCAAGCAGAAATGAGGCATGTTGAAGTGAGAGACTGCCCATTCCATAGGTATCCTAAAAGTACCAATAAAGCAGGTTTACTAACACTAAAGCAGAGTCATGCTTACAATGGGCCATGGTGTGAAAAAGCAGGAAAGCCTAACTGCTAAAAACAAACCAAAAAACCCCTGTCTCGTTACCTGAATTCCACAGTTGACCTCTTTCAGCACCAAACCCAGAACCATGTTCCAACTGTACAACGATAGCCCCAAGTTAAGCAGCTAGGTCCATACTACTGTATGCAATAAAGTGCATTTTAACCCTCTGTCCCCAAACTGAATTGCATTAATAGTGTCTGACAACCAAACAGACCCTATTTTAAAATAATTCCAAACTTGACAGTATTTTCAAGGTCAAGTCATGCCACCTAAAGACATTTATTGTAAAAAATGTACTTGGCTTATAATATTCTTTCCTTCCCTTGCTCTCAACATCCATCAGCGGTAGCAAAGATTTCCTCTATCAAAAAACCTAAATTCATATGATGAGACAGAAGCCAGTTTTTACATATAGATGAAAACAGCCAAAAAAACTGTCTTTACCAATTTACTTAGAAAAACCTTAAGTGCTACTGATACAAATTAGAATATAGGAACTCTGAAGACCTGTATGAGAGCACACTGAGTTACTATGTATAGTACTATATGTACTTAAAATTTAAATACATTCTCTAATTTGCACTTTCCATGAAGGGGCTAAGAATCCAGATAACAAAGTTAAATAAGGTACATGCTTTATTCTAATTTTTTTCTTCTAAAATTGGAAACACAGATAAGGTAAACAGCCTGGAGAAAAGTTTTCAGAAACATATTTATTATAAAAAGATATACAAATTTCTGCTTTTGATTACTCACAAAGTATTATGACAATTTGAAAGGTTAAACAAAATGTGTTTTCTTCCTTAATTGAGTACCCTACTTTTACAATCCCTAGCTAACAACAAACCTTGACTTTACAAATAAATATATGAAGTTGGAAATGCATCCTGTAGGCACAGGCCCCATGTTTAATGTAAAAAAGAGGAGAGGGAGAAGGAGGAAGAGCTTTCCAAGTGTAAAGTGTTATCAGTGGGCCATATTCAGAATTCTATATTTTACTGAGATTCATTTAAACCCAAAAGGCCAAAGGAAGGGGGTGATGTTGGACAGTAGAAGAATTAGGACAAAAAACTCATTTTTTTTTAATTTTCAAGACTATTTTTAAAGGTAAAAATCAATAACTATCCACTAATAAATTCCCACTATCACAAGGATAATACTAAGAAAACTGCTGAGAGCTACACTGCTTCAAGCATCCGTGGTTAACCCATGTATAATCTTGAATTAGAAATTCCCACTAACTTGAAATTCATATTGGTGAGCCAAGTCTCCAGTCCATTATGCAGAACTGGGAGGAGAGGCCTGTTGGAGTTAGTAGTACAGGGCACAATGCCTTCTTGTGGTGAGGAAAAAATGGTTCTCAGACTATAAAGGAAAAAAAAACGAAAAAAACAACTGAAAGTTGGTTGTATCCCAATGCTAATGCTAATGACCTTCACTAAAATCAGCCACATCTTTAGTGTCCTTGCATTTTACCCTCCACTCCACTAAATTCACTTTCAACCACCCAGGTAACAAGAGCTTTGAGAAAGAGACTGTGAGACAAGTTTTGTTTCGTTTTTTAACATTCGTGCCAATACCAGCTAATAATCAAAATGTAAAAAACACTTGATTTTGAGTTTGTAAAAAATAGGGGTGACAGCTAATGAGTATAAATTCTTTTCTAAAAGAAAAATAGAACCCATATGCTCTCAAACAATTTTTTTTAGAAGTTTTTAGTATTATGCTGGAAATGCCCATAAAAAGGTCATTTATTTGGACTCTGAAAAAAGTCACCAGGCTTCATTTTTTACCTCTTTTCAGTCCATTGAAACATCAGGTATGATTCTAATTTAAGCCAAAAAAGAAAGATTGCCTTTTCCATAATATGGTCTAATGAGAGAGAATCCAGAGGTCTAATAGAAGAGAATAAGAGAAGATCACTCCTCATTACTAGCCAGCTTCTGATAGTTAAACGCATCATTCCTCATCTCTCTACATACTCTAAAACTCCAAGTACACTCAGTATAATTTCGGTATACTGACAGTGGGCATACTGTCAGGTCCCTAGACCTCCAGCAACCACAAATAAAGATTCAGTCTAAGATTTGCATAAACCACCACCATAATTACACAAATTAAAAGAAAAACATTTTAAGGGGTTGAGAGAAAAATTCAGAGATTTCAATAATAAAATGATAATGGGCCTTAGCATACATTTCTCCACTTCATATCCCCAACAACCCACGTCCTTTTCCTTCCTTATTGTCTATATTTAAAGGATTAAGTTGAACATTAAACTCAAAGCTCTCTTTTCAGATAACTTAAAATAGGAAAATGCTTCCTTACCATTAACAGATATCTCCTGCCATCTCACTTACTCCACACCACTCCTGCCTCCTCAGACACCCTCCTCCTCAACAGTATCTAGACAAAAATGTAACTGCCTCTGAACACTGCTTTATCATGAGAAGGTCCTAAAGGCATGTCAAACCTCGTTAACAAGCACAGAGAGACTAACACAGCCTAACATGATATCCCAGGCAGCACACACTGTCTAACCTTCAGACACTCTATGGATCTCCTAAGCAATCAAGTCATAGCACCACAGTTGACAAGCATTGCTTCCAGTGTTCATGCTGATTTTGTCCTTTGGATAAAAGGGAAGCAATGACAGGGCATCACAGTAACAGAGGCGTTCTTTCTCCTGATGCTTCCTCCCCTTGAAATAGCTGTTTCAACTGTGTTAACTTGCTATAGAGTCTTTCTCTTAGTGGACGAACATGATAGCTGGGATCCAGAATGTTGGTGACTCTGCGCTCCCTTTTTTGCTTCCACATTTTATATGGGTGGGGAGGGAAAAATGGTTGTCCCCTCTCTCTCCGGATCTGTAATGTGATTCCACTCACTGCCAACATTCCCCAGATAGCCAGAATAACAAAGTCTACAAAATAAGAGAGATATACAGTTGAAATTCGATTTTAAAATCCAACTGACAAATTCAGTTTTCTCATTTGTAAAATGAGCATAATAATACCTCCCAAGTTAAAATGAATGAAATAAATGTAAAGCCCTTAACATAGTACCTACCTAGCACATATATATGTTCACTACATAAATGTTAATTATTATTATTATTATATAATGCATTTATCTATTAATCTTTTGCTATATGGCTACTATGACGACCAGTCACAAGGACATGGTTCTTAAATGACACTCTGCATACACTGAAGGCAAATGTAAGGTGCCACCCCTTTCTCGACCACCTTTATTGCTACCTACGTGAATGGGAGTATAGGTCCCTATCACTGACAGCAGTAGGCCTTTCCTGCCGCTTCTGAGTAGGTAAAAAGAAACAATATAACTGATCCACTTTAATATTTGTTGTGTGTTATGATTTCTTGTAATTTGAAATGAATGAATTACATAGAGGTGGGGTTAGAATGGGAAGAAAAGGTTTTGCAATGTGGATACTGCTTCAGAAATAATTCATGGAACACCTATTAAAGTTTCCACTCAATTCTCTTCCATTTTTAAATCTCCCCATTCCAGTCCTCAGGTTCTCAGGCCCTTCCAAAAACAATCCAGGGAAGAGGGAAGGTTATACAAAGAGATAACTGGGGGTGCCCTAGAAAATCAGATAGATCCTAACTGTGCCTATGCCCTGTAGCACAGAGGCACCAATCAGAAGAAATAAAATAGATAAGAACTTTCCAACAACTCTGAGAGATAGGTACTATTGTTATCCTCGTTTTTACGGAAGAGGAAACTGAGAAAAACAAATTTTAAAAGACCTGCCCAGGGTCACACAACTAGTAAGTAACTGAGGTAGGATTTTGAGTTAAGGTTTTCCTGATTCTAACTCCAGAACTCTAGCTAGTATTTTCTTGTCATGCACTCATTTCAGTTGTGTCCAACTCTTCATGACCTCATTTTGGCAAAGATACTGGAGTGGTTTGCCATTCTCTTCTCCAGTTCATTTTTACAGATTAGGAAACTCAGAGAGAGTAAAATGACTTGCCCAGGGTCACAGGGCGAGTTAGTGTCTGAGGCTAGATTTGAACTCATGAGGATAAGTATTCCTAATTCCAGGCCAAGTTCTCTATTTACTGCACTATATAACTGCCCTTAATACATACCAGCCAGTATGCCATCTGTCTGTTCCTATGCTATAACATTTAATAACCAGGAGCAAAAGCAAGGGAGCCCACAGAAAAATAAGTCAGGCAGAAACACCAAAAATGGTTAACTCAACAAAAATGTATTAAGCATCTGCTATGCATAATACACCCTCAGAGCTCTACAGGGAGCTGTTTTTATCTCTTACTTCCTCTTCCTAGCATAGATTACATCTTAATTCTAAGGGGTGGCAAGGGTAATTAGCAAAAACTCATTCAATACTATGAAATTTTACTCAAACTGGAACCTACCACATGAGTTTAAATCCTTTTTTTCCCAATGCTAAAAGTTACTGTTAACAGGTCAAGTGTTTTGCAAACCTTAATGTGAACTGTAGTTATAAACAGGCTGTGTTTGAAAGTGAAGGAGTTTCACTTCATTGAGTGCTTTCTTGTAGTTAGTTCTGAGCTAGCTGGAAACATATACTTGAATACATTAAGAATTTTGGGACAACCTGCATTATAGGTGCATCGGTGGCACTTCCAACTGGCCACACTACTAGTCCCTTGGCTTAAATACTTACCATTAGTTTGAAAAGGCACATTGGTGTAAGCTTTGTTGAAATTGGCGCTGACTGCTCTCTTAAGTACATTCAAAGTGATGTATGAAAGGCTGGTATAAAAATAGCTGTCAATGGCTAAGACCAAAGAGTAGGAGCCGGTAATTCCACAAGTCAGTATGTTCAGCTACAAGAGATGATGAGAAAAGTAGTCTTAGACTCCAATCTCCAAAAGAACACTGATCTCAATCAAATGTTACTGCAAGTTAAAGGAAGAGTCCTGTCTAGCCCAAGGGCTGCCTGTAGGAAAGTACGGATATTTCAGTAAGGGCTATTGTTACCATGACAGACTGAGCTAAAATATTTAATACACTTTACAAACTGCTTGCATCCTCATATGAGATTCATACTTGCTTGGGCATACTCAGGCATCAATTCATTTAATAAATATTTATTCTGAATAAAGCTTTATTCTACAATGATATTAACCTTGATGGACGACTACAATTTCCAGGCAATTCCTATGTGGTATGTTGACTCTTTACCCTTTTTAACCAATTTTTACAAGACTGCCTTCTTCCAGCAATGCTGTGAGGTGGGTCATAAAAGTTTATATCCATTTTATAGATGAGGAAACAGAGACAGGTCAAAATGACTTGGCTAAGATCATACACCAAGAGCCTTTTCCTCCAATACATCAAGCTGAAAAAGGCCAAACTTTTCATTATGTTACTAAACCACAGAATATCACAGAATTGGAAGATCCTCAAAGGCCATTAAGTCTGATGTATACTTCCCCCAAAATTATGGTTGCTCAGTCATATCCGACTCTTCATGACCCCACTGGGGGTTTTCTTGGTAAAGACACTGAAGTGGTTCATCATTTCCTTCTCCAGCTCATTTTACGGAAGAGGAAGCTAAGGCAAACAGAGTTAAGTGACTTGCCCAGGGTCACACTGCTAGTAAGTGTCTGACGCCAGATTAGAACTTAGGAAGATCAATCTTCCTGACTCTAGGCCTAGCCTTCTATCCACTGTGCTATTTAGCTGCCACAAAAAAATTACCTCTACAAAAATACTTGAAAAGTGACTATCAAACACATTTAGAGACCTGTATGTAGTGAGGGGAAATCTACAATGACCCAAGGCAGCCTTTCCAGTGTGGAACACACACACACACACACACACACACACACACACACACACACAGACACAGACACAGACACACACACACACACACACACACACACACACACACACACACAGTCAATTAGTCTCTAAAATCACAAGTCTTTTCAGATATCTTTCTTCTTTTCTTCTTCATCAGAATCAGTTCCTTTTGTATCTTCAAAAATGTCCTCCCTTTTTTATCTTAATTTATTTATTTTTAGTTTTGAACATTCACTTCCATAAGTTTTCAATTTTCTCCCCCTCCATCCCCAAGACAGCCTGTAATCCTATATAGATTCTACATATACATTCCTATTAAACATATTTTCACATTAGTCATGTATAAAAAAATTAGAGCCAATGGGAGGAATCATGAGAAAGGAAAACAAAAAAAAACAAACGAACAAAAAGAAAGCAGTCTGCTTTGCTCTACAGACTCCATAGTTCTTTCTCTGGAGGTGGACGGCATTTTCCATCCTGAGTCCTTTGGAATTGTTTTAGGTCCTTGCCTTGCTGAGAAGAGCTAAGTCTATCAAAGTCAGTCACTGCACACTGTGACTCTTACTGTGTACAACATTCTCCTGGTTCTGCCCCCTTCACTCAGCATCAGTTCATATTAAGTCTTTCCATGTTTTTCTGAAGCTCGACTGTTCATCATTTCTTATCCCGTACTTTTTTAAACAAGTATTTATTACCTTAGTACACAAAACATCAATATCTAAAATCACACAATGAGTATTATAACCATCACGACATACTTACAATTCTTAGGCAACCTATGAAAACTACTGGAATTGAAACAGCTATACAAGAAAAAGTCACCCAGAACATAGCATCATCATGAAAAACCTTCAAGTTACCTGGAAAAGAAAAAATCACTAGTCACAAATAGTCCATATGAAATCTAACCTTCTCAACATAAAGGAAACAAATATACTTGCTCCTTGCAACTGAAAGTTACGGATCTCAGATTTACAGAGTTTGGAAAGGTATAAAAAGTTGAAAAGGCAATAAATTATTTATCTTATAAGGTCTCCATGTACATTATTATATACTATTATATATTATTACATATATTATATGTAATATATATTACATATATTGTATGTCTATAATATATGTGTGTTTAATACACATTATATATATATACACACATATACACACACACACACATATATCAATAGGTGATGCAATTAACTGGTATTATATTTAGCTATCAACTCTCACTAAAGTGGGTCTTACATACAGTGTTAACAGAACAAAAGTATATTCCAAGAATATACAGTGAAAACTGTTCAAACCAAATTCTCATACATGAGGTGATGGAATATGTGTCTATAGAATACAAAGCTAATTCTCAAAATACTTCCTACCAAGCTACCAAATGTCACAAGAAACGTGCGTTTTTTGTAGGAAGCAGAAGCAGCAGCGAGAGGGTAAGTCACCACAGAAGAAGACAAGGAGCCATTTCCTTTAGTGTTGGCAGAGGTTGAAAGCACAATAGTATTAAAACATTCCTCTCCAGGATATTTTTAGATGTCCTAAGTGCATAAGAAACTACCTATCCCTTAAATTTCTACTGAAATGCCTTTCCTCCAGGGAGCCATCCTTTAATTCCTCACCTTGGTACCAGCCATCCCCGCCCCCCTCTAACCTCACAACATAATAATACACATTCATGAAAGTGTTATCTACATGTCTGTGCTCTGCCCTTATTAGATTATAAATGCTTCGCACAGTACTCTTCCCAGCAGGTATTTAATGTCTGCTGAAAAGATTCTTTTACATAAACTACCAGGGCAGCCCACATAAGTTTTGGGTTTGATTTTTAAACACCTCCAGGAAGTACTGATAGTCCTGCTCTCTGTGCTCAGAACAGCTGGTAGAAATTCTACAAAGTATAAATTATACAGGATCCTTGCTCTCAATAAGCTTAACAATATATAGCAATCTCTGTATCCCAAAGAAGTCAAAGAAAAGAGGAAAGGATCTATTTGTACAAAAATATTTATAGCAGCTCTTTTTGTGATGGCAAAGGATTAGAAATGGAGGGACCCCATCCACTGGGATTTTGGCACATGACTGTGATGGGACACTATTATGCTATAAGAAATAGCCAGCAGGATGGCTTCAGAAAAACCTGGGAAGACTTGCATGAACTGATGCAAATAAAAGTAAGCAGAACCAGGAGAACACTGTACATGGGAACAGCAATTTTGTGAGGGTAATCAACCACGAAAGCATGGCTGGTTTGATCGAGACAACGATCGAAGGCAATTTTAAAGGCCCCATGATGAAAAATGCTGCCCAGCCCTAGAGGCGGAACCAATGAATTCTTTATTTTTTCAGAAGCGGTGAATTCTGAATGCAGACTGAAGCACACTTTTTTTTACTTTCTGTATTTTTAATGTTGTATTTGTGCTTTCTTTTGCAACAAGGTTCACATGGAAATACGGGCGGTATGACCTCACATGTATAATCAAAATCAAATGGCTTGCCTTCTCAAATAGCAGGGAGGCTGGGAGGGAGGGAGAAAATCTGAAACTCAAAATTTTTAAAAATGATTGTTAAAAAAATTTTTTACATGTAATTGGGAAGATTTTAATGAAATTAATATATCAATATACAATATAAATATAATGATAAATGAAATAAAAATATTTTTAAAACCCGACAATGTAAAGCGTTCATTATGCATATATATGTATGCCAGGCATTTGGGGAAACAAAGACAAAAAAAAGCATCCCTGCCCTCCATTCTACTGAGGGAGAAAACATTACTATATATATTTTGTACATATGTACCAGAAATAGGATTAATGCCCACAAAGTAACAGTGAATAAGGCAGGCAGCATCCTAAATGCCACAGCAGTTCAGAAGGCAGGAAGAGCTGTGAATAGGGATTAAAAGATGAATCGAATGTAGAGGAACACGACACAAAAACAGGAATGAGCATGCTACAATATGTGGGAAGGAGATAAAGCACAGAGAGTTCTGCCAGGTTGGATCAGTTTCATGCCTGCTAATAACTGGTGAGGAGAGGTAGAGAGGCAGGGCTTTGGAGAATGTGGTAGAGAAACTCGGGAAACTGGTTATAAATTCTTTCCCTTAAAAAAAAAAATTATACAACAGAAGTCCTCCTCTGTTTTTGTACAAGTTAATAATAGTTTTCCAATTTTTAAATGCAATTTTATTGAATTTAATTTTTTGATTTAATTTAATTTTTTGAACAAAGGGCCTAAACATACAATCTCCTACCTAGTGGAGTAAAGAAAGCCACAGACGAGATGAGGAATCCCAGCACTAGTCCAACACAGAGCATACAAATCAGGATCAACCCAAATCTCCACCAAACCATCACAAAGAGAATTCCACCAACGCCTCCCGCAACTGTAGTCAAAATCAGGCGATCTACGCAAAGAAGGGGGAAACGAAACCATTTTACTCACATTGTCATACTCTGTTGGCAGACGTGACTTGAAGCAAACAAACTCAGCCTTAATGTCTATGAAAAACTAGGATTTAAAATCACAGGAGTCTTCAATGGCCCACAAAAACATGTCAGCCCAGGAACTCTCCAATGCTAATCACAGCCCTAATAAGGAGACTGAGTTTACAAAATCTTACAACAAGTTTAGCACCAAGTAGGTCGGAGTCATAAAAATCCATTAATTTTTTTAACTTCCAGAAAAACTCTAGAACCAAAGGCAAACAAATCCAGTTCCATTGTAAATAAGGCACAGTTGCCTCTAAAAGCAAACATATATATTCACAACATGACTAATACAGAAATATTCTGTATGAGAGCACATGCATAACCTGTATCAAACTCTTACCATCTCACAAGGAGAGGGAAGGTGAGAGAGGGAGAAATTTTGGAACTCAAAATCTTTTTTTAAAAATGAATGTTATAAATCTTTACATATAATTGGGGAAATACATTATTTTTTTTTAAACCCTGTGGAAGTAGTAGCTTGTAGGCAGTGACTTGGTCAACATTCTAACCATACTCCAACACTTATCAGTGGTAGTGATGCTTCTTATACTGTTTTTACTCTGAAACTTAAACACCAAATAAAACAGACATTTCCATGTACATAGTAGAGCAGAAAAAAGAGGAATGTATGTGAAAATACAGACCTCTAGTTTATACAGCTTTGCTTTTCTTTTTAAAGTTCAACATGTAGCTTTCTGAGCTGTTGTCTCATGCAGGGCATTATTAAGGGATTAAAATGTGATAGCTGTCATTATACCCCATTTACATCTACACAAAGATTTATAACATACAATAGGCAGTCTGGACCTGTGATTTCACTAGTATAGGGAATTCTCAAAACCTTCAAGTTCTAAGTGACTTGTGCAGGTATACAAGCTGTATATGTCAAATGACTCAAACCCAGATCTCTCTGACTCAAAGGGCAGCTCCCCAACCACTATGCCAAGCATTCAGTATCAGTTATCAAAGAGCTAAGAGAAGGCTGGGGAACTAACTCAACATTTTCCTTCTTGACTTAGCAAAAAGCTGATTTTTACTTACCATCATACTGAAGAAAAGTTAATCTTGTAATCAATATATAAAAAAAGAATCCCACGAAGATAAAGCCTATGAAGAACAGTTCTAAAAATAAACCACAAAGAGGAAACCACAGTTCAATACTCTGCATTTAAGTACATTGGTGAATTTTTAAGGTAACATTTTGTTCTCATTAATGATATACCCTTAAGTGTCCAGTCTCTGGATGTTAGAACACTTGGTGACAAAGGAACAAGAAAGTACTATGTGGCACAACAGAACTGAGTGGAATTATCAGGCATTCAATACTATTAATCTTGAAACATGCCCACAGTAATGGCAGCAGGGTACAAGTCTAGTATATACAAATCATCTTTCAACTACCCTCTTTGGGAATGAGGTAGATTTGTCATCATCTGAGCCTGGTACCCAGCTTGCCACCCAGCCTGCACACACAGACAACTCCCAACTTTGACTCAAGTCAAGGATTACACATTAAATTCTAATATTAACCTACGCAAAATGAATCACAGAAGTAAACTGGTTGATATTGATTTTTTTGCTATCTCACTATTTTGTTACAAGGGATGACTCTCTAAGTAGGAAAAGTACAATGTGAGTTTACAGTCTACATTTGTCAACGAGGTGATACAAAACAAAACATATCAATAAAAAATATTCATTTTTTAAAAGAAGCAAACCTGAACCTTTAGAGTTCTAAAGCAGTCCAATGCCAAAGATGTGATACTGAACAATCTATTATACCATTCTCCCTTATAACATGAAAAACTAAAAAAACTGTGTAACTTTAATATAAAATCTAGTAATAATGTCTGGAGAAGTCAAGGACTTAACGGTAATTGCTCGCATGGGAAAAGGTATCAATTTCTCACATCATAAATTCTTCATATTGTTCTTCTTTCCCAGTTAGACATGAGAGGAATACGAAATGATATGAATGAGGCAGCAATTAAGAAAATGCTACTATCTGTTGAGTTGTACCAGCTCATTCTGATTCTCTGACTGAAAAAATAATAGTGATTGTTTTCTTCAAAGCCTTCATAGCCTCAGGGATGTAAGTACCAGCTGACTTCCTCAGGATTTAGGACGAGCTCATTGCTTACTCCTACCACTCCATTTGTTGCTGTGGTCTTTGGAGTTCTAACTTGCTCTACACAAATCCATTGGTGGCCTGCACTTTTATAGGCACAGACCATGACAAATAAAACACTCTCTGGATTCTGCAATGGGTGTCTCATTTACACAACATAAAATGCAGTAATTATTTCACCTCCCCCCCTCCCAAAAAATCACATCAACCTAAAAGTTTTAAAAAATAAAAAATTCCACCAAAAGAATTCTGTAAGGTCATACAAATATGTGGAACTCAAACCAATCTTCTCTTCTGAGGGAAAAAAGTGGAATTTTAAGTATTGAGGAAAGGCAAAATGCAAAGCAATTCCTAGTCCTTACACATTTGGCCGAATGTATGGAGATGTTAATTTGTTTACGTCACAGAACACAATATATTAAAAAGGTAGAGAATACCTGTTTTCCAGAATCTGTGTCCAAAGAAACAAATGAAGAGACCAAGAATAGCAAAAATAGTGAAAAACACTTTGGTTGAGATCCTTCCTAGAAATAATTAAAATAAAATTAAGAGTTACATTTGGTGATCATCTGAATTGCCACCCAAGCTTAATTAACAACTAGAAGGACCAAAAGTATGAACTGACACAAAAATTTTGCTTTTCAGAAAAATCTTCATCCTACTGTCTCACTTTCTTTCCTATAGGGATTTTTTAAAATGCCTTCTATAAACTGACAAAGCTTGATGCTTTGAGGTCTTCTTCAAGTATGGTCCTTCTAGTGTTCATAGACCAAAAGGTCAAGAGAAAAGAAAATAAACCGATCATATTAAATAGCTGGGATATCCACTTTGACCACAAGATCCCAGAATTAGACATGAACAAGAATTCCCTATACAATCTACAGCATTCCCAAGTGGTCAGCCAGTCTTTGTCTAAAGACCTCCACCACATTCTGAGGCAGTACATTCCACTTGCACATGGCTCTAACTGTCACCAAGTCTTTCAAGTCTCTCTCCCCTGCTGCCTCCCCACTGCTCCTAATTCTGCCCCCTGGGTCACAGCAGAGCAAGCTCAATCCCTTGTGACAGGTGAGAGTGAGCCTAATGCTAGCACCCTGTCAATTCGGATTAAATGTTGGAATGAAATGAGGCACAGAAAGTCACAAAAAGAAGTTGTATTTGCCCAAATATAACGAAGATATCCAACAAGAATACTGTGGCCTTCAGCTTATCTGGATGCATCCTCCCTCATCTCCACCCAAAAATACATCTGGTCAGCAAGGTAAAATATGGTGTCACCAAAACAGAAGTGCCCTACTTTCCAGCTTCTCCATACCCTTTCTAAAATATAATAGTCAGAACTGAACACAATACTACAGATGAAGTCTGATCAGAGAGAAGAACAATGCAATTACTGATGGTTTTTCATGTTCTGGACGCCATGTCTTTAAATTCAGCCTGTGCGGGGGTGGAGCCAAGATGGTAGAGTAGAAAGACGCACATACACATAGCTCCGAACCCACAGCCCATAGAACACCTGTAAAAAAGAACCCCCGGCGAATTCTGGAGCAGCAGAGGCCACAGAACGGTGGAGCAGAGGAGATTTCTGTTCCAGAGAGCCCTGCAAACCTCTCACAAAAGGTCCTTCGCACTGCCGAGGCGGAGCTGAGCCCAGCCCTGCGTTGGCCGCGGCACCGAGAGGAGCAGATCCGAGCAGGCTTCAGGGACAGAATCTCCAGCAGCAGTCCACACAGGTCCCTCCACCCACAGGTGATGGGGGTTGGTGAGAGGGTCTCTTTGGCAGGTTGAGAGGGGAGTGGGGTGCCCCCATAACTCAGGCCCCCTCGGGAGGCAACAGCAGAGGCGGGAGCAGACCAGGGCTCCCCAAGCAGGCAGGAGCCCAGATCCATTGTTGAAGGTCTCTGCATAAGTCCCCTGAGGGAACTGAGCCCTTGAGGCGGCCCTGCTCCCACCTGAGCACCTGAACTTAATCTCACACTGAATAGCAGCCCTGCCCCTGCCCAAAGCCCTGAGGCTGGGAAGCAGCATTTGAATCCCAGACCCCAAGCGCTGGCTGGGAGGATCTGGAGGCGAAGTGGATGTGAAGAGAATATTCAGAAGTCAAGTCACTGGCTGGGAAAATGCCCAGAAAAGGGAAAAGAAATAAGACTATAGAAGGTTACTTTCTTGGTGAACAGGCATTTCCTCCCTTCCTTTCTGATGAGGAAGAACAATGCTAACCATCAGGGAAAGACACAGAAGTCAAGGCTTCTGTGTCCCAGCCCACCCAATGGGCTCAGGCCATGGAAGAGCTCAAAAAGAATTTTGAAAATCAAGTTAGAGAGGTGGAAGAAAAGCTGGGAAGAGAAATGAGAGACATGCAGGTAAAGCATGAACAGCAGGTCAGCACCCTGCTAAAGGAGACCCAAAAAAATGCTGAAGAAAATAACACCTTGAAAAATAGGCTAACTCAATCGGCAAAAGAGGTTCAAAAAGCCAATGAGGAGAAGAATGCTTTCAAAAGCAGAATTAGCCAAATGGAAAAGGAGGTTCAAAAGCTCACTGAAGAAAATAGTTCTTTCAAAATTAGAATGGAACAGATGGAGGCTAATGACTTTATGAGAAACCAAGAAATCACAAAACAAAACCAAAAGAATGAAAAAATGGAAGATAATAAGAAATATCTCATTGGAAAAACAACTGACCTGGAAAATAGATCCAGGAGAGATAATTTAAAAATTATGGGCCTACCTGAAAGCCTTGATCAAAAAAAGAGCCTAGACATCATCTTTCATGAAATTATCAAGGAAAACTGCCCTGATATTCTAGAACCAGAGGGCAAAATAAGTATTCAAGGAATCCACAGAACACCACCTGAAAGAGATCCAAAAAGAGACACTCCTAGGAACATTGTGGCCAAATTCCAGAATTCCCTGGTCAAGGAGAAAATACTTCAAGCAGCTAGAAAGAAACTATTCAAGTATTGTGGAAATACAATCAGGATAACACAAGATCCAGCAGCTTCTACATTAAGGGATAGAAGGGCATGGATATTCCAGAAGTCAAAGGAACTAGGACTAAAACCAAGAATCACCTACCCAGCAAAACTGAGTATAATACTTCAGGGGAAAAATTGATCTTTCAATGAAATAGAGGACTTTCAAGCATTCTTGATGAAAAGACCAGAGCTGAAAAGAAAATTTGACTTTCAAACACAAGAATGAAGAGAACCATGAAAAGGTAAACAGCAAAGAGAAGTCATAAAGGACTTACTAAAGTTGAACTGTTTACATTCCTACATGGAAAGACAATATTTGTAACTCTTGAAACATTTCAGTATCTGGGTACTGGGTGGGATTACACACATACACACATGCACACGCACACACACACACATAGAGACAGTGCACAGAGTGAATTGAAGAGGATGGGATCATATCTTTAAAAAATGAAATCAAGCAGCGAGAAAGAAATATATTGGGAGGAGAAAGGGAGAAATGGAATGGGGCAAATTATCTCTCATAAAAGAGGCAAGCAAAAGACTTATTAGTGGAGGGATAAAGAGGGTAGGTGAGAGAAAAACATGAAGTTTACTCTCATCACATTCCACTAAAGGAAGGAATAAAATGCACACTCACTTTGGTATGAAAACCTATCTTACAATACAGGAAACTGGGGGATAAGGGGATAAGCGGGGGGGGGGATGATGGAAGGGAGGGCATGGGGAGGAGGGAGCAATTTGAGGTCAACACTCATGGGGAGGGACAGGATCAAAAGAGAGAATAGAAGTAAATGGCGGACAGGATAGGATGGAGGGAAATATAGTTAGTCTTATACAACACGACTATTATGGAAGTCATTTGCAAAACTACACAGATTTGGCCTATATTGAACTGCCTGCCTTCCAAAGGGAAGGGGTGGGGAGGGAGGGAGGTAAAGAAGTTGGAACTCAAAGTTTTAGGAACAACTGTTGAGTACTGTTCTTGCCACTAGGAAACAAGAAATACAGGTAAAGGGGTATAGAAAGTTATCTGGCCCTACAGGACAAAAGAGAAGACGGAGACAAGGGCAGAGAGGGATGATAGAAGAGAGAGCAGATTGGTGATAGGGGCAATTAGAATGCTTGGTGTTTTGGGGGGGAGGGGACAAAAGGGGAGAAAATTTGGAACCCAAAATTTTGTTAAAATGAATGTTAAAAGTTAAATAAAAAAAAAATTTTTTTTAAATAAATAATAAATTCAGCCTGTGCATGAGGATTTTTGACCATATCTCACACTGTCACCAGAGCTTACAGTCCACTATAACTCTAAATTCTTCTCAGATGACCATGCTCTGACAATATTATACATGAGTTAAAAAAAATCAACTTCATAAGCAAAGGATTTTACATGGATCCTTATAAAATTCATCTTACTTGATCTTAGCCAATACGATAGCTTTTATGCCATCCTTCAGGCCCACAAAATAAGCACTTAATTATATTTTTGGACTTGATGAAATTGTTATTTCAAAGCATAAATCCCAAAAGCATCTATTAATACACTGGAAGTCACAGTGCTAAAAATTAAACCCGTTTTGCTAATTGCACAACTTGTAGTAAAGAAAGTTTTTTTTCTTTATGTCTTAACATAATTAATAATGAAGTACGGTAATTAAATGTTTCCTGGTGTCAATGAAAACCTGATCCCATGACTCGTACTTTCAAATTTACAGTCTAATAACTGGGCTTCTCAGAGATAAAACTGCTTGATCAAAGCATACTATTTTTCACTATTTTTTCATGAGTTTTTTTGGTCCATGTTTTCTTTCACAACATGAATAATATGGAAATATGTTTTATACAGCTGCACATGGATAACCAATATGAAATAGTTTACTGTCTCAAAGAGGGGAGAAGTGAGAGAAGAAGGTGGAGAATTTGAAACTCAATTTTTTCCAAAATGAATGTTAAAACTTGTTGTACGTGTAATTGGAAGAAATTATTATTCACTTGAAAAAGAGATTAAAAAACTGCTCTCCAAATTTGCCATTGACATGCTCATAGATCTTGAGAATCAAGTGAAAAGCCCTTGATATATTTTTAAAACAAAGTCACCTACATTCTTCAAGTGTCATATTAAAATTATTCACACTTTCACAAAACAACAGCAAAATACTTTCTTTTTCCCCAGAAGTCTGTTTGTTGGAAATTACCAACCTCTTTAGAACAGGGGTGGAGAACTGTGGCCTTGAGGTCCCATGTGGCCTTCTAGGTCCTTGGTACAATCTTCTGACTGAACACAAGTTTTACAGAACAAATCCTCTTATTAAGGGGATTTATCGTGTGAAGTTTGGATTCAGTCAAAAGGCTGCACCGGAAGACCTAGAGGGCCACCTGTGGCCTTGAGGCTGCAAGTTCCCCACCTCTGCTTCAGAAGTTTTCCTGTTTTGTCAGGATGGTGGTTTTATCAACCTATCAGTGGTGGGGGAGGGGGAGAGTTATGAGGTTACCTACTCAGCCATCACATCACATTTACCACAAATTGAGGGTACAGTAGTTTTCTATTTGCTACAGGACCTTTTCACCCAAGATTCAAAACTACTGACCCTTTAAGGATAATCCAGTCCCACCTCCTTATCTGGCACACAAAGAAATCACTCAAAGGAATTAAGAAAGTTTCCCAAGGCCACACATCAAGGTGACATGAAAGGATACCCCCAAGTTCCACGCTTCTCTGAGATGCTTCCTTCCGCCTCTGCTGCTGGCTTTCCTTCTCTATTTCAATCTCTTCATCAAAGATGTAATCTCTACCCATTTACTAATGTGACCTGGAACTGATAAAGTACTCAGAAAATTTCAAACATTGACTGAGGAACTCTATCAGGGAAAACCAAGAACTTAAAACTAAAAGGGGCTCTGTCCTAACCTGAGCAAGAACATCAGACATCTCCCTTTTCTTGCACATACTATCAGACTCTTCATGTTTTGGGTTGTTCTGTTTAATTTCTCTTTCTTTTTTATTCTTTGTTACAGGGAGATGACTCACTGAATAGGAAAAGAGAATGAAAAACCTGAATATTCATGCAATATTGGTGAAGCTGGGAATTGGTCCTGCCATTCTGGAAAGCAATTTGGAACTATGCCCCCAAATTTATAAAACTCTGTTTTATAAACCCTATGATCCAGTGATACCATTAATAGGTCTATACTCCCAAAGAAATCAAAGAAGAAGAAAAATGGCCCATATATAGAAAAACCTTTATAGGAACTCTTTTTGCTGTGGTTAAAAAAAAAGTGGAAACTGGGGATGGGAAGGGGTTCATTAACTGGAGAATGGCTGAATAAGCTAGAGTATATCAATATGATAGAATACTATCATGCTCTAAGAAATGTAGAAGGGCTTGGTCTCAAAGACATCCAAGGAGACTTATACAAATGGAAATGGAGCAAAGTGGGCAGCAGAACCAGGCAGACAACTTACACCACAGCAATAGCACTGTAAAGACACACAGCTCTGAAAGACTTAACAACTCTAATAAAGGGCCAGTCGTGAGCAAGCACGACTCCAGAGAACTCCGGACGAAAAATGTTACCCACATCTTGACACAGAGGGGATAGATTCAGGGTGCAGGATGAAAGGGTTTTTTAGACATGGAAAATTAAGAATTTGCATTGTTTGACGATACATATTTGTTACCAGGGTTTTGTTTTCTTTCTTTTCCAGGGGCTGGGGGGAGAAAGTGGAAGAGAAAGTAGATTTTTATTAATTGTAAAAAATATAAAATTAATTTTAAAAAAAGAAATATGAATATAATGATTAAGCAAGTGTAATCAACAATGCACCTCTTTCATTTGCAGGCACATATCTGAGTTATCTTTTTTAGCTAATAGCTAGTAAAACCAAATTATTGAAATGAGCTTAGAACCAGGTGCACATATATAAAATTTATAAATAAATGCACATTTTTTTTTAATTAAAGAGGAGAAGAGATATGGAAATGAAGGTGATTTAAAAAATAACAGATTAATAAAACTGTGGAAATTTTTTTTTTTTAAAGAGAAATTTCACTTTTTTTCTAAGGTCCAGGTATTTGCTTGGGCATCTCAGGATAGCAGCAAAAAAAATATGGAAGAGGAATGATATGTAGTCAAGGCAGAATACTCTGAGAGAAAAGGAGGCAGGTCTTCTTAGACCTAAAGGAAAGTGTCAAAGATTTACAGCAACCCTGATTTAGAGTATGTAATGGGTAAAGAAACATCAGCTGGGAAAAACAACACAGACAACAAAAATGAAAACAATCACAAATTTTAGCTTGTTGGGGCTAAAAATAACCATGCTGAAATTCCTTATTTGCTGAGACCAGTCTTTGGGGTCGAAGGGTTCTTTCTTGATTTAGATGAAAGGACTACTGCACTCACCAAGAGAAGAACAATTATCTACAGTGGTATTGAAGTGACAGGCATACGTGTGAGCAGGAACGTAAGCGGCTGATGTATTTAAAACTGGGTCCCGTACAATGACATTATAAATGACACCCTGTCCTGGGAGAGACGAGAAGTAAACGATGGTCTTATCGCTAGATTTCAGGGTAGCAACCTGAAACAAAAAATGACAGCTTGGTTACTTTGTGTCCAAAATTAAACAAAAACTCCACTCCACATATCGCAAATTCAACATGCCTGTAGTAATAAAATTTAAACAACATTTCACTGTAACTGTTTTCTACAGAACAGACCCAAAACACTTCGGAAGGTAGAACTTTTGCACCCCCCATCAGCAACAAGACTTAAAGTGGCGTCATCAAGAAGCCCTTCCATAGTTAATAAAGTTTCATAACCTAGGCTGTGAAAATGACAGAAACAAAATCCTTGAAGGGCATTAGAAGATGAACTGAATTATTTTCTAGGTCGCCTGGGTGTCCATTCTGCAACTGAGCAGTTTATCTCCTCGCCTCCAAGTTTCTATTCTTCCTTTATCGCAGGAGCTAAACAACATTGTTTGGTTCAACATTATACAACGATGTGCGATGCACTTGTCCTAAATTCAGATACATGTGTTTTGAAATGCCCAATCATGAATCACTGTTTCTATCACACCACAACCTACCGCTAGGGTGGCCTTATGTGACACCACTAATATATAGATGTTAAACTATTCTAAAGTTTAATCATTTGCCTTCTAGATGATTTCAAAGGTTCAAAGCCCTCTCGATTTAGACATTAAGCAGGGACACCTGCCTATCAACCAGTCCACTGATGTACATTTATCAAGCGCCTACTACGTGCCAGGCACTGTGCCTTTGCAAGAGTATAGACACTGTGAGGGTTAGGATTTTATCAATTAAAACTTCTGCAGCTCAATAAAACTTATGAATTTATCTTGCCTGCAAAACTAAGATTATTCAGGCTCAAACGTCAGTCCCCTACTCCTTGTACAGCTAGAAATAAAAGTTTCACATTTATGACACCTGATTTATCCTGAACACACTATATTCCTCAAACTTATCAAAGGTTGTTTGTGAGACTATTATGATGGGAGATAAATAATACCCATATTTATCTTCTCCGTATCACTCCATCAGGTCATATGTGTTCTCAACCAATACTTCTGCATTTTAAACAGACCGATTCATAACATGAAAACTATCTTGGGATGGCATTAGTGAAGACTCCCAAAATTTCAAGGAGTTGAAGTTTTGTAGACAATGTGTAATGCGCTTCTCAGAGATTAATTAGGCTGGACTTCAGGCGAGAGAACAATCATCCTACGCTGGACACATGCTCAAAGCCTTTCCAACTTGGTACAAGGTACCCAAGTCTGTTCTCTGCCAACATGCCTTCTAGAATCTATTGTGTGGCCTCCATGGCACAACAAGGCATGAGAGTAAGCCTTTCATGGAGTAATTTCACAAGATTAGAAACCAAACAGAATGAATCAATAACCCTAAAAGGGCTAACCTTATCTCAGTGGCATCTGAGAAGCTGCTTTTTCTTTCTTTCTATTTTTTTTTAACTTACTTTCCATCCCTCATACCATGTCACAGACTGAGCACCTGATTCCAAAGAGGAAGATCAAACATTCCTTTCTATACTTGTTTTCATGGAATGGTATAAGTTTTTTAGTCCTTTTCTTGGTTCCGATCACTTCCCCAGTTTTCTCTAAAAGCATCCCTTTCATCAATTCTTACAACTTACTAACAATCCATTATATTCACATATCAAAATCTGTTCAGCCATTAAGTTTTCGGTTTTCTGCTATTAATAATTTTCTATACATGGGTCCTTTTCTTCCATGCTTGATCTCTTTGGGATATCAAGGATCTAGAAGGAGAATTAATGGACCAAAGGGAATGCACAGTTAAGTAACTTTTAGGGCACTACACCAAGTTCCAATCTTACTTTGAAACCACTGGTTTCTATCTGAGACACCACAGACATCTTCTGTATGTGTCTTAGTAATACTTCTTCAGTCAGGTTGTTCTCAGGCAAAAAATACTGATAGACATCATACTGCAGCCTCCACCTGGAGTCCAGGCCAGTCTCCAGATCACAGGGTGGTGGATCTGTGCCTCTAAAATAAAACAAAATTATGCAGAAGCAAAAATAACTCTTCCCTTACAACTTAAGTCTCAAATATAAGCAAAAAAAAATAGACTAGCACTTAAAACAATTTTATAGACTTAAAAGAAAAATCTTCAAGTTATATTTAAGTTACAGAAAATTCACAGCCCCACTGTGCACATTGAGAAATGGTAAATTCCATTTCTCTGTTTCATGATCCATTCAATCCAACCCAACAAGCATTTATTAAACACCTACTATGTGCAGAAAAGCACAGTGCTAGGCAGGGGACACAGAGATAAAATGAAAATCAGGAAAAATTTTGTACATATGGGACTTTTCTTCCTATCAATAATCTCCTTTGGAATATTAACTAGAAGTTGAATCACTGCATCAAGGAATGTAATAATTTTCTAATTTTTCTTGTATCATTCCATATGGCTTTTCAAAATAGACCAATTAACAGCTTCACGAGCAGTGAATTATTGTTCAGGTTCGCTTTGTAAATCATGCTCACCTAATCTATTCTACTTATGTACATTTCTTTTTAAAAATTGGTAGACTATGGATAATTACTATTTCATAATAAGAATTTGAAAGCTGGTAATACTATTTACTTCTTAACTGCTTTTTTCTGGACAATTTTTCTTTATATTCTTGATCCTTTGTTCCTTTGCCAGAATTTATTATTTCATATAATTCTATATAGCATTTTATTGCTATTTTCATTGGAATGGTGCTTGTTAAGGAGTTTTGTGATAGAGACTATATTAATCAGGAACACTAAATACTTCTGTTATATGTAGATCTTCCTTTTGTTTCTGTAAAAATTGCCTGGGAGCTGTACTTAAGCCTTTTATGAGTCTTGCGAAGGTGAATAATCAGATATTTAACACATTTTGTTATTTTAATTGAAATTTACCCTTTTATCCATTTTACTGGCTAGAACTATTAGAACATATATATATGTGTGTGTATATATATATACATATATATATATACACACACATATATATATATATAAAAGCTATTCACGTTTAAAACTGCACTAAGACTTTTAGGATTTGCTGGATAAAAATGCTGATTATCTCTACGGATTTATTTTCTATTCTGCTATTTGGCTGAAGCTTTATGTTCTTAATTTGTGTTGATTCTCTAATGTTTTCTAAATATACTATTGTGAGAAATGCGCTGGCAAAGAATAAGGCCTTCCATGATGAAGCCAGAAAAGCAGTTTATGTTGCTCTTGCAAAGAGGGGCTGCCCTACACAGAGGAGCACCCTTACCCCACTCCCAGCCAATGCCTCTCCCCGTCACTCACTGGCTGGATACAAATTCCTAAATCGCCTATTCTATGCTTTTCTCCTAGATGTCATACGTTGCATGTGCATTCAAATTAGCTTGCTCCAGCCTGGGGATGAGTTGGTTAATATTAAGCAGCTTGTTAAGCATGAAAACTTCTACCTTCTACCAGGTCAGAAGCCTGGTTCTACCGAGCCACAGCTCTGACTTATAACCTGAGGTTGGGAGTGTAAACGTACAAGTCACTGCTGTGGAAGCAGAACGCCTTCCTCTGTTTCTCACACTAGGATGTTATTCACTCTCTCTTCTTTGCCAATTCTCTTTCTCTTGTTAATTGTTTATCCTTTTACCTCCGCACTGACGGTTTTCATCCAGGCCACTCAGTTCCTCAAAGAATCTACTGATTCAGCTATATTCATGTCAGTGTCTTTTCACCTTTCAGTGATTTTTAAAAAATCTCTATTTTAATATATGCCAGATCCTCCTTCATATCTCTTATTGATCTTAACCGTACTGGAGGGTCTTGTCATAGATCTAGTTTGCACGAGGGACACTTGCCAGACATAAGTGTTGTTACTGTTCAATCCAGTCCTACTCTTTGGGACTCTGTGGACCATATCACACTAATCCTGTCCATGGGGTTTACTGGGAAGGATACTAGATACTAGAGTGGTTTGCCAGTGAGTTAAGGCAAACAGAGCTTAAGTGACTTGCCCAGGGTCATTTGGCTAGCAATTGCCTGAGGCAGCATTTAAACACAGGCTTTCTTGATTGCCATTTCCTTGTCTAGCTCATTTTACTCATGAAGGAAACTGAGGCAAACAGGACTTGCCCAGGGTCACACAGTTAGTAATGTCAGAAGCCACATCTGAAATCAGGCCCGTCACTATACTGTGTCACCTAACTACCCAATATATTTTATCTTTAGAATCCCAGCAATTAGTAGAGTCCTTGAAATATATAGTAAGTAATTAATGTTTGTTGACTAAATGTATAAAGTTCAAACAGAGTTTGAGAATACCCTTGTTCTTTTTGCCTTAACTATGATAATAACAACTGTCATTTACAGAGGACCTTAAGGTTTGCGATGTGCTTTACAATATGTTAACTCATTTACTCTTATTCAAATCTGGCCTCAGACAAGTGTCCAGAAGTGTGACCCTAGGCAAGTCATTTAACCCTGCTTGCCTCAGTTTCCTCAACTGTAAGATGAGCTGGAGAAGGAAACGGCAAACACTCCAATATCTTTGCCAAGGAAACCCCAAATGGGGTCACAAAGAGTCAAGCATGAGAGAAAGGACTGAACAAATAACAATAAACAATTCTGTAAGGCAGGTGGTATTATCACTTTCACTTTACAAATCAGGAAACTGAGGCTAAGTGTCCAAGGAAGGATTCAAAACCAGATCTTCCTGACTCTTAAGTCCTGCACGGTAACCACCGAGCTACCTTTACATACAGCTTTACAAAATATAGCAAGTTTTAATCTAAAAGCAACCTGTAGAATTACACACACCTGTCATGTCCTAGATTTGCTGGGGCAAATTTGATAACTGTTTCATATAAATTATACTCCAAGTAAATGTTAGGATCCACATCTAAAGCAAACTCCAGATTACAGCCTCCAGGAATAGGATCTAGAAATAAAATACAGAGTTAAGTTACTAGAGATCATGTCCCTCAAATCCTCCAACCATATACATGGGCAGATAAGCAAAGCTTACAACTTTTCACAGCCCAATACTCCCCCCTCTGAAGATCAATGCCCTTCAGATCTCAGTGATATGCTATACCAGCCACTGAAAGAAACGTATAAGAGGGAAAGAGTATGGGGAAAAAGAGAGAAGGCTGAGAAACTTACTTCAAAGTAGAAAAAGAACTCTAGGATGGACAAGAGAGAAAACTATGCCCCTTAAGTTACAATTTCCAAGACAAGAACAAATACGCAGAGCTGGACACTCACCAAGGGCTACTGGTGGCTAGTTAACCTGGATTAAAATTGAGGGTCATTCATTAAATCTAACAAGGTTAATAATGTAACAGATCTTCTTTCTCCAATGAATACCACCCACAGCATAACTGAAGACAGGGAGTCACCTTCAGGTTAAAGGCACTAACTGGCTTGCTGGAGAACACCGTGTAGCTCAAACAAGAGTTACCTTTTGCGGAATAAGAAAGTGCAACAGCCACAATCCAGACATTCTCAGCATCTGAAGTCTCTAAGTACCAAGTACAAACGTACTCTTCTGGTTTAAGAACAGAAACTAGGCCTTTGTCCACACCTGTTCCTGAAACATCTAAATGAAGATTCTGGAAATGAAGAGAAGAAAAATAATGACCACAAAGCATCACCACCACCACAGACATACTGAATTAAGCAAGGCTGACTACAAATGATTCATTCTTATTGGACATTCCCCTCCAAGGCTGACACTACCAACTGATGGTTGGATAACAACTGGTGACCTCATGAAACATCTCTGCAAAGGTCACTATCAGAAGTATGAGGAAAGGGCCTGGTCAAAAAGAAAACTCAATTATGAAAGGCATTGATTTTTTTATACAATAAATTCCCCTAACAAATATTCTCCAAGGCAGAACCTGCTTCCATCAATATAAATCAATAAATCATTACTTATTCAATGCCTACTATGTGCCAGAAGCTGTACTAAACACTGGTGATACAGAAAGAGGCAAAGTCTCTGCCCTTAAGAAGCTTACAATGTAATTGATTATTTAATGGATAATCTAATCTATCAACACTACTCACTAACTATGGCGCCATCTTGATTTTTAAAATAATAATAATCCAAAATTTTTAAAGTCCATTATATAGAAGAGATCTAGTTCTATTAGCTAACAAATCCAAAGACAGAAATGAATGGAAACTGGGGGAATTCCTCATACAGACCTTGTGCAAAGAGACTGTTATGTTCTTGTACTGAGAATGCACTTGAAAGATTATAAATGTGTCGTTGCTTTTAACATGACGCAGTAAAGCTTCTTCTGGAAAGGGCTTGTTGAGCATGAAATGTCTAAATTTCCCCAAATAAAATTCAAAAGGACCTGAAATGGGAAGATTTTTTAAAAATTATTATTATCATGTTTGTACTTCTAATACCAGGGGCTGAAAGCATCATCATAGGCATATCATTACAAACATATATATTCACCTTCCAAGAGAAACAAGCTGTAGTACCCAGGCCCTCCAGAAGAGAAGAGATACTAGAGAAAACAAGATGGAAATCAAGTATTCCACCTCTAGATAACACTCTGTAACATCATTCCTCTGTTTCAAACTCACTGGATTCTAAAACCTGGTCAAACAAGTACACCTACTATAAATAATTTTAGACAGAAAGAAGTTGGGTGTCTCCCTCACCTCAATTTCTATTCCCCTTTTTTCCTACTATGACCTATCTTTCTTTCCCTTCTTCCTGCCTTAACTGGACAAAACAGACCTCAAATCTAAGACTGTCTTAGAGTATATCGTATTTTTTCAGTAAAATTTTACTCTCTCTATTCATTAAATACTAATTTTTAAAATTCACTTCTTGTGAATACATCCAAGAGAAATGAACATTCAAAAGAAAAAAAAAACAAAAACCTTTTTAAAAGGAAAAGGTAAGAAGGACAAATGCTTTCCTGACTTTCTCTAGGCTTAAACATTTCTAAATATATAAAACACAATTATGTACAACAGTTTCTAATCCTAAATCACTTCAAATCTATAAAATATACATTTAAAAGGACTATATATATTTCAATTTCGTCAAGGAAGTTGAAATCCACAAGGATGAAAAGACTTATCCACTCACTTCTTCCCTGTTCCCTAATGAGAAGGTAAAGGTTAGTCAGAGCTGCAAAGGATCACCAGCAAGGTAGGAGTATGCATATGGAGTGAGTTGTATGAGGCAAGGGTTAGCAATGGAGTAAGAATTAAGGCTGGGGTCAGCAGCCTCAGCAGGTAATGAGGAACCCGTGTGTGTGTGTGTGTGTGTATGTGTGTGTGTGTGTGTGTGTGTGTCTCTGTGTGTGTGTGTGTCTGTGTGTGTGTGTGTGTGTGTCTGTGTGTCTCTGTGTGTGTGTGTCTCTGTGTGTGTGTGTGTGTGTGTGTCTGTGTGTGTGTGTGTGTGTGTGTGTGTGAAGAACATACAGTCAGCAACAGAAATACCTCACTCTGGAGGAGAAGCAAGTTTATGGGAAAGGACAAATTACATTTTTCTAATATTGATACCAGGATCAATTAACAAGCACATATTAAGGCCTGCGACGTGCCACTCACTTTAGATACAGAGACTCCAATAAACTACCTCTGTGAGCTGGGAGCAGTACCTTAACTTCCATACAGGTGTCAGTTTCCTTAACTATAAAAGGAACAGGTTGGATCCCGTGGCCTCCAAGGTCCCTGACAGCTGGGGATCGACCATCCTAAGTAGTCTCTGCCTTCAAAAAGTTTGTAACACAGAAGACAAGACACAAAAATTTAAGTCTACTGAATAGACTATTGAAGACTAAATAAACAAGTCCCATGAAAAGTCAATTTTAAGGGGAGGCATAATAAGCAGGTGAGGTTGGCAAGAATTAGCACAAACCTAATATAGCATGAGATGGCTTTGATTTTGAGGGAAACTAGGACTTCTTAGAAAAAGAGATGACAAAGGTGTACATTCCAGTGTGGCAAAGACATAGAGATTGGAAATTATGTTGTTTGACTGGCACCATGTTGTGCCTTTTTAAATTAAAATCATGAAAAATAATTTTTAATATTTTAAATCAAAAATATGCTCACAGTAGCAGAGCAGAGCTCACAGAAAATGGAATGGTCAGTAAGAACCAAAAGTAGTGAGCATAAATTGAAAATATTCCCAAAGTTTCTAGGAAGTAGAATTGGTTCTCTCCAGACTAAGATTGACTTCTGCACGTGTTGAGAGGATTCATTTAAGGAAATGACTCGTCACTTAGGATTTTGACCCCAAATGGTTAAATGGAAACCGAGGCATAGTGTTCTATCAAATCATTCAGGTTCAAGAAAATAGGAGGTAACAAGCTGAATAGATAAAAGTGCTTTAAAAAAAAATTCCTTTCAGACGACTTCTCCTCAGGATGCATGTCAGTCTAACCGTTGAGATCCACACACCACTTCCTTCTTCTGTTTGCTGATTTCCTGGATATGGACCAAAAAAGGGGCAGGGGAGCCTCACGTGCCTTGAGTGGCAAGAACCAAGCAAATGTCACCCTACAAAATGACCACACTTTAGGAAGCTACAGCCGAAGCTGCAAAGGAATAAATGTGTATCAAAAAGAAAAGCCACCCACTGAATTTGATTTTTCTTTACCTATAATCCTTGACCTCTTTCGATTGGAAATGACCTGGTGAGTTAAAACCCATCAGCAATTCCCAATGGACTCTTGACATAAAGCAGCTGAAAGAGTCTTGCATATTTCACAAATAACTGCATATTTTTACAATCATCAAACTGTCTGCGCTTTTGATAGTGTGTCATACATACAGGAAGACTCAGAAAACTTGCTGCCAAAGTCCTGGCACTGTCAAGTGGTTCAAGAGCAGAAAATATGATTTTATCAGTAGAAATGACATTTAAAAAGAGGCACCGCCATCTGTTTTGTTGCTTCACTCTAAGGACTATGGGACCTATCCATCTGACTGGCAGCTGAAATTTCCCATATGCTGTCTCCCCCATTAGAATGGGAGCATTCTAGCATTATTTCCAATATTTAGTACAGGGCTTCCGAACAGAGTAACTGCTTAATAAAAAATTGGAATTACAAATTGGAAATTACAAAACATTATACAAAAAAGGGGAAGCCCTTAAAAAATTAGTCCCTGTGAAATAATATGATGCTATTAATTTCTACCCATGGAGACAGACTTAGCAAAAGCAGACCTCTGCCCTAAAGACAACACAGACCATGTAGAAACAGGACTAAACGTCACTCTTCTGACCACATCTGGAAAAGTATACATGAAAAGGATTTCACAAGGTTTAATTAGGTCTTATGACTGGGAGTAAGCGGTAGGAAAAGAGGCAGAAGGCAGATCAAATGGTATTTACAGAATAATCGTCTTGAGATTGAGTCCTGAGAACAGGCAGTGTGAATCTTGCCCAGGATCAAGCAATAACTCTAAAAATTTTCCAAGCAAGTCTTCACAGGAACCTGATTCAACAGCAAGAGGCTACTTTTCATTTCAACATTTAAACTCAACTTTTAATCATCACCCAAGGGCTAATTTTTCTTAACTCCAGTCCACAAATATACAATGAGAACTAATCTATCTTTTTCTACCCTAATTAGACCCTAAGACATTTCTAAACCCAGGTTATTATTTAGTATTTACTTATTCCCTCCATTTCTACCTCATTTTTCCTGATTTTTTTTTTTTTTAATTCTCTCCTACTTGGTAGTTAGCCAGCTGTTCTCTAGATAATATAGTGTGGTGGTGGAGAGGTATGGCCTCCAAATCAAGAATAACTGGTAGTTCAAACCCAGCCTCTGAAGCATAGAGTGAGTGTATATGTGTGCGTGTGCATGTGTGCGTGTGTCTGTCAGACAGACAGACACCCTGGACAAGTCACACCATCTCAGACCCCAGGAAATTCCATGTAAAAACTGCAAAACAGTTGCTGATCTGCATTGATAAAAGATGTTCCCTCACAGAGAAGTCTTTACACCAATGAAATCACAATTCTGAGCAAAAACAACAACAAAAATTAATTTCAAATGACTAACAGAGACTGCAAATTAAGATGAAGAATTTAGGCTCAACAAAGACAGGAAAACTGTCAATTAAAAAAATTGTCAGTTACCCACTTCAACTCAAATACTGCTAGATACTAGGAATGCAGGAAAAGGAAGAGGACAATCTTTGAGTCTTGGGAAGATAAAACACACAAAGCAAAAAACTGTTTTTTTCCCAATTTTTAAGAAACTGAAGAGGAATAATGGACTATTATTGTGTTATAAGAAATGATGAGCAAGCAGACTTCAGAAAAACCTGGCAAGACTTGAAGGAACTGATGCTGAGTGCAGGGAGCATCATACACAGTAACAGCCACGTTGTGCAATGACTTTGAAAGACCTGGCTCTTCTCAACAACGCAATGACTTCAAACAACCCCAGAAGGCTCATGATGGAAAACGCCATCCAAATCCAGAAAAAGGACTCTGGAGCCTGAACACAGATGGAAGCAGGCTATCTGCTCTTTTCTGTTTTTTTGTTCGTCTTTCTTTCTCATGCTTCCTCACATTAGTTCTAATTCTTCTATACAACATGACTAACATCAAAATATGTTTAATAAGAAAAAAGAAACTGAAGAGGAAGAGATTATTTTCATTGGGGGAAAGGAAGCAATCCAGGAAGGTCTCATGGAAGTGATACCTGAGCTGAAGGGAACAGCAGAATAAACATTTACTAAGGACCTACTATTATGTGCCAGGCATTGTACCGAGTACTTTACAAATAACAACCTTGGGAGTAGATGCTATTATTTTCCCTATTTGACAGCTGAGGAAACTGAGGCACACAGAGGTTAAATGATTTGTCCTGGGTCCCAGGTACTCAGTAAGTGTCTGTAGCTACATTTGAACTCAGGTCTTCCTGATGCCAGGCAGAGTGCTTTATTCCCTCTGCCCCCAAACAGCCTCTTGAGTGAAATGAATTGTCCAACTATACAACAGCAGTTAGGAAAGCTGGGATATGAACCTGGGTTCCTTACACTGTACCTCTAGAAGCAGGAAGGGTAAAAATGGCAGCAGGAAAAAAGCTAATATATCCATTTAAGCAGAAATACAGAGTGCTTAAAAGAGAACAGAATGAAGAAAACTAGAAATGTAGGTTGGAGAAGATCACAGAAAGCCTTAAATACCAACCTCACATACAAGTTTATATTTTATCCTAGCAAGTCCTTGGAGTTAACCTTGTATGCATCATGGACCCCTTCGACAGACCGGCGAAGCATATGGAACCCTTCTTAGAGTAATGATTGATGAAGAGATCATAAAAAAGGGAAAAGGACCCACATGTACAAAAATATTTCTAGCAGCTCTTTTTGTGGTGGCAAAGAATTGGGAAACTGAGGGAATGCCCATCAACTGGAGAATGGCTGAACAAACTGTGGTATATGAATGTGATGGAATACTATTGTTACATAACAAATGATGAGCGGAGGACTTCAGAAAAACCTGGAAAGACTTACACGAACTGATGCTGAGAAAAGTGAGCAGAACCAGGAGAACACTGTACACAATAATGGCAACTTTGTTCATGGGGATGACCAACTTTGACAGATTTAACTCTTCTTGGCAATGCAATGATCTAAGACAATTCCAAGACTCAGGGTGGTAAATGCTATCTCCACATCCAAAGAACTATGGAGTCTGAACACAAATCAAAGCATACTATTTTCTCTCTTTTCTTTTTCCTGTGGTTTTTCCCTTTTGTTCTGATTCTTCTTTCACAACATAACTAATATGAAAATATACTTAATATGATTGTACATGTATAGCCTACACCAGATTGCATTGCTGTCTTGGGAAGGGGGAAAAATTTAGAACTCAAAATCTTATGAAAGTGAATGCTGAAAACTAAAAATCTGTTATAAAAAAAAAAAAAGGATAGTGTTTGATGCCTACATGCAAAATTGAAGAAAAATACTAAATTTCGGTTAGAGGTTAGTAAAAAGAAACAGGAAATATTTTTTCCATCCAAATTCATGGACTCCTCTGAAATCTCAATAAAGCTCTCGATGGTCCATGGAACCCAAGTTTAAAAAAAACATTATGGGGCTGATGATGACCTTTGAAAAGGAGTAGCATGGCTACTTGCAGTATTTCCCCAAACTCCTTAATAAAAATACAAAAAAACCTATCAGAATCACACCTCCACAAGATCCAGTTAGGTCCTCAGTGTTCTTGTTGCCCACTTGTTCAATTCATTTAAAAAAAAAGTTCTCTCCTCCCCTACAGACCTCATAGTACTGGCATCTCAATCCCATGGAAAGGCAGAAAGGTTTCCTAAAGAAAGGTCAACACCCTATGGAATTCATGCCAATTACTATTTCAAATGAGATAACATGTAAAGTGCTTTGGAAACTTTAAAATACTATACAAATGCTATCTATTATTACCATTCCCTCTCCTTCCTCCCCTGAAATAAGTCTCCCTTAAAAGTGCCACCAAAATAGGGTCACTCCTTTTCCAAAGCTGCTAGCTGGTCTCAGAAGCTGTGTTGACCTCTTATCTATAAAAAGCCCTTATGGCAGCTGAGAACTTGATATAAAAGCTCTTTAGAATATCTTTGTCACAATTACCAATTACTTTCTGCAGAATCCCATGCCTTAACTAGCAGAGGGACCAAATGTGACATTTTGGTTGTACGGAGCCTGCTCTAGTCAGCCCTTCTAACTCCCACCCTTCAGTTTCAAGGCATTTTGAAGTTAGTTTTTCTGTTTTAATTGGGGTACTTGAGCAACGGTATGTTCAATTAAAGCAAGCCTGGAGGTTTTTTTGGAAGCCAAGGTGGTAAAGGGTTTCAGGAAAAAAGAGATGATCAGGGGCAGCTAGGTGGTGAAGCAGATAGAGCACAGACCCTGGAGTCAGAGGACCTGAGCTCCATCCTGCCTCAGACACTTGACACTTACTAGCCATGTGACCCTGAGCAAGTCATTTAACCTCACTGCCTCCAAAAACCAGGGGACAAGGCCAAGGGGATGAGAAATGGAGAAAGGCCAATCAGATCTGACAACCAAGAGCCAACTGGTGACTGAAGGATGTAGTGTCAGAATGCAGAGTTTAGAAGTAAACACTGAGGGGGCAGCACCACCAAGCTTAAACAGCGAAAGGGAAAAGAGGCAGGGTAGCTGCTGGGGGGCATGGGAAGTCTGTGGTGTGATCACACCTCAGCAGCTCTGTCCCGCCAAGTGAGGAACCAGAGAAATTAATCACTGGGATCAGAGATGCAGGTCTGGAAGGGACCTTGCCGCTACTGTTCAGTCCTAATCCTAGGTTTTCTTGGCAAAGATACTGGAGTGGTTTGCCAATTCCTTCTCTAATGTGTCCCGATTTTACAGATGAGGAACTGAAGCAAACAGGTGTTAAGTGACTTGCCTAGGGTCACGTAGCTAGTAAGTGTTCAAGGCTGGATTTGAACTCGGGTCTCCCTGACTCCAAGTCTGGTACTCTATCCACTGCACCTGCTGGACATCACATCCAATACCCTGATTTTACATGAGAAAACTGAGGCAGAGAGAGGTTGTGACTTACTCATGCTCACATACTTAGGTATCTGAGACAGGATTTAGATATAGAGCTTCCTGCTTAAGACAGATAGAACAATGCCCTTGGAGCTAAAAGGAGACAAAGATCTGAGAAATCACGAGCCCCAAAGTAGGTAGGTACAGTACCTACGCAGTAGCAATATGCTATAAAGAAATGATGAGCAGGTTGGTTTTAGAAAAAGATGGAAAGACTTGCATGAAATAATGAAGAATGAAATGAGTGGACAAAAGAAGATCATATACGGTAACAGTAATATTGCTGGAAGAGTGATTGTCAATGAAGAAGCCATTCTGAGTATTAAAAATACTCAAATTGACTGCAAAGGACCTACAAAGGAAGACGCTAGCTGCTTTCAGAGAAAGAGCTGATAAACAGAAGTGTGCATAGGTTTATACGCCCATGTACACACATGTACATATGTATATTCGTGTGTATATATACACACATATTTTATCTCTGTCAAATGGTGGCCATCTCTAGTAAGGAGTGTGAAGGGAGGGAGGGAGATAGTTAAGAACTTAAAACATAACAAAAAGATTTTAATTTTTAAAAAAAGAAAAGAAAGGTAGCTAAACAGTCATCTGCTCCAGGCCCTAATTTCCACTTCCCTAGACTTTCCAAACATGTATCCAACAAGAAAAAAAGGAGACAGGAAGGGGAGAGGATTATCTTTCCCATAGCAGGCTCTTCATACTGAAAGAAACAAAACATTTTGTGGCAGATTTCACCATATAAATGTATATTCAGCCTTCTTTCACTCCTCCCCATCTAAAAACCAGGCTAACACATTTGTACCAGTTAATCACAGTTTTAAAATAAGGCCACACTTCTCCCTAATTCCCTTTTAAGAACTGAATCTGTCTCTACTGTCTACTAGAAGCTTTGAACCTTTATTATAATATATACACTTTTAGTTTCTCACAAAATAAATAACTGTGTGCCAAGAAGAGCAGAATTTTTCTGCTTTAGCTCAAAAAAAAAAAAAAGAAAAAAGAAAAGCCCCATATTTGTTTCCCTTGTACATCATACCTTGGATGGCTAAAGCTTGTTTCCCCTTTAACCCCAATCTTAACTAGTTCATAATCTGCCCATCCAATTACAAAGCAACATTTTTTTTTCCTTTCCTTTCTTCCTTTTAGACACTTTAAAAGAACTTTACAGTTTTCTCCTTAAGAATGTACTGTATACCATATTCTAGATGAATTACTGACAGGTGTACAACTAAATAAAGAACATTCATTGGCAGGGACAGGCTGAGGAGATCATTCTATCACAGATTCAGAGCTGGGAAGAAACATTGAGGTCACCTAGACCAGTGAGGTCAAGCTGAGAGAAATAGGGGTCACAAAATCACATGTAAAGATCCCTGTGGGCCACATATAGATGCAGAAAACCACAGGTGTTAATTTTTTTCTTAATTGAACAGCAACACAACAAAATTAGATAGGAACTATAACTTAATCTGGTTCAAGCTACGCTTCAGGAGTGTTGTGGTCCACGTTTGGCCAGTGCATGTGTGACACCAGGGATCTAGTCAACCTCAATTTACAGATAAGGAAACTGAAACCCAAAGAGTTTAAGTAACTTGCCCATGATCATATAGTAATAGGTATTGCAGGATGTATAAACAATATCAAATTGCTTGCCTTCTCAATGAGGTGCAAGAGGATAGGGATGAAGGGAGAGAATTTTTTTAAATGTTAAAAATTGTTTCTACATGTAGCTGGGGGAGGATAAAATATTACATTTTTTAAAAAGAAAAAAAAGTGTTACAGGGCCAGGATTCCAACCCTGGTCCTTGACACCTACAAAGCTTCCTTTTGACATTTTTTCTTTTTAGTTTTTACATCACTTTCATTTTCAAAAACTGGGGAGAGTCAAAGCCATCTCTTGTCACAGATAACTTTATTAAGTTAAAAAAAAAAAGCTCAGTGAAATGCAAATTAAAAGGTATTACATCACACCTATCAGATTGGCTAATATGACAAAAAAGGAAAATGTTAAATGTTGGAGAAGATGTGGGAAAATTGGGAAACTATTGCATTACTGGTGGAGCTATGGATTGATCCAACCATTCTGGAGAGCAATCTGGAACTATATCCAAAGCACTATAAAACTGAACATACCCTTTGATCCGGCAATGCCACTAGTACATCTATGTCCAAAAGAGATCATGAAAAAGGACCCACACATACAAAATATTTATAGTAGCTCTCTTTGGGATGGCCAAAAATTGATGGGATGCCCCATCAACTGAGGAATGGCTGAACAAGTTGTGGTATATGAACGTAATGGAATACTACTGTTCCATAATAAATGATGAGCAGGTAAGAGGATTTCAGAAAAACCTAGAAAGACTTAAATGAACTGATGCTGAGTGAGGCGAGCAGAACCAGGGGAACATCGTACACAGTCACAGCAGCACTGAGTGATAATCAGCTGTGATAGACTGAGCTCTTCGCAGCAACACAATGATGCAAGACAAGTCCAAAAGACTCATAATGGAAAATGCCATCCACATCCAGAGAAAGAACTACGGAGTCTGAATGAAATGCATACATACTATTTTTGCTTTTTTTGTTTTTTGTGGCTTTTCCCTTCTGTTCTGTTTTTTCTTTCACAACATGACTAATATGGAAATATGTTGACATGATTGCATATGTATAACCTATATCAGATTATAAGCCATCTTGAAGAGGGAAGATGAGATGGGAGAAAAAAACTGAAACTTAAAATCTTATAAAAAATGAATGTTGAAAACTATCTTTACATGTAATTGGAAAAAATACTATTTTGTAATTGGAAAAAATAAAATACTATTTACTCTCCCCCCCAAAAAAGAGCTCAGCAAAACCAACTTAATGCATCAACTGATTCTGATAGTAATGCCATGTTCCACACCCACAGTCATCCACCTCTACAAAGGAAGAGCTAGGTATTTTGTCTTCTTTGGGGTCAAATGCCTTTGATTACAATTTAGACAATGCGTCCATCAGATGCTAATATAAGTGTCCCAAAAACCTTAATGAAGACTTAAGCTACTAAAAACTTTTCATATACAGGTGTGGCAAAAAAAAAAATCTTAGTGAACTTCTAAGCTTTACTAACTTAAAACTGCACTAAGACTTTTGGGACACTTCGTGTATCTTTGGCATCAAGTACGTTCCCACAACCTCTTCTATTAATAGCAGGTCCACAGGTAAGAAAGAAGGCCATTGCAATTCTATGGAAAAAGAGGTACTTGAGCCAATCCAATGAAACAGATATTTATTAAGCAGGTAAATATATTCCAGGCAAGAGTCAGCATGGGTAATAGATAGAATTGACTTCATAACCAGGAAGAACCTATCATTCTCCTAGGAAATTTCTCCAGAGTATAAGATACAGAGCAAGAATAAATGTACTTTGATAGGCAGTGTCTTGATTGAAAGATCTCTATGGCAAAGAAATCACAAGTCTAGTGAAATTTTAAAAAGGTGCAAAGTGCTGTGTTTGGATGCTGTAGGCACAAAAGTGAAATAGAATTAAACCTAACCTTTCTTGAGCTTCTTAGCTTACTGCCCAGCAGGAGTTGGGAGGAAATCTTGGACCCTGCCACGGAAAAGGTCCAATGTTTCATTTGTGCCCAGATATCATGGAGAGGTTAGGGCCTGGGCTTGACCCTCACTGGGAAGACATTTTAGTGGTATCACAGACGAGCACAATTCACTCCATCAATATAGACTACAATCTCCTATCCTATGGAACTCTTGCCAATGTCCTAACATTGGACTGACCCTCTAATGAAAACCTTCACCGAACCATGTGGCCAAGAGTTACACAGAATGAAAAAGCATGTGGATGGGTTACAAGGGTGGGGAACCTTTGGCCTTGAGGCCACATGTGGCCCTCTAGGTCCTCAAGTGTGGCCTTTGACTGAATCCAAATTTCACAGAACAAATCCCTTTAATAAAAGGATTTGTTAATAAAAGTCTTCTAATCCTTAGAATCTCTACTATTTCTTGGACTATATCCCCAAGAGATCATAAAAATAGGAAAGGGTCCCACATGTACAAAAATATTTATAGCAGCACTCTTTGTGGTGGCCCAAAACTGGAAATCAAGGGGATGCCCATCCATTGGGGAATGGCTGAATAAATTATGGTATATGAATATAATGGAATACTACTGTGCTATAAGAAATGATGAATAGGAAGACTTCAGAGAGGCCTGGAAAGACTTACATGATCTGATGCTGAGCGAAAGGAGCAGAACCAGGAGAACTTTGTGCACAGCAATGACCACAGTGTACGAGGAATTTTTCTGGTAGACTTGGATCTTTGTAGCAATGTAAGGACTTAAAAAAATTCCCAATGGTCTTTTAAGGCAAAATGCCTTCAACATCCAGAGAAGGAACTATGGAATTCAATAGCAAAACACAGCAGATCACTTTTTTGTGTGTGTATTACATTTTGGTTTGTTACATAATTTCTCCCATTCATTATAACTCTTCTACACAGTATGACTATAGTGAAAATGTGTTTAATAGGAATGTATATGTAGAACCTATATAGGATTGTATGCCATCTCAGGGAGGGAGAAGGGAGGGGGGGAGGTAGTGGAGAGGTAGGGGGGAAAAAATCTAAGTTATATGGTAGTGATTGTAAAACACTGAAAATAAATAAAATTAATATTAAAAAAAAAGAATCTCTACCATTGGGGAAAGAGAATATCTACATCTTATCTCTCTATTTACAGCATCAAACAATCTTAGATTTGGAGCTAGATTTGAAGCTTGGAGACCAACTAATCCAACTTCTTCATTTTATATAAGAGAAAACTGAGACCCAAAGAATGACTTGTCCAGGGTCACAGAGTTGGTAAGAGACCTTACCAACAGTTGAATTTGGGTCTGTTGATTCCAAACCCAGTGTTCTTTCCACCCTATGAGGCTGCTGCATTGTTTCAGGATATCAATTTTTATACTGTCATACTCTGAGAATTTAAAGGTCACCAATACTGGAATATTTATGCAAAATAAAAATCTCAACAGGAAAATTCTCAATACAACATTTAAACGTTCAGTTTGAGAACTGGGAAGTTTGGAGATTCAAAATGTAGAGTTATAAAAATTTAACTATAAACAGATTAAAGAAAGGAAGCATAGACCCTTTACAACAGGGAAAATGCTTCTGACATATTTCACTGCTAAATGGCATCTATATCAAAGTGCTAGGTGAATGGGAACTATTACCATTCAAGAGAAAGAGAATACGGGAAATAGAAGGAATTATTACAAAACTCAATTCAGAAAAAAAAACTCTGCAGGGGGTAGAATACCAGAATGAAATTTTTGGAAAATCTGTGTATTTTTAATTAGCTACAGATTCCTGCCTACTACTCCAAATTACCTAATCTATGTAATGCTTTCTCCCACTCAGCATTATCATAAACATATAATTTGACCACTTTCTGCAAGATGCTTTTCCCAGTCCCCCTCAATCTTAGTGCCTTTTGGATCCCCAGTGTTTAGCACAACACCTGGCACATAGTAAACTCTTAATAAATGTTTACTGACAGTGTTTTTTGCCTTTCCTTCTCTTCCCTGAGGCTTAACACAATGTCTGGCACATAGTAAGCACTTAATTAATGATAAGTCAGTGACTCACTGACCAACTAAGGGTCTATAAACTATAAGCTACCCCATCCTAGTGGATGGAGTACGGGGACGTTAAGTCATGAAAACTTCAGGGCAGATACTGTGTGACCTTGGCAAGTTACTTAAGTACATTCCTCATCTACACAGCAGGACTAATAAAGACTTGGAAGAAAGATATCTAAGGCACGAATGAAATAATACATTTAAAGCACTTTGCCATTGTTACTGCACTATTCAAATGCCTGATATCAGACTAACTCACCTAAAGAATCCAGTCTCCAGTTTTAGGATCAGCCTCACCACTTCTCACACCTACCTCTCTTTAGGCAGTAATAACATGGTTGGAAAGGCCTTCTAGGTGCCAAGTGTTATGGACTTGGCATTTCCATCTCAAACTCTGGTTTTAGAAGATGCATAAAAATCCTGATAATGCTTGTGCTAAGCCAAAGAATTTCTTAATTGTCTTTATTCATCTTTAGCTCACACACACATGTCAAAACAAGTCTGGTTACTTAGTGGGAACAGTTAAGTTCTCTCTTAAGGACATGCAAGAAGCTCTGAACAGAAGAAATGCCACAGGGAACTGAGATGAAGGGATAAGAAGGAAAACCTCAGAAAGCTTCAGCAACACCCAAATGTCAAGGGGCTGTTGGTTCTGGGGGAGTGGGGGAGAAGAGTCTGCGACTTCAAGGATGTGAGAAACTTCCTGAATCACACTGCAATTTGGTTTTAGTTATTAGCAGGGTGCCAAGACCAGTAAAAAAGTTAGGGACTGATTATGATCAAAGGCAAGTTATGTGTCAGCCCCAAAGGACACTTAAACCCTGGTCTTCCAGACTGTGAGGTGAACTCTCTTTCCATTAAAGCTAGGAAGTTTCTTGTATCAAGTACTAATTAATGGCTTTTTGCTTCAATTCTTGACCAAACTCTTCCAGGTTAAAAATGCCAAGTTTCTACAAAAAAAAAAATGCCAAGGGCTTCTGATGAGTGGTTTTTAATCTCTGACGGTGTGTGTATAATATCTTGCTCCTGATTTAACAGAAAAAAACACCGAGTTAGGAGCCCGAAGGCCTGAGTTGTGGCGCTGCCTACACCACCTGACAGATGAGTAACCTTAAACAAGCGAGTCATTCACATGCCAGATCAGGATGAAGTACCACGCGCTCGGCCGATCATCCAAGGACGTCAAGGATTTTACGTGAAGGTACTCCTGTGACATTGTTATAAACTACTTTGTATCAGAACCCTAACCGCATCCTCTGGAGACAAAGTAACACCCAAAACACAGCATTCCCGGCGGCACCACTCAGCTCTGCAAAGCCTGCGCATTTCTGAAATTCAAGCCATTCGGCTGGTTTCATTCGCTCCATTAAAGATTCTCCTTCAGGCCCCAAAGAGCGAAGGCAAGTTAACGGCGTTCAAAGAGTCTGGGGATCCCTCCCCAATGGAAGGGGAAAGGGAACAGAACAGGAATGCCTGGGGATCCCTCCCCAATGGAAGGGGAAAGGGAACAGAACAGGAATGCCTGGGGATCCCTCCCCAATGGAAGGGGAAAGGGAACAGAACAGGAATGCCTGGGGATCCCTCCCCAATGGAAGGGGAAAGGGAACAGAACAGGAATGCCTGGGGATCCCTCCCCAATGGAAGGGGAAAGGGAACAGAACAGGAATGCCTGGGGATCCCTCCCCAATGGAAGGGGAAAGGGGACAGAAGAGGAATGCCTGGGGATCCCTCCCCAATGGAAGGGGAAAGGGGACAGAACAGGAATGCCTGAGGATCCCTCCCCAATGGAAGGGGAAAGGGAACAGAAGAGGAATGCGGTCAGACCGCAGGCACAGGCCGGTTTGTAAGGACCCACTCTGTGCCCGACTTTTCTTAACCAGACGCAGCAAATGCCCTGAAGTGACCGCTCTGAGACAAGGGGAGGCCCCCCCCCCCCCGCTCTGGGGTTCCTCGAGGGGCCCGGGCCCCAGGCCCCAGGCTGGAAAACCGGCTCGGGAAAGCCGGGAACATGAATGCTGCAGACCCCGGGGTATGGAGTCCCGGGAAAAGGAAGGGGCCGCCCTGGCAGGGGCTCTCCAGCCTGGGCCCCCCTTCTCCAGGGTGGACACCGAGGCCGCGGTCCCTTCTCCCTAAGGAGCTTCTCCCCATCACCCGGCAAACCATTTAAAGTGCACGTTAGCGTTTTTAAATAAAGCATTTTGTGACGTTTTAAAATAAAATGTAAAACAGGTTCTGTTGCAAGAAATAATGCATTAGCAAGGCGCGAATATATACATACACATTAAAGTCGTATATGTGCACGCACCCACGTATATATCCGTATATATATTATATATATACACACTACATACACATGCATATATTAAAGTCGTGTATACACGCACCCACACATTACGCTATAGTACACATACACACATATTATACACACATGCGTCTGTTAAAGTCATATACACACACACCTATAATACATATGACATATATACACATATATTACACACGCGCGCGCGCGGGCAGCACCCCCCGCCCCCACCCCCGCGGCCCCGGCTCGCTCCTCACCTACGCTGGAGTTGTCGCGGGTCTCGCCGGCCACCCCCAGCCCCGGCCCCGACCCCGGCCCCGGCCGCAGCCCCAGCAGGGCCAGCGCCAGGGCCAGGGCCAGGGGCAGGGGCCCGGGCCCGAGCAGCCCCATGCCGGCCCACGAGCCTCACCGGCCCGGCGCGCCGCACCTGTCCGCCCCGCGCCGCCCCCCGCCGCTGCTCGAGGCCCAACTCGAGGCTTCCTCTTCCGGCGCTTCCCCCGTGCGGGCACCCCGCGGCTCCGCCTTCCGCGGGGGGCCGGGGGCACCAACTGGAGCGGAGGGGCGTTTTCCCGGGAGCCGGCGGCTCCTCCCCCTGATTCCGACTCTGCCGGCGGCCAGCTGCGAGCCCGGTCCGCCTCGGACAGCCTGGCACAGAGCCTGGCACAGCCGGGCACATAGTAGGCGCTTAATAATGCACGCCCACCCCTGGCTGGGGGCGGGGTGGATCGAGGATTGGTCGCTGACCTGTCTCACCCAAGGCTCCCCTGGGCTTTGCGGTCCTTCCTAGAAAGCCTGAAACCTGAAACCAAGCCCCGGCCCGGGGTTTCTACCCGAACGCGGGGGTGCCCCCGCACCTGGGAGCACTGAGCCCCGCCGTCCCCTTGGACGAGGCTGCCCGGCCCAGCCTCTGTTAAATGCTGAGTCTTGGTAAAAAACAGAAATGGACCGGCCCGGACCTAGCGCTTTCTAGGACTGTTCTGACCCGTTTCCTTTTGTAGTGGTTTCCCCAGTTCTCCAAAGGAGTCGGTCTGTCACCATGAAGCCTGGCAGTCGAGGCGGCTTCCCTCGCTGGGGAAGGGGAGCGTTACAGCTGGGAAAAGCAGGGATGATTTCATCCTGGCATGGGGTCTGGCACAGCGCGGTCATAGATTTATAACTGCAAAGGCCCCTACAAGTCCCCCATCCAATCCTCCCCGACTCCTCACGAGTAAAGAAACAGGCTGAGTGATCCCTTCCCTAGGGTCACCTTGCTAGTAAGGTCCAGAGGCAGGATTGGAACTCAGGTCTGCTGATTCCCATTCCCTGGGCATGCTCAGCCACACCACCTGGCCCAGGTTTTGATTGCTGGATGGTTGGGCCAACTCCCTGACTTATAGGTTAGGAGGGAACACCCTTCGTGAACAACATAAATTTCTGCTAAAATCCGGAGGAACCCTTCCACTTGCAGAATGCTCGGCATGAATGCAACGGAACAGAAATTTTGAATACAGGGTTTGCTAAAGGCTTTGTCAGAATGAAACTCCAGGGCAGGATGTTTACCCCGTAATGGCTGCTGGGCAAAATTGCGATGTTAACAGTTTTCTTGGGCAACCTACCAACCCTTTTTCCTGGCCTCTATCTAGTCATAACCTCCGGGCCTCAACTTCCTTATCTATAAAAAGAAAGAGGCTGGACTAGCCCCTCTAAGGCCCCTGAATTCTAGCGTTCTCCTTGCATTCACTTCCTGATGGCCCAGCAGGCACTTAGAGTTGAATGGACTGTTACAGTCTTGGTCCATCATCCCACCAAAGGTGGTCTGTTCTCTAGAAATAAGTCAACAATGCCCTATTCTCTCAGTGTACCTTTATACATTTGATAAAAGAGCAAGAGTGATTTTATTTATTTTGGCCATTCTGACATTCATTTATTTTATTGAGTTTAATCCACTCGAAGTTAAAATTGTTTTTATGTTTCTGGTTATATTCTTTTCTCCCAGGCAACTCTAGGGGCAGCTACATGGTACGGTGGATACGGTGGATAGAGCACCAGCAGTGGAGTCAGGAAGACTCATCTTCCTCAGTCCAAAGCTAACCTCAGACACTTACTAGCTGATTTACCCTGGGCAAGTCACTTTACCCTATCTGCCTCAGTTTCCTCATCTGTAAAATGAGCTGGAGAAGGAAATGGCAAAACACTCCAGTATCTTTGCCAAGAAGACCCCAAATGGGGTCACAAAGAGTCAGACACAACTGAGAAAATGACTGGACAACAACTAGGGAACTCCATGACTCAGTTGCAGAGAAGGCGTATTTCTTCACCTGTTCCCTATGCCAGGGAAATCCCAGGTATGGTCCCTATCCCTATCATCTTCTATAAACTCAAAAGTATACAGCACTTTAGGATTCTTGGTAATACATATATTAGCTCATCTGAGCCTCACAACGACTTTGTAAGGCTAGTATTACAGGGATAATGTTATCCTTATTTGACAGGTGAAAAAATGGAGGTTTAGAGACTTCTCACAAAGCTAAGAAGTATTAAAGAAAGAATCCCAATGCACATCTTCCAGATTCCAAGTGTGGCATTCTTTTCATTCCTTCATGCTGCCTCCTTAAAATCAATACTTATTCCCAGGTGGTATATTTGCTTGTGCCAAGCTGACCTCAGTCCCGTTCTCATTGATGCTCCCCCTGGACTTTACCTTACCTCAATCCAAATTCTTTTGTGGCCCACATAGCTGCCCCCCAATCATCTGAAACAGACACAGCAGAGCTTCTGACAAGAAATCTGAGTGAGAGGGTAGGTATCAGCTGAGTACTCCTTAGAACCCCATTAAGAATCATTTTCCATAAGTCTATTTATTCAAAGAAAATCTATACCTTCCCTTCTCCTAAAAGTTTTCAGCTTTTCTTTTGTGTTTTATTCCCACCATTAGCTTGTTAGCTCCTTAAGGGCAAGGACTTTCTTTTTCATATTTGTATCCTTAGCACAATGCCTGGAACATAGTAGGCACTTAAAAAGCGTTTATTGACTATTTACTGGCTAACCATTTATTGCCAGACTTTTTAAACAAATTGTCTATACCCAATGCCTTCACTTCTCTGTCACATATGCTTACCTCAGCCCCTTGCAGATAACTTGTCAAACCATGGCTCTCCCATTCTTTATTGGTGAAGTTGATTTTTTTAAAGTCAAGTATAAGAATTACATGTATTCTAATCAAATTTCATCTTATTAGATTCAGCCCAATTTTTTTTAGCTTGTCAAGATCTTCACTATTGTTTGTGATAAAGGCCTCATTTCTACAATATATAGAGAACTGGGTCAAATATACAAGAATATAAGTCATTCCCCAATTGATAAATGGTCAAAAATATGAACAGGGAGCTTTCAGAGGAAGAAATTAAAGCTATCTACAGTCATATGAAAAAATGCTCTAAATCGTTACTGGTTAGAGAGATGCAAATCAAAACAACTCTGAGGTACCACATCATACCTACCAGATTGGCTAACATGACAAAACAGGAAGATGATAAATGCTGGAGAAGATGTAGGAGAGTTGGAACACTAATTCATTGTTGGTGGAGCTGTGAGCTGATCCAACCATTCTGGAGAGCAATTTGGAACTATGTCCAAAGGGTTACAAAAATGCGTGTACCCTTTGACCCAGCAATATTGCTTCTAGGACTGTATCCCCAAGACATCATAAAAATGGGAAAGGGTCCCACATGTACAAAAATATTTATAGCAACTCTCATTGTGGTGGTCAAAAAACTGGAAATGGAGGGGATCCCCATCAATTGGGGAATGGCTGAACAAGGTGTGGTATATGAATGTAATGGAATACTATTGTGCTATAAGAGATGATGAACAGGAAGACTTCAGAGAGGCCTGGAAGGAATTACATGAAGTGATGCTGAGTGAAAGGAGCAGAACCAGGAGAACTTTGTGCACAGCAACAACCACAGTGTGCGAGGATTTTTTCTGGTAGACTTAGCCCTTCACAGCACTGTGAGGACCTAAAAAATTCCCAGTGGACTCGAGGCAAAATGCCTTCCACATCCAAAGAGAGAACTATGGAATTGGATCGCAGAATATAACACACTATTTTCTCTTGTGTTATGTTTTGTTAATTAATTTTAAAATTTTATATTCATTTTGAACTTTTTCATGGTTTCTTTCATTCATTTTAATTCTTCCATGCAACATGACTAAGGTGAAAATGTATATAATAAGAATGTATGTGTAGAACCTATATAAGATTGCATGCTGTCTCAGGGAGGGAGGGGAGAGGAAAGTGGAAAGGAAGGGGAAGGGGGGGAAATCTAAGATATTTGGAAGTGATTGTAGAAAACTGAAAACAAATTAATTTTTTAAAAAATCTTCACTATTAATGGATATAAAAATTGATCCAACAATCATAGGAGAAAATTCAGAGGAATTCACAAAATTTAAAGGAAAATAGCCATATATAACATTCCATGTAATATGTTAACTATTCCTGACAGTTTTGTGACCTCTACATGCTTTTGATAAGCATGCCATCTATAGCAAGTCATTGATAAAAATGTTAAAATACCACAGTACTGTTCACAGTAAAGAATACTCAGGAAGAAGCAGAGAAAGGCAGGGTAGCTTTGAAAACCATGTGTTTTCACCAACTATTTCATAGTTGTTTGGGTTTTTTAAGTAAACCGTATAAAATGGAGATTCATAGTTTTCATACCGAATCCTTCTTTTGTGTTGTACTATGTACATGGAAATATGTTTTTGTCTTTTTGTATTCAAGTTCAAAATGAATAAAAAAATTAATTAATCAAATACAACAGGACCAAGTGTAGATCCCTGGTGTACAACACTGGAGATCTATCATGTTAGTAAAGAACCATTAAACTACTTTTTGAGTTCAGCCATCTAACCAGTTTTGAATAGGATTGTAGAGTTAGGTTCAGAAGGGAGCTTAAAGGTCAGCAAGTCCAACCAACTCATCTAACAGATAAGGAAACTGGGTCCCAGAATGGGGAAATTCACCTGACTAAATGGGGACTGGGCTAGAAAGGAAAAACCAAGTTAGGACATATGGAAAGAGAAAAGCTCCCAGCGAGAAAAAACTCTCTGAAGATAACAACTCTGCAAGACCTCCAGAAGGTATTCAAAACTAGATTACTGGGACAAAAGACTGAATTTCCAACAAAGAGATTCTTTTCTTTAATTCTTTTCAATAATAATGATAGCTAATATTTATATATACTTTAAGGTTTACAAAGCAGACACATGTTATTTCATTCGATCCTTAAAACAACCCTTGGTGGTGGATATTATTATTCTCTGACTTTAATAGAAGAGGAAACAAGCTGAGAAATTGTGATTTGTCCCTCATTGCACCTGTTAAGTATCTGAGGTGGGATCTGAATTCACATCCTCCGGACTACAATTTCAGTGCACAACCCACTATGCCAAATAACTGTCTCATTATTAACTGTTTCATGCAATAGAAGTCTATTTCCTTGCTTTGGCAATAGTTCCCCTAAAAGTTATTTCCATCTCCCCAGTAATGTTGATTATCAAGATCCCAAAGACCAGGGGGCTTGAAAGAAATTGGTTCCAGGCAAAAAGAAATTAGGTGGTTTTTAAGTAAGAACTTGAAGAAAAAAAAACATCTTGCTTCACTTTGTTGACAGGAAAGAGGCCTGGTCTCAGAATGTAGGAGGTTAGTAATATTTTTATTTTACATCTTCACAGATTTGAATAAAGGATTACCCAAAGTCACCCAAAATGTTTAAGGACAGGTCCTAGACGGTATAACAGGCTGGGTGTCCCTGGGAAGGGCAAATGTTAGTATGGAAGTGAGCTATCTAAAGGAGCCCTCATTGTTCAGATTCCCAAAGCTCCACAGCCACTGGCTCAGGGCAGGCTCCTGCTGCTGCCAAAGGATAGGATTCTGCTATTCCAGATAACTGAAAATAGATGCTTAGGGAGGAGATAGCTTATTAGGGAGGAAAGTGTATCTCCTTCACAGGAAGATTAGTGGGAAGACCGCTGGCTCTGGAGTTAGAGGTTGTTCAGTCATTTTCAGTCATTTCTGAATTTTGGTGACCCCATTTTGGGGTTTTCTTAGCAAAGATACTAGAGTGGTTTGTCATTTCCTTCTGGAGCTCATTTTAACTGAGACAAACAGGGTTGATTTGCCCAGTAAGTGTTTGAGGTTAGATTTGACCTCAGGAAGATGAGTCTTCCTGAATCCAGGCCCTGTGCTCGATCCACTGAACCGCCTGGGTGCAAAGCTTATCTTAGACATTCACTATGCATGCGACCTAAAGCAAATCTCTTAACCCTCCTGGGCCTCAGTTTCCTCAGGTATAAAATAAGGGGGCTGGGCTAGATGGCCTCAGAATTCTTTCCCTTCTAACTCTGTATCTGTGATCCTGGTACACAGTTTTTTAAGGTTTGCAAAGTACTTTACATGCATTATCTCATTCAGACCTCACAACAACCCTGAGAAATATAATTAGTCCCAGTCTACCCAAGAGAAAACTGAGGCCTAAAAAGGATGAGAAGCTTTGCTAAATAACGCACAAAATGAGTATGTGTTGGCATTGAATCTGAACGTGGGTTTCTTTCAATCTTCAATGCAATGCTCTACCATATATGCCATGCTGTCTCAGTGAGGTATGTGGCTAATAGCTGTGGGCTGTCTGGCACAGTATGTTGAAAACATAGCCTGGATTTTACAATATAAATGTTAGGACAGTGTAGCTCTTGAAGGGAGCAGGGATCTAGGGAATAGAGGCAGAGAGCTAATCTATTTTAAATGAAATCTGATTTAAATAGAAACATTCCCTTGCATATCGATTTAGAAAACCACAAATTAATGTTATCTATATTGTATTGTATTTTTATTTGTTTCATCAGACATTTCCCAATTACATTTTAATCTAGCTCTGGCCATACTGCAGGAGTTTTATAGTGGGAGTGTGACATCTTTGATTTAGAAAGCACTAGGCAAAGTCTAAATATATATATAATGAAAAGCATTTACTGTTGTACCTACTATGTGCTCAGAAACAAGACTTTGCAATCTGACTTCTGACCTCAACACTCAAATGAAACTATTCTCTCCAAACTTATTAAGGATCCCTTTTTGCCAAATCTGCTAACATTTTCTTAGTCCTCACCTTTTTTAAAATAACATATCTGCTATATTTGATACTGTTGACCACCTTCTTCTCCTGGATATTCTCTCTTTTCTGGGTTTTTATGATACTCCTTTTTCCTGGTTTTCCCTCCTACCTGTCTGATCACTCGCTCTTAGTCTGTTTTGCTGGCTCAAAATCCATATCACATTTTCTAAATATGGACATTTTCCAAGGTTTTGTCCTAGGGCTGTCTCTCTCTGTCTCTCTGTCTCTGTCTCTGTCTCTGTCTCTGTCTGTCTGTCTGTCTCTCTCTCTCTCTCTCTCTCTCTCTCTCACTCATGTCAGTATGTATAAATGTATATCGATATGCAGTTAGGTAGCACAGTAGATAGACAGAGTGCTGGGCCAGAAGTCAGGAAGATTCATGAGTTCAAATCTGGCCTCAGACACTTAATTAGCTGTCGACCCTGGGTAAGTCACTTAGTCCTATTTGCTCAGTTTCTTCATCTATAAAATGAGCTGGAAAAGGCAAAACACTCCAGTATCTTTGTCAGGAAAACCCCAAATGTTATCACAAACAATCAGACATGCCTGAAACGACCCAGCAATAATATCACATTTCACATATACACATGTATACTGCATACATATATGCATATATGTACACATACCTGTGTATACATACAGGTGTGTATATTATCAGTATGTTAGGAGGCATCCTGTTTTCCAGACCTAAGGCCCAGCAAGCAAACTGTGCCCTCAGCTTGGCATAACAATCCTTACCCTCTGGATGATCTCACCCTTTGGCAAAATCACATAATTATTGTATTGCTTTGACAGCACTAGGTGCTTTCAAGTTCCGGACAAAGGTAGCTTTGAGGGCTTTAGGAGAGAGGAGAAGGTTGGAAAAAGCTACTATGGGAGTAATCAACAGACAGGTATCCGACTTCCTCTACCATTTGTAACCACCTGTAAAGGAGCATGGGAGATGTAAGATGATGCAGGCAACCCAGGTTAGGACTTTGAAAAGATGAAAACTGCAACCAAAAAAAGGTCAAAGGATTCTAAAGTAGCAGGCATGGTATATTTGAATTTGTTAACCATAAAATTAAGATTTAAGGGTGAAAAGTGAGGCCAGAGCAGAGGTAATGTACTGAGAGAACAAGGAGGAGAGGAGTGCCTCGATGTCATAGTAAGGATGAAGAATTGGTTTAGAAGGGAGACAGAGGGAGAGATGGAAGACTAAGAGTTTATGATGAGAGGGAAGACTTTATGTGTTTAAGATGATATAGCTAGCATAGTTAAGAATAATAGTAAGATCCAAGGTATGATCATTTCTACATGTGGTTGAGATGGAATGAAGGTAGGAGGCTGATGAATTACAATGCCAGTATATTTGATGGGGCATCAATATGCATAATGAAGTCTCCAAGTTCAATGGCAGGGATTTGAGCGGAGAGAAAACTTTGAGCTAGGTGGCAACCTTCTTCAAGAGGCAGGCTTACCTGAAATCAGATAAATGACTACAAGGATTTGGACAGAGCAATATATACAGACAGAATGAATGGAGAGAGACAGAGAGATTGTTGAATGATTGAAGCAGAGGGAAGAGCAGGGAATAGACCACCTCGTCCTCTCCTTGCCCTGTGTGTCAGGGAATATGAGAGAGAGCATATTTAGGACTGGAGAAGGTAGGCAGAGACGCAGTGCCTTTTAGAGAGACAAGTTGTTGAGAGTCCAAGAAGGTGACAAGTGTGTGAGAAAGTGGTGAAAGATGAAGAGAAATTTATTAAGAACAATGTGGGAGTTACAGAGAACTCAATGGGAAGGGAGGCCAGAACAGCAGAAGGATTTGGGAAGAACAGGGCAAAGGTGGATAGGGAAGAGGGACTGGGGAGTAGTTAGAAAAGAGGATTTTCCCCTTGGTGGACATTAATTTTGAATCTTGGGCAATTGGGGAAGAAAAGATTGGAGTTTGTTAACCATAAGACAGAAAAGATTGGAGTTTGTTAAACATAAGATGAAGTATCAAATGAATGGATCTCTCATGCTCAAGGGTCCAGCAGCGTTGGAGAGTGGAGTTAATGTGTAGTTTAGAGAAGTTCAGACTTTAGAATAATTTCTGGATACAGGGACCTCAGGGACCTGACTGAACACACAGTAAAGTGCAGTTTCTTTGAGTCCCAAGATGGCAGGGTATGGTGCCCTGCTGTCTGGACATCCAATAGTTACCAATTTGGAAGCCTTGTTACTTTTCTGCGATAGTCCAGGGAAGCAGGGCACAATTAACTAGGACCTCCTCCCAGGATCAATGATGGAGAAAAGGAGAACAGAAAATAGTAGGAGCGTTGGCATTAATGGTGGCCCCCACCTGGGTGTTCAGTGTTAAAGGGAGGCCTGAAGAACAGAAAAGAATAGGCTGAGCTTGCAAATCAGGGCAGTGTGTTCAGGCAGGAGATTCTAGTGGTGAGGAAGCTTAACACACCTCCTGGGAGAGGTGAAGCCATGAGCCTCCCGGCATTCCCAGCTGTTCTCCCCAGTTCCCAGCAGGTGTTCTCTATCGTCATTCTCTCCTGCAGCAGTGGCAACTCCTAGCTCCCTGTGGCATCAATGGTCTTTTTTTCTTTTTCTCTACCTCTCTCCAGAGGAAGAGACTCTTCCAGGTCTGTCTGCACAATGCAGAGGGAAATTAATGTTCTGAGGTTTGGGTTCTTCCAACCATCAACTCAAATGAATCACCAACCCAAGCTGCTTCTAAAGCCTCCATAGACCTCCAGACTCACCAAAGTTTGCTCAGGACTCAGCAACATAATCCCACCCCTTTCACCTTGATGCAGGAGTCTGTTACAGACACTGGGTAAAGAAAGAGTGAATTCACAGTCTAATCCCTCAAGCTTTTGAGAGTAGAATTTGGATAGAGTTAACTCAGATTACTGGAAGCTATTTCTGGCACAGTCAAGACAGGAGAACCAAGTACCTTCCCTCATTACTGGACACCAATTGTGGGCCTGAGAAAAATTAAACAATCTCCTTGAAAGCTTTAGAGTCCCAAGGGACTTCAGAAGTTCTCTAATTCAACTACCTCATTTTCCACATTAGGTAACTGAGGCCCAGATCTTCTCCAAGGTCACACAGGTAGTAAATACCTCAATCTGGTGTGCTGGATCATACACTACTTGGAGTCAGGAAGATACTTAACTGTGTAAGCCCGGGGAAAATCATTTAACTCTTTTGATCCATGTAAAATGGGAATAATGCAGAGGTGTGGTGGAGACCTAATGTAGTGTTTTGCAAACCTTAAAGCTAATATAAATTGTGAGTTAGTATTACTGCTAAGTGGTAGCTTTGTAAGATTCATGTTGCTCGAAGCAGGATCTGACTGGGCTGAATGTGTTAAGGTTTCAAACCTGGGAATGAATTCTTGGGTGAAGATGAGGTCTTGGCTCTTTGTGTATCCTTTTCAGGATTTATTCTACTACCATGGTTTCAGTTCTCACCTGTGGCCAACTTTCTTGATTGCAAAATATCCAGTGTGTCCATTAGGTAATACACGTCTTGCCTTCCAGCTGTTTTTTGGGAGTGCCCATGGGAACAGCCTGAAACCAGAAGTAACTGATGGAAGCATGAAATAGATGCATGTTGAAATGCAAACAATTTCCTTCTCTTTCTCTTCCTACATTTCATAATCTCCCTGGATAAAACAGGGTAGCAATAAGGAATACAATAGGGAAAGCAGTAAGGGCCACTGAGGGAGCTAGAAAGCTCTAGGTAACCATAATAGGAAAGTTAAGTCATAAGGCTGTAATCATGCTTGTGCAGGGTAGGGATCCTTAACCTGAGATCCATGAACTTGTTATTTTTTTATGTTGGATTACTGAATTTCCATATAATTGGTTTCCTTTGTAATCCTATATATTTTATGTATTTACGAATTTTATCTTGAGAAGAATCCCTAGGTTTCACCAGACTGCCAAAGGGGTCCATGAAACAGACAAGAACTGTTAGCAACTTCTCACTTAAGGCTTTATGGTTTACAAAGTTCTTTCCAATACAATATCACCTCATCCTCATTACAATCATATCAGTTAGGTAGAGAAGATATTATTATTCCTAATTTTAAAAGGAGTGTACACTGAGAGAACTCAAGTATGTTATGCAAGATCAAAGAGTAAATAACAGGACTGGGGTTAGATTCTAGGTTTCTCTGACTTTCTGGAGTCAGTGCTTTTTTCCACAAGATCTCTCTCAAGAACTTTGGATTTGATTGTGCAACATGGGAGACACTGGCACAGGACCACTCAGCATGGTGTGCCCACATCAGAAAGGGTGCTGTGCTCTATTAGCGAAGCAGAATTGAGACAGCACAGAGGAACCGTAGGATGTGCAAATTTGGAGTCACCACCCCAAATGTTCACCCAGACTATCTGTGCCCAATCTGTGCTAGAGCATTCCAAGTTTGTATTGATCTCATCAGCCACAGTCGTGCACACTGAAACTTCACTTTATCATGGTGATGTCCCTGTGGTCCTCTTCAAGAATGAAGGACAACAACCAACCAGCTAAGTACTAGAATTAAGGACACAAAGACAATAACATGGACCCTCAAGGAGTTTACATTCTAACTGGGCACATGGGTATATAAAAACAGATACAGAGTAACCCTGGAGAAGACACTGGCCCCTAGGGCAACTAGGGAAGACTTTATGTAAGAAAGTGGTGCTCCAGTTGCATTTTGAAGGGAACCAGGGTTTCCAAGAGTTGGAGCTGAAGAGGGAGAACATTCCAGGCATGGGGGGTACAGCCAGTGCAAAGGCATAGAGATGGGAGATGGGAATGAAGGGGAAGAACAGCAAGAAGGACTGGAGGATCAAAGCCAGCAGAGTTGGACTGCAGTGTGTGTGGAGGGCAGTAGTAAGAAGGCTGGAAAGGGAAGACAGGGCCATGTTGGGAAGAGCTTGAAATTCCAGAGTTTGTACTCGATGCTAGAAGCAACAGGGAACAGCTGGTATGTATTACGTAGGAAGGCGGCATGATTTAGGGAAATCCCTTTGGCAGCTGTGGGAAGTAAGACAGTTCCGTTGTCCACGGTCCTGGGGGATAAGGCTGGTGACCCAGCCTGGACAGGTTAGAGGTCAGGAACGACTGCGCAGGCCCAAGGAGCTGGGGAGGAAGGGCCGGTCAGAGAGGAGAACACGGAGTCACGTGGCCAGGGGGCGGCGTGGCGGGAGACGCAGCCTAAGCAGCCCCGCCTTCCTGCACGTGTCGCAGTCTTCCGGTAACCTCCCTGGGGAGGCTGCCTGTCCACTTAGGGGGACGGACAGTAAAGACTAGGAGAGGCTTTCCCGATTTCACCACATGTTTCTCCCTGTCGGACCTCACAAACTAGCCGGGGAGCCCCGGGCAAGTCACTTCACCCAGTCGGCTTCCGCTTCCTCAACCGTAAAACGAGCTGTGGAAGGAAACCAGTCCAGCGGCTTGGCCGACGGCCTCCCAAATGGAGCCACGAGGAGCAGGACGTAACGGAAACGACTAAACACAACAAACGAGTTCCACTCCCAGCGCCCGGCCAGACGGTGGCTCCGCCCCCTTCCCGAAGAGCAGTCCAGTGATTGGCGCTCCGCGCCGTCCAATCAGGCGGGAGCGGGCTATAGGAAGGGCTGCGGCGTTGGCGTCAGCGCTGGCAACATGGCGGATCGTCTCACTCAGCTTCAGGACGCCGTCAACTCGGTGAGGAAATGGAGTTGGCGTCGCTGCCTCATCTCTTCCTGGGCGGGTAACGGGGCGCCGGGGTTTGGGCGTTTTCTTTCTCCTCCCGCAGCGGCTGGGGCTGAGATGACGAGGTGAGAGAGGTGGCAGTGACCCGGCCGGGAGCCGAGCTCGGGACTGACCCAGGGACAGGGGGAGGGGCCGCGGCGTTGACCGGGGCTAGTGACCCACCGGAGACGTCATCGCCTTCGGCTCTCGTCGGTTCTTCCCCCTCCCCCTGCGCGGCTGGTCTGCCCCGGAGCCGCCCTCCTTACCTTTCTGGGGGAAGGGAGACGGGCCGGAGGAGAGTCCTGGGCGCCTCCCCGCGGTGCGGAGGAGGGAAGCGAGCGCTGCAGGCCCTGGGCGGGCCGTGCGACGGCGGTGCCCGCTCCTTCCGGGCTCGGGCTGCTCGCGAGGAGGGCTTTGTTTTCTACCCCCGGCTCCCAGACGGGGCTGCGGCTGCCCCCCGAATAGAGGAACAAGACGCTGTGCAGAACGGTTACGGGTGTGAATCAGTAACCAACCAGATACAAATATGTGCTAAACACTTTACGGTAAACGTTGATCAATAAATGCTAAGCACCTCATGTGCCAGGCACTGTGCTAAGCGCCTTCCAGATATTAACGATAAATATTAAGTTCCTTCTATGTGCCAAGCTTCCTGCTATGTGTTAATCGGTGATCAGTAAGCATTCATTAAGCACCTTCTATGGACCTGGCCCATATCTAATAATATTAAGAGATGTTCATTTAATCCCCTCAATAGCCCTGGGAGATAAGTGCTAGTATGATCCCCATTCAAGGAAACTGAGGCAGACAGGTTAAGTGACCTGCCTTGGCACGTACAACTTCCAAGTGTCTGAAAGCGAATTTGAACGCGGGTCTTTTTGACTATAAGAAGCAGTTTTATTTAGGGCTGCCAGTGTACTTTACAGGTTGTCTTATCTCTGTTGGCCCAAATGTACTGGGGATCCACAGTTAAATAACTCTTATATGCGAAGAAGCTTTGTGTGTGTTTTCATAGTAGATTTTCACAGAAACTATTGAGGGAGTTATTGTTAGAGGCAGCTAGTGACGGTGGGCCTGGAATCCGGAACACTCAGTTTGCTCTGTGGCCTCCTTTCTTCAGCTGTAAAGTGGGAATAATAATGACACTTATCTCACAGAGTGAAATGAGATAATATTTGTAAAAATGATCTTAGCACGGTGCCTGGCTTCCTAAGTCCAAGTCCAAGTCTGGTGCCCTTGTCCACTAGCCACCTGACTGCCACTTAATTGGGCTTGCTGAACAGTGTGGCAGCAGGGTGAAGAACCTTCAGTTCCTGATCATCGAAGTGTGATTGTTCAGCCAGGATTAACTTTGACATGGCATTGCAAAGTTGACCCTATTTTAAGATAATTTTACGTATGAAAAATAGAGTATTGAGTAATCTTAGCCATTGTCTTCAGAAGGGAACTTAGGGAAATTGAGGTGGAAGTGGAAGTTCATTCATTTGGCAGATAATGAGTGTATACTGCATGCACAACCCCACTAAGTTCTGCAAGATACAGTTCTTTCCCTTGAAAAATTTAGCGTTTAATTGGGACAAAACATGTACACATTTTAAAAAGTAACAGTACAAAAACAGCATATTAATTAAAAGCCAACATGAATGCTACTCAAATCCTGTGGGTTCAAGAAAGTAGAGATTTGCTTGTTCAAGAGATTTAGAAAGGATTCATGAAGTCTAAATGAATCAGAAGATATATTTTGGGGAGTGATGGAAATATTGGGTAGGGGAGAGATTATTGAGAGCTTTGAATTTTATGTTGAGGGTGATAGGAAACTGAAAGATTTGAAGCAGTGGTGGCTTGATGAAAGTGGTGTTTTTAAAAAAAATAAATTCTATTGGTATACTGAATAGATTAAAGAAATATGAGACTAGAGACATCAGGAATCTATTGCAGTAGTGCACAGGTGAACAGAAGATTGAGTAGTGGGAATGGAAAATAAGGGACAGATATGAGATATTTTGAAGGAAAATATTAATATTGTTAACAATAAAAGAGAAGAATCATAGGATCATAGCAATAGATCCAGACCTCAGAGGCTGTTAAAAACTCAAGTATGGATCAATAGTGACAGGGCAACCAAAAACTCTAAAATGATCTAAGACCTAATTTATAGAATAATCTGTTTAGAGCTAAAGGGGATATTAGAGGTCATCTAGTCCAACTATTTCACCACAGAGAATAAGTGATTTCCCTTAGGTCTCACAGTTAATAAATACAAGTATAGCATCTATAAAAAGAGGTGGTAGTTCTGTTTTGGGCATCTAGGTGGTACAGCAGATAGAGTGCCTGGACCGGAGATAGGAAGATTCATCTTCATGAGTTCAAATCTGGACGAAGACACTTCCTAGCTGTGTGACCCTGAGCAACTCACTTAACCCTGTTTGCCTCAGTTTCCTCATTTGTCAAATGAGCTGGAGAAGAAAATGGCAAACCACACCGGAATTTTGCTAAGAAAACCCCAAAATGGGATTATGAAGAGTTGGGAACAACTGAAATGACTCAACAAAAGCAAGTTATGTTGTAATATATTTTGGTTATACCACATCTGAAAATTTGTATTCACTTCCACTTTTTCAGAAGGACATTGAAAAATTTGAGAATGACCAGGATCATGAAGAGAGTGGAACTGAGATAAGGTGCCTTAGGAAATAGTGAAGTTCTCATTACTGGAGGCCTTCCAGTGGAAGCCTAATGACCATTTTCCAATATTGTGGATATTTGTCTAGATGACCTGAAGTCCCCAGTCCGTTTCAACTCTTGAATTCTATTATAAGACTCTTAGGTTTAGAACTAATTAAAGACACAGGAAAGTCAGAAAGGGGAGTCAGTTTCATGTGGGAAGATCATTTGAACAAATGCTGAGTTTAGATGATCAAGTACCTCCTTTGAAACATGTAGTAGGCAGATAGAAGTAGAGGTTAAGTTGAGAGGTGAGGGCTGAAAGAAAGTTAGGAGTCATCAGCCTAGAGATGGCAGGTGGCAACTGAGCAATTATGTCACCCTGGGGCTGTTCTAAATGAGCCCAGAGATTTGGGAATATTCTGTGAACAACATATTGTACCTGGGTACCGGTTACCTGGGTGAGTTCTGAGATGATTTCTTCCCTCTACTTTTTTACTTTTGTGCCTGTCCTAGGTTCTGAAATAAAGCTGCTTGGATGAACATACATGAGGCTGTTAATAGGTATTTGCCTAAAGATAGTAAGATTTTAAACTTAGGGTTGCCATAGAAAGCGTTGAGAGAAGCAGTCACTTTATTTTTTTTAAATTTTATTTGTTTTCAGTGTTCTACAATCACTTCCATATATCTTAGATTTTTCCCCTCCCTCCCTCCTACCTTCCCACTCCTTCCCTGAGACAGCATACAATTTTACATAGGTTCTACACATACATTTCTATTAAATACATTTTCACCTTAGCCATGTTGCACAGAAGAATTCAAACTAATGGGAGAAATCATAAAACAAACCAAAACATAATACAAAAGAAAATCATCTGCTTCATTCTGCTCTCAAGTTCCATAGTTCTTTCCCTGACTGTGGAAGGCATTTTGCCTTGAGACCACTGGGAATTATTTAAGTCTTTGCATTGCAATGAAGTACTAAGTCTACCAGAAAAAATTCTTCACACACTGTGGTTGTTGCTGTGTGCAAAGTTCTCCTGGTTCTGCTCCTTTCACTCGGCATCAGATCATATAAGTCTTTCCAGGCCTCTCTGAAGTCTTCCTGTTCATCATTTCTTATAGCACAATAGTATTCCATTACATTCATATACCACAATTTATTCAGCCATTCCCCAATTGATGGGCATCCCCTCCATTTCCAGTTTTTTGACCACCACAAAGAGAGCTGCTATAAATATTTTTGTACATGTGTGACCCTTTCCCATTTTTATGATCTCTTGGGGATACAGTCCTAGAAGCAATTGCTGGGTCAAAGGGTATGCACGTTTTTGTAGCCCTTTTGGGCATAGTTCCAAATTGCTCTCCAGATTGGTTAGATCAGCTCACAGCTCCACCAACAATGAATTAGTGTTCCAACTCTCCCACGTTTATCATCTTCCTGTTCTGTCATGTTTGTCAATCTGATAGGTGTGATGTGGTACCTCAGAGTTGTTTTGATTTGCATCTCTCTAATCAATAGTGATTTAGAGCAATTTTCATATGACTATAGATATCTTTAATTTCGTCCTCCGAAAACTGCCTATTCGTATCCTTTGACCATTTATCAATTGGGGAATGACTTGTATTCTTGTACATTTGGCTCAGATATATATTTTAGAAATGAGGCCTTTATCACAGACACTAGTTGCAAAAATTCTTTCCCAGTTTTCTGCTTTCCTCCTAATCTTGGTTGCATTGGGTTTGGCTGTGCAAAAATTGTTCACTTTAATGTAATCAAAATTATCCATTTTGCACTTCGTAATGCTTTCTATCTCTTATTTAGTAAAAAATTCGAGAAGCAGTCATTTTAGAAGAAGATTAGAAAGAGTCTTAGAATTCTGAAACCTGAGTTTGAGTTCTGGCTCTGATATTTAACTAGTTTTATAACCTGGGGCAAGTCATTTAACTGTCAGTTTCCTCATCTTTAAAATGGGGGTAATGGTCACTTTGAATTGTAAAACTATAGAACTGTGAGTTGTTAGAGGTGGTATTCTTTCTTGACCTTATGGCTCATAACTGTATTGGTATTTTAGCTTAGTTATGATTGTAGTGCTTTCATGCAGAAGAAAAGAAAATGTGTTTTTAAATCATTCTTTCAAACTATTTTGTATAATTCTTCACCTATATAACATTTTTACATAGGTAAAATATGGCCAGTTAAATTCATTTGATTTATTTTATTCAAAATCACTTTTTTAAAGTTTATCAATAATTATACTGCTTTATCTAAGAACTATCACTAAAAAAAAATGTTGCTTCCAATAACTTTCCAAAAATAACAACCCTGAGTCCCTTATCTTTTGATAATCTGTTTCAAGCTTGCAGATCAGTTTTGCAATGCCATTGGAGTGTTGCAGCAATGTGGTCCTCCTGCTTCTTTCAACAATATTCAGACAGCAATCAACAAAGATCAACCAGCAAATCCTACAGAAGGTAAATTCTTTGTATATTTTAATTTAACTTAAACTTCTTCAGTAAGGTATTTAGTTACATACATTTGCTCAGAAGATCAAAATATATTTTCTTTTTTATTCACCTAAAATGTGGGAAGGTATTTAGGTTTATTTGTAATGGGTTGTTATAATACATCAATCTTGTGAAATAAGCTGTCCTTTTATACAGTTACAACTTTGCTGATCCACTTTCAGGTGGGCAAGTGCTTTTAACTGTTCCCAGTAATGGTAATGGATTTGTGCTTCTCTATATTTTGTACATAGTATTCCACATCAATGGCCCCCCACCCTTTGCAGTTGAAGGAGCATTTTCTTTCTGTTTTAATAAGTGCTTTGTGTTTTCTTCAAACAAACCTGAGAGATTTTTGAAATGACCTAGTTCTGGGTATGATAAAAATTGAGTTTACTTACTAGAGTAGCTGGACATGTCAGGTAATCCTGTTAATTATATTTCATGGAAAACATAACTTAATATGTGTTTGGTTTCTGAGAGCTTCAGGTGTTCTGTAATTTCTTAATTGAGTTAAATTCTTTCTATAGAATATGCCCAGCTCTTTGCAGCATTAATTGCACGAACAGCAAAAGACATAGATGTTTTGATAGACTCGTTACCTAGTGAAGAATCTACAGCTGCTTTGCAGGTAAGAGTCCCACTCCCTTCCTTTCCCCTCCTAATTTAAGAAGTGATTACCTGACAACCTGACAAAATTTTTAAATAAGAAATTATTATCTTTTGTTTTAATATTTAACACTAGCGTTTGAGAGTAGACCTGGATTCTGCACTTAAGCACAAACCTCAGTATGCTGGGTCTGACAGCCCTTTCCTGGTCTCTAAGATAATCTTTATCTTTGTTAACTTTCTAACAGGAGATCTGGATTTGCACACTATCTCAAATATGAAAACACCTGCTAGCTCCCTGACCATAGCGAAGCACTTGCCCTTTCTCACCTTTAATATCCTCAACCTTATTTACAATGAGGATGATATTACCAGTATCTGTGTCACAGGCTCGTTGTGAGGAAACTGCTTTGAAAACTTTAAAGTAGTATGTAAATGCGGGTTATTTTCTCCTAATTAAAGGTATGAATAGAGTATGGTACTAAAAATTATGAGCAGGGAGTCACTAGATAGCCCTTACTTGTTTTCAGAGGGTCATGGTTTTTGAAAAGCTACGTAGCAGAGTTTGCTTACAGCATAAAATATTGACTAGTTTTCCGTTTCCTGCAAGTCTGTGAAATTCATCGTATGGAACGCCATCCAGATTTAAAAATGTATACATTTATTGCTGAGTTGATCACTTTTAACCATTAATTGCCAAAGTTTTCCCCCCTTTTTCCTTCTAAAAGCATTTATTTGCCTTTTTTCCCCTAAGGCTGCAAGCTTATGTAAGCTGGAAGAGGAAAACCATGAGGCTGCTACATGTCTTGAAGATGTTGTTTACAGAGGAGACATGCTTTTAGAAAAAATACAGAGCGCTCTTGCAGACATTGCTCAATCACAGCTGAAGACAAGAAATGGTACTCACAGCCAGGCTCTTCCAGATTCCTAGCACCGGTTTCCATATAGTGTGCAGCTGGAAAATTGAACTGTTTTAATACAACCTAAGTTCTGCATCAAATTTAGATGTGAATTGTACCAACATTTGCAAAAAACATAAAGCACTGTGAGATGACTTATCTCTTTAGTAATTCTGAACAATCTGCCCATGTCACTTTTGATATAGAAAAAGCCCTATAAAATGCTGAGTTGTGGTAAGTGTGTGAATTGAATCAGCTTTAAACTGTTTTGTTGTCATTGTTTCCATTGTTATCTGTATAAAGTTAAATTTCTTTTTGCTTATTGAGGATGATCTTGCTTTCAAGATCTTATTAATATAGTTAACTAGAGTCAGCTATAAAGTCCTGTGTTGAAACAATTTGCTGTCTCATTTAATTGTTTCTACTAGATTGTAAATTCTCTTAGGGGAGGGAAGGGAATAAGTATTTGTTAAATGCCTACTGCATGCCATGCACTGTGCAGAGGGCTTTTTAAATATCTCTTTTACTTAAAATATGAGGACCAAGTACTACCTAACTTTTGTATCTTCTAGGGCACCAACATAGTATTTTTCACATAATAGGTACTTAAGTGTTTGTTGAATTAAATTTGTTCTATAGTTTCTGCTCAGTTTTAAAACCAAAATTCTTTTTTAAAATAGATTTTTATTGATATCTTGTCTTTTCATTGCCTAGATTTTCCCATACCCTTTTACCTCCTTCCTCTCAGTCATATCTTATAACTTATATCTTATTTAAAAGAAAAAAAATTCAGCAAAATTGATGAGTACGTTGAAAAAAATCTTGTATATTGTTTCATATCTGTAGGAACCTCTTCCTCAGCTTTCTAGTTTACCCTGCCTCTTCCCACAAAACCATTTCTTCCCTCATCTGAATTTTCATTAATGGCTAACATTTTGCATTCCTGTCTCTGTTGTTCCCTTCATACCCACACACCCTTTCATCTTATCCCCACACCTGTCTTCCCAAGACGTCCCTTTGCTCTGCCCTTCTGCTGAGCTCTCTCAGATTTTGTGCCACATTCTGTTCTGTTCTCTTTCTTGCACCCGTTCTTCTTTTTTTTTTTCTACATCACCATGCTTAATTGAACATTTATTAAGTGCTATATGATTAATGCTGCAAGTGACATGCTTTTGGAGTTCTTAAAAGAGAGATCTCTTCCAACCGGGACAGTCTTGGAAGATTCCACAGAGAAGCTAGACCTTGAGGATTTTGACATATAGGGGAAGGTGGTGAAAAAGAGTATGAACACTTTAAGTAAGGAAACACAGGATACATTGTTTGGCTACCATGCAAGGTTAATGTAGGGGAGTTCGGATCCAGGTTATAGCAGTCCTTGAATACCTACCGAGGGTGATTGGACTTCTGCTGCCCTTTGAAGACTTCTCATCTGAAAGTCATATGATCCATTCTTTCATCAGATGCCTAGTGGACATTTTGAACTGAATGACTCATAGAATTTCCAAATTCAACATGTATGAAATGGAATTTTATCTTTCTCTCAAAACCTGCCCCTCTTCCAAACTTCTGTATTTTCCATTAGGATACCATCGTCCTTTCTAACTTTTGTAACATCCTCAACTCCTTATTCTCTTTCACCCCTGCTCCCCTTCCCCCTAATCACTTGCCAAGCCTTGTTATCTCTACCTCCACAACCTCTCTTATCCTTTCACTTCTCCCAAACCACAAGCATCCCAGTAGTTCAGGCCCTCATCAGTTCTCACCTCCCCTCTTGCAATAACCTAACTGACTTCCTGGACACTTGCATTGTACTTTATCTGGTTTGGAGCCAGGCCTCCCTGTCACTGGCCATTTTCAAACCAAGCTGTCCAACATGGACCCCCTTCCCCTCTCTGGCACCCTCTCCATGTAGTGCTCCCCAATAAGAATGTATGCTTCTTGAAGGCATCCCATCATACTTGCTTTTGTTTGGATCCCCAGCACTAAGTACAGTGTCTGGTACATAGTTGGTGCTTAATAAATGCTTTATTGTGATTTGTCTAGTATAATAATCCAGTTGTCCTACCTGGCTCGAATCTCTTCCCTTTCTACTACTTCTTACCAAAGGAATATTTCTAAAGTGTCTACTTGACTCTGCCATTTCTCTCTCTGCTCAATAAACTCCAGTATTTACCTATTGCTTCTAGGAGCATTTAACACAAACTTTCCTCACACAAAACATCCCATCTTTCCCTGGTATGCAATCCTTCCTCACTTCTGTCTCTTAGAATATCTAGTTTGTTTTGAAGCTTAGCTTAAACCTCTCCAAGAGGCCTTCCCTAATCCATTTGAGTTGTTAATGCCTTCCCTAGTCCCCAGATTTTCTTAGGAGTAATTTTGTGTCTTTTTTGAATATATGTGAATGTATTATGTCTTGAGATAGATTAATCTTCTTGAGGGGGCAATTGAGGGAACAATGTCTTTTCCATTTTGGTCTGTATCCCTAGCATCCCAGTGCATGGTAGCTGCTTTATAAAATGCTTGGTAACTAATCAGTGATCAAAACAGTATTTGAAAATATAATCTGGTTGATAGGGAGAATAGCTGGAAAAAACTAAATGAATGTGATAGAACATAATAAAAATTGTAAAAATGATTAACTTGAATTCAGAAAAATGTGGGAAGATTTTTACGAGCTAATGAAAGCTAAAAAGCAGAATCAAAGGAAGATAACCACAGTGTGCCTGCAGAGATCACACAAAGCTGACCCCTGAGTAACTGAAGAAACAGAGGCAAGTAGAGCAACTAACATAACATACCTCCATTATTACAAAAAAAATGTGACTCCCAGGAGAGAATGTTTTATACATTGACAGACAAGGTTACTTTATCAGTCCCGAATTGATACCCAGAATAGTTAAAACAATTAGCTCTTCAAACAATGGTAAAATAGTGTTTTTCTTCCCCTTCAAAATTGTTACTGTATTTTTTTCCATCTGCCAATTTGCATGATGTAAAATGAGACCTCAAAATTGTTTTAATTTGCTTTCTTCCAGTAAGGAAGCTGTTGCCAGTAATACAGGTATTAAGACAAGGACCTAAGGTCAGATAGTGTCAGTGGGAATGGAAAGAGATGAGTTGTGAATGTAAGAAGAATCTGAGGGTTGGTTGTGATGATGTGGCACGTTAAGTCAGCTGACAAGAATTTATTAAAGAGGGAATTGTTAAATAAGTTTTAAACTTTCTAGCTTCTTGGGGAAAATTGGTATCATGAGTGAGGGATTCAGGAGGAGGAACTGACAAGTTCATTTTAGGTTGGTTTTGAGATAGTTATTTTTATGGTGAACCGGAAGTGGGCAATTGGGGCAGCCTGGTGTCAGGAAGGAGCAAGGAACTGAGAAACATACTGGGTTCTTCTCAGTGCTGCCTCCAACTTGCTCTTCAGAGTTAGACAGGTTACTTAACCTACATAGCTATGTCATTTTGGCTTTACTGTTTTTCTTTGTTATATGAAGGTTTTAATGATGGGTGGGGAGGAGGTTTAAAAAAAAAGCATCAGTAAAATACATGAAAAAACATTCCGGAATCAAATACAGTCTGGCACAGACTGATTGCTTTATTTAGTATTGTCAAAGTTTTTCACTTGGTCTTATTATCCTGTAATTTATAGAATATATTCAAAAGTGGAATGCACAGGAAAACTCCTAAAGATAAGAAAACCAACAATGTGGGTTTGTACTAACTGCATTTACCTCAAATATTTTAAAAACAAAGCTCACATTTCATAAGTTTGTAGATTTAGAGCTAGAAGAGAATTTAGAAGTCTCTTAGTCCAACCCTCTCATTTTATAAATGTTGCACATTAAGTGACCACACAGATGGTACATTTTCTTTTGCCCCATGAAAAATAGTAAGAATTTCATTGAATTATGCATATTAAACCAGTATTTTTTTCTTGCTGTTTTTGTACATCAGTAGAGAAATTAAACTGAAAGCTCAGTGGAAAAGTAGCTCCTGATGACTATATAGAAACAATGAATTATTTTGAAAACCACCCTGTCCTGCTGGATTTTGTCAGTAAATTTTGTCTATTCCTGGGTATGGTGGTGAAGGAAATTTACTCGAAGTAATACCCTTGTTTGTTCATTTCAGTCTGGAAAGTATTATGGGCCTTAAAAATATTTTGTCAAGCTATTCAACAACTTCAGCTTTTGTCTAGTATAAGTATAATCATTTCACTAAAGCCAAATGTTAAGCTGTAACTGTACAACCTTTTATCTGAAATGTCTTATAGGTAAAACTGCCTGAATGGGAAAAGAAACCCTTCTTACCAGTAATTGTCATTAATTAAGGAACTTAACCCACAACATCTTCTTCCACTCAAGATGAAGGTCAAAATGTGGGACTTACAAAATCCCAGAATTTCAGAGGTGGAAGGGGCTAATTTTATAAATGAAGAAATTGAGGCCAAGTGACATGTCTACACTACGTGACAGAGCTGAGATTAAGGATAGTCCAGTTGATTTATTCTTTTGGTTCTGCCTGTTTGACTTTCATAGCGTTTTCCACCTCGACAAGTCCCTTTCTTGTTTAGGATATTAAAAAAAATAAGATACTTTGAAAAAGACCTGATACACCTTGGCTGTACAGTAAAAATCATCAACAGAGATTAGGTCTACAGGATATTAAATCAATACAAAAAAATATGGGATCTATTTCATCAAATCACAATCCCCATCCCCCAGTTATTTTACATTACCCAGGGGCATCTGAACTAAGAATCTCAGCACCAGCATACTATACGTCAGTCTTCCTGCTTTCTTCACTTACTTCATGGCTTGAAAGTGTTCATCTTCACCTCAGTCCTCATACTTTGAAACTCCATTATAATTAGAAAAACTTTTTTTTCCAAATTTTTTGTTTTCAGTTTTCAACATTTACTTCCATGTTTTAAATTTTCTCCCCCTCCCTCCCTAAGATGGCATGCAATCTTATATGAGCTCTACACATACATTCCCATTAAATACATTTTCACATTAGTCATGTTGCATGAAGAATTATAGTGAATGGGAGAAACCATGAAAAAATCAAAATAAAACATAACAAAAGAGAAAATAGTCTGCTTTGCTCTGCATTTCAACTCTAGTTTTTCTCTGGATGCACATAGCATTTTGTATCATGAGTCCTTTGGAAACGTTTTAGGTCCTTGCATTGCTGAGAAGGGTCAAAAATCATCCCTCACACTTTGTGGCTGTTAATGTGTGTTATGTTCTGGTTTTGCTCACTCCACTCAGCATCAGTTCATATAAATCTTTCCAAGTTTTATAGAGAAACCTTCCTTTTTTAAGGGTTTTTTTTTTTTTTGACAGTCATTTGTGCCTCCATGAACCACCAAAAGTAGGTTGTAGTCATGCTTTGATAAGTCTTAAGAGGTTTTCTTATGTATGGAATACATGCCCTGTAAAGATAGCAGATTTCTCTGTTGTTATTAGGTTGGCAAACAGTGGCAGGGATATCTCTGAATCAAGAAGTTAACAACCACTATTGGTCTTTCCTTCCTCTGATCTCTTACCTGATATTTTCTATGGCTCAGTAATATTATTGATTGGAGGATGAGCCATGATTTATTCCTCAGAACATCCATCTTCCTCTTCGGGAAGATCCTCAAATTTTATTGTTAGAAATATGCAATGGTTCCTTTCCTTCTCTTCCTCAGAGTGACATTCTTCCTCTCTCTAACCTACAAGGATTGTTTCCCCTATGCCACTTCAGATTATTTCCCCATTGAAGGGCAAAGGTAATCCTCATTTCATTGGGACTGAGGACATTTCATTGTCCTCTTTGACCTGTAGTGAATTAGGCCAGCCTACACTTGAGACATAGAGGGAAGTCACTTGGCTTAGACTGAAGTACAATCATTGTACAGTCAATGCAAATTACTACAGAATTACCTTTGCTTGCCATGTTGATTTAGATTCTGAGACTTGTTTTTAGACAACTTGTGGGTGTTTACATCTCTTAAGTACCTTGTAAAACCTTTTCAGTCTTTTAGTAACTTGACAGTCACACCTCATTTTCCCTTTTCAGACTACTCTCTTATTTGTTTTACTATTTTTTTAACTTACTAGTTTACTTTTTCAGCCTTCTTTCATAGAAGCTGGAAACTATATGTGGAAATTGTTCTCCATATTTTTTCTTAGTTTCTCCCAAACTTTTTCTAATTAGGCTCAGATCTTTCTCTCTTCTGTTCCTCCTGCAGAAGTTAGAAAGAGGAAGAATTAGACAAATTGATGGCCCTTTGAACATTCTAGCTTATCGTTCATCACTCTGCTTAGTTCTTCTAATATATCTTCACTTTTCCCCTGTCCACCTCCAAACACCCAGAGTAACAGATGGCCCTGCTTTAGATCAAACCATTCCCCGCAAACTGCTCTCTCTCTGATTCGAATTCTAAAATTCTCTCTGGTCAGTTTTCTGTCCTTTCACTTTGCCTTACTCCCAACTCTTGTTTATTCTCACTTTAATTTTCAGTTTTCCTTCTATTCTCTCTGCTCTCCTGGTCCATTATCCCTGCTCTGGACTTAATTTTTTTCCATTCATAATCTTGACCATATAACCTGTTCAGTTATACAGTGTTGTCCATTCTTGAATTCTTTCCCTCCTTGCTTAGATTTCTGACATCCTTATAAATCCTTCACCCTGCTATTTCAAGTTATCTAGTATCTTTCCTTCATTTCACTTCCAAACTGCTGGAAAAAATGTTTTAAGTTCATTGTCTCCACTTCTCATTCCTCAGATGATTTGCAGTCTTGCTCCTGACTTTCATCAGGAGTCAAACTTTTTTCTTAGATTACAAAAGTTCTCTTTTGCTAAATATGATTTTTTTCTCCTCATCCTTCATGAGGACAGTATTTTAGAGTGTCAAACTACTCATCCTTTCTGGATACTCGTCCTTCCTTCCCTTGTATGATGCTGCTTGCTCTGTCTTAGTTCTTTCCCATATCTATCTGACTGCCCCTCAGTTTTGTTTGTCTGGATCACATCCATCTCCTATCCTGTAAGAATGAATGTCCCTCTAGGGGTGACTTCCCTCCCTACAACCTTGTTCTTTAATGGTTTCATCAGCTCCCATAGATTCAATTGTCATTTCTACACAGATGATTCCCAAGTCTTTCTGTCTCTGTATGTATGTGTTTATATACGTATATATGTAGTTGCTTATTGGCCTGTTGAACATATCCACCTAAGTGTCCCATCAGTATCTCAAACTCAACATGTCCAAAATGGAACTCATTATCTTTACCTCTTCTACAACTTCTACTCCAAATGCCTCTGTTTCTGTTCAGAGCACAGTAATCCTTCCACTCATGGAAGGTCTGGAATCATTTGACTGTTTTCCCTCACCCCCATATCTAGTCAGCTGTCAGGTTCTGATGATTCCACCTCCCCAACATCTTTCAAATCCTATCTTTTCTCCAATCATATAGCCATTACTCTAATTCAAGACCCTTTTGCTTGGATTATCATTATTATTATTGGTTTTATTATAATTTAATTTTAGATAATAAACAGTTTAATTTATTATAATGATATAGGATATATAACAATGGTTTTATTTATCATATAATAATTTGATATATTATAATTATTCCTAATTGGTCTTTATGTTTCCAGACTTTCCTTTGCAATTCATTTTCCACATAACTTTAAAATTATTTTCCTAAGTCATAGGTCTGACCATGTCATTCTCTTGCTCAGAATTTTTCAGTGGCTCCCTACTAATTTTAAGATAAAATAAAAACCCATTAGGCTTGCATTTATGGCCTCCTAAATCTGGTGCCATTCTGCTTTTCCAGACTTATTTTGTGTTTTTCTCTTTCAGTCACTGCATTCAACATTCCAGCCAAACTAGCCTACTAGCTCTTCTCAGAACTCAACATTCTATCTCTGTCTCTGGTCCTCCACACAAGAATGTCTGGAATACATTCCCTCTTTCATCTTTGCCTCTTAGAATCCTTAGCTTCTCTTTGTGTGGCTCATATGCCTTTGCTGATCCCCGAGTTAGTACTCTTGCCTTCCTCAAATTGCCTTGTGCCTAATTATATGTTAGTAGACTTTGATTTCTAATGTAAAAGACTGAGATTAGGGACCATATGGAGGTTTTTATCTTGGTATCTCCAGTATGGTACAGTGCCTTGAACATAGCAACTACATAATAATTGTTTACTGGATTAAAATTAATTCCTCTGCCCTAGAGAGATCATTTTCTACACTGTTTCACAAACATGTTAGGGTTCATTCCCAGTTCCAAGCCTTTGCATATGCTGTTCCATGCTTCTAGACTACACTTCTCCCTTGTCTCTAAACTTCATTCATTCTTCACAGTTCAACTCAAGTCCTACATCTTCAAAACCATTCTCAGACCACTTCAGCTCACTTTAATGTCCCCCTTCCCTGACTTTCCTAGTTCTGAACTAAGTTACTCATTTTACCACTTAATCATAGACAGTGTACTACCTTACATTGTTATTTTAATTACTTGATCAATAAGCATTTATTAAGCTCCTGGGGATAAGCAAGTCTATCTTGTTTCTCCAACAAAATTGTAAGGACAGGGAGGGTACATTCCTTTTCCATCTCTGTGTCTAGCACAGTACTTTGCACTTATGGGATGCACTTAACATCATTCTGAGGACTGGTTATGCTGACAGACATTAGGTTGTATTTACGAGTACTGAAACTTCCTGTGTCACTGCGACATTTTGAATGGGCCCAGGTAGAGCACTAACCATGTGGCCTCTGGGGGAGTAGATTGGTTAGTTTGGATTCAAGAGTAGATAGACAGGTACAGTCCAGCTTGAATGAGATTCCAGGTCTGGAGCAGTTGGGTCTAAGATGTGCCCATCAAGGGCATTTAGTGAATACTTTGCCAGTTTGGAGTTTGTTTGAAAGACGCCATGTCCCTCTTCCCTCCCCCTCCTCCCTTTGAAATAATTTTTCACACTCTCAAGTGAAATTTCTTTTTCTGGCTCTGTTTTTCAAAGGACTTAAAAGAATTATGGGTCCAATAGTTTACTAGCCTTCCTCAAACTAATAACACATTGTGAGAGTAAATCTCATATAAATGGTTATGTTAGGTCTTTAGATTCAGTATTCTTTTGTGAGGGGGAATTTCAGTGCCTGGCACCTGGGTGCATAATAAAATCTTGTGGATTGATGCTGTTTGGAATGTGATCTGTAGGAGACTTGATTCTGGGTTGACTTTGTGCCTGGAAAGTAGAGGAAAGGTGGCTATTGTGATCCCAGTAAACATGGAAAATCGATGTTCATTCCCTACCTATCTGAACCACCACGAGGGGGCAGGCTAAACTCATAATCTGTCTCCCCACTCCCTTTAAAAATGCGTTTTTATATCTCTAGACAGCCACGAGGAATCTATATGTTTAATCAGCATCTTCACTGATTAAAATTGTTAGACATTTAAGCATAAGCATGCATAAAAAGTAAATTTAGCTCCCGTAGTAAATATTAATTCACAGGAGAAAAGAGCTACAGTGACTGCCTAGTTCTAGAGGCTAGAAAGGGCCCAGAGTAGAATCCTTAAAATGCTTTTGTTGTAATTATTCAGTTGTTTTCAGTTGTGTCCAACTGTACCTGACCCCATTTGGGGTTTTCTTGGCCAAGATACTGGGGTAGTTTGCTATTTTTCTCTCCAGCTCATTTTACAGATGAGGAGACTGAGGTAAATCAAGTTAAGTGACCTGCTTGGGGTCATACAGCTAGTATGTGTCTGAGGCCAGATCCAAACTCAGGTTTTCCTGACCCCTGACCTTGAACTGTATCCACTGCACTATTTAGTTGCCTTGAATGCTATGTACCTTATACATAATAGGAGTTCAATAAATGTTGAACTGAATAAATATTCATTGATACAGCTAAGGTGGGGCTGCTAGGTGGTACAGTGAATAGAGAACTGAGCCTGGAATCAGAAGACTCATCTTCCTGAGTTCAAATCTGTCCTCAGATGCTTACTTCTTGGATGACCCTGGGCAAGGCACTTAAACCCTGTTTGCCTCAGTTTCTTCATCTGTAAAATGACTTGGAGAAGGAAATGGGAAACCATTCCAGTATCTTTGCCAAGAAAACCCTTATGAGGTCACAGAGAGTGAGACATGACTGAGAAGCAATATAACTTAGGTAACTTACTTCAGAAAATAGCTGAAAATTACATTTTTGACATTTATCTCTTATTTGTAGGAGATGTTATAACTTGATCAAAAAAATAGCCCCATAAATTCTCCAAATAAAAATTAAAAATTACTTCAATAAAAAAAAATGAAGAATTGAATGATAAAATAGCAATAAGTAGCACTGTGCTCTTATACTACAATGGTCAATGCACTGACCAAATTTAGGATGTGGTTAATTTTAAAAAGCATATAAATGGTTGGCTATTTGACATTCTTTTCATATTGATATTTTTTCTGCTTTCATCATTTGTGTGATTTTGATATTTTTGTAATACAAATCTAAACTATGTAAAAAAGTGATAAAATTTTATTCCAAGTTATTTTTTCCAATTAATTTGAATGATAAAATAATGTCAAATTGACAACATGTTAAATATATCAACCATATGACTTTGGGACAGTGTTCCTGTAGTATAATCAAAGACTGCGGGCAATTAAGTCAACACGAGACAGTACTTCAGGATTTGTTCAGGAAAATCTGAAAAAGTGAAAGAAATCTTTCAGTTTGTTCAGAAAATAAATTAATTTTATGAATAGTAAATCACTATGTATATTCATACCTTCTTAATTCACAGGTAATAAGCATATTAAAATACTCAAGAGATTCAAGAGGAAAGAAAAAGAAGGTAATTGACAAAGCAAAGTAAAAGTAGATTAAATACACAGTTGGTAAGGTAAAACAAATTAAAGATTAGTCTAAAAACAAAAGAAATGGAGTGGCTACCAAGTTACTAAAAGGTTGAAAAGGTCTTAGAAGATTCTTTACATGTTAAATACCATATTTGAATGATTTAAAAATTATGTCTTGAAAGGAATCTTTCACTTGAAATCACTTGGGGGAAAAAAGTCACCTTTATGCTAGGAACAGACCTTTGGGGATAATTTTATCAACATTAAAATAGATCGGAGTTTTTTGGAAACAAGAAGATCTCTAGTCTGTTATTTCTACTTTCAAATTGTAAGCAGACACTATAATTTGTAATTACTCTATAAAAGATTTTCTCTTACTTATTCCTTGTAGATAAATGTGTTGCTATCAGATAGCTTTGGACATGTCAGGGTAGGAATTTGAAAAGAAAGTGGCCTTATTCATTTTTCTAAATGTACTTATAAATGCACTGTGTCCCAAAGTCTTAGTGCAATTTTAAGCTTTAATTACTTTAGACATATAAATGGTGCAAACTTACAAAAAAACCCACCATTTGAAAATTCATTTAAGTTTATGCTTATTTCTTTTTTGTGAATTTTGAATAATTAGTAAGCTTCACATTCTAATCCAAATTTCTGGATGACACTTTCTTAGACTAGTGACTACGGAAAGAAGTCTTCAGTCACTTGATCAATTTCAATTAGATTTTTTCCTGTGCAGTTATCTCAAAAATGTTTTGTGTGCATCAAAACCTCATTCTTTTGCATAATTTTAAGGCTAGAATTATAAAGGAATCCTTTTAGTCACTAAGCAGCAGATGAAAGTTTGTTACACATTTAAAAAACTGACCAGAGTAGTATATAATGAAGGATGATTGTTGTGTTGAATTTTAATAAGAAATATATGAATATTTAAAGTTTACAAGAATCTTTCAAATGTTGCTTTTTAGGTACTTTTTCAGTGTATTATTCAGTGCTTGAAGGGTCAGTTGTATAGGATTCTCTTCTCAGTAGGGACTGGTTACTCAATGCCCTTTTCCTGTGTGAGGGACAGGAGGATTTGGCAAGAGTTGGAAATGAGATCCTGGGCTTCTGTCTTCCAACTTTGAGAGAGAAGATGCACAATGCCAGCCTTCCTTTAGGTCACTGAAGGGAAAAAAACAAAACTCTGGCAAGGAGCTTACATGAGGAGCTGGTAGTCTCTACCATATCTCTCTCCCCAGATTTTTTTTGGGGGGAATTTCCCTTTGGGAGAGAACTGGGACTCTCTGTCTCTGTCTCTCTTTCTCTCTCTCTCCTGCCTCCCCCAAATAGGAAAGCCCCTTCAGTCTGTATTGTCTTAGTACAGAAGTTTCAAACATGCAATTTATATGCTACATGCAGCTCACAATATTACCAAGTGCAGCCTGAACCAGATTAAAATGTAATTGTGAAATATTTAACAAACTAAATACAAATTTAACAAAAAATACAATAAAAAGTAAATAATATTGTATTTTAAAACCAAGGTACTATGTGGCCTACAGGAATCCTTATGTGCTGACTAGTGGCCTCTGTTTCTATTAGAGGTTGATACCCCTAGTCTGGTATGTGTATATATATGTGCATAGTGTGCTTTCTCATTTACATACATACATACATATACACATATGTGTATATAAATATACTATACATAATGTATATATATGTTTTATCTGATTTCTGTTTTTCTGTCAGCTTGGATAAATGGTATTCTTAGTTATTTGCTAGGACTGTTCGTTGTGGAACTGGTATTTGGTGGAAAGGGGGTCAAGTCTTGGATATAGAGCTTAGGATCCTCCTTTCACATAAAGAAATACTGATTAGGAGCCATAGTTTGAACCTAAAGAATATGGGAGCATATATATATATATCTATATAGATATATATAGATATAGATGTATCTATATCTATATAGGTATGTAGATATAGATATAGATATAAATAAAATTCTAGTTTGGTACCTTCTTTCTCTAAGGAGAGAAGAGTGATCAGAGACTGAACCCAACTTCCTGCGTCGCTTCTTGGAAGGAACAAGTCTCCCTTAAAGAAAGGTGTGGGGAGGAGACCTAGAGATTTTTACTTTTGGCTCTCTGGGATCCTATGTAGAAAGACCCATGTAGACATCCATAATCCACATGGGCAGCAGCAACAACCATGACCTCTTTGCTACAGTAACATTTATACTTCTGAAGTTATTAAAGCTTAATATTGCACTAAAGCTTTGGAATATCCTGTATATAAAGAAAGAAAGAATTCTCTTAATCTGTGACCAGCTCCAGATATTCTCAAGGAAAAAGAAAAAGTCTATAAATATAGCATTGATTACTTCTTTTCCTAACGAGGCAAATGTTCAGTTTATGCTATCGGGAATATATTAACCTTTCTATTACCAAAAGGATACAAAGCTAGGTGGCAGATAGAGCCTTTGGGCTGGAGTCAGGAAGACATGAATTCACATCTGATTTCAGGCACGTACTAGGTGTGTGACTCTGGGCAAGTCATTTAGTCTCTGTTTGCTCCAGTTTCTTCATCTGTAAAGTGGAAATAAGAAGAATAATAGCACGTTCCTCCCAGGGTTGTTTTGTTGTGAGGATCAAATGGGATACACACAAAGATAAAATAAAGGGCAGGAGTAGAATTTAGTATGTAAAAAAGCTAGTGATAGTAATCATGATGTCAGACAAAGTTAAAGAAGAAATATATTTAATCAAAAATGAAAAATAGAGAAACGACACTTTGTGTCAGCAATATTATTCAATATTGTTTTAGACCATTTAAAATATCTGGACAGTATACCTGCCAAAACAGACACAGGAACTGTACAAACAGAAATATAAAACACTTTTTTTGTCAGATCTAAATAATTGGAAGTAATATCTATTGTTCATGGGTAGGTAAAGCCAATACAATTTTTAAAATGACAATTTTACCTAACTAATCTATTTATTCAATGTCATCCCAATTAAATTACTAAAAAACAATTTTACTGAGTTAGAAAAAATAATAGCAAAGTTCCTTTAGAAGAACAGAAGTTCAGAAATTTTTCTGAAACCTGCCTGTTCATCATTTCTTATTGCACAATAGTATTCCATTACATTTATATGCCACATTATTCAGCCATTCCCCAATTGATGGGTATTTTGCTACCACAAAAAAGGTTGCTATAAATATTTCTGCACATGTAGGTCCTTTTCCCTTTTTTATGATTTCTTTGGGATACCTACTGGTGGTATTGCAGGATCAAAGAATATGCATAATTTGGTTGCCCTTTGGGCCTAGTTCCAAATTGGCCATAGCATGGGCCAATATGGGATGAGAGCACAGTGCTCTCTGTTGTTGAACTTTAAGATTCCCAAAATGCCTAATACAATGCCTATTTTACAATGTTGCCAAGGTTCTGAAATAAGAGAATTATTCATCATAAATACATTCTGAGAACTACAGAGAAGCTTTGTTGTTATCCTGTTGAGAAAACTTCGAACAGAATTTAACGAACTCCTTGGCTGGATCTGTGTTATTGCTGTTGATCTGTGAATACTCCTTTCAATGATGAAGATTGCTTTATTCTTTATATCATAATTTTGTAATACACTGTGTTATCAGTACAATTTTTATTCTTCTGAGTGTACAATTCCATGATTCCCAGCCATATGTCATAAATGAGAGACGATTGGGTCTTCAGTCTGTATGACAAAGAACAGCTTGGAATCTCAGATAGTGTTCCAAAATTTCCCACCTGTAGTCCACACTGATTTTCTCCTTTTGTTCAACTCTGGTCATGGCTCACTATCCATCTGCATGTATGTGCCCTTAAACTGACTCAAACCTACCCAACAGTGAATAGGCAATCTTTATTCACTTGGCCTTTCATATGTAGACTGCTTAGGCTAATTTCCTGTAAGTCTCATCTTGGAGGTTCTGAAAAGTTCTGGGAACTTGAAACAACCAGGACAGTGTCATTCATAAACAGGAGGAAATGAAGGAACTCAACATCTATAGAGAAACTTTGACAGCCCATTGGATAGAGTTCTGGCCCTGGAGTCAGGAGATTAGAGTTCAAATCCAGTCTCAAACACTGATTCTGGGCAAGTCATTTAAGTAACCTCTGTCACAGTTTCCTCAGTTGTAAAATGATAATAGCTCTACCTTGCAGTATGATTGTGAGTCAAATGAGATATTTGTTAAAACACATACCACAGTGTCTGCCAGAGTGTTATCTAAATGCCCATATTTCTTGTTTTATTTCTTACCCTGTTGGGTAATTAGTGATTGGAGAGTTGTCATACTATGCTGTCTCTGTTGTTATGTCTTTTAAGGAATCTTACATAATTTGATATATCTATTTATGGGAATGAATACATTGTTGGAAGGGGGAAGGGAGGGACAAGAATGAGCATTTAGGGAAGAAGGTTAAGAGTAATTTGGTCAAATATCTCTTAATAGACAAATAAATACAGTGGGTATTCTGTATATCTTTCAGTCAATTTTCTGATGGTAAAGATGTGGCATATTGTAGACTATCCCTTGATGTGTCTTTCTGTGAATCATCCCTTGCAAAAGTCTGCCTGGTCTCTACTAATACCCTCATCATGTGTGTTCTAAAGCATGTGTAGATAATTCTCCTTAAATGTTTACATATTTGGGAAAGTAAACATATAGGTTGGTAATTGCTAAGTTCTCTTGTTCATCATGTTTTGGTAAAAAGAAATAAAAGCTTTTTACCCAAGCCTTTGTTATCCTTCATTTGGCTATCTTGTAAACCAATCCCTCAAAGTCCTCACAGTTGTCTGGGTCTCTTCTATTTATATTTCATCCAATTCAGCTATCTTTCCAATATTTGTTCTTAGTTCCGTTTCTACTATTTCTCTAAGCATCTTTGGGACTGTGATGTTAGAATCCAGTTGTGATGGCTCCACCATTCTCATGATGAAAAGAATCCTTTATTTAAAAAAAATTCTTTTCAGATCTTTGTCATTCTTCAGTTTGTTGTTCTCCTTTCGGTTTTACCCTTAAATGTCACTAGGATGACTTCGATTATGTGAAGGTGCGCTTTGACTGAATAAATCAATCATTTGTACTCCAACGAAGTAGCTAACAAGATGCTATGACGCTGATACCTTTATCAGGAGAGAATTTATCTCAGTTTAGGTAGAGAGATACAATTAGGTGTGAACCAACCTTTGGCATCTCCACTGAATCAGTCAGTCCAAAGACAGATTCTAACTAGATGCAGGAGGATGTCTGTGGAATTAGTTGAGAGAACGTGTGGTCGTGCCTTGTAGATTTTGTATAAAAGCAACAAGCTAGTTTGCTTTCCACCTGATGGGAATGTCTTGCTGTGGAAAGGAGAGAGCCATCCCAGCCAGTCCCCGGAAAGGGAATAACTTGAGGGGAGAGAAGGAAATGATTGCTCTTCAGTTCATTTCTCTGCACCCCCCCCTCCCCCCCATGATCTTGTGAACTTAATAGGCCAGAGGATTTGGAAATTTTCATTAGCATTTTATTGTCGTTAGTGTAATTTCAGTGTCATTAGTGAGGAAGAAATAGCTTTAAGATTCTACAAGAATTGCAGTTCCATGGGGGGGGAAAGGCGAATACCTTGGGGGTCTCTGCCTCTGTCGCGACTCCTCTAGCCGGACCAGAAAGGCCAGGGCAGTGGGTCCGCTGGGCATGTCTCCACAGGTGGCCGGGAACCTCTTCTGGGGTGTTGGATGTGCCCGAGGGCATCACCTGCAGCTTTGGCAAGGTGGGCCCTGGAAGTCAAGACGATGTCGTCGGGTCTCTGCTTTGTGCTCTGCAAAGCCAACAGCACCGGCCCCCCATGGGCTCTTCTCCTCCTGAACCTGCGGCGCTCCGGGCTCCGGGACGCGAGACCCTCCCGGAGCTGGAGCTGATCCCGCAACCGGGGGAGCATCGGGAGGCAGCCGGCGCTCACCTGGAGGAGCTGGAGAGCTTCCCCAGACCCTGCCCCAGGACGGGCTTTGGAAGTGGGGCTCTGCGAATGCCTCAGCGGGGAGCCTGACAGTGAGAAAGAAGGTGTGCACCTTCGTCGAGGTGCTGGCCGCGGTCCCCGAGGCACCCAGTGCGGGGAGCTACCCGCAGGGCCGGGCCAGCCTGCCTCGGATAAGCATCAAAGCCGGACCGAACCCCAAGAAAGTTGTTCGTCACATCCCCACAAGCTGATTTCCCCTGCCTGGGCCACAGAGATTACTGGGCACTAAAAACCGATACTAAAAACTCATTTCCATCCTCTACCGTCAGTTCAATGAAATTCCAGGTGATTTCTTTGGGAATACCTGTCTCTCAGGACTTCTTTTTAAAAATTTTATTATTTATTTTTAACAATTTTTTTAACATTTCGAATTGCAAATTCTTTCCCTCCTTCTAGCTTCTTCCCCACCTTTTGAGAAGACAAGTAATTTTTTGCAAAAGATATTTCCATATTAATGGTTGTAAAAAAAAAACAAGAAAAATAAAGTGAAAAAAGTATGCTTTGACTTATACTCTGAATTTATCAGTTCTGTCTCTGGAGTTGAATAGCATTTTTCATGGGTCCTTTGGAATTGTCAAGACAATTTCTTAACCAGCACCTTGGAGATTTTCTTTGACCACTTCTGTTGTGGTTCAGTCGTGTCCAACTCTGATCCCATGGACCATGGGGTTTTCCTAGCAAAGATACTGGAGGAGTTTGCCATTTCCTTTTCCAGTGTTTCCCCTTTTTACAGATGAGGAAATGAGGCCACAGAGGTTAAGTAACTTGCCCAATGTCACACAGCTAATATGCATCTGAGGTCGAATTTAAACTCTGGTTTTCCTGACTCCAGGCTGGGCTCTTTAACTATTACAACACACTAGCTGCCCTGGGCCACAAGTCAAACCAGCGTTGATAAGACACTGAGGCAGAGGGCAAAGAAATTCCAGGCCTAAATGACTAAGAAGTTCAGATGAGATTTTTTTTTTAAGTTAATTAATTTTTAGTTTTCAACATTCACTTCTATAAGTTTTAAATTTTCTCTCCCTCTCTCTCCTTCCCCCTCCCCAAGATGGCATGCAATCTGATATTGGCTCTACACATACATTAGTCATGTTGTATAGAAGAATTAGACCCAATGGGAGGAAGAAAGGAAAAAAAATCAAAACAAAAAAAAGAAACTAGTCTACTTCACTCTGCATTCAGACTTCATAGTTCTTTCTCTGGATGGCATTTTCCATCAGATGGGACTCTGAGGCTGCATTAGATGACTGTGTCCCAGTGGTGCAGAGAGCTTCCACCTGGAAGTGACCTACCAGCTCTGAGCCCATGAGCAAATGACATTCTTCTTCCTAAGTCAGTCGTCTTGGATTCCAAGTTTTCTTTTTTTTTGGTTCAACATCCTTTTGGGCCCTGTGGTGGAGGCAGAGCTCTTTAGCCTCAGGTTCTATTTTATGGGTCTGGAATAGACTGCCCCTGTCTTACTGTTATTATACACTGGGACCTCCTCTTCCCCACCCCATAGTTTACTGCTCTGACTGAATTTCACCAAATCTCTTATTAGAACTCTTATTTAATATGAACTCTTATTTAAAATTCTGAAGGAAGCTGCCTTCTGACAATTTAGTGCCTCCTAACGGAGCAGAGAAATTGAACTAGCAGGTAGAGAGTCACCAAGTTTTCCTTAGAGAATTGTCTTGAGACAGTTTTTTTTTAAATCAGAAACTACAAACTCTATCTCAAATGAGTTAGTATTTGTAAAGCACTTAGCACACAGTGCCTGGCACATAGTAGGTACTTAATAAATGATTGTTCCCTTCCTTCTCACTCACCCCTTGTTAGTATTTGATTTTATTTTTCCTAGATGTCCTCTGAAGCCCGGAAGTGGTGGTGACAGATGAAAGATGACTGAGCCCGATAAATTTTAATGTTGTTTGATGCGTAGAAGTGGCATGTCTCTAAAGGAATCCCAGATGTGTGTGTCAGGGGTGAAAGACAGCTTGGTAGTGCTGTCTGAAGACTAGTTTTCACTCTCTTCTTAAATTACATGCCACTGGTTTTGGGGTCAGATGATTAAACTCCACTGAGCCCAGGACAATAACTATGAGTGTTCACCTAGAGGGGTAGACCTGGAACTATCACCTTCATTGCCTGGTGCAGTCATGGAGCCGCCTTTCCTGATTCTTTCGGAACCTGAGCAGAAAGCACATGAATTGATGAGGTTCTCTGAAACTGCCTAGTGAAGACTGTTCCTAGGGTGGTTTTTGGGGCTGTTATAATTCAACAGCAAGAAGTTAAGCTCGCTTCAGTAGTGTTCATGTCTTAAAGAAGCTTTGTGGCCCATGTGGGGATCTCTCAGAGCCTACAACTTTACCTACATTCCCTAGGTCTTACTCCATTTACTTCCTGTAACTGTCATTCTTTCTGATTAACTAAAGCACCCACGCAGAGTGGGGTTCAAAGGTTGTGCCAATACTGTGTAGGCAAAATATTGTACTTGAAATGCCCATCTTTTCATATTATTTGACAACAAATCTTGGCTGCCATTTTTTTCTGGTACAATTTGTTGTCTTAGCTTTTGGATGAGAATCTTGATTGGAGTTTTCCCAGCAGTTTTTATCACACAGTGAGTTCCTATCCCAGAAGCTGCGGTCTTTGGGTTTGTCAAACAGTAGATAGTTCTGTTTAATTTAATTTCAAGTAAATGTCATAAATATCTTTTGGATTAGCTGATTTTTGTATCAGAATGTTACATATTCAAGGGATCTCATAGTCAGGTACTTGATCTAACAGGGAGGCAACTTGCTTAGAGAAGAATGAGCACAATGGGGAAACTGAGTCAAGAGTACCTTGCCATTATCTTTGTAAAGTGATCCTCTCAACCTTCTCTCAGTAATCTCTATCCATCTGTAAGGATGTGCTAATAAATGTTTAACAAATAGCTTTTGGGGGGGGGTTGTGGAATGGGAGCACACCTCTTTAATTTGCATAATTTACATTTTTGTAATCTGCGTTATTAACACTTTCCCCTTGTTTTTTTAAGTCTAGACAATCAACAGAACAAGGATTCAAGGCTTAAATTGTGCATTTGCCAATTTCCAAGTAAATACACTGAAAATTTAAGAACCTGCTCTAGAGGTGGGTTTGAGCTGGCTCTAGCACACTCTTGTGGCTGACTACATTTTGCACTGGCAAATGTAAAAGGAGTTCTTTGTGAGTAGCTGTTGGCATTTTTCTTTGAAAGAGACTACCGAATTAACATTGTTTTAAACAGTTTAACTTGCATCCTGACTAAGAACAAATAAAATTATAGCTCAAGAAGTCCTGCCTCCTAAAGTAAGCTCTACTGTTTATAATTTTAAGTAGGGTATAGCTGTGTCTGAAGTTAATAGTAATGCCAGTAAATTCACAATAAATGACAGTTATTGAAAACACTCATGTTTTGTGCTTATTAAATGTCTATAAAGTCTTTTGAAAAGCTTTTAGTTTTTTCTTTCTTCCTAGTTGAACAAATATAAAAGTCAATCTTTAAAAATTAATAAAATAATTATATTCTGGAATTTCACTCAGAAAGCAAATCTAAGAAAGTTCACTCATGACCAAAAAGGCACTAGCTAAATTTAGCCCAGATAGCTTAATGTTAAGTATTTTTTAAACTGAGGTTTGTATTTGCAAGTTTGGAGCTTACCTCCTAGTGGTGAAAGATATATAGAAAAAAGGGAGCTGAAAACTGGGTGGAAGAGCTGAAAGGGGTGGAGAACCAGGAGTGCAATGTGGAGAGGAATGTAGCCTAGGCTGGCCTGGACCTTCTTCTTAAAATGAAAATATTGGGAGAAACCAGAGAATTAAAGGGAAAGGCCAGATGGACTGAAGGTACAGTGTAAGAAATAGTCTTGGAGTAGTGTGAACTTCCAGGATGGAGAGGTTTCTATGGCAAGACAGACAAAGTCCTGTGGAGGGAGGGTCAGGAGAGAAGTCTTTGTTTTTCTCATTAAGATCAAACTGTGATGTGAAATTATTGTAATTGATGTCTAAGTTCTTTCATCTGTCTATTCCATTTTTGGTCATCAATGACTTTTAAAAAATAAGATGAGTTAGAGTTTTAATTATATTCCATTTCTTTTTCTCATTTTTATTCTTTCTCTGTCTTTGTTTTCATTTTAATCATAAGTCCATGGTCACAGACAGCTGATTCAGAAATGACTTCCATTGGTGATGAATCATTTCCTGTCTATTACAATGCAATCAATTTCATTTTTTGTGATGCTATTCAATACTCACCATATGTGATACCTTCTAATTCTTTTGTTAAGGCATTTATGATACAGAAGCATGAGGGTTCTGTTTAGTCTATGTGACTCTGACCTCATTCCTTATTCATGATCTAATTTTCTGACGTATTTTTCACCATCTTCACGTATTTTTGTATTAAAGTCACTCAGTATCAAAGTATCTGTCATTTGAATTTAAACTGATCAAGAAGCTTCAGTACTTCCGTATTACTTCGAGGATGATTTCCTCATCCTCATTCATTTTTCAAATGAAAGCTCTTTTCAGACTAATTTCATTACTTTCCCCTTCCCCTATTCTAGTCCACCTAGCCTGCTAGTTTCATATTCGTTTATCACATTCAATCTCCAGCTGACAGCTTTTACATTGTAAAAAGTAACTTAAAGTGAAAAAAAATAAATATTCCCCATGCCTGGAATACTCTCCTTATCTCTTCTACCTCTTAGAGCACTCAATTCTCTTCAAAACTCAATTCAAGTGATGTTTCCTACTATAAGAGACCTTTCAAGTCATCAGTGCAGCTCAATTAATTCTGTATTTATTGGCATTGTTGTGCAGTCCTGTCTGACTCTTGGTGGCCCCATGGATCATACTGTCCATGGGGTTTTCTTGGTAAAGATACTGGAGTGGTTTGCTATTTCCTTCTCCAGTGGATTAAGGTAAACAGATATTAAGTGACTTGCCCAGGGTCACACAGCTTGTAAGTGTCTGAGGTCACATTTGAACTCAGGTCTTCTGACTCCAGGGGCAGTGCTCTATCCATTCTGCCACCTAGCTGCTGACATGTGTTCTGTATTTACTTTCATTGAACATATTGCACCCCCTCCAGGAGAACATAAGCTCCTCAGTTATAAGAACTATTGTATTTTTAAAATTTGTATCCTTAATAGCTAACACAGTGCCTGGCACATAGTAGGTGCTTAGTCAATACTTGTTGATTTTTTTTTTGACTGATTCTACGCCTCTCTCTCTCTCTGTCTCTCTCTCTCCCTCTCTGTCTCTCTCTCTCTCTGTGTCTCTCTCTCTCTCTCCCTCTCTCGATTTTTTCCTTTCTTTCCTTTACTTTGTGGTTTCACCTTCCCACCTCATTGGGAATTCAACACTTTCTTGGCTTTTCTCTTTTAAATCTCATTCTAGTAAAAGGATTGTAAATACATTAACACTAAAGCGTAAGATGGATGTCAACCCAAATTGTCACCTCTCCACTGGGGCATTTCCATTTTTGAAGGAATTCTGGTTAAAGGGATGATGAAGTTGTGAATATCAGAAGTCATCATAGGTATAAGTGGAATAAGTCCTCAGGGGGAGAAGTGGGTTGAAGGGAATAATAGAAGAACTTTCTGGAACTCGGGAAATGTCGATGCTGCCTGTGCACAATGGCAGCTCCTGCTTATCCCTTTTAGGAAAGGGTGAGCTGTGCCCAGAGCTGGGCTGGCGATTAGCCAAGTATGCTAATGAGCCAGGATATAGAAGAATCGAGGATCCTAGGGAAATAAAGCAGGGTGTGATTCAAAGCCAGCAGGAGGAAATCAACATTTAAAGGAAGAGTAATCACAGTTCAAAGTTCAAAGATCTCCACCAGAAATCCTGGGGCAGGGTTAGAAAACACAAGTCCAAGTTTATAAATAGAATTACACAAAAGATCAACATCATTTTTCAGTGATGCTCTCACCCCTATTCAGCTACAGTCAGAGCAGGTTAAGACTTGAAACTCCAAGGCTGCCAACAGCAAAACCTAGGGCGTACTCCTGGACTGCCGGAAAAAGAGTCTGTGGTGGTTGACGTTCTCATGTTGCCTTTTTGGTTTGTTTGTTTGGAGGAGGGGGCTGGTAATAATAAGCCCTGAGCTTTTCACTTGCCTCAGTTACACCAAACTGATTGGTGTACCAAGACTGACCTTTTTAAACAAAGACACTGTAAAGACTGTAAGACAAAAAGGCTAGGTCAAACAAGGTGGGGCTCTGTAAATAGATGGTTGCACGCTTGGGATACAAAGGATTGATGACCACATGCTTCGCTGCTCTCTGAGAAGCAATCACCATTATCTTACAATACAAAGTTTCTGAAGTATTTGAGGAAAGGCAAGTGGAAGAGGTGGAAGTACAGTCATAGGAGAGGGTATTTTAGAGTTAAAAATGATCATAGCTAGAATTTGCATAGCATTTTTAGGTTTGTAAATCATTTTGTATTTTGTATGTATCTCATTTGATTCTCACTATCATCCTTAGAGGTAAGTGCTGTTATTAATCTTGTTTTGCTGATGTGGAAACTGAGGCTCAAAGAAGTGACAGAAAATTATTAATACCAAATGTAACATTAACTGACACTATCCCTTAATCACCCTAACAATGTCATGGATTTCAGTAATGTCTTTTTATTTCAATTCTTAAGATATTTACTCTTAATTGGGTTGAGCTGAACCATACCTTAAGTCTCCCCACATGGAGATTTTATCTTGTAAAGGAATTTAGCTTAAACTGGATCTCAGCTTCTAGTGTCCTTGCCCCCTTCCATTAGGATTCATGGCATGAAGGGCAAAACAGCCAGAATGAAGTGTTTTCTTGCCTCGATTGCCAAAAGCCACTGGGGTCTCATGACCAGGCCTTGCTACCGCATACTGCCTTCCTCTTCTCCCCTCCTTAAAGAACCTATCTTGGGTCTCTTGGTTGGGAAATCCATTGTGCCTGCACTCATGGGACATCCCCCAGGGTGGCAGGTTTGTTACTCTGTTATCTCAATTAAAGACTATTTATTCCTTCACTCCTTGATTTATTTCAGGACTTGACAGAGCTTAACAAGCTTGTCAAGGGTCATACATCTAATAAACATCTGTCTTCCTGACTCCTGGTTTAGCACTCTATGGACTGTGCCACCTGACTTTCTCATAGAAGAAAAATGCCAGATGATATCGAGGTCACTACTGCATGTAGCTTAGGTAGAGTGGAAATTCATGTTATAGAATTAAGCCAACAATCCTGAAGAGATCTCAGAGCAGACTGACAGAAGAGGGAAAAAGGTGACAGTCCCATTTTATTCTGTGATGGTCAGATCCCATTTGTACCACTGTGTTCACTTTCTGATGCTACTAGGATGAGTGGGTAGATACTATCAAGAAACATATTTTCAGCTTAGTATAAAGAAACATTTTGTCATCATTAGAACAACACTAAAAACTGAATCAGTAACCTCAGGGCGCATTCCAGTTCATCTTCTTATTGCTAGAATTCTTCAGAGGCTAGTGATCACTTGTCAGGGAATCGTGTTTATGACAATTCTAATAAGAGTCAGATTAATTGACATCTAAGTTCTCTTCCCATTCCACAATTCCATAATTCTAAAGTGGGTAGGAAAGGTAACTACCTATAATGATTCAATTTCAGATCCCTTAAGAAGAGTCTGCTCCATACTCCTTTTCCCTCCACCCAATTGTTGTTATTCAGTTATGTCTAATTCTTCACCACCCCATTTGGAGCTTTCTTGGGAGAGATACTGGAGTAGTTTGCCATTTCCTTCTCTTGCTCATTTTATAGATGAGGAAACTGAGTCATGCAGAGTTATGTGACTCGCCAAGGGTTAACAGCTAATAATTATCTGAAGCCAAATTTGAACTCAGGATAATGTCTTCCTGACTCCAAGCCTGGTGGTCTATCCACTGGACCATCTAGCTGCCAATATAGTTCTCCAACTGGATAACTAGTGCAAGAATTTCCACAATTAGAAATGACTTTGGTTTGTAGCTTGTTATTTGTCAAAGTGTGAATAATCTGGGGAGTCAGAAAACATTGTCTTATCTATGATATACACATTCATGCAAGTTCATCCCTATTCTTAGGAACTGGCTTTTATGATGGGAAAAAGGAAGATGATAAAAATACTAGATACCCAAAGATGGAAGTACGTATCCTAAGAGGGGGAAAATGGCTTAAAAAGTGAGGATAATAGAGAGGGTAGTTAAAATACATCCATTTTCTTTACAGTTTTGCATAGGGATAACCTTGGACCTACCATTATTGTCTTGTGTCGAAATGAGCATCTTTTGCAACTCAAACCTCATTAACTGTCTCTGACCTATTCCTTCCTCTAAATTTCTCCGCCTGTTTTGCTCCTTACCACAGAAAACTATAAATCCTCTGCTGCAAGGTTCCATCAAAGTACACCCTTTGCTTAATGTTCCTTTCACTTCTCTATGCTTTCCCCTTCATTTTCTACATTGCCTCCCCTTCCTGTTTTAGCTGCTCCTTCTGTATATACCTCTTCCATTTTCTAACTTGTTTATTTTTCTTTTGATCTCATTTCCAAAGTGAAGGAGAACCTTTCTTAGTTAAGTGTGACTCGTGTCAGAATGGACACTCTGGACATCCAATGAACCTGTCACCTTGAGAACCTCTCGGTTCCTTCTGCCTTGTTTGCCCATGTGCAAGTAGTGCTATAGAGCTATCTCTATATATCTGTGTATCTTTATCTCTATCTATATGAAACAATAAGCAAAGTGTGTACTTTGATGGAGTTGTACAGCAGGGGATTTATAGTTTTCTGTGGTAAGGAGCAAAACAATTATATTTGTACACACATATATATATATACAGACATACAGAGAGTGAGAGCACTCCCCTCAAGAATGGCCATCTATATTAGATGTTCAGTTACAGTTACATTCAGTATATATGTTCAGTGTATTTATACATGCACATAGCACATATATATATTTATGGGTATATACACATATGTGTGTGTATATGTATGTATGTATATATGTGTGTGTGTGTATATATATGTGTGTGTGTATATATATATATATATATGGAAAGAGAGAGAGCACTCTACTCAAGAAAGGCCATCTATATTAGATGTTGTTGTTCAGCCCTGTCTGGATCTTCGTGACTCTATTGACGCTTTCTTGGCAAAGACACTGGAGTGATTTGCCATTTCGTTCTCCAGCTCATTTTACAGATGACTTATTGAGGCAAACAGGGTTAAGTGATATGCTCAGGATCACACAGCTAATGTCTGAGGCTGGATCTGAACTCAGGTCTTCTTGAGATAAGGTCAGGTACTCTATCCATTGTGCCACCTAGGTGCCTCATGTGACCTACCCATTTCTTATCATTTCTGTTCAGCTGCTGCAGTAATTATAACAAATATTCAATCTGGCCACTGGAGGAATCCTGCTCTAATATTTCCCTGCTATGTCTTCCCCCTCTTGATTGGAAGAGGAGGTCAGTTATCTGACTGTCCCGTAGATGGTGAGGGAAAGAAGTAGCAGGAAACACTTGAGTAGGATTCTTCATGGCCTAATTGAATATTACAGTGATACATATATTATACAGACACGCATAATAGATGCTTAATAAAGACTTGAATAAATTTGTTGCCATAAAGCAGCCTGCCCATACTCATTAAATAAGTTATTTCTGTTAGATGAATGATATTTTGGGGGCATTTGTAACATTCACCACAGACCTTCTCATTGGATGTCTCAGCAATGTAACTCCAGATCCTTCACAGCTACATCTTGTCTGCAGGATTTTTGTTAAAGAACATGGGCCCAAGGAACATAAATTGGTCTAATTCTCATTTCATTATTCAGCTCTCTTCAAAAAAACAACTTGATTTCCCATTATAGCAGGCTTAGAATTGTGCATGCTTTATTGGTGTGGGAATAGTTTTAAGATTAGAGAAAGTGAGTAGGAGGAAGGAAGAAAAAAAGGAAAATAAAAAGACAGCAAATAGATAATGAGGGAATCATGGAATGGAAAGTCATGCTTCTAATGCAATCAATGTGTGTGTGTGTGTGTGTGTGTGTGTGTGTGTGTGTGTGTGTGTGTGTGTGTTAGACAGTGCACATTTAAAGACATAATCTTATTAATTCCTGTATTATTGATGTAGACTTTATGTCTTCATCAGAAGCCAAGATTGCTTTTAGCAGTGACACACTTTATTGGCAGGTGCTGCGGCAGCTTCCTCTATCTACATGACTTTGCCCATGTACTGCAGAAAAAATACACTCCTAGTTACAAGTTTTGCTTTAGCAACTTCAGCAGTCATTTGCCTAACCCTGCTCCTTTTCTCTTCTCCTCCCTAGTCCCAGGACTGTGATATTGTAGTGCTGAAGGGAACAGCAAAAATTCCAGGTAGCCTATGGCTAGCTGGAGAGCTTCATTATGTCACTGATTCTATGACAGAGCCCCTGCTACAAAGGATATTGCTGAAGAAGTCCATGATACTCTCAGCTGTTTGACTGAGAATTAGACACAGTAAGAGAAAAGTAAATGAGACACATGGTTCTGTAATAGAAGATGGCCTGAAGAGAAATATTTTGACCTAGGAGGGCCTCAAGAAGAAGCAAATCTTGGGCAGCTAGGTGACACTTATTAGCTGTGGGACCCTGGGCAAGTCATTTAACCCCAATTGCCTCCAAAAAAAAAAAAGCAGTAAAACCAAGGCACTATTCTCAGATGAAAGAACCCCTAATATTTGCTAGCAGGAGAACACTTATAATGTGTTGGCTACCCTTCTTCAATCATTCATTCTCCAATACTTTTATTTCCTCCCAAATCTAAAGGACCGGAAGAAAAATTGCTAGGGTTTAACATTGATTTCCTATGACAAAGCAAGAATTAATTGAACCTATTTTTTTGTTGGTAGTGCTAGGAGATTAATTTTTTTGGCACTAGAAACATGTGAATGTATTTTTATGAGTTCATGAAGAAGCAGATTCAATATAGATGTCCCTTAGGGTGACACCAGGCTGTCCTGACAATTGAGTTCTCTCTAAAGCAGACTCAGTTGGAGACTAGAAATTCTGAACTAAGCTGGGCTTTTGGATCTACCTCGGTGTATCAGTCATAGGTTCTCTTTCTCCTTACTTGCACAACAAAAGGAAATAGGATTAAACTATAGCCTAGAGGCAGCGTGAATACTGGGTAGAAAATTGACCTTGGAGTCAAGACTATTTGCCTTGGACATGTAAAGGCATTTTGACTCTGAACACATCATACAATTTCCCAGTACCCAAAGAAGACTGTTTAAGGTTATAAATTGCAAAATAGATGCCAATCTGTTTTGGAAGAGGGAATTTCCTATCTGGGCATAACCTGTATCAATGAAATCCCAGATCTGGATTAAAACAAAATGATTAATTAAGGATTGATATAAAAAAGATTTTCCTTTGCATGAGAAAGTAATACTTTCCCCCTGCCCCAGTGTCTTCTTTTTATTAACCAATAACCAAGGAAGCCACATCGTTTCTTTCTCTGGATGTCTACAGGAACCTATTAGATTAGCATCTATATGGTTATGTGGTATCAGGGGTGTGTATCCCAAGATTCCTTCTAGCTCTAGAAGAACTAGCACATAGCATAATGCCTGGCACATAGTAAGTAATAAAAGTATATTTATTGGTTAAGTTCTATAATAGCTAATTTATCAATAGTTCTATAATAGATAATTTTGTGTCACTCCTCTGGACAGTTCCCCAACTTGTACTCCTGGGGTGATTAGCCAGAAGGATGTTTCTTCTGCCTTGGGTTCTAGGAGTAATTTTATTGGTAACTACTCTTATTACTGTAGTTTACAAGTCTCCTACCAGTGGGCTTCCCATTAAAAGTAAATCGGCAGACACTAGCCTTAAGGCCACATATGACCTTCCAGGTCCTTAAATGAGTCCTTTTGACTGAATCCAAATTTTACAAAACAAATCCTTTTATTTTTATTAATACATTTTTGTTCATTTTTTTATATTTACATTTTATCTTAAAAAGGAATATATTTAAAATACCAAAGAATAAAATAAGTTGCAATGAAATAATCCTCCCTGACTGACCAGAACAATTAGAACATCAGTAAACCATAAGGGTTAAATTGACAGCTGCTGCACTCATTATTTAGTTCTAATTTTTCCCATTTGACTGGCACCACTATTGCACAAGGCTGATTGGTGAGAGTTTATGGGGGTTGAGTATGCCAGTCTGTTATCAGCTTTTGACAATGATTCACTGTGTTTCTGTTCGAAGTGGAATTTGTGAATACTTGCACAGCTTGACAGTGTTTTTAGATTCTGTCTGCTTAACAGCCCATCATGCCAAAGAAAATCAAGAGAACTCTCAAGGAAGAAAACAATTTCTTAATCAGGATTGGGAATTGTAATGTTATCTTGTTTCTGCTAAAGATAAAATGATCTGCTTGCATTGTGATACTTCAATATGAACATTAAAGAAATTCAGTGCTTATCAGCATTATAACACTCATAAAGACCACAAATATTTTAAATTAAAGGGAGAGGCACGAAAGGTTGTATTGCAGAAATTAAAAGATGAAAATCAAAAGCAAAGACCATTCTTTCAAGCAGCAATAAGATAAGTATAAAGTAGCTTATATACTTTGGGGGGAAAAGGGAAGTCATTCAGTGATGTAGTAATTGTGAAAGAATACATTGTCGAAGTTGTAGGATGCTTCAATAATGTTTCAAAGTACAAACAAGTGCCTCTTTCAAGGAGAACTATAACTGATCAGCAGCATGAATTTGCCTTCAACTTAGCAGAACAATTTGTAATACTTCAAAAGCTGATATTTCAATTTCAGTTATATTTCAAAATACTTCAAAATTTATTATGCAAGATAAGTGTTGTGAAGTTGGACTGAATTTGGTAAATTTAGTGAGCATATGTACAGACAGGAAAACATGAAGGGTTTATTGCACAAATAAAAAAGTATTAGCAGATCTAGATGCTCTTATTTCTTTTCATTGTATCTTGCATCAGCAAAATCTCTGTGCTAAAGCTATTATTTAAGTGACACTTTGCAACAAGCTGTAAGTATTGTTACCTCTATTCATGCAAATGCAACCTTGCCTTGCCAGTTTCGTAACATGCTAAAGTTCAAGGATTTTCCATATCATTCTAAAGTGCATTGACTTTTGTAGGGACAGGTGTTAACCAAAATTTTATTTCTGCAAGAACAGATAGTTAAATTTTAGGAAGGACAGAATCAGCAATGTGAATTATTGAAAGAAGACTTTTATAGGAATACTGCCTTTCTGTGTGATGTGTCAAAACAAAACAACTTAAATACTTCTTTGCAAGGTAAAACTAAGTCCATACATAATATGTGGCAAAAAAATCCAAGCATTAAAAAAGCTACCTTTTTTTCAAAACACTTCTTCTTCAAAAGGAAATTTTGAATGAACAATTCACCCAGTTAGCAAAGGTCATTGATAAGCAAGATGGCATATGTGAATTATTTGAGGCAAATACAGCTCTTATGGAGAGTTGTTATTAACTGGAGAATACAATGAAAGTTTCACTGACTTTGAGAATCATGACATCACATTCAAATTAGCATATTAACCTCACCTAGCTGATATCACCAAGGCACCTAAAGAAGTACAGATGGAATTTATTGAGCTCTCAGTAGATGACATTCTAAAGTCGTTATTTGATGCTAAGAAACACCCAATTCAAACGGAAAAATGCAATAAAATAGCCACACTGTCGGCAACGTGCCCAAAAAATGCTTTCTTGCTTTTCAACCACTTAGTGCTTCAATCCACATTCTTCTACCTAACCCAAATCAAGACTCCCTTAAGGACACAAGTGACTGATACTCATCTAGAGGATCAATTGAAACTTTGCGGCTCCATGCTGTAACTAAATATTCAAATGCCTTCCAACAAAAAGCAGACACAACAAAGTCATTAAAAGGTCAGTTAAGTTTAAAATTAACAAAAAGTTTTCATTTTTTTGAAATTATTAAGTACATAGTAGTTAGATTTTTATGAAATAATGAACATTTTAAAGTATATCTAATTGAGTTTCTTGAATGCAGCCTTTTTTGATTACAGCCAAATATTAATGCAGCCTTCCAATATGAAAAGGTTCCCCACCCCTGTACTAGTAGCTCCTGACAAAGGCATTTACTTAAGATAACATGGCAATAATGGCAGTTATAAAACATTCTCCCCATAAACCTTATTTGTTGTTATTCAGTTGTGTCTGACTCTCCATGACCTCATTTGGGGTTTTCCTGGCAGTGATACTGGAATGGTTAGCCATTTTCCTTCCCCACCTCATTTTATAGACAAGAAAATGGAAGCAAACTGGGTGAAGGGACTTGCCAGAAGTCACTACCAGACTTGAACTCAGGAAGATGAGTCTTCCTGATTCCAGGCAAGGCATTCTATCATACCCTGCACCGCCTGGCTGCCCCCTTGTATACAAATATACATGGTATCCACAGAAAGAATGGGCTCAAACTGAAACTGTAAGGGTAATGAGGCACATGTGTAGACTATGATTGAAATGAATCACGTGTATGGACTCTGAAGTCAATGAGCCACATGGGTAGATACTTGTAGGGCAAAGTAGGGAGGAGGGAAGGGAATAATAAGGGAATATAGTACCTACTATATGCCAGCACCGTACTAAACAGTTTAAAAATATCATCATTTTATCCTCACAACAACTTTGAGAAGTAGGTGCTTTTATTATTTACATTTTACAGTTGAGGAAACTGAGGCAGAGATGTGGCAAGTGACTTACTTGTCCAGAGTCACACATGTAAGTGCCTAAGGCCAGATTTAAATTCAGGTCTTTTTGACTCCAGGCCCAGAACTCTACCCACTACTCTACCTAGCCACCTGTTGCAAATACAATTCACAACTCCTAGTACTTCACGGTCTGGAAACCCTTCCTTTGTAGACTTCTCACACGGCTTCTCTTGCGTACAGCGTCTCTCCTAGGTGGGGTGCTTAGGTGGGCTCCCAGCGTCTCTTCTTTATAGCTTGACTCTTGATTTAATAGAGATCCTTGAAGCTGCTTCCCTTGTATCTGAGTCTGTCTGGAATGTGTTATCTCTGTTCCCCACTGAATGCAATGTCTCCTACTGGTCTAGCAGCACTCTCAAAGTTAGATGCCTCATGGGAGAGAGGGGAAAACAGAAATACTTGTCAACTAGCCACATTTGAGGATTATCAAGATCTGAAAACAGCTCTGGAGTTTGTGGCTGTTACTGGAGATTTATTAAGAACTGTGCTATCATTACAAATCTTTTCATTTGTAGTTTCAGAACCATAACCGGAAGTGTAGGATGGGGGCAAATCAGCCTGATGGCATCTTTTGAAGATTGTTGGGACCGAAAGTATAAGCAAGTTTTAAAGGATTTGGTTTACTTCTTTCATAGTCATCAGCATTAGCTTTAGATGAACTAGGAAAACCTATTGACCATCCTGAAATTTGGGCCAGTAAAATGATGATTCTTACAAACCTATCATATCTACAGCAAGGGACGCAGGAACATTAACCTGAGAAACTCCTTTTGGAATTTTAGACATCTTCTTTGCCCTGATTGTCAGTGGATGATTGACAGTAAACTCAGATATAGAATAAAAAGATATATGTAAAAAAAAAAGTGTATGTGTTTGGGAAAGGAGAGCAAAGGAGAATGATCAGGAAATCAGGCTTAGCTTTCCAGTTGAAAAAATGGCAGAAGTTAGAATTCTGTCTCACAGCATTCGGATATAATGAATCCTACAGAGTGTATAAAAATGTAGCTAGCACAGTCTAAAGTCCTCTGTTCTGTGGTGATAAATGTACTCTATGATGACATTGGATATCTGAGCCAAGAGAAAATTTTGGATCTTCCACGGATGAGGTACTGCTGGCCTTAGATAACAGCAGATCATATGCAAAAGTGTGAGACTTGTGCTCCTTTGTACAAAGGAAACTGCTTACCTGGAGAGCATAAGCAGCCGTGAACCTTTGGAGATGATAAGGATAAGCTCCTTGTTTCTGCCTGAGGAGAAAAACATTATAAGCAACATACTATTGTAACACCTCTGCCTACTCAGTTTGGATGGTTCCCTGAAGGACAAGTTTCTGTTTACTGAATTGCCATAATCTTAAGGGCATATGACACCTTGTTGGCTGAGAGGTCTCTGAACCTCTGAGTGGTACATGAGGGAGGTGTGACTTCAGATTTTGACAAAGTCAGTCTAAAAAGACAAATGAGGACTTTTGAATGGCAGAATGGGTGTCTCCCTGGAGCCATGAACATGTGGAGAAGCAGGGTTTCATCATGTCCCTGATTTTCATTGCTTGGTTCTCTCAGTCACTGAAGCCACATCTTCCTTCTGTACTCGTTATGTCCATGTACAGTTTCAGAGGGCTCAGAGGTCTCTCAACCAATCAGGTATCCCTTATACATGCTGACAAATCCTTCCGGTAATGATATGTAGTCCTATCTATCAGGAACCAGAAAGTTTACAGAGTACCAAAGGTGCTACAGGAGAATTATTTCTTTTTATTGCTCTTTCAAGATTCTCTTGATCAGGATCAATATTTTGAAAATGAACTATTCAAGAAGGTGTTGGCCTGGCCGCAACTCAATACATAGGGTATGGGGACATTTATAACCTAGCCCTCAGTATGGTTTCCTAAGGGTTTTCATCTTTATTTGTTTCATTGGAGTCATCCTAGAGCAGCTGTATAAGCCCTGTGTGGCCCCAGGAATTTCCTCCTCAATGGTGACACATCTTAAAAGTCATCTGTTGTTTGTCCTTGCTTCTGGAAGAGGATCATGACATCAGGGAGGTGATGCCATGACATATAAGTGAATTGGATTTAAGTGAGGGAGGGCTGTGCAAAGTCACCAGCCTCACTTTCTCTTCTGAAGTCCTCTGAGTCCCGTAGTAAGATATAGATCAGAATGACCAGAGATTTGCCAAAAGGTTGTTTGCAATTGCTATGAACTCTCAGTTTTCCATTTGGTTCTTTTTTAATTGTATTTTATTTTTTCCAATTACATGTAGAGACAAATTTTAACTTTTTAAAAAAATTTTCTCCCTCTCTTCTTTACCTTCCCCACTCCTAAGACTGTAAGTAATTCAATGTAGCTTTTGTATATATATGTATATAATATATATATGCAAACATTTTCATATTAGTTATTCCATTTGCTTCTAATAACTTTTGGATTTGAGGCTGGTATCAACTTGGTGGATTTTTTCTTGAGGTTTATCTCTTAAGGAGTAAGGTATTTGTTAACATAATAGTAGAACAAATATAAATAAACTGGCAGCCAAATTTTCATGTTACAACCTTTGCCTTTGGGGATTTCAGAGCCATGAGATTGCTGTTAGGCTGAGTTATCTCCCTTGGTTCCTTTCATTGGTCCATACTTGCACACGGAGATTCATAAAATTTTAGCCCTTTTAGTATGTAAGGAGAGTTTATAATCTACCCCAGTAATATAGTAAGAACATTTTAAAAAAATCTACAAACCAGTTACTGACTTTTGAAAACTGTCTATGGGCTTCTCTCTTTGGCTCTTTGCCTTTTGACCATTTCATGTCTCCTTAGCATCTGCCTCCACTAGAGGGCAGATAAGGGGGGAAAAAGGAAATTTCTAAACAAAAGATTTTATAGGAAAAGAGGGTAAAGTGAGAGCTCTATACTTTTGTCATCCCTTCAACTTTTGTGCCCCACCATTCTGTAGCAGAGATTCTTAACCTTGGTTCTGTAACTTTTGATTTTAGTTTTCTAACTTGTTACCTGCATTTGATTATAATGGTTTCCTTTGTATTTTAGCTTAATTTATTTAAAAAAATATTATTCTGAGGAGTCCATAGACTTCATTAGACTTCTCCATGACACAGGAAAAAAGGTTAAGAACCCCTTTTTTAATGAATCCCATACATTAATCCTAACAAAAAGATGGCTGTGTTCAGTTTTGAAGTAACTCCCCACACAAGCTCTCTGGCTAGTTTTTCAGAGTCTGAAAATCCAGTTCCAGAATCAACTGAGTCTCATTTAAATACTGGAATGGAATTTTCCAGCATGATCTGGCTAGTTCTTCTAAGTCAACACTGTTAAGTGGGTGATCTCAGAACACTACCATTTACGTCCTTTCTGACATACTGCTTTTCTATTTTTGGACTCCAGCACAGCAGCAATATATGATTTTCCCCTCCCCTCCCACCCCAGGAACTTAAGAATGTCCTATCTTCCCATTCCTTTAACCCTGTACTCAAAGAATGCATTAAAATAACATTCAATTAATACTGTCTAGTAGAAGTACCAACACAACTATTTTTCTTTTGTCACAGCAAAGTTATGTTAAGCCCTTGGTAGTGTCTCTATAGATGGGAATGGGGGATGTCAGGGAACAGAGAAAGTAGGAGAAGCTGATATACATTTTCTCTTGATATTAGTCTTATTATGTTTTTTCACCTGCAAGTAAATTCCTCAAAGTCAAGAGGTCAATAACTTATATAATGCTTAGCTATATAGGTGGAAACTTTCTTAATATTTTTCTGGGTCCTGTCCAGAAATGCATACCACACACATTAACCAGAGAACTGAAAGGAAGTAGCTAGGATCTTGAAAAATAAAAACTGGTGTGATGTGAGATGCAGTGCTAAACAGGGTGCCTTTAGTGTAGCAGAAGTTGATTGGGTATCCCTGATTAATCTGGTCCATCCAAACAGGTAGCAGAGACTAGGAAGTGTGAGGTCTTGTTTCTTTCAGATTCTTAGTGATTTCATTCACAGCTTGTAAAGGGTATGTGAATCCTTGAATGGTTCACACCTTGAAAGCCATTCCCCCTTTTCAGATTTTGATGGGCCAGCAGAAAGGAATTGTAAAGAATTCATGATGTTTTACTTCTTTAGGAGACAGAAAGGAGTGTCTCAATCAATTTGATGGAGAGAGACAAGAAAGACAAGGGGGAGGGGCTTGTATTAAATATTTATTGACTGCTAAGTTCGCATCCAGAAGTATCCAGAATAAAAACTGAACACTTCACATTTGCTGGGATCCTCTGGAGAGATTCTCCACCCAGGACTGTATACCTTAGATTAGAGACCTAAATTTGGGAGATTTACTATCTCAGAAGGAAATCTGGGCCCTACAAGAGCTTCTCAGACCCCAAGGAGTTTTCCCCAAAGGGATTTAGGACCTTCAGTTGACTGGAAATCACCGGCTCACCCTTAATTGAGAAGATAATGGATATGGCTTGGTGCTCACAAGCCAGCTCCAAGTGGGAAGGGTACTGAGCTTTGCTGTGTCACTCTTCTGTTAAGGGCCCCTATCTTCTATGGACCCACAGAGTGGTGTTTAATCATTGAGTACCTGAAAAAGGAAAAGAAAATCATGATTTTTATCTCATAAGAAAAACTTAGTTCCAATAATTAATCATACAGGATTAAGGACCTGGAATCTCTTGAACATTATCCCCTTACCCACTGATGAGAAACCAGACCATTTAGAATGAAAACTATCTCACAATTCTATCAATTCATAAGACGATTCCTACTGCGGTCTGGACAAAATTTTCTAAGTGTCCCTTTCTACACAGGGCATACCAAAATTTCTTTTTGAGTCTTTGTACCATATGTAATCCTCTTTGCAGTTTAGACAAATATCTGAGGTCCCTATTCCAAAGAACACATGAAATTTCCTCCAATGGATCCCTGCTAGTGCAAGGACGCTTTTATTAGAATTCCAGACTCACCTAATAATTGGACAATAGGTTCAGTTAGTCACAATAGAAACACAATCAAATAAGCCTTGAATAAGAATGAGACTTTCAAGAAAAGGGTTTAGATACTAATCCATATCATGTTTAATATAGATCCCTACAATATACTTAATATAGCCCTACAAATAAGGCAAGAATTCTAGGGCTGCTTAAAAGTAAAAAAGAAAAAATATGAACATTTATGACCTAGCATAATCTATCTGACTTAGACAAACTGCTAGGCATCAGTATTTTAGGGAAGCAAACGCCATACTTCTCAAATGAATTCTTTCTTCAAAAGTCTCTTCTACATGTCCCTATTTCTCCATTCCTTCTGGTGCCATCTTAGTTTAGGTTTTCATTATGTTAATAACTGCAGATTATATTTGTGTAATGTCTTACAAGCTACAAAGTGCTTGTATTATCCCATTTGGTCCTCATAATAACCCTGTGGAAAAGGCAAGGTAGCTCTCATCTTCACTTCCTAGATGAGAAAACTGAGACTTTCAATGATTCTCTATTGTCTACAGGATAAGGTTAAAACTCTTTAGCCTGGCATCCAAAGCCAGGCTATAATTTGTCCCCACTTTGTCCATCAATTTTATTTCCCAATTAGACTAATCTGTAATTTTTTTTCACTATTCCCTAAACTATCTTTATTGTTTCCTGACTCCTACAGTTTTCCCAATTGAAATCCTCTCCAGTATTCAAATAGCCCCCTATCTACAATGTCTAGTTAAAGTTCTACCTCCTTCACAAGGCTGTATCCAAACACTCAAGGCCACTTTGATCTCCCCTTTCTTTAAACTTCCTTGGCTTTGAGAGACCACTCAGATGATCCCACAGGGGCAAGGGCACTCTTCTTTATCATGTACTCAGACAATTTTTCAAGATTGATGCTCAGGAATTCCATATTTCACCTTGGCATTGCAGCGTCCAACCATTTCTAGTTTTTGTCTCTTGGTAACATGGGACAAGTTTGTGCCAGCCCTCTCATTGGTGACCATTCTCTCAGATACAGAATCTTCTTCTACCAGTTTTGCTCTAGGGACACGGCTGACACAGTACTTGAAAGCTGCCCAGGACCTCTAGAACTTTCAAACTTTTAGCCCCCTCTATCCACCATGGAATAACGACCTAAGATTCAGAAAGAACAGAAAGAATTAGAAATTGAAAGCTAATTAGAGTAAGGAGATAGAAAGAGAGCCTCCAGATGGCCTCAATTAACTGAAATCTCAGCCCAAACAAATTATATTTCAGTATATTGAAAAATTTTGTGGATGAGATTGAGGAATTGTGGAAAATAGAATTGGAGATAGGCAAATGTTTTAGTTTTTCAAAAGGGGAGAAAGTGGTTTCTTTGAAATATAAGTCAGTGAACTAGGTGAATTAATGAAAAAAAAATTATTTAGTGTTTACTTTGTGCCAAACACTGTGCTGATCATTGAAGGCACAAATACAAAATCCTCAAGAAATTTATATTCCCTCTTTAGTCTGGCTTCCAGCTTCATCATCAGCCAAAACTGCTCTTTCCAAAGTAATTGATAGTGATTTCTTAATTATAAAATCTTATGACCTTTTCTTCAATCATCATTGGCCATCTCTCTACGGCTATTGCTATTGCTCCTTTTGGACTGTCTTTCTTCTCTATGTTTTTGTGACACTGCTGTCTTGGTTCTCTTTTTATCTATCTGATGATTCTCTCCGGTTCGTTTGCCAGATCTTCATCCATGCTCACCAATTATGAGTGTTCCCCAAAGTTCTTTCCTGGCTCCTCCTCTTTTCTTACCTACTCACTTGGTGATTTCATCAGTTCCCATTGATTCAATTATCATCTCTATGTAGATGATTCCTAGAGCTATATAATTAGCCTTTGTCTCTCTGCTGTCCCACATTATCAGCTGCCTTTTCCTATTGGCAGTTTCCAACTGAAAGTCCCATGGGCATCTCAACTGCAACATATTCAAAACAAAAGCCATCATGTTTCCCCTTAATTCCACACATATTTTTAATATCCATAAAATGGTCAAGGACATCATAGTCCTTCCAACACCTATGTTTGTACCCTTAGTGTCATCCTCATCCCCTTACTTTCACTCACCTCACCTATCTAGTTCATTTTCAAATCTTGTCATTTCTTATGCAGCAAATATCTCTGTGGCTGGCACAACCTCAGAGTTCTGTTCTACTCTACACTCTCCCTAGACAGCAAGGTGGTACAGCAGGGAAGACCACTTGGCTTGGAATCAGGAAGACTCATCTTCCTGAATTCAAAACCAGCCTCAGACACTTACTAGCTGTGTAGCCCTGGGCCTGTCACTTAACCCTGTCTGCCTCAGTTCCTCACCTTTAAAATGAGCTGGAGAAGGAAATGGCAAACCACTCCAGTATCTGTGTCAAGAAAAGCCCCACAAGGGATCCCAGAGAATTGAACACAGCTGAACAACAACAACTACGCACTCCCCATTTCTAATCAATTGCTAAGTCCTGTCAATTCTAAACCTACAACATCTCTTGCATCTGTTCCATTTCTCCATTAACAGAATCACTACATTGCAACGCTTACATTAGTCATGTAAATCAACCCACTAAGGCGTTAGACCAAAGGTAGCATGATATAGGGAACAGGCAGCAAGAGAACCAGGAAGATAATTCAAGTCCAGTGTCTAAAATACTGAGTACTTGGGTAATCATTTAAGTTTTTAGGGCTCCAGGAATTTACAGAGGATATGATGCTTTGTATTGGTAGAGAAAGTTCCTCACCAGTAGTTCCATATACTGATGAAATAACAGATCTAGTTAAAAAAAGAAGAAATAGGCCAAAGCCAAAAGAACTTTAATTTAAAAATGAATATTAATAACGGCTGACATTTTATATAACACTTTATTGCAAAGCTCATTAATTCATTCCTAAAGTACCTTTTTTTGACCATGTAGTAGGAGCAATATCTGAACTCATCCAACTGCTATGTCAGACTAGTTTTTCCTCTTTGATGCATGTATTTGTTGAACATACTTCTCTTGCTGTGGTTAAATAAATCTCCTTTGGTTAACTTTTGAATGGCCAATATATATCTCTTATCATTCCACTACTAAGCATAAACTATGAGATAGGGTGCACGGTGGGGAGAAGGAAAGGGAGTGATCAATCTTAAAAGTTTATACATGTTTTTTGAGATCTGGTTGTTAAAATATTTACCAGCATGCACCTAGCCCAGAATAATTTTTATTCAGTAGGATTAGAAAGGAATGATATTCTTGATGTAGAAGATGGACAGTGCAAAGGAAGGTAGGTTCCATGCTTCTGGTGGTGCTTTTGGTGCTTTAGAGAGAATGGTTACTGACTAGTAGGTATCCCCCACCCCTGAACAATTAGAGAGTAAACTGTTGGATTGTCATTTAAGGAGAGATTGATGTGAATATGTTCTGTATCATGAAAACTCTATCTTGAAAAAGAATTGGTTAAATTTGTATAATTTCTTGTATTTGGGGTTGATAGTGCTCTCCAGGATCACCATCTTGTGGCCTTGGGTCTGGGTCAGTGCCCATTTTCTCTATCTCTTTAGACTTTAATTTTGGGATAGTTTTAAAAACTGTGCTTAAGCAATTACTTGAGACTTTCTGTGTAATATTTTGGTGGTCACTGGGAGCTGTGCCACATGGACTTTGTTGAAAGATTGTCGTTGTTCAGTTATACCTGATTCTGTCTCATCATTTCCTCATTTACAGATGAGGAAACTGAGGCAAACAGGGTTAAGTGACTTGCCCAGGGTCATACAGCAAGTAAGTGTCTGAGGATAGATTTGGATTCAGAAAGATGAGTCTTCCTGACTTCAGGTTCAGCATTCTATCCACTGTGCCACCTAGGTGTCCTGTTAAAAGGCACTTGAAAGAAAATTGCTTGATTTTCCCTAAAGGAGCCTAGTGACTTTTCTGAAATTGGGATATGAACAGATGTGCCAATTGCACCTCAGTTTATTTGTTGGGGGTAGAGGGAGAGTCATCAATTTAAAAGATTTAAAAGGCAAGACTATTTCCATTCATACAGTGAACTATGAGATAAGCTTTCTATGTGTGTGTCTCTGTGCCTCTGTCCTTCATCGTCCTCCTACCCACTGTCCCTTTCTCTCTCTCCCTTTCTCTTTCCCTCCTTCCCTCTCTCTCTCTGCTTCTCTCCCCAGTTCCCCTCTTCCTCTCTCTAGTTTTCTTACTTTCCCTTTTTCTCCCCTCCTTCCTTCTCGCTGTTTCTCTCCCCCCTTCCTCTTGCTCTCTCTTTCTTTCTCTCTCTCCCTCTCTTACTTTCCCTTTCTCTCCCTTCCTTCCTTCTCTCTCTTTTCTCTTTTTTCCTCCTCCTTCTCCTCCCCTTTTCCTCCTTTCTCCCTTCCTCCCCTCCTCATTTCCAAGGAGGGCCCCTGCAGAGCTCGGCCCACAAGCACTCTTCTCCACACTGACAAAAATATTACTACTTATGCATGACAGATAGAGCACACATAGTGGCCCAGAGGAAGCCCTGCCTTGTTTTTGCGTCTCTGCCTCTAGAGTCAAACCCCAGCAGTGGCAGCACCCTTTGTACTTCTGCCTCAGCAGAAGTGCAAGCTTGTGGTAGAGAGGAGCAGAATCAGGCCCATGGCATGGGGTGGGAGACAGGCCCCAGCAGTGGTTGTACAGGTCTGTGGTGATGCCTTGCCTTGGCAGAAGGAGGCTGAGTTAGGCCCTGGTCTACAGGCCCAGAGTCATGTCCCAGAAGTGCAGTTGCCCTGAGCTGTGACAGTGCTCAGGCCCTACAACAGGGGATTATTAACTGACCTTAGCAGAGTGGACAGCAGCTGTGGGCCACGGTGGCAGTGGCAATGGACAGTGGCACTAGCCCCAATAGCAGCAGCTGGAAATACAGATTTGTGGGCCCCAGCAGAGGGGGTGGGGCATGGGCAGTGGCAAAAAGTAAGTTTACTGCAGCTCTTTCCTTACTGAAATTTAGAACTAATAGAACCTTCCCACATTGCTGTCACTGCCTTGCCTGGGAGGACCAGGGGTGTCATTTTTGGGAGGGGATTTGCTTTCTGGCAACAAACAGAAGTGAAAGGACCCACCCAACCCTCACAGAAGAAAGATGGTGTTAGTCTTTCAAAGGCCTAGAAAGAAGCAGAGGCTTGTTCTTATCTCTCCCCCCACCATCATAGGCTTCTCAGGGAGGGCGAAGTCCTGGCTAGTGGGCCAGGGAACACTAAATGGAGCAGCGGTAGAGGGCAGCTCTCCCTGCCTCATGATGAAGGTTAGTGTCTAGGCAGGAAGGATCATCATCTTCAGAGCTCCTGATCTTACCCCTACTCACTGTGAACCGCAGTGATTTGGCACCACTACCTGGACCAAATCATTTCAATCCAGAACTCAGTCCTTCCAAGGTGTATATCTGTGTGTATTGGGAGGGAGCTTGGAATTTCTGGTCTTTATTTTCCCATATTCAGTCACTGCTTTAGGGTGCTATTTTATTGTTTTTGTTATCTTTCTGTCTTAGCTCTTCTTGTCCTCTTTCAGAGATGCTTATATCTAGCTTCTTACATCTCCAAGGTTAGGACTGACCAGAATTAGCCCTTAAGTCATTTTAGGGTTGGAAGTTTCTTAAGAACCTTACTGGGATATATTCCAAGTCTTCTTCCAACTCCACACGTCATGCAATCAGCTTAGTTTTCCTTAAAAGGTATGGAAACTGTCCTTGATATTTTACTGGTTCAGGGGACTAAGGATTTGGGCCTTTGATATTCTTTTCTGGCCTGAATATAAAACAGCCACAAGGAACTCTGGTCTCTCTCAGATGCTTGGTTGATGGACCATCAAGGGAAACTCAGAAGTAGAGAAGCTTTGCTCAAGTAAATCAACTCACAGTGTACTTAATGCATTGTCAACAACTAGACAGTACAGCACATAGAGTGCCAGGTCTGGAATTAGGAGGACCTGAGTTCAAATCCAGATTCAGACACTTACTAGCTGTATAAACCTGGACAAGTAGTTTAACTGCTGTCTGCCTTAGTTTCCTCATCTGTAAAATGGTGATAATAATAGCACCTACCTCCTAAGTTTGTTATGAAGATCAAATGAGATAATAATGATAAAGTACTTTATTATGTAGCATATTATATGTATTACATATGATGTGTATCATATATTACTATATATAATATACAAACTATGCATAACTGTTTTATACATTACATATAATTTTATATTTTATAATTTTATTTATAATTTTTTATAATTTACATCATATAATTATAAAATAAATTTTATGATTTAAAATTTATTTGTAATTTTATAATTATGCACAATATATCTATTATATCTATTATTATATAGCACAGTGCTTGGCACATAGTAAGCACTTCGTAGATGTTAGTTATTATTATTGTTTTTTAATACCCTTTGGCTGCTATGCTTAAGTAAATCTAATTTTATGTGCTGAATGGACTAAAATTGTTTTGTTTTATTCCAGTATTGAACACAAACCAACACCTAACTTCTACTCAGTAAACTCCAGTGTCTCCTTGGTACCTCTAGGAGCAAACATAAGCCCGTCTGTTTGCCATTTATAGCTCCTCCTTGGTAAATTCCAATTTACCTTTCCAGCCTTGTTACACATCACTTCTTTCCATGTATTCTACGATCTAACCAAATAGGTTGCTTTGATGTTTTTTATGCAATCCATCTCCATAGTCCTTATACATGGGACCTACACTAATGATTGATGGCCAGCTTTCTGGTGATAAATGTATCTGTGCTTAGCTAGGGTTGGTTCCCAGACTGCAGTTTCACTGACAGTCACCAGAACTATCCTGAAGTTTTTTTCAAGTGCAGCAGTCTGCACTCCATCGGGCACAGTCTTGTGACCTTGGGTCACTCCAACTCTAAGATGAGTCATCAGAGTAGCATAATAGAAGAAGTGGTATTTTTAAGTAAATGGAAAAATTTAAATGGCTACGTAATCAAGCTTTGAAAGGCAAAGATAAAACAGAGATTCCTAACCTTTATGGAGACGCCCTAAACTATAATTTATTTGTCTTTTTGGTTTCCTCTATCCATACCCTGTATTAGTCACTGCCCCATCTGCAATTGTCTAAACGAACACATATACAGATTAAAGTGGATTCTATATTAGAGCTCACTCATGAGTTGGCTCAGTATATACTTTAGCTTCAGAAGATCTATGATTTCAGTCCATGTTGATACTCCCATCTCCACATCTCCACTAATGTAGACTGTAACTCCAACATATTTTAGAAGACAATTTCCTAAATTGCTATGGTTGAAAAAATAAATTCGCTAGGTTCATACTTGATAGGATCATAAAGCTGGAAGCTGAAACAACTAGATTTAGAAGCTCAGAGTCCATCTAGCTCAATTTCTTCATTTTACAAATGAAGAAATTTGGAGGTTATGTGACCTATCCAAGGTCACATAGTAAGAATCAGAGGTGAGATTTGAATTCAGATCCTCTGACTCTAGTCAATGACCTTTCCATCACTCCACACTAATCATTCCAGCTTGGTAGGGCCTATTAAGGTTCACTCTGCTGGCAAAGTCTTCAAGAACTCAGGGGCACCTCCACACCCAAATAAAGGATTGAAAAATGACTTTATTGGAGCATTTTACATGTGACATATTTGCAAATAGAGTATATTCTCTGTTATTCATTTTGAGAGAGGGATGAACAGTTCCAAAAATAGATTTTATAATACAAAAATATTTTTGACTTTTAGAATACACTTTATACTTTTTTGGGGAAGAGGAGACAAAATTATCATTTAAAAAATTATCTTTAAATGCCTGAGCACATACCATCTTGGTTAATTGACAGAACTCTGAAGTTTTCTTGGCAGTGGGTAAAAGCTGACCTATGCTAAAATATATATACATAATAAATAATACACAAATATAAAATATATAGAAATACATATATATATGCCTGGATAATTGAAATTTGGTAATGCCAATACTTTAAAAAGTTGAGATTTCAACCATGTAGATACTACTTCCAGATTGATATTCTCTAATCTATTAGAAGGTATTCTACAGTTGCTGTGGAGAAAATATTCATCACCCTGTGACTGATCTATTAATGGAATCTCTCTGAATTTAGCTAGGCTGATCTATGAATGACAGGATGATCCCTGTCAACAGACTCAAACTCAAAACCTTTCCAGTTTGGTGGACTTGTCTGAGTTTGGAATTTGGTGGTATAGCCTTTGAGATCTTGGTGTCATCTCAGCGCTACAAAGAGGCAACAGAGTAGAACTTTGGTGGAGGTTATTTAATAATAAATAGGGAAGGAAGTACTATAATTTTAATTAATTTTAACTTCTTAAATTATTGCATTCTTAACATTTTTTCCAGGTCAATTCTTTTAAATTGTAGAAAACATACATTTTCTTCTTATTTTTAAAAAACTATTTTGACTTTGTCCTAATATTTCTTGTTGTCTTATGGAATCATTGAATTCTGTTTGTTCTGTTTTTGAGGAAGTCTACTATTTGCATATGGTTTTTAATACTTCTGGTTGTTTGCTGTTTATTTTTCTTTCAATTTTTCCTTCTCAAAATTTTATTTTTTAATCTCATTTAGTTTCTAATTAATTTTTTATTTTGTTTCATTTCTTCCAGATTCTATTGAAATCCTTGTGGCCTGGCCATTTTTTTTCTTCTGAGACTCTGCTTATGGTAGTCTAGGGTTATTCTTTTCTTTAGGGTTTACCTCACAGGCTTCTCTTACATCAGTGGTGTCAAATTCAAATAGAAATAGAGGGTCACTGAACCATATAGAAGGATCCTTGAGGGGGTTCATATTGACTTAGAAAGTCACATACTAACATTTTCTATATTAAATTTAATTTTTTAATTTTGTTAGATATTTCTCAATTACATTTTAATCTGGTTCAGCACTGGGGAGTGTTGACTGGGGCTTCCTGTTTTTACATCATTGTATCTCTTTAATGTGTTTGGTGTCTTCTGTTTACTCATATTTTATGCATCAGTTTTTGGATTGGGATTTTGTGTCTGGACCAGTCTCTTCTGGCATTACTGAATGGGTAGCATAGACTTTGTTTGGTCCTGTCCCCTTTGTGACCTAGATGCTGCTGATATGGATGGGGTGATTGGTATTACGTTTCATTTTCTGCCTTAACACCTTGCTTCTGTGCTGGAAAACTTACTAGCAGGTTATTCTAGTAGTACTACAGAAAAGTGATAACAATTCGACCTCGATTGGTTGTGATGTGAGTCTCCTGGTGGCCTGCTACAGGTTTAGACCTTGCCTGGCATCTTTCTCCTTTTCTTTGAAAGATCCTCGTTCAGGAGTTGTTTCTGTAGAGACAGTTGAAAAGTTTAGCTTCAGGGACCAAGGAGCTTATGAGAAATCTTTTCCTGAGTTCCCACTGCCTGCAGGTTGCTTTCTCCAATTCCTAACTCAGTGAGGAAGGGGAGTTTTATTTTATATTATTTTTATTTGTTAAGTATACTTTTTATACTTCAATTATTAAAGTAGTATTTTATCATTTGCAAATTCCTGTTACTTTTTTTTTAAGGAATAAAATTCAGACCTGCTGGACTAAATCACAGTTAGGCTTACTTTACTACTTGATTGAAACTATTCTGTCCAGGATTACCAATGTGAAAAAGAACGCTTACTCTAAACTCAAAGGATCTAGGTTAAAATCCAGCTTCTGATGGATTTCAACTTCTACCTGGGCAACCTTGTGTCTCTGAGGACCTTTACAACTCTAAACCCATCATCCACTTGTTCTGTGATGCCCTATATTAAATCAAATGGTCTTGGGGCAACTAGGTGGTGCAGTAGATAAAGCACCAGCCCTGAAGCCAAGAGCACCCAAATTCAAATCTCGACCTCAGATACTTACTAGCTGTGTGAACCTAGGCAAGTCACTTAACCCTGATCACCTCAGGGAAAAAAAATAAACCTAATGGTCATTTTTGAGTCCTCCGCTCCCTTGACCTTTCTGCAGCTTTTGACACAGCTAGCCACCTTCTCTTTCTGAACAGTCTTTTCTCCCTTGGATTTTTTAGCTCTCCTAGTTTTTCCCACTGCCTGATTATTTCTTGCTAGGCTTCTTTGTTTGTTCATCATACATCTTTTGTACCCTAAATGTGGATTACCCCGGAAGGGCCTGTTCTGAGCCTTCTCTCTTTACACCTGTTCTCTTTGTGATCTCCTTGGCTTTCAGATTGTCATTTCTATGTAGAAGACTTCCAGTGTATAGTTATCCCTTCCATATCTCGACTTTCCTCATCATGGTTTTGATATATCATGGATTGGCATGAAAAATTAAGTGGGAATTTTGAGGAGTTTTATAGAAGCCACAAATGACACACAAAGGTCAGAAGACAACATAGAAAAAGTTTAGAAACTCAGAAATGCATAAAATATATGTATAGTATTGTATAATATCAATATACTTTATCTTTTAGTTCCATAATGAATGGTATGAAGGAAGAGCCAAAACTTTTTACTTGGATTTTCCAGATTGCTGGGGCACTGTGGCCCTAATTCCTGCAATATATGTGTATACATTTAGTTCTCATTTCTCTCCTAACATCCCAGTCCCATCTACTTCAAATGCAATATGTTGCCCTTCCCATCTCCTCTCCAATCTGCTCTTTCCCCTTTTCTCTCCTCACAGGGCTACCCTGGTTTTGCCTTTCTGGCATTTGCCAGGACTATGGTAATAGCTTCTGACTGATCTCTCTGCTTTCAGTTCCCTCTCTAATCCATTCTTTACCTAGAGCCAAAAAAAATCTTCCTAATAAGCTATAGATCTGATCATGTCACTCCTCTGCTCAGAAACCTTCAATAACTCCCTAGTACTCCTAGAATAAAATAGAAATGCCTCAGCCTAGCTTCTAAGCCCCTTCACAATATCATTATTTTACCTCCTTCCTCATCATATACTCTACATTTTAGCCAAACTAGATGACCAGCTTTTCCCTGAACTTGAAATGACACCTTCACACCTTTGCACCTGGAATGCACTCTCTCATCTTGGTCTTTCTCAATTCTTATCTTCCTTCAAGGCTCAGATTAAATGTCACCTTCTCATGAGAGCATCCAGATCCCTCCACTTGTTAATGCTTTTCCTCCTTCTTAAGTTATCTTTTAAAATGACTCATATATACATGCTATATCCCTTCCTTTAGAATATAAGCTCCTTGAGGCAGGGATGTTTTCCTTTTATCTTTCTATCTCTGGCATCTATCACAGTGCCTGGAACATAGTGGGCAATTTAATCAATATTTGTTGAATTGAATTGAATGCCTCAGAATTAATGGAAATGAACTACAGTGTGTGCTTACCTGAAAACTGCTTGTGTTACAGAGTTGTCAGAAAAGGGGAAAAACTATAGTCTTGCTAGAGAAAGACTCAGACAGGCTAAGTGACTTTCTCAAAGTCACACAGCTATGCAGAAACTGTGGCAAAACTGATTTTTAATTCATTTGAGACACTTGTTTATTTCTTTATTCACCAACGTTGACTTCAGTCCCCTTCAGTTATGTTTGAGTTGAAAAATAGGACTTCTTGTCTACTATGCCTTTCACTATGGTCACATTTGCATTAACACTCTGCTAGATACAGTTTCATTGCTAAGACAAAAGAGTTCCCAATTAAGCATCCCACACATCCATACGTATGAGATGTTTTGAAAGAATTTGGCAGCACTTAAGATACTGGCACATGAAGATTTGCCAGTTCAAGACATATTTTTCTGGATATCTATGTAATTGGTTAGGTGGTACAGTGGCTTAGAATGAGGAAGGCTCCTCTTCACCAGTTCTAATCTGGTCTCAGACACTTACCAGCTCTGTGACCCTGGACAAGTCACTTAGTTCTCTTTGCCTCAGTTTCCTTATTTGTAAAATGAACTGGAGAAGGAAATGGCAAATCATTCTAGTATCTTTGCCAAGAAAACCCCTAAATGGGGTCACAAAGAACAACTGAAATGATTCCACACAAACTTGTAATTAGCAATCACCCAGATAGCAATCCAGAGATATTTATCAAATAAATATTAATTCAGCCCTTCTTTTCTCTATTTAGTCCCAATACTATGGTCATACTGTAGTTAATCTGAAGTGGAATGAATAAAGCTTTTCCAGCAGAGGAATTTCTTGGTCTTACCTGTGCTTTGGATTTGCCATCTATGTGGGTGTTGGATTGGATGGGGGAGAGCTTGGATTTTGGGATACCAAATAGGAGGCTACTCCAGTAGTACTAGAGAGAAGTGGTGACAATTTAGACTAGGTTGGTTGTGGTATGAATGGAGGGAAGCAATGAATGTGAAATATGGCGGTAGAATTGACCAGAATCTGCAAGGATGGGGGTAGGGTATGAGTGAAATTGAAGAGGTGATACAGCTAGGTGGCTCAGTGGACAGAGCACTGGTCCTAAAGTCAGAAGGATCTGAGTTCAAATCTTTCCTTAGACACTTACTAGCTGTGGGAGCTAGTTACTTAACAGTGATTGCCTCTCTCTTCTCTCACCTCCCTCTCCACCAAAAAAAAAAAAAAATGAAAAGAGGTAAGGATGCCTGATAGGTTGCCAACCTGGGAAACTAGAAGAATGGTGATTGTCATGGAACAGTGACATGGAAATCCAGGGAGGAGAAATTATCCAGAAGGAGGGAGACAAATCCTATTAGCAGTGCTAACTTCTTCAGAGGTCCAGAAGGATAAGGAAGGAAAAAAGGGCCGTCGGATTTAGGAATGACCTTGGAGATAGTAACCTTAGAGAAAGATATTTTTGTTGAGTAATGGGACAGAAGCTGGATTTCAGGGGATTTAAAAGTAAATGGGAGGGGAAGAAACTGGAGACAGTACAGAAAAATTTTTTTTAGGAATTTGTGAGAGAGAAGAGAGATATAGGATGATATAAGGAGAGAGACAGGATATAGTATAATCAAGTGAAAGGATTTTATTTTTTTTTAATAAGAGATATCTGGGTATATTTATAGACAACTAAAAAGGACCCAGTAGTTAAGGGTTTTGTCAGTTTATTTTTGGTCTAGACCCGTGATTTCATTGGTGTGGGGAACACTAGATGAGGAAACATCCTCTGCCAATATAAATTGGCAACTGTCCTGCAATTTATCATGTTAGAGTGGGGGTTCTTAACCTTTTTGGTGTCATGGACCCCTTTGCACTCTGGTGAAGCCTGTGGATTCTTCAGATTAATTTTTTTATTTAGTATTTAATTTTTCTCCAGTTACATGTAAAAACAATTTTTAACATTTGTTTTTAAAGCTTTGAGCTTCAAATTCTCTCCCTTCCTCCCTCCTCACACTTCCTCATCGAGAAGGAAAACAATTCCATATAAGTTATGGAATAAATTCTTGAAATATATAAAATAAAATACACAGGATTAGAGGAGAAAAGCCTTCCTCTGAACACTCATCTTCTACCTCCTGTTGCCCATGACTCCTGAGGGAGGGTGGCAAATTGTTGGTTGATCTGTGCTAGAGGTCTGTGGCAAAGGAGGGAAAATTTCCTTTGATCATGAGCGTTCCTCTTCCTGCTGTTGCGTGTCACTTGAGGGAAGATCACTGGGGACTGGGGTGCTCCCAGCTCCTTTTGCACCAAACAGCCTTATTTCTCACCCCAAGATGTGAAGAATCCCTGGTTCAAAGAGGAAAGACTTTCCCTCAGATCACAGACCTCCCATCTCCTGCTAAGCCTGTTTCATGAGGAAAGAGGAAAGTGGGTGGGGAACAGGACTTCCATCTGCTCTCTCCTGCTTAATTTCTAGCCTTGGGAGCTAAGAGAAGTGAAATGGGCCTCCTGACCATATGGTTCTGACTTTTCTCCAGTCTAATCACCAACCTTTTCTGGAAAGAGGAGTGGCATCTTCCACTAGTAAATAAACATATTTTACCTGGTCTTACCTTACACAGCCCAATGATTCTAAATCAATCATCATCCAAAACCCCATTTCCCTTCCCTGATCCCCAAATTCTTTCTTTCTGTCCCTTTCAATTCTCTCTCCCTAAAGTCTCAACCAAGCACTCCCTTCCCCTTACACTGTGCTCTTTGGAGGCAACAAACTTCCCTTTATCCTAAATTTTTTCCTTTTGCACTCCTTCCATCTTTTAGAATCATGGAGATCTGGCTGCGCACAATGGCACAGTCTCTCTGGCCACCCCTTCCAATAATGGCTACACCTTCACTCATTCCCCTTAGCTCACTGGTAGAGGCAAAGGAGTTGGAAAATTCCTTGTTCCCTATTGCCACTGCTAGGTTCTCCCCCTCATCTCCATCACTCAGTAGCCTCTTCTCCCTTGAGGTTCATGCAATCCATATCTATAATCTTATCAAAATCCTGGTAGCTATTGTCTATAGACCTTCAGGTCACTTATCTTCCTTCTTCAGTAAGTTTAATACCTGAATCACAATTTTTCTCTCCTTCCCAACTCCTGCCCTCATACTAGGAGACTTCCACATCTTTCCCCCAAACAGACTAACCATCTATTCTCTTCCTCAGTCCACTCACTTCCCATGACCTATTCCTTCATCTCAGCAATATGCAAAAATAGGTACACCCCTGATCTTGCCATCACTCATAAATATACTACTTCCATGTTCAACACTTCTGAAATCCCTTTATCCAACCACTATCTTCTGGCTTTCCACCTCTCCCTCTGCCTTTCTTTACAAACCCTACTTTGTCCTCACTGTGACTCTCAGTTTCTCAGCCCCTCATTTCTCTCCCAGGCCATTACCCCTGCACTAGCTTCTCTTTCCATTTTTCCCCATCTTGATCACTCGGTAAATGAGTTCAACTCTATGCTATTCTCTTCTCTTGAGTGTCTGATATCACTGACTGTACCCTGCCAAGCCTCAGACTTGGATCACTTCCACCATCCACTGTCTTCACTCCTACACCTGTGTTACTGAACAGAGTTGGAGAAAATCATTCTGATTGGGTCCAGTTCAGATTTATGTCACACAGCCTCAACCTACTACTTCTTTACTGCTCCCAGGCCATACTTCTACACCTCTCTTATACACTCACTCTTCCACTCTCCCTAGGGGATCTTCCAAACCTTTTCATCCCTTCTCAAACCTCCTCTGCTCTCCCTTCCTCTCACCTTCTCAGCTGAGAATCTTACCTCCAATTTTACAGAAAAAATTGAGACCATTCACCTGGAACTCCCTCTTTTCTCCTTTTCCCCATCTCCATACCACAGGAACTATCTGTATTTTCACCCATCTCACAGGAAGAGGTGGCCATAACTCCTAACAAGATAAATTCTTCTACCTGCATAAGAGATCACATTCCATGTCACCTTCTCCAGTGGTTTGTCCACTTTGTCATCGTCACTGTATCACTTATCTTCAGTCATTTACTGTCTACTGGCTCTCTCCCTACGGCCTACAAACATGCCCCTGCCTTCTCCCAACCTCAAAAAGACCCTCACTTGATCCTTCCATCCCCATTATTATATCTCTTCTGCATTTTGTGGCTAAACTTCTTGAGAAGGCATCCATAGTAGATGCCTCCACCTTCTTGTCTCTCACTCTCTTCTTAACCCCTTACAATCCAGCTTCCAACATTTTTCAACATGTTAAAGTTAGCCCAGTGTTCTAGCATGATGAATTATTTTTGGATCCTGAATATCCTCTTAAACTTGAACTGTTACTCCTAATTTTTAAAAATTATTTAAAATATTTTATTTTTTTCAATTACATGTAAAAAGTATTTAACATTCCTTTTTTTTTAAAAAAAAAATAGTTCCAAATTCTCTCCTTTCCCTCCCCTTCATTGAGAGGCAAGCTATTTGATATAAGTTATACATGTGAATCACTCTTAAATTTGATAAGTGTCACTTTTCCCTTAATCCAAGTCATTGATAAAAATATTAAACATCTCAGGGCCAAGAACAGACTCCTAGGTTACTACATTAGACTCCTTCCAAATTGAAATTAAAATCATTGCTTCCTATTCTTTGTGTCATTCAACTTCAGTTCTGAATCCATTTAACTATACTACCCTCTACTGACATCTTTCTATGGTATCAATAAGCATGAGAATCTACTGTGACTGCTCCATCACTTTAGAAGACTGTGAGAGTCCCAGGTCTTACATGACCCAGTTCTTGTGGGAAGGAAACCCCTGACTAGGTCCTTTCCAGCTTCATTCTAATAATATATTCAGAAGTTCCTTGGCCTTACCTAATTCATACCAACTTGATTGGTCTTCATAACCACAATTCCAGCTGACAGCACCACTGTTCCAACAATATCATCTGGTACTGGCTTTGGTTGAACATTGTTGAATCTGTTGTCTTGACTTTGCCTGTTTCCTCCTGATGAGTCTTGGTAACTGTATCTTTTTGCTTATTGTTTCCCCAGGCTTTCTGGTGGATTGTCTGCTAATCAACCTCTTTCCACTTATATGGCCTGCTCCTACATCTGGAACTTGATGAAGTTGTACTGTATAAATGGGAACCTTTCTGTCTTGCCATGCCAAACTAGCTGCCATGACTCTCAGAGACATCACAATATTTATATGAGATAGGCCAGTATCTTTCTTCTTTGGCTGCCTTTTCTGAGCTCAGAATATTAAGTTCTAAACTAAGATAATCTAGGAAGAAAAAGAAGCAACTGATCAATGTATTTTTTCCATGACTTCCAAATGACTTCAGAATATTTCCTCAGTCTCACACCAAAGGAAGTCCTTTGGCCAGTTTGGGCAAATGCCAAAAGAGCTGTTATTTTTTAGATTAGTGCACTAGGGATAACCTACCCTCTGGGAATTTAGAAAGTTCTAAACAAACTTAAAAAAAAATCAATTGTGTAAAATATGTAAATTTTGTCTGTAGAAATAGAACTCTCTCCAGTGGAAATACCCAGGATCAGAAATACTCCTGGCTAAGAAATGCTAAGTAAATAGTTCATTGTTTGCTAAGAATTCAAGCCAATAAGGGTTCCACAGCCTGTAAGGGCAGTGACTGACGTGGTAGAAGACAAAGTGCTTTAAACGCCTGTTGGTGGACTAGGAAACTATAAAGGGTAGGACCATTTCTTTGCCTCAGGCCATTCTATTCCTGTATAATAAAGATGATGAAAGGGTTGGCATAGGGGACCTGGAAGGGCAGATGAAAAGAATGTGAATTGTTTAACCTGGAGGAAGAAGGCTGAAAGTTTTTTTTTTTTTAATGATAGTATATGGTATGTTATTATACAGAGTATACTACCAATTGTTCTCTCTCTACTCTCTCTCATTTTGGCCTTTGGAGTGAGGCCAGAATGAGTAGATATGGATTTCATTGTAGCAGAGAGGAATTAAGTGATGGATAAAAAAAATTTTTTTTACAGAGGACATGATTAAACTCTGGAATTATGTGTTTGTGTGTGTGTGTGTGTGTGTGTGTGAGAGAGAGAGAGAGAGGGAGAGAGAGAGAGAAAGAGAGAGAGAGAGAGAGAGAGAGAGAGAGAGAGAGAGAGAGAGAGAGAGAGAAAAGAAGAAGAAGAAGAAGAAGAAGAAAGGATAAAAAGAGGAGGAGGAGGAGAGAAGGGAAGGGAAGAGAAGAGAAGAGAAGAGGAAAGGAGAGGAGAGGAACTTCTTTTTTTTAGATATGTTTTAAAAAGTTGCTTAGGATACATACTCAAGTGTCCAGGGCAATGAATTCAATTTAATAAGCATCTATTAGCTAGGACCTATTGTGAACAAGCTATGTTTGGGGCTAGGGATATACACAGATAGCAACCTCCCCAAGGAGTTTACAGTCTAATGGAAAGGGAAAGACATATACTCAAATAAGTGTGGTTCAATAGGAAATATGCTAAGTGCAAGAGAGAGGTCCAGGCATAGTCCTATGAGAAACTCGACAGTGTCAGAAAGGAAGGATTGCCTGAGTTGGACTTTGAAGAAAAGGAGGGATGTTAACAATCAAAGAAGGGAAGAGATCTTTTCTAGATACAAGGAATAACTTAAAGAAAAAGCACAGAGACTGGATATGTTAGGGATTCTCTATATAGCCGTTGAAATGAGGGCTCCTTGAATTTGAGTTAAAAAATGAGGAGATTTGTTCAATTTCTCCTTCCCCTCCTAGTTCTTTCATTTAGCATCAAATACTCCTCCAAATGAGTGATTATATGGTAACACAACATCTGTATCAGGGAGTGGAAAAGAAACCCCATGTACAAGACTAATATGTGTAAAGGAGATTTATTAAAAAGTACTCTTTAACACCAATAAAAGAAATGATCAGCCAGGATTCCAGAGTACCGGTGATAAAGTATGCTACCCCCCTCCTGACAGAGCTGATGGATGCAGGATAAAACATACATTTTGGGGCTGAGGCATGACCAGTGGGGAATTTGTTTTGCTTGCCTATGCATATTTGTTACAAGGATTTTGTTTTTCTTTTCTTGTCCATGGGGAACGAAGGTGAGAGGGAGGGGAAAAAATGTATGTAATTGAAAAAAATAAACCAAAAACAGTATCCTTTAAAGCCAACTGGAGATTGGAGTAGGATGCTGTGAGCCTAGAAATTTGAATCCAGATTGAGTTGATGGGGAAACATTTTCCCAGTATAGGGATGTGTGGCTGCATCAAAGACGGCTTAATTGCTTTCATTTTTTGTGCAAAGTCCCATCTTTGTCTTGGGTTAGACATACTTCCTTCTTTTCAAGGTTTTCAGGATAGTGATCCACAAAACAAGGTGGTATCTGCTATTTTCACTTCCAGATCTATGCTCTGTGGTCTTTAAACACTGGGAACAAAAGGAAACCAAAATAACATCGATGGTCAGGGAGAACAGGGGGAAATAAAGGAACTGTAGGTGTTGATGAAGGGGGTAAAAACCTATGGGAGTTACAAAGGAGTAAGAAGAGTGAAGGTCAGGAGATTGCAATTCGGGTAAGGAATTTCAAAGGTCAAGATCCAGATATGGTCCCATCTCAGATCAAAGAGATAGAATAAATAACTCCCAACGTTTTTACCAGGAGTTAGAACCTAAAGAAGGATCAGCTGTTCTAGAGAATGAATAGATTAGCAGCTGAAATAGTGAATCGAAAGTGATTCTTGACAGTGTGAGGAAATTCAGAGCTAGGCTCAAGTCAAGTCCCCAAGTATTTATTAAGTGCCTACTCTGTGTCAGCAGGCGCTGTGCTAAGTAAGCATCATGGCTAGTTGGCAGCTTTGAGAGGTTATTGCTGGTCTTAGACAGGATGATTCAGGTTTTATTTTTTGTTTTTTAGCTTCCTGGAAGCTTCTTTGTTTGCTGAGTCTCAAAGTGTTGTATTCCTTGCAACATGCACCTAAATCAGAAATTCTCAGACCTCCAGGGCTTGGAGATCCATATATGGCTTTTAACACCAATGCTATGGCAACTCAATTCATGGTATTTGACTTGTCTAAACGAACAAGCTCAGTTTTACTAGAACAGAATGTTCAACAGACTTTGGCTCTACTTTATAGTCCTAACCTGGTACTTGGATGCCCTTGGCTATGTTATTCAAATGTAATTAGGATCAGTGGCTGTGGAGCTAGGACATGTTCTTTTGCTTTGGTTTGTTAGTTATACAACAGTGAGTGAATTAGTATTGAGTATTTGTGAAGTCGAATGCTCTCATATTTAAAATAGGATAGAGCTGAACAGTTATAAATTCTTCAGGAACTTGAATAAATCCATGGAACAGGACCCTTTGAGTTACTACAGGTACCTCCCACGAGTTTTCTACATATGAATAGCCACACATACATGAGAACCAAGTTGAGGTTAGATAAATAAATTATTGTTTTCAGTGATGATGATGATGATGATGACCATGACAGTATTCATAATAAAAATAACTAATAGTAATGTCCCTATTCAGTAACTAAGTGGTTATGTATTAAACTAAAGATTTGAATTTGTTTGGATGATACATTTTTACAACTTTTCTCTTTACTTTCAACTGGTAAGAAGGACTATGACAAGATATAACCTACCTTTGGGAAGCAACACAGTACAATGGAAACAGTATTGAACATGGAGACACAGGACCTGCTTTTGAATTCTGGCTCTACTTACTACCTATATGACAGTGGCAAGTCATTTAAATTCTGTTGCCTTAATTTCTTCACTGTTCTGTAAAATGCGGGGTGAACTTGATGATGCTGTTACATGACCTTCTGAGGTCCCTTTAGTTCAAGACCTATGTTTCTATGATGCTCCCTGACCCATTTCTAGCAAATGACAGTTACATGGCTTTGTAGATGAATTGGGCAAACAGAATTAGTTGAAGTGAAATGGAGGGAATCAAGGAAGGCAGCCTCCTATCCCATTCCATCTGCTCTGGGTGGGAGGTACTTCTTCTGAAGTTGAGCATGCCCCTTGACCCTTCTGGTGGCCTCATGATTGGACCACCACCCACCACATGTGTCTTGGTATCTTGTTGAAGGTCAAGTGAACAGAGGCTCCTGTTGATCCCTTGCCGTGACACAGAACAGGTGTTCTTAACCTATTTTGGTCATTCACATCCATGAGCTATCTATGGCAGATGTGTCAGTATCATGCTAAATAATAGCTAGCTAGAACATACTTAAGCTCCATTATAATGAGATACATTTGGTAATTCTCAATGTCAGATTATTTTTTCTCTTGTATATATAACAACTCAGAAAAGTCTGAGTGGATGAAATCAACTGTATGATCAAAAGCACTACAAACACCATTTAGTTATTGTCAATAAGAAATTGTCTTGTTAAAAAAAAATATGAATAGTGGCATTGGCCAGGAAAATGTTTTGTTGTTCTGTCATATCCAACTCATGACTGCATCTGGAATTTTCTTGGCAAAGATACTGGAGTGATGTGCCATTTCCTTCTCTAGCTCATTTTATAGATGAGGAAACTGAGACAAATAGGGTTAAGTGACTTGTCCAGGGTCACAGACCTACTAGGTGTCTGAGGCTGGATTTGAGTTTGGGAAGATGAGCCCAGGCACTCTATTCACTGTGCCATCTAGCTGCCTCAGGATAACTTACTAGCTTTAATTATAGTTGATGTGGGGCATTGCCTAACTTGGAGGCATCTTTTCTCCTGTATGGGTGAGTGTGACCTCTTTTGGTTGGCTGCAGAGTTGGAAGAGGTCAGAACAGTCTGTGTTTTAAAAATGGTCAGACAGAGACAATCATTTTTTTCCTACAAATTCTTTCCTGCTGTATCTAGAGGGTAAAGATCATAGTTCTACCATATCATGGATGCCATGAACTGAACCTGTGAATGGAGAAGGATTTCTTCCTCCCTTTTACCCACTGGCTGAGGTTTCTCTTGTCTTAGGAATGGTTGTTTCTGTTTTGGGTCATTTTTCCTCAGTTTCAGGTCCTAGCCAGCGGTGATCTCCACCGTAGTGGGAATTTGAGTCATGGCAACCTAGGAGCCAAGACTCCAGGTGGGATATTGCTTGCAGCCAATCTGGCAGGGAAGCCCTGGAAAGCCAGGGTACCTGGGACTTAAGACTGTAGCCTAAGGGGGATGAAGTGTGGTGCTGTTTTGGTTTTGCCCCAGATAGGTTATGGGTGTCCATATGGGCCTGTCTAGATGTGGCTCCAAGACAGACAAGGTCAGATATCTCTAGAATCTCCTCAAGGGAAACTTTGATTCTTTCCAGTAGGGGAAGGAGGAATGTGGGGTCAGAGGCTGGCTGCCTCTGCTCACCTCAGAAAGAAAGTATTGAGGTAGAATTATATCTATCTGCATCCTTAAATATTATTAGTCTAGGAGAAGTAGCTTTTACATTCAAACTACTCTCCTGATCACTATTCCTTGATGGGAAAGGGGGCCTTAAGCTTTATATTCAAGGCTTGACCTTCCTACTAGATGTCAATTCTGTAATGAATACACATAGCAAATAGCAAATAAACTAATTCATCCAAGATGACAGCAAGACAGAAATCAGAGAAAGAATACATAGGAGAATATATGCAAGACAATACAGAATGAATAAGTTCACCCTTTGGGAGAACGAGATAATCCAATCCAGCCAAGAGAGAGAAATTATTCCAGATCTCACCCAAGAGGAAATTCTTTGATTTCTAGTGTAGCAAGTTGGAAACAGGGACATAATCAAAGTTCTACATATTGGCTTCTCAGAGTCTTTCTCTTCCTTTAGTGACCTTAAGGAAGGGTGGAGTGGTCATATCTCTCTCTCTCTCTCTCTTTCTCTCTGTCTCTCTCTCTCTCTGCCTCTGTCTCTCTCTCTCTCTGTCTCTGTCTCTCTCTCTCTGTCTCTCTGTCTCTCTCTGTCCCTCTGTCTCTCTCTCTCTCCCTCTCTCTTTAACCTTATTTTTAATTTATAGAAATCTTGGTCAGGAACTTTTTTCTCTCCAGCTCTCACCAGCTCTGGCCCACCCTCTCACAGATGTGGGCCATTGAGTGATCAGTCTCTACCAATGAAGAGAGAGTGATATATAACTAACCCTTTGAGCCAAGGTTTCATAAAAGTGAATTGCTGAAACATTTACAGAAACATTTATTTGGACTGCATTAATGTTTTATGTCCTCCCATTTATGTTCAAAATTCACACACAAGTAAAAATGGAAAAACCTTGCCAATACTGATCCCGTTTGCAACCATATACTTAGATATCTTTTAACCCCATTGCCCGTCTGGTGAAGCCCATGAACCCATTCTCAAAATGATGTTTTCAAATGCATAAAATAAAATACAAAAAAAAATTCATGGATCTCAGGTTAAGAATAACATCCACTGAGCATTCTACTTTGTAAACTTTAAAAGGAGGAATGACTTCTTCTATTAGTCACTCTTCTGCTATGTCAAGAATGTCATGATTCTTTTCCTCTCTTCTTAAATATCTCAAAGCCAAGTTCAAAAGTGTCACCAAACCAGTGAATTCTGGGACAGAATCTGTTTGAATATTTCTAGAGTCTCTGGAAGCCAAACAATTTTAGAAACAACTAGAGGTCCTTTGCCGTGGTAGATCAATATGATCAGTCAGAGAAAGAGATGTTATTTACCTAAAAAAAATCAGGTCAACCAAGAGAAGATATTCACAATATTCACAAGATATTGTGAAGTTTAAAGAGAATATACTGAAAGCAAATTTTGCGTAGAAATTTGGAATGAGTAGAAAGAGAAGAGGAGAAGAGAGAGAGAGAGACAGAGACAGAAAGAGAGACAGAGAGAGATAGAGACAGAGACAGAGACAGAGAGAGATTCAGCAAGTGCTAAAAGTACTGAAGAGCACTAGGTTTCCTAGTTCCTGGAGCACAGCTCATTCTTTATATGAGGAGAGTAGAGCTAATTACTAATAAAATCTTAGATCCTTTGTGAAGTTTCCTGAGAAAGACAAACCAGGAGTTTGAGCCAATGCTTCTAAACATACAAGTTTGAGTTATTAAATAATTTGTTGAAAATGAATTTCTTTGTTTAATCTATTATAATTTTTTTCATGTAATAAAAGTCAACAAGCCCGAACCAGTTGTTTCCTGTGAAATTCCGCTTCATAGTAATGGAGCAAAGCTTTCAGCCTCTCCCATACCTCCTCTAGAAGGTAAACATAGATGACTAATTCTATCAGTGCTCTGAAACCCATGTTTTTCTAAAGCAAGCAAAAAGCTTTTTATGGGGAGCATCAAGTTTCCATCTTTACCATAGTAATATAACTCTGTGGGATAAGATATCATCATAACAGCCTTTATTAAGCACCCATTTATACATAACCATCTATTATTCCTTCTCCTCTTCACTTCACTCACACAGCCACCACCCTAATTCAGATCCTCACATCTCTTTGCTGAACTATTGTAATAGCTTCCTAATTGACCTTCTTGCCTCAAGTTTCTCCCTTCCCCATCTTCCACAAAGATACCGAAATGATATAGCTTGCTAAGCCCAGGTTTGACTGTGTCATTCTCCTCTTCAAAAAATCTCCAGTAGCTCTCTATTCCCTCCAGGAACAAATATAAACCCCTCTGATGGACACTTAAAGCCCTGCTTAACCTGGCTCCAGGACTATGATGCCAGAGAAGATACCAGCATATGCTAGTAGAGAAAGTTCCATATTTTGATGAAATCACAGCTGTTAAAAAACCTACATATACATGTATGTGTATATGCCATGTTCATCTATGTATGTATATCCTCTTCTTCAGAAGAAAATCTCCTTGATATATTTGCAGTCTTCCACAGGTAGATGTTATTTCTCTAATAGAATGGAAAGTCCTTGAAGGCAGGGGCTCTCTAATTTTTGTCTTCATGTTCCCACTTTCTTCTCCACAGAGTTTTATTCCCAAATCTTAATATGGTGTGTGAGTGACTTTGGGTTATTAAAGGCTATATGCCAGCAGAACATTAGTCCAGGAAGGCTTTATCAAAAGCCTATAAAGGCTTTAAGAGTTTCTTGGCAACAAACTGACTCTGCTGTCTGAGGACCAGTCCACCTAAATCCAGGGAGGCTCATTACCAGTAGTCTGGACACTTGGTGATGAATTCTTTGGCCATGGAAACCCATGAAACAGTGAAAAATAAAATAATCCTCAATTCCAAGCTCCTTTTGCTTCTGTGGTGACATGATAGAGGGGCAGAAAAAGTGAGCAGAGGGTACGATGAGTCACACAGATTTTCAATTCTCTATAAACTGCAGTTTGATTATTGGTACTCTAAATGGAAAGATCCTTGTCCAATGACAAATGAGTGGACATACTAGCAGAGCAGCTGAATTATATCAATCTTGACATTTTTGCAGGAAACAAAACGAGAAGAAAGAAGGTTTTGCAGCTAAATTGAAGAATGGGAAATAGATACTTCTTGGTGGAGTCAAAAAAGGATTTAGTTGAATTGGTTGAATCCCAAAGCAACAAGAAACACTACTTCATTGGATAGTTGGTTATCTGGAAGCTTCTCAATATTAGAAGAAAGAGAAGAAAGTCTCTAGTACATTGGATGAACTCCCTGCGGAAAATTTAGGGAGGATATGAACAGGAGTCCCATAAAATGGTCATTATATTTAAATCAGTACAAGTTGTGATCAACATCATTGGGAACTCCCAAATTAGTGAGATCACTGAGCCATTGGAGCATTTAAAAATCCTCAGTGCCCAGCGCTGTGCTTGACTCATAGGAAGTTTTCAATTGATTGATAGTGTTTCTCTAGAAACAGAGAGACAGTCCTTGTTCATTAAAACTTTGGAATAAAAAAAATAATAGCTAGCATTTTGAGGCTTACAAAGTGTTATCCTCATGAAATCCTGGGAGCTAGATGCTATTATTGTCATTATCTCTATTTTACAGTTGGGAAAACTGAGGCAGAAGTGAAATGACTTGTCCAGAGTCACATAGCTAGCATGTGTCTGAGGCTGGATTTGAACTTCCTGATTATAGGTCCTCACTGGAAATACTGTCCCCCCAGATGCCTAATGTACAGCTTTATATCATAGATAATTGTCATGTGAAGACGTTCATACACTAAATAGTAAATACGTATAACAAATGAATTTTAAATATATGTATATAGTATGAATAAAATATCTAAGTTCAAGTTTAAATAATTGAGTTATCCAAACTTTCTGTATCTATGAAACTGTGTCTGTAATTTTTTCATGAGAGCAAAGCTTTATAATTCTGCTTACTGGCTAGGTAATTTATTATTAAATTTATCTGAGTGTTTCCAGAAAGGAAGCATAAGCAAAATTAACAATGGAATTGGGCTATTGCCCTAGCCCAGAACTCCTTGGGGAAGTCATTTTAACCGTCTAAGGATCAAACGCCATCCCTTTTCCCCTCCCATTGCTATCCACTGCCCACCTATCAAAACCTCTAAACCCTTGGAGAATATAAAAGATATTCTACATTTTTTAGAAAAAAGAAAGCCAGTCCTTATTTTGTAAGTTGTTTCTTCAAGACAGTTCCCCAAGTGATGAAGCAAAACTGCAAGACATTCATTCTTGTTTATTTCAAGAGGTTTAGTTCCAACCTGTGATTTCATTGATATAGGGAGCTTCTGGTGAGGGAACTCTACCATTTCAGATTATCAGCCTCTGTTATTTATAAAAGTTGCCTGGGGACCCTGACCACTCGGGTCATCTCTAGCTGTGCTGCTTCTTATTTCAAGATAGGAAAAATGAGAACACTGATCTATGATAAAACCTGCACCCTTTAAGATTTGAGTTTTTAAAAATTACAAAGAAGAGCTTTCTTCTTTTGACTGTAACTGTGCTAAACTATTCCCTTGGAAGTTATAGGTGTGGTTAATCCCACTTGCTGATATATTATCAAAGCTTCCTTACCAGGAGGTCTGGCATATGTCACAGGGATTTCCATGAGCTTGGCATCAGAACACTAAGATTCATTGATTATCTATATAGGCAAAAATGAAGTAGGGAGTAAAGCCAATTTTTGCATTATTTTTGGGTTTCACAGGAAGCCCTGGTAAGATTATGGCTTGGTAAGTGTGTGTGGAAGAGAAGCATTTCCTAATCTCAATTATCCAGACTGTCTTCTCCTATCAGATTCCCTTTAACTTGTCTATTAATCAATTAATAAAAATTTATTAAGTTCCTACTACATGCCGGGTACTGTGCTAAGGACTGAAGATACAAGGGGTGAAAACAGTCTCTGTTCTCAAGTAAAATCTATCTTCAGATAAAATGAAATCTTCTAACTTAAGTCATTGTTATCTGGTGCTAAAAACTTGGCAAAATGTCTTGGTACCATGGTCATAAGGTACTCTAATAAACACAACTTTGTAATTTGTTTTGTTGACACATAAGGAACAAATTATTTACTTAAAGAAGAGTTCTTTCTAAGGAACACAGTCCAGGGACAGATTAAACATAAACTGTCAGCCTGGTAGAGGATGACATGGCACAACCCTGACATTGTAGACACTGACTGCATTGACATAGCATCCTGCTTTAGGCAAAAGTTTATTTTGGATACTTTAGCAAATGGTGCTTCTTTCATCCCTAAGGGTGCAGCACTTGAAGGAATTCTCTAAATGGTTGGAGATTTCTATTTTGTGATTCTTTTGGTTCACATATACAGAAGGCCTCATGAAAGACTTTTTTTTTTTTTTTAGGATTGGACACAAATTCGATACCAGGGCTTTAGTATTGTGACTTTGATCCCATTCCTTCCTGCCCCCTTTAGGAGATTGCGCCATTAATTTTAAGAAACATTTACTAATTACATGAAATTATAATGGAAGCTGATTTTTGTATAGCACTTTTAAGCTGGCAGACCTCGTTTTACAAACATTATGTAATAGGATCCTCAGAACAACCCTGTGAAGTAAATACTATTATTATCCTTATTTTAGATGAAGAAGTTGAAGCTTCCCTTCTTTATTCCTCTTCCTTTCACTTTCTTCTACCTTTATCCTTCCCTTCCTACCTCCCCTTTCTCTATTCTGCACATTTTCTATTCAAACATGCAATCCCAGTCCATGAAAGCAGGTTCGGGACCTAGAGGAGTTCTCACAAAAGAATTAGCCAAGTCAGTGATGTTTAGAATAATAACTAATATAATGTTTATGATAAGTCTTACCTTAGGCAAGGAAAGGACCAAGGACTAATTTAAACATTTAGGGATCAGAACACAAGAAGGCAGTGTCAACAAGAGAAAGAGAAAACCACTGACCTTAGGCATAATGGTCTTCAGGTTAGAAGGACATAGGGATGGCAATGTCCAATGGTGGTCCTCTAATTTACTAGGCTAGCTCATTGATACGGATAAAGGGCAATGAGTTTTTAATGGAAAGGACAGCCTTAGTCATATCTGATTAATTTCTCAACTCTGATATCAAAGACAAGGAGACATCAAGAATTGGTCAGTTGTCCAGGGGTCAGTTGCCTGTTTGGTAGGGAGTCAACTGCACAACAATGGGGAAATGGAAGTTTCCAGAAAAGAGCAAGGCAGGGGTAGTAGGCAGGAAGAACAGGGGTGTGAGGAGCAGACTGTAGCTTGCTTCAAGAGATGATAGGGCCCTCCCACCAGAGAGGTTTTAAGGACTATCACACATACTTCTCTTTTGTCATCCCCTCAGACATCTTCCTATATATCTCCTTCTTTTCACTGTTAAATTCCTAGAAAGAATAATGTACATTTCCTACCTCCACTGTCTTTTCATCCATTCACTTATCAGCCCCTTTCCATCTGGCTTCAGATACAATACTACAGAAGCTATTCAAAATGACTTCTTTTTGATTTTTAATTAAGAACTTTTAAACTTGACAGTCATCAACATGAACATTTCCAAATACAATGAAGGCCAAGAGGATTGCCTATGAAACCATGAGTTCACCATATACAGCTTAATTTTTCTTTCAATAGCAGTGATTCTCAAAGTGTGGTATGGGTGCCCCTAGGGGTATCTAAGACCCTTTCAAAGGGTCAATGAGAGTATAACTCTTTTCATAATGATATTATAATATTTTAATTTCTAATACATATTAGTACATATCAATAGATATAACCCACATAAAAAGTTCTTTAGGGCCTCAATAATTTTAGGAGTATAAAGGGGTCCTGAGACCAAAAAAATTTGAGAACTGTTTTTTAAAAGTATATCCATCTGTTTGTGTTCATCCTTCATTTTTGAAGAAGACCATGACATTAGAGAAATGATGACATGACTTGCACTTGACTTTGTTTTGACTGAGGGAGGGTTGTGCAAGGTCACCAACCTTACTTTCTCTTCCTGACCCATCCTGGTCCAGTGACCAGATATTCATCAGGATGACTAGAGATGGCCCAGGATGCAATGGGAGACCTTGGTCTTTTTGGGCTGGCCTTTTCAGGTACTCCCTTAGGGGGAAGTAATACTGAGTGAATAGGCCTCTTTAAGAAGTAGTATATATCACTTTTAACATAGAAGTACCAACACTGCCCTTCCTGTCTGTGTCCCCTTCTGAACTTCCTCCTGCTCTCTCCTGTGTATTTTTTATACTTCTCATTGATAATCTTTTCCTTTTTTTTTTCATCATACTCACCAGGTCTCATTCCGTACAGTCAATCACTTCCCACCAAAGAAGTTCAAAGTGTGCTTTATCACTAGTGTTCTGGAGTTGTGATGGAGTTGTGATGATCTCTTTACTGCTAATCAAAGTCTCTTCCTCATTTCTCCATCTCCTGACTTTTCTGGAATATGTAGCATTATTGACCAACCCAAATGTCAAGCAGAATTCCTAGACTCCTCTACTCTTGGTAATTAGGTTAGATTCAGTCTTGGAGAGTTTCTCTATAATAACCTCAATATGGCTTGTATTTTGCTCTTACCCAGGTAATACAGAGACATTTGAATCTAGTTAATCTCTGTTTCTCCTCTTAGTGTAGTTGAGTCAGATTACCTGTAAGCAATAAGTTCTTAATATAAAATGAACATAGAGCACATTTGTATAAGATGTAAAATAAGACTCAATTCTAAGCCCCTCTTAGGAAGAAAATAGAGCCATCTTCTTTCCCCATCCCCAGAGGGATCACTTTTCTTTACCTACAAACTCAAAACATCAATGGAAAAACATCCCAGTAGAATGAATGGAGTTGGGAATTTTGATGGAAGCAGCATCTGTATCTTATTTCTGGACTGCTTCACCCAGAGTTTTGAATCCCTTACTCTATCCTCTGAGAATCTAGTCTTTAGGTTCACAGAACCTGCATTGATTTTAGCCCAGATCATTACTTCTTCTGAGATTTCCTTGTTTGAAAGCTAAGAAACTGTAGTGTTCATGTATTTTAAAACTTAACGTGGATCTAGTATGTCAAAAGATTTGTCACTATGCATGACTTTTTTTCCCCTGGTTCCTGGTAATATCTGCTGTTCTCCAATCCATGCTGGACTGATCTGAGTTTTATCATTAATCAATCAACAAGTATTGATTAAATTTCTACTATGTGCCAAGCACCATGCTAGATGCTGGAGATGCAAGGACAAAAGTAAAACAGTTCTAACCCTTTCCTCCACTGCACAATTATCAAGTCTCCGCCAATGACTCTCAAATTCTACTTATCTAGCCCTAATTTCTCCTTTGAGCATATGTTCCACAGCTCTAGTAACTTATTAGACATCTATACCTGGATGCCTTGCTGGTACCTCAAATTCAATATGTATGAACTATAACTCATTATCTTTTCCCCTAAATGTAACCCTCCTCCAAGTCTCCCTATTTCTGTTTTGGGACTACCATCTTCCTAATGACAAAGAGTCATCTTTGCCTCTTTCCTCCCCTTCACCTCCTTCATCCAGTTGGTTGCCAAGTGCTATCAGCTCTGCCTTTACGATATCTTTCTTATCCATTTTCGTTGTCTCCACTTACATTGCCACCATCCCCGTTTGGCTTGTCATTACCTCCTGCTAGTCTATTATAACATTACCTCCTGCTAGTCTATTGCCCAGTTAGCCTGCCTACCTCCAGCCTCTTCCCTTTCCAATCCATCCTCCATACGGCTGCCCAAACAATCTCCCTAAAGTACGGGTAAGTACATTTCCCCTGCTCAGAAACCTTCAGTAATGACCTATTTGCCAATAGCATAAAAAAGAAAACTCCTTAGCCTAGCATTTAAGACCCTTCATAATCTAACTCTAACCTGCATTTATTTTGCATCACACCTCTTCATATGCCCCATGCTCCAGACAAACTAGATTACTAGTTTGAGTTACCTGAGTTCAATATGCTTTCTCTATCCTCAATTGCATTCACACAGGCCATTCCTATTGCCTGGGATGCACTCTCTCCTTCATGCCTGTTAAAATCCTCTTCCTTCAAGGCTCCACTCAGGTATTACCTTCACTGTGAAATCTTCTGTAATCTTTTCCCTTTCTCCTTTGCCTTGTGCCCACATAAAGTGTTCACTCTCTTTTCAGATTTTCCTAGAACACTGTCTATATATCTCCTTTGTCCTTATCATATTTTTATATTGTATTATATGTATATGTAGTTCTCATTTCCTACCCAACAAAATAAAAGAACCTTGAGTAAAAGAGTCAGGTCAGTTTTAATCTTTGTGGTTTCAGCGTCTAGTGTTTTGCCTGGCACTTGGTAATAATTTAACATAGAGTTGTTGAATTGAAACAGCTGCCATTTCAGGAGTTTGAAGAGCTTTGCAATTGTAAGTCATTCATATAATAAATCCATTGTAGGTCAGCACTGACTTTATTCCATTTTTCCATAAATGGAATAGTATAATTAACTTTAAAATAATAATAATAGTATTAAAATAATGGTATAATCAACTTTAAGATCATCTACTCCAACCCTTTCATTTTACACATGAGGAAATTAAGACTCAGAGGAATAAAGTGATTTGGCAAATATTACACAACTGCCATGTGGCAGGAATAATATTTACCTCTGATTAGGATGGGTATCCTAGGTTTCCTTTTTGTTTTTGACCAGGATGAATGTCTTGGGGCCCCAGGAATTCAGAAGTATTGGGGATGCTTCCTTTTTCTTTAAGGATAGTTATTAATGTACTGGGTAACATAGGTACTCCAATTACGTTCCTGATTGGTAATAAACTTTGACCACAGTTATCAACCTGTAGTACTCATTAATTAAGAAAACCAAAATCAAAGAAGGCACAGAGTGGGGGAGGGTTGGAGAGGAGACTAAAATGTTTAGTATTGAGGCAATCTTTCTACTATTCAAATTTAGTGAGTTTTTGAAAATCAATTTTATTTCTTTTGAGCATTTCAATACTGTTTATCAGAGCTATTACTGGTATTTTTGATGCCTGAGGTCCTTTTCATAGAGCATACCCAGGGCAACCATATCAACTTTTAAAGACAAATCAAGTTGATTTCCTTTGTAATCCTATGTATTTTATTTTATGCATTTAAAAATTATGCTGAAAGGAGGTCTCGTAGGTCTTCCCATACTGCCAATAGCATTCACAATATTAAAAAGACTAATAACCCAAGCCATAGAGAGAGGCTCCAATATAGGAAGAATTGCTATTGAGACATTCAGAAACTCATAGGAGATAAAAATCCAAGAGAGAAGTTAATAGTAATAGCCATGGCTTCAAATGTCTGCAAAAATCCAAAGTTAAAGTAACAAGACAGATCTACTAAAGCTCCAAATACAAGGAGTCAAATTTGACTTTCTAGATATCACCGAGTTTTGGAAGAATGAAACTCATGATTGGAATGTGACTTTGGCTAGAGTCAACAAGACAGACATAAAGGGGGAGAGATGAGGCATCACTGAATATTAAAGATGTCTGCTTAGGCCCAGAGATCTAAAGACTAGAAAAGGGAAGTCAGCTAGAGGGCATTTAGGTGAAATTAATGAAAGGAAAAAAAATAGCTATTTTGTCATATACCACAACCTACCAAATCTATAGTCCAGACAGAACAAAGAAATGTATGAGGAATTTGATAATAGATCACAAATCTGGCAGAGAAGCATGATAAATAGTAATGAGGAAATTCAACTATCCAGACATCTGCTGGAACTCTTTCTTGACCAAAAGCTGAGCACCAACAATTTCTTGGCATGTCTCAATGATAATTTAATCCTTCAAAAGGTGGAAGAAACAATAAGTGGGAATTCTATTGCATGAAAGGATGTTTAATGAGGGTCCAGACCTTAAAATATGCATAAATATTCTCTCCCTGGCTTCAATAAAATACATGGAGCTTTGGGAAGCCAGTTTTTGTCCATGAGAGACTGAATGTCTTAGTACTATATGATGATGAAAAACCTCGAAGTTAGCTTCAGAGATGGAAGGAGGGAGCTGAGCTGGAACTGAGTGAGCATACAAAAAGATTGAGTAGAGAGACTCTCAGTCACTTCTCTGATGACTTTTGAGTGAGGAGGGCTGCTGCGAAGTTCCGGATGGGGGAAGGGCAGCTGCTCTATATCTCACTCAGTCACCATAAATCCCTGGTATCTCTGTAACCTTTGCGGTTAGTCTTCCCTGATTCTAGTTGATAGGTATCCTGAGATGGGAATACCCAGGTAACCAATGAGTTTGAGAAACTCATCAGGGCTTGGAGATCCCACTATCAGAGTTGGTAGCAGTGTCTGCTATTGCAGTAGAGGAAGCACACATAGACTGAGCTAGAAAAACAATCCCCAGAAAGTAGTAGTAACTTGAGAATTGTGATCCCTGGTGCGCAAATGCTGGCGATGGCCTCTATAAAGTTCCAATTCACTAAGAGCAGCAGAGAGCAGCTATACCTGGCGGAGCCTCATGAATCCATGAAGGGAGAAAAGGAAAAAGAAAAACTTTTAAAACCTTACAGTAACTTTGAAACTTTGTGATATAAAACTATAAATGGGCATATAGACATAAAACTATGATATAAAACTCTAAGAAACTTTAATAAAAAATGAAATGAAAGAAAAACTAAGACATTTCCCCATTTTCCCATAAGCAGAAGATGTCCATAGCTGGTCTTTGGCAATGTTAGGTACCTTGTGGACTAAAGAAATAAAGAATCCATATTGTTTCTATGAATTCTGACAGAAACAATGTTTAGAGTTTCTGTAATTCATGGTGGAGCGAAAGGTAAGGAATAATGTTGGAGTATGGGCTCCACCTGTTGTTTCACAAGAAATATGGAAATTTTGGAAAGATATTCCATATAGGGAGAGCAATGAAAATTATAGGGCCACTCTCACTCTTCAGGGCCATCCATGTTATACCAGAGAGACCAATGAAATACCTGGAAAAAGTACTAAAGGACTAACCAACATATAGACTGAATTTTAATCAGAAAATGGAAAGGAAAGAAAACATCTTATACTCTAGAATCTGAAAAAACATATATTACTGGGACAGAATCTATGGCTTTGAAAAAGAATTACATAAGAGAACTCAGGAACTCTCTGTTGAGTTTTACATGGAAGTTGGTTTGGAACCATAATTAACTCAATTAGTATAAAAAGGTAAATATACTCCTGCAGGATTCCTGAGACTTCTTGTGAGGGAACTCATGTCTAGCAGAAACGGATCTATAAGAGGGAAGATGGAAGAACATTTTATGGAAAAAAAAATAAAAGAAAAAAAAGGCAGAAACCACAGAACCTGAAGGTGTAAACTTAAGGGAGCTGAGAGATGGCAGTTAAAGTGAATACTTGGTTCAAAAGAAGCAAAACTAAAGCAAAGGAGAAAAAAGGACTAAATCCATGTAAAATAGCAACCTGTCCGGGTCAGTACCAAAAGCCGAGAAGTGGAAACTTTAGGCTAACAGAAGAAACAAAAGTGTCATTGGAAGAGCAAGAGTTTCTAAGCAGGAAATCTGACACGATAGTCTGCTTTTTTATCCTTAGGGAGAAAAGAAAATTCCACTTTGTTTGCAGTCTGAATATGAACCAACTCTTCCCCATTAAGGTAGGAGAGATGTGAATCACCTCATTGTCAGTGAGGAAAATTATATGACCTCATATGACTTGAAACACTGGGATTGACTTCTTTTCAGAAACAACAAAAGCCTTCATTTCTGTAGATGCTGAAATTACAAGGGAAGTCTAAATCAGGAATATGGGGAAGGATTGGTTCTGTCAATTGTAAGAAAAAATAGCGAATCCATATGGGAAGGACAGGGAAGAGGCCTGGCTAGGCAATGAGGAGAGAACACTCAGGAGAGAAGTGATAAAGTACCTAGTCAAAAGACAAATTACAATGGGAATTTCCACATGGTTCAGTTAGGGCCAAAAAGTCAGGTAAACTTGGTTAACAACCATAATAGAGAGAAATGAAAGGCAAGTATGGTGGACATTTTGGCAGGAGAGGCCAGTAATCTCATATAGAAGATCTTTTTGCTTTATGATCCCATCCAGCAAAACCCTCAGGATGTAATTTTTTTTCTGTTTATTTTGCCCCCATCTAGGAAAATCCTGGAAACTTCAGCCTCTGGATGGTTTTGCTCTTTTTGAAAAGTCCCCCAGCTACCTTGCAAGTAGTAAGACTAATGAGTTATTAAATATAGAAAAGATTTTTAGAAGTCAACAAAAATTGCCAAGGGGGCTTTTACTTGTGTGATGTGATTCATAGTATCAGAAAAAGGCCAACCTACCTAGAGGCTTGAGTTTTGTTGTTTTTTGGTACATATGGCTCCCTGATGCAACGGTGTCTCTCTCTCTCTCTCTCTCTCTCTCTCTCTCTCTCTCTCTCTCTCTCTCTCTCTCTCTCTCTCTCTCTCTCCCTCTTTCTCCTGTCTCTCTCCCTCTCTCTCTATTTCTACCTCTAATCCCTTTCTCTGTCTTTGTATTCCTGACTGTCTCTCTCACTCTCCAACTCTGTATATCTCTTTTTCTCTTTCATGCCTTTGATTTCATTTTATATCTACTTTTCTTGTCCCTTTCTCTCATCAAGTCTCTGTCTCTCCTTGGGGCCACATGGATGCAATCTGGGCTTCTCTTTAGATCTATGTATATCTCAGTATCTCTGTCTTATATAATCTGCTGCCTCCAGATCTTCACAGTGTGCTATGTTTGCCCATCCTGGCTCATGTAGTTCATCTTATAATGAAGCAATGTCCTTCTTGTATATACATCCATAATAATTCCGTGCATGAAGATGGAGAAGTGTACCCAATTCCTTTCGGCACATTATAAATGTAACACATGTTCTAGGGATACTCTCCCACCTATCCACTTAAAACTGGCAGGCTGAATTCCTAAAAGATTGCTGTTACGTCATTCTGCATGGATTCTGGGGGTTAACCCTGAGGGACTTCGAGGGTGGTTCATGAGCCCCCACAGGTGCATTTCCTTCCCGTAATTATCAGTTGATATCAACCAATCAGTCAGTCTTAATTAGTTTTTAGGAATAAGTTATTACTGTGGTGGTATGGTTGGTTCAAAACATCGCCCTGAAAGTCTGAAGTCTGTGCTTTACTCTCCCTCAAGTGGATACAGAGTTCAGTGGGAAATGGGTTTAAACTTAGAGTACATGTAGTCAAGAGGGAGTATCTCACAGCTCCTGGAAACCCTTTTTTCTAGAGCACTTAAGATGTTTCCCCAAGGTAGGATGTAGCTTTTCACTAGGTTCTTTATACAGCCTTCAGTTTGCCCTTCCTCATCTTGCTAATCGGTCCTTGGCTCTTGCTGCAGACACTGACACCATCCATTATATTCCTGGAGATCCTTCAACTTTCTGAAGTTTACAAAGTCTTCCTGTCATCAAGAGAAGAAAGGAGGAGACTAAGTCTGAAGCCAAGGTACTTTACTCCCTCACCAAGAAATTCCTTCTCAGAGCCTTGGAAGTTTCTACCGCTAAGTTATTAGATTTTCAAAATCCTTAGATTTTGAACTTATCTGCTATTTTATTGATGAGTACAGGACATGACCAGTTTTCCTCTACCAATCCAGAAAGAGACTATAAGACTTCAAGATGATGAGGAAGAGGAGAGAGCTGAGAAAAAACTCTAGAAGACCTGAGTAGACTGTCATACTGGTAAGAATAATAAGGAATTGACAACCTAATTAGGAAAAAAATTGATATAGTAATAAAGAAGTTATTATATTATACCACAATGCCTCAAAAATTCATAATTACATCAATGTGGATACAACCCACCACCAAGGCAGCTCATAGCTCATCTATGTTTAAGGCGTCACGAAGTGCTGTGGCAAAAATCAAAAACCAAAAAATCAAGCCTCATCTTCCAATACTGACCTTCTAGTGACTAATGTCTTTGAACTTGGCTAGGCTGGTCTTCAGACTACAGACACAAATAGGATTTATCACCAGGCATATACTTGAAGAATTTCTTTGTTGGGAGGACCTGTTTTGTCCCAGATGTAAAAATTCAACTGGTTTCCACAAAATGTTAAAAAAAAATTCAAAATGTTTTAAAAAAGCCCCTCTGTGGAAGACCTGTGAGGAAATATGGCTGAGAATTTGTAGAGGATGAGTAGGTATAGATGGTTTGCCACCTGCATTGATGATGATGAGGGAATACTCACAGTTATGTATTCTATTAAAATATTAAAGAAATAAGAAGGGATAAACTAAGGTATCAGAATTTCTGGTGTCAGAACTTACTTTTAGTGTCATTTCTCTGGTAGAACAAAGACAAATTAGCACCCCTCTTCACCTTCTCCTCCATTGATATCATTTTAGGACACATCTGTAAGGCGTAGAAGCTGACCTCTGAGGTTATGTAGACCCAGGCCCTTATTTTTAGAGGAAATTTGAGACCCAGAGAAGCTAAAGACTGACTTAGCCTTTACACAGTGGTGTAGCCAAAACTTGAACCTTGGTCTCGGACTCCAAAGTCACATTCTTTCTACTCTAGGTCCCAGCAGGGAAGAACATTATTGCTGCTCAGTCATTTTCAGTTGTATCCAAATTTTTATGATGCCATCTGGGGTTTTCTTGTCAAAGACACTGCAATCGTTTGCCATTTCCTTCTCCAGCTCATTTTACAGTTGAGGAAACTGAGGCAAACAGGGTTAAGTGATTTGCCCAGGATCACACAGCCAGTAAGTGTCCGAGGCCGAATTTGAACTCAGGAAGAGGTGTCTTCTTGACTCTACACCTGGCAGTCTATCCATTATGCCACTTAGCCCAGGGAAGAATATAAGATGGAAGAAAAAGAAAAAAGATGGATGAAAAAGAAAAAAACAGTGACCCCCCCACTTCCGTAGTGTGCCACTCAGCTATCTCACTAAATAGGTTTTGTATAGGATCACAGGTAACATTTGAGCAAAATCAAGATGTGCTGACTGAAGGAAATATAGATTGAGAGAAAAGTATTCATGGCATTTTACTCTTATTATGGGGGGAGATTTCACTGAGTTCTATCTGCAATGTAACCTGGAAACGTTTACTGACATGAAATGAGTATACGAATACTTTCACTTAGATATAGTCTAAACAGAATTTACTTTTAAACAGTATTACCTTTATAACTGTTTTTCCCTAAAAGAGAGAAAACGGATTTTTTTAAAAATTTAAATAGATTTTATTTTTTATATGTCACCTAGATAGAGCTCTCTTCATATCCTTCCTTTTTCTCCCTCCCAATTTATTTTTCCTTACAGAACATCTCCCTTAGCTCCTACCCACAATGTTATAAATTAAAAAACCCAACATTCATTTATTCCCAGAAAACAAGTCAATCAACTAATCTGTCAACAAACATTTAATTAAATGCTTACAATTTATAGACGATTTATAGAATTTGTAGAGGATGAGTAGGTATGTGTCAAGAACCGTGCCAAGCACTGGAGATACAAAGTAAAAGCAAAAATCAAACGTGTCCCAAGAAGCTTACATTCTGAAGGGAGAGAGGACATATAAAATGGGGCAGTTAAGTGGAACAGTGGGTAGAGTGCCAGGCCTGGAGTCAGGAAAACTCATCTTTGTGAGTTCAAATCTGATCTCAGACACTTCTAGCTCAGTGACCCTGGACAAGTCACTTAACCCTGTTTGCCTCAGTTTCCTCATCTGTAAAATGAGCTGGAGAAGGAAATGGAAAACGATTCCAGTATCTTTGCCCCCAATAACCAAAAACCAAAACCCCAAACCCAAAAGGGGTCACAAAGAGTCAGACAAGACTGAAATGACTGAACAATGACATATAAATAGCTACCACTAGCAGCTGGGGAAACTGGGAAAGGCCTCCTGCAGAAGGTGGCATTTGAGCTGAGCTTTGAGTCAACCTTAAAATAATTTTCCTATGCAGACATGAGACCAAACACCCAATTCATGAATAAAATATTTTTTGAAATAAATTTCAATTTTCCTTTGATTCTATGCCTTAAGAAAATAGACTAAAGAGATTCTCATTGGTAAATTATAGGGATTTATCTAAATCTTGGCTATATTTTACAAGAAAGGAATATGCTATAAATAATTATTTTTCCTCAAGATTTCTACCAGGAGAATAGAAATTTCTATTCTTCTGCAATTATATAGCTATTATTTATGTCATAGATTTATAAAGAGTAATCAGCATCTTCTCCATTGAGATTAATGAAATATGAATCTTTCAGGTTTGGAAGAGAAAAACCATCACTTAAACTTATTTATTTATTTATTTGAAAAGACCCATGTTGGCTACTTCTCAGAAAACCCAATTTCCCTTCCTGCCTAGAGAGACCAGATTTTCAAAAAGAGCTTCAATTAATTCAGTTGATCAATTGAAAGGGCAGATGAAGCAAGGCAGAACATACTTGACAAGAGAAATTCTAGGCAAAGGAGTGCTAGGATCAGGGCTTTTCATACTAGGGTAGAACAAAGGATGTGTTTCAATAGAAAAATCTATTAGAAAGTGAGAAGAAGCCAGACAATGAGAATGATGCCTTGTTGATTCCTGGCAGGTTCAGGTTCATATGACCTTACATTTGATCCATACACATCAGGAGTAAGATGATAAATTAATTGCTTCATTGCTGATCATTATGGAGAATCAAAAACCTTTACTGAACAATTCTATGTCCATAACTTTTATCCTCTTGGGGTATTGTTATGAGCTCTTGGACTCAATTGTTGCACAATATGGGGATAATTTTCCTTTCAAATTCTCAATCACTGGGAAAAAATAGATCTTTTATTTTATTATAGAATACATTCCTCAGTTGTATATTTTAATGGATTCATAGTCTCATCAATGTGGATACTTCCTCCATTGCTGCAGATCACAACCCATTTATGTTTTCTCATCTTGTGTGATTCTTTTCTGTGTCTTTCCCAAGGATCTGCCAAAATATAGAAAACTTCCTTTTAAGTCTTTTGAGATTGTATGGATACCAGTAGAGCCTTCAGATTGTCTGTCTGTTAGCCCTTGCTCGTATTATGCAATATCTCACCTCCCTTTCTAATGATATTTCTGGATTATGCCACTTTTTTGCCTCTTCTGGTGACCACAGTACTGTTGGTAACATCTTGACATCTACGTAGGTCCACCATATATCTCTCCATTGCCCCTTAGTTCACCTGCCATTTTGCTCTTCAGATACTGTGGTATTTTATGATGTGCAGTCATATGATATAACCAGAAGAAAATTAGTATTAAAATGCTGAGTTCTTCAATGATCGATAAATGGTTTAAAAAATTGTGGTACCTCAATATAATCGAATATTATTGTGCTTTAAGAAAGTATGGATATGGTTAATACAGAGAAGTATAGGAAGATGTATGAACTGATTCAAAGCAAAGTAAACAGAAACAGGAAAACAAAATACACAATGACTTAAAAAATCTAAGTAGAAAGAACAACAAAACAATTTAACTGAATTCTGAAACTACAATGACCAAATGACCCCAAAGAAGAGATATAAGAAAAACCCAAAGAAGTCCTTCTGCTTCTTTGTAAAGGAGGGGGATCATGAGTATGGAACACTGCTTATGCCAGACTTTTTCAATGTGTTCCTTAGTTTGGCTGAGCTTCCCTTCCCCTTTTTATACTTTGTTAATAAAGGATGGATCTCTGGGACAACAAGAGAATAGGGGCATATTGGAAAATATAGGTGATTTGAGAAACAAAAGATTTCAATAAAATTTTGTTTGGAAAAGATGAATTTCAAGGTCAAGGAGCTTTGTGTCAGTTTGATATCATTGAAAGTTTTGCACAATTTCCTAATTTCCCAGCTCACTTTCTTCTTGTTATGCAAATATTCTGGGCCCACTCATGTAGGTAGGTGGCATAATGAATAGACTACTGGGCCTGATGTGGGAAGACCTGAATTCAAATCCAACCTCAGATACTTACTAGCTATGTGACCCAAAGGAAGTCATTCAACCTTGATCTACTTCAGTTTCCTCAACTCTAAAATGGGAATAATCATGCTACCCACCTCCCATGGCTGTGATGAGGATCACATGAGATAATATTGGCAAAGTACTTAGTACAGAATCTACCACATAGTAGGTGCTTTGTCCCTTGTTCCCTTCCTTGCCATTGTCCATTCTGCACCTGCTGAAGGCATATGGATACTGATGGATAACTTCTAAGTGAATTCCAGCTATGTGTCATAGCTTAGATAATAAGCATTCTTTACCCCTTTTGTTTTTCCTTGGTGAATTATTAGGCCAGCCTTTTTTGAGTGGTTATGGATCTCCTCAAAGAAGCCCTCTTGTTTTCTGGGGCCTGATAATATCAATACAACATTGTCCTTACCATCTATGAGGATATTTCTTCTATGTGGATTCTTTGTTGGGCCCTCCTGTTCCTGTCTCATATTTTCTTCAAGATTACCTTGCACAAATATGCAGGTCCTTTTTATACTGATTTTGTAAAGATAAGAAAGGAGGCATGTGGTTCAATAGTTTCATATGACTCCTCGATAGCCATTTTTAGAAGATAGTACCTACCATGATAATTTATAATCATTCAGTGTTTTCTCCTTTTTCAGATATTTTGTGAATCAATCCCTGAACACTTTCAAAATTGTGTCATCTCCAGCGCAGATTTTTTTCTGTGCATTCTGCTTATCCTGTCATCTTCTTCTTTTCTGTCATTTTCCCTTCCTCATATAAGTACACTGGGGACTAGGTGTTAAGAGTCCAAATATAGTGTTTCTGCCATAGTTGATAAAAATAATTTTCTAGAAATACTGGCAGATTTGTTACATTTTTGGTGTGTATCTGTTGTCTCCTTTCCAGTTTAATCTATAAATATCCTTGGGATGATCTTAGTTGTGTCTCATGCCAAGCTTTATTCAAACTTATTTTCCCTTCTTCTACTCTCTGCTATTTCATGAGTTGCTATTGCTCATAATCTGCCATTATTTTCTACTATGATGTTCTGAAAATGAGTTTAATACTGTAAAAAGAGTGGGTGTCTTTGATGGCCATGTGGTGGACAGAGAACTGGACCTGAGTTCAAATCTGGTCTTAAATACTTCCTAGCTGTGTGACCCTGGACAAGTCACTTAACTTCTGTTTACCTCAGTTTCTCCAACAATAAAGTGGCAATAATAATGATACCAGCATTTACCCCCCAGGGTTGTTTTGAGAATCAAAGGAGATCATAGTTGTAAGACACTTAGCACAGCAGCACATAGTAGTAAGCAATTAATAAGTGCCTTCAGTGGATAGCAAGTCACCAAATCATCTAGAATTTATTAAATTCTCTGTGCCAGGCCCTCTAAGTTCGGGGAATATAAATAGATAAAAAATACAAAGACAGTCCCTGCCCTAAAGGATCTTACATTCTAATGGGGGAAGATGACCCAGAAAAAGCAAACTGAAAAGGAGGAAGGGGAAGAAGGGATAGATACATGCTGGGACATGGTGGAGAAAGAAGCCCAGAGGGTGAAGACCAAGGCCCAAAAATAAAGGAGTGAATGTGGCAGATGGGGACTGTCCTTAAAATGCAGGTTCAAAGACAAACTTTCCAAACAGAGGAAGAGGCTACAGAGGCAGAAGCATCTTCTGGGAAGAGAGAGTCTGGAGCATCATCCCCGAGGAATCTTATAGGGTAGCAGGGCTACCTGAGCACACTGGAGAAAGATTACTGTCAGAAGGGGAGCCCAGAGAGGGATGAGTGAACATGGCTGGCCTGAGATTTTTCTTAAAATGGAGTTTCTTCAAGGAGCTGAACAACCAGAGGAAAAAGCTGCAGGGGCAGAGGAAGTAGCAATGTTAAGAACCCTACTGCTGCCCTCATCATTCTTCATATTCTTTGACAATACTCTGAGGACGTCTTAGAAGGTTCTGCTCTGTCTTGTAGACATGCCCCAGGAAGAGGACAGGGCTCTCCATTGTTGTAATAATAATAATAATAATAACTTATACAGCACTTTATATATCTACTCTAATTTAAATCTTACAGCAACCCTGTGAGGTAGGTGCTATCATTATCCCCATTTTACAGATGAGGAAACTGAGTCTGTGAGAGATTAAATGATTTGCCTAGGATCATGCAGAGCGCCACCCATCTATTTTAGTTGTACACAATTTTTCCCAATGAATTATTTTTCTTTTAATTTTGATTATGACATTTTTGTCATGCAGAATTTGTTTATTTTTGTATAACCAAATCCATCCACTGTATACCAAATGGATCCTTTTAGTTAATAGTTTGAAATATGTATTATATGCTCAGCGCTGCTATTTCTTCAGAGGTTTATTGTTTTCCTTAAATCTTAGTGTGTATCAAAAACTGGTTTTTAGACATCACAATGTTTGCAAACTTAATAAGCTAACTCTTTTACTGCAAGCAGCACCAAAGCAGTGGAACGAGCCAAAGAAGTGGTAAATTTGGACTGATGTGTTGGCAACAACTAAAGAAAAACTCAAGAACAGAATCCTCTGTTTCCTAGGAGTGAGTGACACAGATTCTTGGGGACAGGGATTAGTTCTTCTAAGAAAGAATAAAAGTGATTATCAAGTTAGGTTTCATTAAATTTATACTTTACTTGTGGAGAATTTTGATTAGATTTTTTTTTTATTTTATCAAAGTGACAGGATTGAGGATTTTACTTGATATTTTACACCATCAGGACAAAATATAGGGGCACTTGATTTTGGTCAGGAGGTTTACAAAGGAGCTACATACCAGGAGAGGTGAGAGGGGCAGGGACAAAGAACTCCAGCTGAGCCCTAAAATTCTCAAAAGGAGAAAATCTCTCGGTGATTTTTCATAGGTTAAAATTAATTTTAGTAGCAATGAATAGTAAATTGTATCCAGACATAAAGAATTATAAAAGACTAAAAATATATTTTGTTTTTTTCCACTCTGTTCAACAAATATTTTTAAACTGCCTTTTGAACGTAAGGCACTGTGGGAGGTACTGAGAATACAAATATGATTTTTTTAAAAGTCTTAGTCTCACTCTCAAGGAGTTTATAGTTGAATGACTAGTTGTGATCCCTACATAATAAGTATGAATCCATGAGGAATGGGGTAGAAATGTAAGGGAGCATTCCAAAACCCTTCCAAATTTTGGGTTATTTGTAAGAAAAGGTCAGAAATGTAGTTGGATGGGTAGAAGAAATAATGACATTGCATGCTAGGCTTAGCTTGTTCATTTGATCTATTTCTCTGCCCCTACATTTACATGAGAGAATAAGTAAGATTTTTGGTATTGCTTATTTGTTCGGTAGTGTCTGACTCTTCTGGACCCCATGAACCATAGTATCTCAGGCCCTTCTATTATCCATTATTTCTAGAACTCAGTCCAAGTTCATGTTCATTGTTTCCATGACACTATCTATACACACACACACACACAAAAATATATATATATACAAACATACATGCATACATACATATATATATTATTTCATCCTCTACCATCTCTTTTTCCTTCTGACTTCAATCTTTCTCAATATCAGTATCTTTTCTTTTTAAAAATATTTTATTTCTTTTAAACTTAAATACAAAGTGAGAAAAGAAAAAAGAGAACATTTCCATATACACAGCAGAACATGAGAGGATTCAGTATAAAACAATAAATTTCCATTTCACAAAAACCTGCATAATAAAGGATCTTTTCCAGTGAGTCTCATCTTCTAATTATGTGGACAAACAAGATTTAGGATTTGAAAACTGGGAAATCCTGAACCTCAGAGCTGATTAGTTATTGGGCAAATGACCATTACCTTGTTCATAGCCTAGCCATTGAAAATTCTTTTTCTATCGATGAGATCACATGTCTAATTTTTATCCTTTTTAGCTCTAACAATCTATGAATATCTGAATCACACAGAGTTTTTGTGTTGTGTCTGGACTAATCAAGTTTCCCAACAACCATCAGTGTTAACACCATAATAGTATGTGAAATTCTCAAAGACCTGACAACAGCACATTGTGGAGACTGAGTAATCCCTGTTAGCCCTTCCCTCCCCCTGAACTCTATAAAGATCAATAATGACTTCACTAAAGTGTGCTCTACTGCTCTCATTAATGATGATGCTTTAAATCCTAGTTGCCTAAAACAAACCATCTGGATATAAATAATGTAGGAAGTGTGCTGGCCAGGTAAGATGTGTATCTCCACATGAGATGCCTAGCTGTATAGACATTTGGCATGAGGGAAGCATGAATAGACAGCTCTGGAATCTTGGCCCCTTCTCTCCCCAAAGGAAACAGTGATTCCTGCCTGGAGAGGAACAAGATAAAAGGCTAAAAGTTTGTCCGTTCTGTTCTCCTCTGAGAAAGGGGAAACCAAATTATATTTATATCGATGTGCTTCCTAAATATTATTGGTCTAGGGGCATTTTTTTTTTTTTTTTAGCTCAGAAAGCAAAAACCTGCTAGTTTCCTCAGTGACTATCCCTGGGTGGGGTGGGGCAGGAGGGGTGGATACTTCAAGTTTACACATGCTGACTTGGCCTGTTCACTCTGAAAGCCCATCACAAATGGTAAATAGTGAGTGAACCCATTTATCCAAGAAGAAGGAAAACAGAGATTGAAAAAATTCTATAGATTAAAAGGTACCAGGAAACCTCTAATGTCAGTGAGCTCTTAGATGGGAGCAAGGTGAGATATGGACTCATCAGAGACAGAGAGAATTTGTCCAGGGGGAAATTCCTCCACCTCTTTAGGAAGGAAACTGAAAATCAGGCATCTGTAAAAATGCTTGCTTCTCCCTTGTTCTTGTTTGGTTGTGTTTGACTCTTCATGAACCCCATTTGGAGTTTTCTTGGCAAAGACACTGAAGTGATTTGCCATTTCCTTCTCCAGCTCATTTTACAGATGAGGAAACTGAGGCAAACAGAGTTAAGTGACTTGCTCAGGGTCACACAGTTAGTAAGTATCTGAGGCTAAGATTTGAACTCTGGTCTTCTTAACTCCAGGACAGGTGCTCTATCCACTATACCATCTAGCTGCCCTGCTTTCCCTCACATATCTGACATCCCAAAATCTTTTTTCTCTCTCCATAAGTCTCTGCCCAAAGAGATTTATGTCTCACTGTAGGAAGACAAGAAAAGGAAGAGAAAAGAAAAGAAAAGAGAAGAGAAGAAAAGAATGTCTGTCCTTTCCAAAACTCTCACACTTCAGTTCTACTGCTCATGCAGTCATTCTGTCTACCAGTTAGGAGTCTTATGTAAAATGCTCCAGACTTTGTTGTAATACATAAATGAGCTCAATAGTTGTCTTTTTTTTTTTTATCAATCTATAGACATTTCTTAAGCACTTGCTACGTACAGGCCATTGTGCTAGGTATTAAAATGCAAATATAAAGAATGAAACAATTCCTGCACTCAAAATTTACATGGTATTATACCAGCGGATAGCTGTGACAGCTGTGGGCTTTGGGAAGTCACTTCACTTCTCTCAGACTCTGACTCCATAACTGTAAGACTATGGGATTAGATGAGATGAACTCTAAGATCCTTTCCAAATTGAAGACTTATGGATAAATGCCAAATTTTGCTCTGTCTACCAGCATCACGTCCCTTTCTAATTTCAATACAAATGAATGGATTTCCTTGAAAAATGAATTTTTTCTTCTAAATGTAGTAGAAGTTTCCCCCAATTATGATTATACTGAACAAAAATGTGACTGTTCACATTTCAGTCTGTGGAATATCAAAGAGATTACCTATGATGAGTGAGCTCTTGATGAGCTCATAAACCTTAGTTGCTTAAGGGAACCAACCTCAGATTAGCAGGAGCAGAATTGGCATGCAGTATAAAAGGTAGGTCTCCCTACGTCCAAATATAGACATTGACTCACGAAGTCTGGGGTAAACATCTGTAGAACAAAGTGATAGTATCCAAAGAGCTAGGATGACATCATTCTGCAGATGTCTACCTTCTGTCATTTTTGGTAATAGCTCTTTTGAGGGGAGGGGGGATTCCTGTTCCTTGTGGTTTTCATCAGTTGCCCTCATCTATTTTAAAAAGAAGAGGATTACCAGTTCTTGACCATCTTGACGTTTCCTCTAACCAATACATTATAAATTCTTTTCTGTGCCTGACATAGTATCTGTTTTTCCTAGTTCTAGCCTTGTGGGCCACATCAGGGTGGTAGCTAATTAAGATAGATCCTTTTTTTTAAAGTACTTGCTTACTCAGCTATTGATTAGCTGGTGTCTTAGAATTTCTCTTTTTGCTTTACTGGCAAACCAGTTTTTCCTCTTAACACCTAATAACATGTTGTGCTCCAGTCTCAAGATGCACCCTCAGCTACTTTGTCAGCTGGATTTTCATTGCAGACTCATCAGGTCAGAACCTCAGAGATCATCAGGATATACAAACTATTCTGTGTGAATAAACAGCCCTCCCACTTAAGGGGAAAGAACTCTTCCAGGGTAACATTTAGTAAATTATTTCTCCAGGAAGCTAAAGGAGACCTGGACATAAGGTTACATAGATGGTCATAGAATTTTGTACTAGAAGATAAATGATTACTCTTAAAAATAAATCTGAGTGAATTCAAGGCACTCAATGAGATGTCACTGAACTGAGTCTAAAACGTCTCCATCTCTCTGATGTCAAAGGTAATGGCTGACATTAATATAGCACTTGAAAGTCTACAAAGCACTTTATATGCATTAGCTCACTTGAGTGTCACAACTATAGCTCGTAGTATTTCCATTTTACAGACAATGAAACTGAAGCTTGGTGAGATTGAAGCAGTTTTTCTATGGTCAAAAAGTTAATAATTGTCAGGCAGAATTTAAACTTAGGTCTTTGTCATTTGGAATCTAGCATTCTATTATGCTAGACTTTTATTACATAGCATTTTATTATACTATGTTAATATATACAGTGTTATATACCATTACATAGCATTTTATTGTGCTATGCAACCACTGGTTTTGGCATCGGTTAGACCTAAACTGACAGACAGAGAACAATAGTGAATAGATCCTAAGCAACCTTGACTTTGGGTTCCATTTTCTTTTCTGTGGCATTTGACTCTTTAGAAAAGCGTAATATCAAAGTGCTCAGGTGATACACTAAACGTTGTTGTTGTTGCTTACCTTTAATGATAATTAATTAGATTTGACCTGAGGTGACTTACAGAAGATACAATCTCATATTTGGAAAGCTCTCATCTTTTTCAGTTAAAATGATTTTTTAAAAAGTTCTCAAAAAACAGAGTAGGTCTTATTCTATCAGTTCTTCAAATAAGAGGTAACTTTGGCTGTTAGTGCTGAAACCTATTTTAAATTTTAGTAGATGTAAGAAGTCATCAGAGTCCTTAGCTAGAATGGACCAATCAATAAGCATTTATTGTTTATTATGTCTAAGACATTTTGCTAAGTGCTGGAGGAGACACAAGAAAGATAAATACAGTCCCTACTCTCAAGAACTGAAATCACTGAAGGTGAGGAGACTAGGAAAAGCCTCCTACAGATGATAGAATTTGAGCTGAGTCATGAGGGCAAAGGAGAGATTCTTTGAGGAGGAAGAGAATTCCAGGCCTGAGGGAGAGCCTGTACAAAGGTACGGAAATGAGAGAGGCCCATCTGGCTGGATTGTAGAGTGGGAGGGGGAATAATACAGAAGACTGGAAAGCTACATTAGGAACAGGTTGTAAAGTGCTTCCTTTAAAAGCTGAAGAGAGGAGTTTATATTTGATTCTAGAAGCAATACAAAGCCCCTGAAATTTACTGAAGAGGGAAGGAGCAACATGGCCAGACTACACTTCAGGAAAATCACATTGACAGCTATATGGAAGACAGATTGGAATGGGAAGATGAGGCAGGCTATTGTAATAGTCCAGGCAAGAGGAGTTAAGAGCCTGAACTGCAGTGGTGGTTGTGTTAGTGGAGGGAAGGGAACGTCTGAGAGATGTTGTGGAGATACGAACAAGTTTTGGCAACTGATTGGATGTGTGGAGTGAAGGAGTAGAGGGTGTCACCTGGTGAGCCTGGATAAAAGAAAAGTGGATTTGGGAGAGGAGTGGTATGGTCAGAGCATTATTTTTACCCACCCCCCCTTTTAAGTCAGACTAATTTTCCTTAAAAGTTATCAAGACCTTCCTTAGATTTGGTTGGCTCAGGAAACTCAAGGTTTGGACTGTTGACATTCTTTTCTCTTTATCTGAGTATAAAGTAGCTACAAGGAGCACTAGGGCTCCTTTATGATACTCATCAGTGGTTCATGATGGGTAATTCAGGCAAGAGAACTGTGCTCAGCTGAATCAACTTAAGGTATCCTCAGTCCTTATCCTTGCTTAATATCCTTCTGCTATGGCTAAATAAATCTTTTTGTAAATCATTGAATTACCTATTAGTCTCTTATTTTGTTCCAATATTGAACCTAAACAATCAGTGAACTGTCTTGAGTCAGACTCAGCCCAGAACAATTGGGTTTTGGGGAAAATATAATGAGTTTTATTTGTTAAATTAACTTTGAGATCCCAATGGAGCATCTAGTTCAAAATGTGCAGTTGACAGTTGGTGATGGAAGATTAGAGCTCAGGAGATAGACTAGGGATAGATACATATGTTTGGGATCATTTATATAGAGGTGATCATTGAACCAATGGTAGAGTTGATGAGGTCATCAAGTGAGAAAAAAAAGAGAAGAGCATCCAGGATAGAACCTTGAGGGACATCCACAATACTGGGTATTTCATGAATGAAGATCCAGAAAAAGGAGACTGAGAAGAAGCAGGACCAAAGGAGAACAATGTCACAAAAACCCTGTGAATAGAGGACAAGGTACCTAACAATGTTGAACACTGCAGAAGTCACAAAGGATGAGAATTAAGGAAAGACTAGTAGGTCTGGCAACTAAGAGACCACTTTAGAGTAGTCTCACATGAGTGATGAAATCAGAAGACCAATTACAAAAACTCTGGAGGAGAATGAGGAGAAAAGAGTGGAAATAGCCTTTTCAAGTTCAGCTGAAAAGTGGAAGCAAGCTAGAGCATAATAGTAGTGGGAGACAGTGAGAATTTCTCAGAATAGAGAAGACTTGAATATGTTTGTAGAAAGCAGAAGATAAGGAGTTACTGAAAACTAGGGAGAGAGCATAGGTGATGTTAGAGATAATCTGCAGAATTGCCACTGCTACAACTATACCACAAAGGAATCAAAGAAAGAGAGAAAGGAACTATAGCTACAAAAATATTTATAGTAGTTCTTTCCATGGTAGCCCAAAACTAAAAATTAATGGGATATCCTCCTATTGGAGAATGGTTAAACAGATTGTATAAGAATGTAGTGGAATAGTATTATACCTTAAGAATGATGAAAAGGATAACTTCAAAGGAAGCTGGGAAGATCTCTCTATGAAAGAATGCAGAGTGAAATGAGTAAACTGGGAGAACAATCTATTCAATAAAAACATTATAGAGAAAAACTATTTGGAAAGACTTTGAAGTCTGATAAACCATGATTCCAAAGAAAGAAGATGAAACATTCCACTCATGCCACTCACCTCCTGATAAAGAGGTAATGAACTTAGAACACAGAGACATAAATTTTCAGACATTGTTAATTTTGGAATGGGGAGGGGCAAGGCCATGCAGGTATATATTGAGGGTTTATTTTGTGGGTTTGAAAAAAAATATTCGTATATCCAAGCCTCCAAGAAAAAAAAATGATTGGTCTTAAGCCGTGGAAGAGCTCAAAAAGGATTTTGAAAATCCAGTAAGAGAAGCAGAAAATTGGGAAGAGAAATGAGAGTGATGCTAGAAAATCATGAAAAACAAGTCAACTGCTTGCCAAAGGAGACCCCAAAAAATGCTGAAGAAAATAACACTTTAAAAAATAGACTAACCCAAATGACAAAATAGATCCAAAAAACCAATGAGGAGAAGAATGCCCTAAAAAACAGAATTGGCCAATGGAAAAGGAGGTCTGAAAGCTCACTGAAGAAAATAATTTCTTAAAGATTATAATAGAGCAGATGGAAGCTAATGACTTTATGAAAAATCAAGAAATTATAAAACAAAGCCAAAGGAATGAAAAAATAGCAGACAATGTGAAGTATCTCATTGGAAAAACAACTGACCTGGAAAATAGATCCAGGAGAGACAGTTTTAAAATTATTGAACTATCTGAAAGCCATGATCAAAAAAAGAGCCTAGACATTATCTTTCAAGAAATTATCAAGGGAAACTGTTCTGATATTGTAGAAAAATAGATATTGAAAGAAACTACTGATCACCTCCTGAAAGATATCCCAAAAGGAAAATTTCTAGGAATATTGTAGTCAAATTCTACATTCCCAGGTCAAGGAGAAAATATTGCAAGCAGCAAGAAAAAAACAATTCTAGTATTGTGAAAATACAATCAGGATAACACAAGATCTAGCAGCTTCTTCTTTAAGGGATCGAAAGGCTTGGAATATGATATTCCAAAGGTCAAAGGAGTTAGGATTAAAACTAAGAATCACTTACCCAGTAAAAGTGAATATAATACCTCAGGGGAAAAATGATTACTCAATGAAATAGAGGACTTTCAAGCATTTTTTTTTGAAATGACCATAGCTGAATAGAAAATTTGACTTTCAAACACAAGAATCAACAGAAGCATGAAAAGGTAAACAGGAAAGAGAAATCATAGGGACTTACTAAAGTTAAACTGTTTACATTCCTATATGGAAAAATAATATTTGTAACTCTTGAGACTTTTCTCAGTATTAAGGTAGTTGGAGGGATTATATACATATAGACAGAGGGCACATGGTGAATTGAATAGGTAAGGATGATATCTAAATAAATAAAATTAAGGGGTGAGAGAGGAGTATATTGGGAGGAGAAAGGGAGAAATAGAATGGGTGAAATTATCTCACACAAAACAGGCAAAAAATACTCAATGGCATGCAGAGGAAGAGACAGATGAATTAAAAAATTATTGATAATTAAAACATTAAAATAAAAGTTAACAAAAGAAGGGAAGAGGAAACTCTTGGTGAATATTCTAACTTTGGGGGTTAATGTATGAGGTAAAGTCCTCTGCTGAGAAGAAGGAGAGAGGATGCACCATGGGAGGTCTATGGAGAGAAGAGAATGTTTGGAACAGCTGTTGTGGTGAGGGCAATAGAGAACTAATTAGGGAGGAGCAGAAGGATTGCCTTGCTGTAGTAAATTTCTAGTTGAGATTAGAGAAGAGAAATTTGTCACTGACAAAATCAGCACACCCAGTCTTATGACTTCTTCCATCTCCACTTAGCAACATGTAAGTGGGAGTGAAGGACATGAATGCTGGTAATAAATACAGTGTTGGATGTACAAAAATATTTATAGCAGCACTCTATGTAGTTGCCAAAAACTGGAAGTCAAGGGGATGTCCATCAATTGGGGAATGGCTGAATAAATTATGGTATATGAATGTAATGGAGTACTATTGTGCCATAAGAAATGATGAACAAGAAGACTTCAGAGAGGCCTGGAAGGACTTATATGACCTGATGCTGAGTGAAAGGAGCAGAACCAGGAGAACTTTATGCACAGCAACAACCACAGTGTGTGAGAGTTTTTTTTGGTAGACTTAGATTTTTGTAATAACACAAGAACTTCTTACCAAAAAAAAAAAAAAAAAATCCCAATGGAGGATCTCAAGGCAAAATGCCTTCCACACTCAGAGAGAGAAATATGGAAGTCACTCACATATTGTAGCAGATCATGTTTGTGTATGTGTATGTGTTTGTGTATCATGTTCTGATTTGTTATACGATTTCTTTCATTTATCTTAGTCTGACTACATAGCATGACTATAGTGAAAATATACTCAATAGGAAAGTATATGTAGAATCTATACAGAATTGTATGCAGTCGTGGGGAGGGGGGGGAGTGGGGGGTATGTGGGGCAGATAAAATCGCAATTGTATGGCAGTGATTGTTAAACATTACAAAATAAAAAAAAATAAATAAATACAGTGTTGGAGTTTAGCAAGGTGTGATCAGCAGAAGAACAAAGGAATAAGACATTTTAGAATAGAAGATAGAATAAAATTGAACTAGTTCAAAAGGTAGTTGAAATTGGGATGGGAGAAGAGTATAGCCAAAGTAGAGGTGATAACCGGGTAAGTACTGAGGTTTGGAAAGATCAGAGATAACAGGATAAAGAAAAAAGTTTAGGGATAGTAAAGCATAGAGAGTAAAATAGCATAATCATATAAAGGAAATTCATGGTTCTTGAACGTGGAAATGGAATGACTTATATAAGTGAGGTGGAGTGGAAGAGTAGGTAATGGGAGTAGAGTTGATTTAGGAACTAGAAAGTTAAAATTTTTGATGAAACTTCAAGATTTACAATTAAATATCCTGATATGAGAACAGGAGTTGAAGGTTGAGAGGAAGATGACAATAGCAAATTGCTGAATTCATTGAGAAAGGAAAATAATTGTCTTAGTCAATACACATCCACCAGGATCTTAACTAGGTGATAAATTTGATATTTTTAAGTTTAGTATTTTACTTTTCCTCAGTTACATGTAAAAACAAATTAAACATTCATCTTTGAAACTTTGAGTTCCAAACTCCCCCCCTTTGCATTGAGAAGGCAAACAATTTAATATATGTTATACATATTTAGTCATACAAAACACTTCCATGTTAGTCATGTTATGAGAGACTATATTTTCCTCCATCCTATCCCACCCCATTTATTTTATTCTTTCTTTCCTTTCACCCTGTCCTTCCTCAAAATGTTTTGCTTCTGACTATCCTCTCCCCCAATCTGCCTTTCCTTCTATTACCCTTCCTTTCTTTTTCCTCTGCCCCCCACTTCTCTATAGGGTAAAATAGATTTCCATACCTGATTGAGTGTGTATGTTATTCCTTCTTTGAGCTAATTCTGATGAAAGTAAGATTCACTCACTCCCTCTCTCCTTCCGCTCCATTGTAAAAGCTTTCTCTTGCCTCTTTTATGTGATATAATTCAATCTTCTTATTTCTCTTTTTCCCAGTACATTCCTCTTTTATCTCTTAATTTTATTTTTTTAGATATCATCCCTTCATATTCAGCTCACACCTGTACCTTTTGTCTATGTATACTCTTTTTAACTAGCCTAATAAAGGGAAAGGTCTCATGAGTTGCTAATATGATCTTTCCATGTAGGAATGTAAATAGTTTAACTTTAATAATTCCCTTATGATTTCTCTTCCCTGTTTACCTTTACATGCTTCTCTTGTGTCTTATATTTAAAAGTCAAATTTTCTATTTAGCTCTAGTCTTTTCTCAAGAATGCATGAAATTGGGGCAGAGCCACGATGGTGGAGTAGAAAGACACATATACTCTAGTGCTTCCCCCACAGCCCACAAAATACCTGTAAAAATGACTCTCAACAAAGTATAGAGCAGCAGAAGCCACAGAATAACAGAGCAAAAGAGGTAACCCAGAAGGCTGACAAGAAAGGTCTATCTCATAGGATGCCGAGCAGAGTGGAGCACAGCCCTGGCCATGCAACACTAGAAGGAAGAGAACCTGAACAGACCTCTGGACAGAGTTCCTAGCAGGGAAGGTCCCAGATTTCTCAACCCACAAACAATAAAGAAAGCTCCAAAGGTCAGTTGGGTAGGGCTTTCCTAGCTGGGCAAGAGGGAACCGGGTTTCTCTAGCAATAGCCCCAGGTGACGGCAGAGGTCACAGCAGCTGATCTAAACCCCAGCCCTGAGTGAAGGCCCTGCCCCCACCCAAAGCCCAGGGGAACCAAGCAGCTGAGTCTAATCTCTTGACAAAGGATTCAGAAATGAAGTAACTGACTGGGAAAATGCCCAAAAAAAGGAAAAAATAAGACAATAGAAGGTGAACATTCTTGGTTCACCATTTCTTGGTGAACATTCCTTACTGTCATAGGAAGTTAAGACCTCTGCCTCCAGGGCCTCTAAAGTGAACTTAAATTGATCTCAGGCAATGGAAGAACTTGAGAAGCAAGTTAGCAACTTGCTAAAGGAGAACCAAAAAAATGCTGAGAAAAATAACACCTTTAAAAAGAGATTAACTCAATTGGAAAAAAAGGTCCAAAAAACCAAGGAGGGAAAGCAGGTATTTAAAAGCAGAAGTAGCCAAATGGAGGAGAAGGTTCAAAAGGTCACTGAACAAAATAGTTCTCTGAAAGAGAGAATTGAGTTTAGGGAAATGAATGACTATGGGATAAACCAAGCAGTCAGAAAACAAAAATTGGACAAAAAAGAAGATAATGTGAAACAACTCATTGGAAAAACAACACACCTGGAAAATAGATCCAGGAGAGAAAAACAAATATTGAAAAAATCCACTGGTCACTTCCTGGGAGAGATCCAAAAAGAGAAACCCCTAGGAATATTGTGGCCAAATTTCAGAGTTCCACGGTCAAGGAGGAAATATTGCAAGCAGCTAGAAAGAAACAATTCAAATATTGTGGAAATATAATCAGGACAACATAGGATCTGGCAGCTTCAACATTAAGGGATCAAAGGGCTTGGAATAGGATATTCCAGAAGTCAAAGGAAATGGGATGGAAACCAAGAATCACTTACCCAGCAAAACTGAGTATAATACCTCAAGGGAAAAAATGGTCACTCAGTGATACAGATGACTTTCAATTATTCATGTTGAAAAGACCAGAACTGTATAGAAAATTTGACTTTCAAACACAAGAATCAAGAGAAGCTTGAAAAGGTAAACAGGAAAGAGAAATCAAAAGACTTTCTAAAGCTAAACTGTTTACATTCCTACATGGGAAGAAAATATTTATAACTCTTGAGACTATTCTCAGTATTTGGGTAGGTGGAGGGATTGTACATAGACACACACACACACACGCACACACACACACATAGACAGAGAGTACAGTCTGTGTTGAATCAGAAGAGATGATATCCACAAAAAAAGATATAAAATAAAAATTAAGGGGTGAGGGAGGAAAATACTGGGAGGATAAAAGGAGAAATGGAATGGAGCAGGCTATAACTCATAAAAAAGATAAAGAAAAATCTTGTTCAACGGAGGAGAAAAAGGAGAAGGGGAGAGGGGAAAAGTGAAGTTAATCTCTCCACATATGGCTTAAGGAGGGAATAACATGCTCACTAAATTTGGTATGAAAATTTATCTTACACTACAAGAAAGTAGGGGAGGAGGCGACAAGTGGGGTGAGGGGAATGATAGAAGGGAGGGCAAATGGGAGAAGGGAGTAACTAGAAATAAATACTTTTGGGAAAGGACAAGATCAAATGACGGAATAAAAAAATAAGGGGGATAGAGTAGGATAGAGGGCAATAACTGGGAAATAAGAAACACAGGTAAGGGGATACAGAAATTTATCTTGCCCTACAAGAAAAGAGAGAAGATGGGGATAAGGGAAGGGTGGGATGTGATAGAAGGAAGGGCTCATTGACAGAAGGGGCAATCAGAATGCAAGGTATTAGAGGGTGGGGGTAGGGGATAGATGGGGAGAAAATTGGACATGTTACAAAGTGATGTAAAAGCAATTAGTATTAAAACAATTGACTGAATTAATTACCGAGACTAAATCAGAGACATCTTTAGTTTGGGGAAATGAATTTTAGTCTAAGTCTCTTAGAGACAGGTAACTTCAGGTAAAATTTGGCATTGATAGAAAAGTTAAGGTTTTAATGGTAAATTTGATTTTATGACTGTTAATTAATCAGGAACTAGAACATGTAAAGAAAGGCATGTAAGCCACTTAAAACTTGCCTCAAAAGATGTTCCTTAGCCAATGTGAAATTATAGTCGTATCTGAAATCTGGTTATTGGAACTTGCTATTCTAAGATGCTGTGGGTCTATTAAGTGACTCTTCCTCTGAGTCTAACTCCAGGTGTGGATAACAACAAAGGTGGTCTGAGGCGTCAATTCAAGATGCCAGTAAGCCTGTGAGATGCTGGTATGAACTGAAAAAGGTGAACTCATGGGAAGGGTGGGAGAGCGGCTGGTCAGCCTGGGCTGAGATAGGATTCTCCTGACTCAATTTCTCCACTGACACCTGGCAGACACTAAGCCTCACTGAATGCAAGTTGACAATCTACTCTTGCCTGGAATTGGCATGAAGTTGGGGAGATATTGTTTCCCTGCAATGTCCCTACTCAGTGTTAATTTCCTGTAGTCAAAAGGTTTGTAAGCTTAATACCAGATCTATTAAATTATAGATTGTTGGTAGGGGAACATCCAAGGTCAAGTCTAAAATTAAGCTATTAGGCTTAGGACTTTAGACCAACAACAATAAGTTAGGGTCCTTTAATTCTTAGTATGTGGAGACAATCAGGTCAAGGGCTTATGAAGTTAGCAGACATAGTTATTATTTGTGTCTCAGTTGGTTAATGTAAAAAAAAAAATCGTTTGTGATCTATATTGTAGATGCTTTAAAAGAAATATCACTTAACCAAAAGTTGGAATTGTGTTATGTGATATGAATTGTGTTAAGAATGAAAAATAAAAAAAATTTTAAAAAAGAAGGCTTGAAATTCCTCTATCTCATTGCATGTCTATTTTTTCCTCTCATAGATTATACTTAGTTTTCCTGGGTAGATCATTCTTTGTTGTAGTCCTAGCTCCTTTTCCCTCCAAAATATCATATTCCAAGCCCTCTGATACTTTAATGTAGAAGCTGTTAAATCTTGTGTTATTCTGACTGTGACTCCATGATACTTGAATTGTTTCTTTCTGGCTGCTTGTAATAGCTTCTCCTTGATCTGAATTTGGCTATAATATTCCTGCAGTTTTCATTTGAGGATCTCTTTCAGGAGGTGATTGGTGGATTCTTTCAATTTCTATTTTACCCTCGGGTTCTACAATATTAGGGCAGTTTTCCTTGATAATTTCTTGAAGGATGATGTCTAGGCTCCTTTTTTGATCATGGCTTCCAGGTAGTCCATTGATTTTTAAATTGTTTTTCCTGGATCTATTTTCCAGGTCAGTTGTTTTTCCAATGAGATATTTCACATTGTCTGCTATTTTTTCATTCTTTTGTTTGTTTGTTTGTTTTTATAATTTCTTGATTTCCCATAAAGTCATTAGCTTCCATTTGCTCCATTCTAATTTTTAAGGAATTATTTTCTTCAGCAAGCTTTCGGACCTTCTTTTCCATTTGGTCAATTTTGCTTTTTAAGGCATTCTTCTCCTCTTTGGCTTTTTGGATCTCTTTTGCCATTTGTGTTAATCATCTATTTTTTAAAGTGTTATTTTCTTCAGCATTTTTCTGGGTCTCCTTTAGCTAGTTGTTGACTTGCTTTTCATGATTTTCTTGTATCGTTCTCATTTCTCTTCCCAATTTTTCTCTACTTCCCTTACTTGATTTTCAAAATCTTTTTTTGCTCTTCCATAGCCTGAGATCAATTCCTATTTTTCTTGGAGAAATTGGGTGGAGGAGCTTTGACTTTGTTGTTTTGATCTTCCTTGTCACCAAAGTACATTTCCATAGTCAGAGTTTGTCATTGTTTGCCCTTTTTCTCAGTCTGTTTCTTGACTTTTTAACTCTTTGTTAAGGTAGGGCTCTGTTTCCAGGGTGGAGGGCTCACTGTCCCACACTTTAGGGGTTTTGTGCAGATGTTTTCAGAGAGACTTCTAGGGACCTGTAAGTTTTTGCTTCTTCCAAGGATGTACAATCTAAGGAGAGGTGTTTACTTCTCTCTAGGCCTGTGCTCTGTCTGTTAGAGACCACAAGCATGTTTTTCTGCCTCCTGTGAGGAGGGAACCCCCTCCACTGGTGCCACAAGCTCTACTATGCTAGTGCTCCTGTTCACCCCAGGACTGCCACCTGAGACCATGATCCAGATCCAAGATTGCAAAGCAACAGAGTCCTGGCCCAGTGCCAGCAAAGAGACCCCCATAATGTCCTTCTGACCAGTTGTTCCATCCCCTTATCATCTGTGGAATGGGAGCTCCAGAAGTAGCTGCTGCTGCTGCTGCCTCTACTGCTGCTGATTCAGTCACTCCCAAGGTCTGCTTCTGGTTTGCTAGGGCCAGAACTGTGTTGGTGGGGCTTACACTGAACTGAGATTCTCCCTCACCCAGGTCTGATAGACCTTTCTTGCTGACCTTCTAAGTTGTTTTTGGCATTTGTGGGCTAAGAAGTCTGGAAACCACCACTGGTGTAAGTGATTCTATCCCCTGAGGCCTGCTCCTGGTTTTCTGGGACTGGGTCTGTGCTGGCGTGCCCTGTACTGGACTATGCTCCTCTTTCAGCCTGATTCAACAGACATTTCCTGTCAACCTTCCAGGTGTCTTGGGAGGGAAATTTGTTTCACTCTGTATTTTTGTGTGTTTTGCTTCTCTAGAATTTGTTTAGACATTTTTAAAGGTATTTGGAGGGATTTGGGGGAGAGCTTAAGTGAGTCCCTGCTTTTACATCTTGGCTATGCTGATAAATTTTGAACCTCAAAGGAGGAAAAGTTGCTGAGTAATGGGAGTAGAGGAAGATTCCAAAAGTGATAGTGGAGAAAGATTTGGAATAATTTTTAAAACTTGTGTCATGACTGTCACTCTTAGGTACTATTTATTGAATCATATTCTTTTGATACTTTAATGGATAAATAATCTCATTTATATGAACACTTTCCTCTAAGGCAGATAGCAACTTATCCTTACTTGTCCAATTCTGGAAGTCAATTCTGTGTTTCTATGATTCCTTAATCAAGTACTTCTCACACATGCTGGCAGTCTTCTCTTAATATTTTAACATGTTGTAGAAAACAATGCTATATTCCAGTTGTCCATTCATTATTTCTCTCCCTTGCTGCACTATCAGCCCATCTCCTTTTCTAGTCATTTATGTCGCTGATGATTTCTTTCATACTACTTCTTGTAGACAAGTCATGGTTGATAACACGTTGCAGTCTATTTCTAACTATCATGTGTCTCTCTGTTGCCCTTTGGGTCCCCCGTAATTCTAATTCTTCCAATATTATGGCATTCAGTGGTTTACATCAATATAGCATCACCAGATGAGTATTGGTGTTTGAAAAGTGGAATTTTTTTCATCAGGGTATTTCTTGGGGTCATAGAAAGTACTATATATTCCCTAAATTTGATCCATCTTTGTCTCTTCTTTCAATTCAATTCTGATCCCAGGTCATTGTCTATATATGGTGCCTATCATATACATGTATATGTATGTGTGTATATATTTGTATATAGGTATATATATATATATATATATATACACATATGTGTTATAGATAGACTAACTCAATGAGCTGCCCATACAATTGCATGTCATAATCTGACAATTTACCTAATCTATTTGTTTTACCCTGTGTGTATGACTAGGCAGATCCCATGTAGGTGGCTATGGATACCACCAAGTGTTCCAGGATTCCATGTAATAAGCACAATATTAACCTGTTTTATGTGTCATGGTCCCTTTTGGCAATCTGGTAAAGTCTATGGATCCCTTCTCAGAATACTATTTTAAAATGCATAAGATACACAGGAGATCATAACAAAGGACCTGTTTCTTCTTGATAAGTTCAAGTGACCTGACCCATGATGAACTATATCCCAAAGTATGAAAATACCTGGCAAAGGGGACTGCCAAGCCATTGGAGATGATCTTTGAAAGAGCTTGGAGAATGGGAGGAATGTCCCACAGCCAGCAGAAAACAAATGCTGTTCTATTTTTCCATTAAAGGAGATGAGAATGGAGTCTGAAGATTGCAGGTCAACGAGTTTAACTTAGATTTCTTGCAAAACTCCACAATATATTATTAAAGAGATAGTTAGTGACTGTCTAGGAAAATAAACAATGACCACAAGAGTCTTTGTGACTTCCTTAAGACCAGAAAATGCCAGCTTAGCAAAGAACTGCTAAGTGGAATATAAAAGCTAGGGTCGCCAACCTTTATCTATCCAGGATAGAGTCAACCCTTCTCCATCCTGTACCCAGATATGTGGTTCTGAAATGGGTTTAGTGTTAGGAAGAATACTTCCCTTTCCTCATTTTCTTCACTTATTAAAACCTTTGCCATATTTATAGGAACTCTTTATATGGTGGCAAAGAATTGGAAATTGAGGGGATGCCCGTTAATTACAGAATGGTTGAACAAGTTGTGGTATATGAAAGTAATGGAATACTATTGTGTTATAAGAAGTGATGAGCAGGAGGACTTCAGAAAAACCTGGAAAGACTTACATGAACTGAGACCGAGTGAAATGAGCAGAACCAGGAGAACATTGCACACAGTATTAGCAACATTGTGTGATGATCAATTATGAATGACTTAACTATTCTCAGCAATACAATGATCTTATGTGCATCCTTCATTGCCAAAGAAGACCATGACATCAGAGAAATGATGACATGACTTGCACTTGACTTTGTTTTGAGTGAGGAAGGGCTGTACAGGTCACCAGCCTCACTTCTACTCCAGAGCCATCTGAATCCAGTGACCAGATATTCATCAGGATGACTGGAGATGACCCAGGATGCACTGGAAGACCTTGGGCCCTTTAGGCCAAGGTCTATGCAGGTACTCACTTAGGGTGAGGTAACGCCCATTCACTGAATAGGCCTGTTTAAGAAGTAGGCAGGGCATGGCCTTTAATGAGGTCAAGAAAAAGAAAGATATCAGGCTGGGAGAGAAACAGCAACAGTTACTACATTTGACTTTGTTTTGAGTGAGGGAGGGCTGTGCAGGTCACCAAGTCTCATTTCTCCTCCAGAGCCATCTGAATCCAGCGTAAGTCATGTAATCATTTCTCTGATGGCATGGTCTTCTTTGGCAACAAAGGATGAACACAATCCTGTGAGTAGATGCAGCTGGCTGAATGGGGACCCGGCTAGCTATGTAACTCAACTCCTCCTCTCCTGTCTGCCTCCCCATCCCCTTCCTTCTCCTCTCCAAAGAAGGTAAATTGGATGGCCAAAAGATCCTTCCCTTCCCTTCCCTTCCTTCCCTCCTTCCCCCTTCCCCTTCCCTTCTTCCCCTCCCTTCCCTTTCCTTCTTCCCCTGTCCTTTCCTTTCCCAAAATCTTAAACCTACTGCACTCTGAAGCTGGGACACCAATGATCCCCTGCCTAAGGGCTCTTCTGGACCCTCCTGGCTTTAGAGTGATTATCAATAGTAACTGTTGCTGTTTCCCTCCCAGCCTGAGGTCTTTTTTTTTTTTTTTTGCTCTCATTAAAGAGGTCATTCAATGAATGGGTGTTACCTCATCCTAAGGGAGTACCTGCAAAGACCTTGGCCTAAAGGGCTCAGAGTCTCTCAGTGCATCCTGGGTCATCTCCAGTCATCCTGATAAATATCTGGTCACAATGATCTAAGACAATTCCAGAAGATTCATAATGGAAAATGCTATCTATATCCAGAGAAAGAACTATGGAGTCTGAACGTAGATTAAAGCATAACTATTTTCACTTTTTTGTTTTTCATGGCTTTTCCCTTTTGTTTTGCTTCTTCTTTTACAACATGACTAATGTAGAAATATGTTTACATGAGTGCACATGTATAACCTGTATCAGATTGCTTGGCATATTGGGAAGGGGGATAGAGAGAGAAAGGGAGGGAGAAAAAATTTGGAACTCAAAACTTTATAAAAAATGAATATTGAAAACTATCTTTACATATAATTGGAAAAAATTGAATGCTATTTTTAAAAAAATGGGCATTCCATGGACAATTTTACTCATGATATAGGTAATAACTTATGTCTGGGTCTCCCCAAAGTAGATAATAAAAGAGGGCATAATATAAATTAGACATAGAACAGATAGCTTATTACTACAGGGAGAGATGCTAAACAGAGAATCACCGCATTTATTAACAGAACTGTTTAAACAAGAGTTAGTAACAACTTATAATAGCTATTGCAGTCTGTTGGGAGGCTGGTAGTTAAGCCTCATTAGGACATAAATCAGTTGAAAGGCTGCTAATTACCAGTTTGCCTTTCACCTAGGCTCAAGCTGATCAGCTTTGCTGGTTAACAAGGCCAGGCTTTGCTTCCCTTCTGGTAGTGGCCCTTCTCTTCAAGTACACTGAAGTGGTTTTCATGGACTGTTCCCCTACCACCATCCATCTCCTGCCACTTCCAAGGACATCACAGCTGCCACACTCACAGGACTTTCTGACCTTTTGGAATTCACATGCTCACCATTAGTGCTGGGCATACTTTCCCTGGGTTACTCCTTTACCTACAGTTAGGAAAGGGCACAGGGTTTTGGGCCAGGAGTCAAGAAGGCTTGAGTTCAAATCTGGTGCTCAGACACTTATTAGCTGTCTGACTCTGGGCAAGTCCCTTAACCCTGTTGGCCTCTAGTTTTGTAAAATGAGTTGGACAAGGAAATGGCAAACCACTCTAGTATCTTTGCCAAGAAAACCCCAGATGGGATCACAAAGAGTTAGACATAACTAAAAGAACTGAGCAACAGCAAGAAAATGTTGTTCACATTATACATGTAACACAACCATATGATATCAGAACCCAATGGGCCTTGGAGAGCATCTAGCCCAATTGTTTTATATTATAGATGGCTAATGCAACACACAAAGATTAATGGGACTTGTTTCAGGTCACCCTCTAGTTTAGTAGCAGACCATTTAGTGACAGTGCTTATCTTAGAATGGTGTATTTATTAAAAGTATCAGCTTCCTTTGTCCAGATGGGTATAAAATAGCATTGTTGTTGAGCTTTCATCTCTGAATAAGACCAATGATATCATGAGGGTGATGTCTTGACTTGCATATGAATGAGATTTAAATGAGGTAGAGTTGCACAGTCATCAGCTTCACTCTCTCTTCCAGAGTTATAGAAATCCAAGGGTAAGACAAAAGTCAAGATGACTGACAGTGGACCAAGATGCAGTGGGTGACCCTGGTATCTTCAATGTCTGACCAAGCTCTAAGCATTCCACAGTGTCTGCTTCAGCGTTTAGAACAATAGACTGAGCAAATTAAACTGAATAGGAACAAATGTAAAGTTTTACATTTGGAATTAAATAATCAATTGCTCAATACTGGATGGGGACTAATTGAAAGCGTTCTGGCTGTTTCTCTGTAGTGCAAGATAAGAACAGTAAGTGAAAGACAACCAAAACAAAGGCCATCAGTAAACATTTATTGTTCAATTGTGTCCAACTCTTTGTGATGCCATTTGGAGTTTTCTTGGCAAAAATGCTGGAATATTTTGCCATTTTCTTCTCCTTATTTTATAGATGAGAAACTGAGACTAACAGGGTTAAGTGACTTGCCCAGGGTCAGACAGCTAGGAAGTGTCTGAGGCTGGATTTCAACTCAGGAAGATGAGTCTTCCTGAAAAGGAAGGGGACTAATGACATCTTGAGGGTGATGTCTTGACTTGGAACAATTGCAATTGATGGGAGGGTGGAGCCAAGATAGTGGAGTAGAACAATTGCAATTGTTGGAACAATTTGGAACACCTAAATGGCTAGAGACCTGAGCTTCCTAGCTGCCTCAGAGGGCCACCATCTGAACTTTGTTGCTTCTCTACCTTTTCTATGAACCACCTCCCTTGGAGAACTGAGAGATTCCCAAAGTGGACAATACCACCCTGTGGAGGACACTGGAGTGATCAGCGTGGGGTGGTAGTAGTCTTGGATGCAATTGTGGGGAGCTAAATAAAAATAAGGGGGCAGTAAAAGCATAAGGAAAGAAGAAAAGAGAAAATTTTGAAAAACCATTCACACGTTTCATCTGTTGTATTACAGAACTAAAGTCATTGTGATTACCTTATTTTCCAAATAAACATACAAATGCAAGTTATAATGGATCAGTGGTCAAGTCTGCAGACAGGTCTTAACAAACAAGTGTTGGAAGGTGAGCTTATAACTCATCGTCAGGAAGACCAGCACGCATGGACAGGAATATGTTTGTGTAATGACTTGTTTACAGTGAGATACTATGTGGTTACATGATGCAATATTGCATCATAAATTTCAATGAAGGAAAATCCCCACACATTTATAATAAAGTATTAAATTTAAGATGTATCTTTTTAAAAAATATACTTTATATATTTTTGAAATGACAGCACATTTCCAATAAACTGTGAAAGGGTTAAACAAAGATTTCCAGGGCACTGGTTTTTGTTTTTTTTTTAAAGAAGTGGTAAGCCAAATAAGTTTGGGAACCTCGGTACCTAGACTGTCTTTCTGTTCTTACTGCTTTCTACATCTTCCACTCTGAAGCTTTGCCTTTTATTTCTGCTCATTGACTCAAAATTGGCATTTGTTGCTTCAGTACGGAAGAGCTGCTGCCATCCGCTGAAGCTGTCATCTGCCATTGGAATCTTCTTCCTCAGGGGAGTATTATCCCTCTTTCAGGATGAGCCTGATTAAGGGCTCATCAGTGACAGTTCCACTCTTGTAAGCCAGGCTTTCCCTACACTTACCTCACATGCTAAAAGGTCACCAAGGTGTCTTGCTTACTCATCCTCCTCACAGAACAGTCTCTGTCCTCACATGCAGCTGGCTTAGGGCGAATGAATTCCTTTTATCTCTAAGCTGCCTCAGTATCCAGACTATATGTCTCTGACCAGGTCTGGATCTCCTCCTAAGTCTTTGTAAGGCTGTGGATAAACCCATTCATTTATCTTTCCAGCTCCCACCATGCTTCAGGCTATGCAAATTAACTTGGAGCTTTGATAATTCTCAAGTAGGCACTTAGCAACATTGGGGCCAAGTTAATGACTTCTGTCCTACCTTCCTGCCACCAAGGCAAAGCTCCCTATGATGTTGTTATCATTGGTTATATTGATAATGCCTATGAATAGTTTGAAGTGTTTCCCAGGGTGGAGAGTGAGACTGGGCTATTAGTATTTTCAGGTTAAAGAGCACAGAATGCATTTCAGCAGGATCCTCTTTGTAAGTAGCTCCTTGAGGGAAGAATCCATTTCATTTTTGTCTGTATCCCTAGCACCTAGAACAGTGTCTAGTACATAATTGATTGATAATAGAGACCTTTTCACTGAGTCAAAAACAAGTTGAAAAACAATTCCTGTTCAGTCTATAGAAGTAAGTTAGATTTGTCAGGGACGGGATCTCTCCCAAGCTCTTACTTTACAAATACATATGTAGTGATTGGGCTAAGTGGCAATCTACTATCTTGAAAGGTTTTGACTTTTTGGAGAAATATTTTCTGGATGTAAGTGTAATGTGGGCATAGGTGGGTATGCCCAGTCCACTTGTATGGAAACACCCTGAGGGGTTGCCTAATATGGAGACCTCTTCATCTCCTACCATGTGGGTGCGGGTAGCCTCCTTTAATTGACTCCAACATTGCCATGACTTTTGAACTCTTGGGTCGTATGGGGATCACCTCCACTACCTGAAACACAGGACCAACAACACAGAAAAGAGCCAACCTTCCCACCCCTACTCCCAGACTCATTTCTTAGAACTGGAGTGAAGGAGGGAGAGCCAGGGAAGAAAAGTTGTGCTCCATTCACCAGCTGAGTTCATGGCGCCCATGCTGTGAATGAGTTGTGACTTGGTCAAGGTTACAAACTCATAAGAAGCAGGTTTTCTGATTTCAAATTCAATGTTCTTTTTTTTTTATTTTTGTGAAATGATCTCTAAAATATTGCATAGCCTAACGTTCAATCTAACTCTTAATTGTGTTCCTATTTGTCTTCATAATCTATTCTGGGTTGCATTTGCTTTTTGCTCTATTAATCTTCCAACAGCCTTTGGCCAAAAGCAAGAAAATTCTATCTTTTCCTGACCTGATGGAGATAAATATTTAAGAAGAAGGGACAGCCAAAACCTGGAAAGACATATGAACTGAACCAGGAGAACTTCAGACACAGTAACAGCCACAGTGTTTGAGGACTGTTTCTGATGGACTTACCCCTTCACAACAGTGCAAGGACCTAAAACAATTCTAAAGGATTCATGTACCATCCACATCCAGAGAAAGAACTATAGAATTGGAACACAGAATGAAACAGACTATTTTCTCTTTTGTTATGTTTTGTTTTGTTTTTTTCTCATGATTTCTACCATTTGTTTTAATTCTTCTATGCAACATGACCAATGTGAAAATGTGTTTAATAAAAATGGATGTGTAGAATCCATATAAGGTTGCATGCCATCTTGGGGAGAGAGGTGGAAGGAGGGGGAGAAAATTTAAAATATATGGAAGGGATTGTTGAAAACTGAAAACAAATAATTTAATTTTAAAAAAGAACAAAGAAAGGGGGGACAGTCATGCGGCAAGAACAAGGGATAGCCATTTGCCAGCTTATGTGCTCCACTGGTATCCTCATGATTTCAGGAGAAAGTGAGGAAAGTCCCCTGAACACTGGGTGAACCTTATGTGATGAACTTATGGGAGGCTGTAAAGATGGACTTCACAAGATTTACATGCATAGAATGGTTACAGTTTGCATCATCCAAGGGAACATCTACCCATCTGATAACAGAATCATCTGTACATTGAGGCATATGCTTGGGACAGTGGAAAGCGGTAGGGAGCCAAAGCAGTTGGGTTGCAACCCTAGGTCTTTTGTTTGCTGTTGTGTGGCTTTGAGTAACCCGTTTAGCCTTAGCTTCTTCAAGTATAAAATGAAGGAGTTGGACAAGATGACAGCTGTTTCCTTCTAGTTCTAAATCTATAGCTCTCATTTTAGGGGATGATGGTCATGGTGTTGGGGAACCAGACTTTCTGTATGTGGTATTATAAAGACAGGCTTTAGACAAATCTAGGTGTTGTGCTTGTTTCAAATTGGTTTTCCTTGGCTAGATTTTTTTTTTTTTACAATTGGTTGTACAGAGGTCAGTTTTTGTTATTAGGAAACCCATATGTAATTATCTAATAGGCAGTGACAAATCATTCTATTTATGTTATAGCTTATTTCTGGTAGTTGACATTCTCACTTCTGCAGGGTGGGACTCCCATATGAACTTGGGCACTGTTAAAAATTGGCATGAATTTCCTGGAGAACCAGAGACACTCCCTAGTTCTGGCTGATCTTTTAAAAGGTTGACTTTTGCAACTTGAAAAATTCACAGACAAGCAGATGAGGGATTTTATATTTCATTTAGCTCAACTCTCTTATTTTAAAGATAAAGCAAATGAGGTCCAGAGAAGAGGAGAGACTGGCACAAGCTCATGACTACAAGCCCTGCCTTCCTCATGGGCTTTTTTCTTGAAAAACCTAGAATTAACAAAAGCTATTTGTTTCAGCAGTCAATTGATTTTCAATAAACACTTGTTAACTTCTTTTTGTTTTAGTTGTGTCTGACTCTCCATGGCCTCATTTGGGGTTTTCTTGGCAAAGATACCTGAATAGTTCTCCATTTCCTTCTCATTTTACAGATGAAGAAACTGAGGCAAACAGGGTTAAGTGACTTGCCCAGGGTTACACAGCTAGTAAATGGCTAAGGCCAAATTTGAACTCATGTCCTCCTGACTCCAAGTCCAGCCCTCTATCCACTATACCACCTAACTGCCATATAAAGAACTTACTCTCAGTTAGTAAATCAAATGCTCAACAGCATTTATTAAGTGGATGTTATTTACTAAGCTAGGAATACAAAGATTAAAAAAAAATAGTACCTGACCTGAAGACACATATTTTTCAGGGAGGACAATATGTACACATATAAGAACATGCAAAATATTATACAGAATAAACACAAAGTGTGGGGGGAGGCATTAGGAATTGGAGAGTGGGATGGGGAATAAAGAATAATTTCAGATACAAGGTGGACTTTGAGCTGAGTTTTAAAGGAAGTCAAGGATTCTAAGAGCAAAGATATGGAGATGGGAGAAGGAATGCTGTGCTGGAGGGACAGAAAAGAGGCCAGTTTTGCCTCTTAATTAATTAATAAATCAAATACTCAACAGCATTTATTAAGTGCTTACTATTTGCTACACTAGGAATGCGAAGGCCAAAATAAAATAATATTTGCCTTGAAGGAACTTACATTCTCCTGGATCTATACAAAATTTATTAAACATATATTAGTAATATAAATATATAATATTATATAATTCAATTCATTTATTAAGAGCTGATTGGGGAAAGCACATTTTTCCATGATCCCTATCCAGTTCACCTGGTTACAATAAGGTGCCAATCTAGTCAATGTAATGGATCTGTCTCTTCTGTAGACAACTTTAACATTCACTCCCATGATCAGTCATCTTAGGACTGTGTGCACCAAATGAATCATAAGAAGGACCAGGTCACAGCCCAAATCCATCACAACTAATAGAAAAATGATAAAGAGAATCAAACAGTGGTGATTACTTTTTTCTAAACTACCTTTTCTTCTCTTTTCTTTTTCTTTGTTACAAAGGGTCTTTCTCTAGAAAGGGGAAAAATATATTCAGAAATGAATTAGATGGTAAGATCCTTGAGGGCAGGGGCAGTCTTTTGTCTCTTTTTGTATCCCCAGGGTTTAGGCTAGTACCTGAAAAAATTCTAAGCAATTAACACAAGTTTATTGATTGGTTGGCATAAAAACATTTTTGTTTTAATAGGATAGGGTTTCCAATGCAAGTCAGCCCTTACTCTTGCAACTTATGGTCTTGACAAAAGCATTGAGAGGTTAAGTGACTTACTCAAAGTGACAGAATCTGAGAATCAGCAGAATCAGAGGTTTGATTTGAATTCTATTTTAGATTTTGAGGGAAGTTTTCTATGTACTGTACCACTCTAGTTGCTTCCATGTGGAAGTCTCTAACAGCTTTCTTCATAAAGGAAGTATAAGGTGTCATCCTCAGTATTAATTTCCCAAATATGCTGTTATCCACAAAAACAAGATTAAAAATAATAAAGGGCATCATAGATTATGATCTAGACAGGAGGTTGGAGTCCATTGAGTCTGAACCCCTCATTTTTTATAGATGAGGAAATTGAAAAGTGAAGAGATGTGTCCACTGAGGAGGGATTCAAACTCCAGTGTTCCTGAAGTTGTCCAAAAATAATGATGATAACTAATATTTATAAAGCACTTATTATGTACCAGGCATCATAAGCCCTTTATAAATATTACCTTGTGTGATCCTCACAACAATCCTGGGAAGTAAGTACTATTATTATCTCCATTTTACAGCTGAGGAAACTGAGGCAGGGAGAGGTTAAATGACTTGCCCAGGGTCCCACAGCTAGTGTCTGAGGTCGGATCTGAACAGAGGTCTTTCTGACTCCATGATCAGCACTCTATCCACTCTACCACCTTGCTGTCTCTTTACTGACCTTCCCAATAGTGGATTATTTTCTTAAGGGGAGCACAATGTTTCACATCCTTAGGACTGACTCCTCCACTATGACAAGTCAATGGGGACTGCGATGTATTGACACAGCAACTTCTTCCATTTTAAGTACATGCTCTAAATCCACAGAAACCTGGGTGCCCCTCCCTTTCCATCTCAGATATTCCAGTAAAAAGCAATCTTCCATCCTCTGTAGCCGTATAGAGCTTATATCGTCTTGTAATTCAGCTACCTGGGCACATTTTACCTCCCCATCTAGGTCCTAAGCTCCCAGAGGGTTACAGGTTGTGTCTTTTCCTTCATTACTTCAAGGCTCAAATATTTGATAGATTTAATTTTAAAAGATTTAGTGCTGAAATAGTCATGAAACTTCCTTTAAAAAGAAAAAAAAGAACTCTCAACCATTTATTCCCTCCTGCTCCCCACCCTAAATCCAGGTGTCTGCCTTGGTTCCTTCTGTTTGTGTATTTGCCCTGAAACTGCGTACCAAGGGTTCAATTTCCAGAGCTGCAAAAGTCATTTATTGCCGACCAGCTTTTGGCAGTCTCCTTCTCCTCTCAGAGGCAGCCGATGCTGTTATTTGTTTTTTCTACGAGCAACTTACTTTCTCTGGTATTTCTCAGAAGATTTTACAGTTTCCTTTTGGGTGGGAGTTTGACCTTCCGGATTTCAGTTAGCAATGTTTTCCCATTCTATTTTTAACGCACAGAAACATGGTTCTCCCTCTGACAGGATGGCTCATTCTAGAACCTCTATTTAAGGACGGTGCCTAGGGCAGTCATTTCTGTTTTCTGCCAAATCTTTCTACCAAACGTTTCTGTTTTTCTAATCTGGGCTCCTCCATCATTATCTTCTCCCCTTACCACTTTTAGCGTCACTTTATGCATTGTTTTCTCCCACTAGATTGCAAGCTCCTTGAGAGCAGGGAACTGCCTTTCTTTTTGCTTGTATTTGCATCCCAGCATTAAATACTTGTGGCCTGACTGACGCGGTTGTTCAGCTTTCCCATTCCTCTAATTGTTCTAGCATTTAAAGACAGCCAGGTGACCCAATGGATAGAGCGTTGGACCTGGAGGCAAGAAGACCTGAGTTCAAATCTAATTATCTGACGCTGATCAAGTCATTTATTATTTGTCTGCCTCAGTTTACTCATCTGTAAAATGTGGATAGTAAGAGCCTCCATCTCTGAGGGTTGTAAGAATTAAATGAAATAGTAGTTATAAAGTGCTTTGCAAGCCTTCAAGTGCTATATGAATGTCAGTTATATTGTTCTTGTAGTATTATTAAAAAGACGTAAATTCTGTAAGTGACTCTAGGAATACCAGAGGTCTTAGAGCACTCTTAAATCGAGGCCTGTGGGCTGGAACAACCTGGCACTCAGCAGCACTGTGTTCTGAGAAATTTGTTACACCTAGAACTTTTCCTCCTCTTTATTTTTAATGACAACTTTTGTCTTAAAACATCTGACAGATCCCTGTCATACTGACATGCTTTTAATTGCACATTGTCCCCTAACAATTATGCATGCAGCAGTGACTACCCTGCCCCCTCTTCCCCCCCCCCCAAAGCTAGGTGTGTCACCCCTCCCCCAGGGTTCTCTAAGGGGTGTGGGAGTGTCTAGACAAGGGGTGGGGAACCAGCAGTCTTTTGACTGAGTCCAAGTTTTACAGAACAAATTCTTTGATTAAGGGGATTTGTTCTATAAAGTCTGGATTCAGTTAAAGGGCCACACGTGAAGACCTACAGGGCCCATGTGGCCTCAAGGCCACAGGTTCCTCACCCCTAGTCTAGGCTCTCTGCCACCACTGATGGTGTTCCCTCAAGCGTAGTTGGAGGTGGTATCCCTTGCACCCCAGTTCCATTTAATCACTTATAGTCAAATTAGTTTTTACTAAAATGTATTTACTTCAGAGGTATAGTAACAAATACATAAACATATTCCCCCACACATGGGGCGTCATTTTCCCTTGCACTACCACATCATGTGGGGAGGGGATGGGGTTTAGTTCCTACATGCTATAGTCCTAAATTCCAAGTCCACACCCCACTCTCCCACTCCAGGTTCCCTGTGGGTTTGGCTGGTTGCAATATCCTGCCTAGAATCCCAGTTCTGAGGTCTCTGTGGCTCAGGTCTGGGTTCAGAGGAGTTTTCATAGCCTACACCTAGAACGAGTGAAATGGAATCCCCAGAAACCTCAGGCCCATATCTCAGGGCCACAAAGTCTTAAAAGGGAAGGAAGGAAAGTCAGCCCTTCACCTCAACACATCAGTTCTAGACTGGGTGAACCTTTACCATTCCTGGGTGTTGTATAGAAAAGAGAGGCTCCCAGGCCAGCAATTTTAAAAGACATAGCCTGTTCTGACTAAGCAGCCAGTCCAAAAAGGCTGCTCCTACCCATGTGATAAGGGAATACAGGATGTTTTCTCCCAGAAGCAAGGTGCCTCCATGTTAGGTGGGCTGGCAATGCTCCAATGCCTCCATTATGAAAACAGCCTAAAATAAGGGAAGGGGGGAGGGAAGAAAATAAGCATTTATATAGTGCCTATCATGTGCCAATCTGGTCACTGGATTCAGATGGCTCTGGAGGAGAAGTGAGGCTGGTGATCCGCACAGCCCTCCCTCACTCAAACAAAGTCCAGCGCAAGTCATGTCATCATTTCTCTGATGGCCTGGTCTTCTCTGGCAACGAAGGACGAACGCAAACCAGTGCCAAGCATTGTGCTAAGCACTTTACAAATATTCTCTCATTTGATCCTCACAACAACTCTGGAAGGTGGGTACTGTCATTATCCTCATTTTATTGTTGAGGAAACTGAAGCAAACAGAGGTTAAGTGACTTGCCTAAGGTCACGCAGCTAATAATTATCTAAGCCAGATTTGAACTCATTTTCCTACTCCAGACCCAGTGTTTTATCTACTGTGTCGCTCAGCTGCCTCAGTAGTTCTAGTTAATAGTGTTAGCAGTTGATAATACAAGGACAAAGAGAGAAACATCAAGAATGTGGGGTTAGGGGTGCTAAGGCAGAGAGGCAAATTTAATGACCTTGGCATCACTGAGACTGGCGGGGGAAAGATCAGGGCTTAGTAAGTGTGTAGCTCTGAATGGGCATACAATGTTCAAAAGAAGAAAAAGAAGACTGCATTAGCTTGGTGTACATCTGTCTACTTATCTCTATGTGGCACACAAAATATTTTTTGTTTGAATTTTTTAACGTGTTAAAATCTATTATTTTAATATATATGGTTTTGTGATAAATTTATGCAATTATTTTTTTCCTTTCAAAGAGATCTTTTACGAGAAGTTATAGCCTATAATTCGACTACGAAACAGAAGAGAACCAGTAAGCTATATTGAATTAGAAGATTATTTTCATCCCACCGCTCTCCTCCCTCCCTGCTTTGTGAATTAGCAGCCTCATCATGCTGTGACCCAGCAGCTGAGCCCAGCTGCTCCGGAAGGTAAGTAACCTGCTGGAAGAGGGAAGGGGAGAAGGTCGCTCTGGAGTGTGTATGAGTACCTGTGTGTGTTCATGTGTACAGGTACACTTATAATGCGTATGCTCATTTCTTTTTCTGTATTGTCAAAACCCAGATTAACTCACAGATAACATAATGCTAAACAATTAAAAGGCAAAAAATCCCCAAACCTACAATTCATTTTCTCTTCAGTAGGCTCTTGATATTTCTTTCATTATTTAGATGTGATTATGGACTTCTATGCTCACAAACATAAGTTATACTGTTTTCAAGGGAATTGTTCTGCTTTAGTTTAATTCTCTTTTTTAATAACTTGCTTATAAAATGCTCAGCACATAGTAGGCACTGTTTAAACATTTATTTACTTCTCCTTCTTGATTACTTGTGTTTTCAGTGTCACCTTGATTTCCAAATACTTCCTTCCCCCTTCCCCTACCTAGTCAGCAACTCTTAGTAATAAAGATTTAAGAAGAAAGAGGAAAATAAGTAGTAGATCAAAACTACTTAGCACATTACCCATACATTCACTCTTCCAAACCTCCATTCCTTCACTTCTACAATCAAGGGAGGGAGATTCATTTCCTCAATTCTTGGAGTCGGGCAAGCTAGGTCATTATGAAAAAGTGTGTGTGCCTCAAAGCCCCTCTAAGGCTTGGAGACTGCCTGAAACTACCCATGAAGCGACCAGGAAGGCTGACTGAACAAAAGAAAGGGAAAAAGAGCTTGCCCTTGCCCTTGGAGTTGTCTCTAGTGCCTTTTCATCAGGCGGTCATTTACATGGGACAAGGGAAAAGATAGAGGATTTGAATACTTGAGAAGACCGAATGACAAGCTGTTCAGTAATTACCAAGCAAATCAGCATGAATAGGTTGATAGTCTAGCCTTCAGAGATTAAAATTACAGGGGAGGGGGTGCGGGGGAAGGGGGAAATAATCAGCTTAAATTATGGTGAGGTCTCTGAAGAAAGGACCAGAGATTCTTGACTATGAAGAGGAATCCAATGACTAAATTTGAAGGTATTAGCTAGTTGGCAGGATCTTGGTCTTTGTTAAAAAAGAACTTGATACCTGGGGCTGAGAACCTAAGAGAGGCCTCAGTATCCAACTGCCAGGTTGGGACAGACTCATTCTCTTTCCTGGGTGCTCTTTCCTGAAGTACAGCCAATTGAATGAGGCTATTCCCACTCATGTAGTGGAAGAACACAAGATGCTTCCTCTCAGAAATGGTATTGTTGAAGTTCAAGGGTGCTGGGGACCCCGAAATACCACCATGCCAGGTGCTGCTCCAATGAAGTCGACTCAAGCCTTTTTAAAGCCAAAGAAAGACAAAGTTTATTAAAGATTCGCCACACTGGGTTGACTCTTACAGAGCCTAAGCATTTGTAACGCTTGTATTGACAAGTGGGCCAGAAAGAATCTCAGCTAGACACACAGTCTAAACTGGATTGAATCTGATTGCCTTCATGGAGGCAAGATGAACCTTAAATACAGAAAAAGACTGAGGAAAGAATCCAGGTGCTCCCTACTAGTCTGGGGCCTCAGGGATGGTCTTAATAAGGGTGGTATGGGAATGACCAGTACTCTGGGGTGAATACAGATAGACTCTAGGGAGGATCTTGATGGGATTGGTCAGCAGCCTAGGGAATGGGGTTTTGATGGGATCAAGGATGGGGAGTGCAACAGAGACCTAGGCACAGTGATAATGAAAAGCCCATGGGCTTGCGGAGACTGTCAGAACAAATGGGAAGATTAGAGTAAGAAAGGTCCAATCAAGGGGAGCTCAAAGAGGCTTCCAGAGTCTGCACCCCATCGTTATGGCTCAATATTAGGAGACCTGGGTGTGTTCCAATAAACCCTCGATTATATCTACCTGTCTTTTCTAAATGAACCAGAAAAAACTACTGGGCATTAAACAGCAAGCTAGTACCTGTTAAGAGAGAGAGAGCCTAAGGATTTTATATAAGCCAGAACCTGTGAACTATATGCCCAGTGAAGAAGCACTTAAGCATGGAGAGAAGAGTGCAGTACGGGCCCAGCTAGATCAGTGTGATATCATTAGAGGACATCACTGATCCTACAGCATCAGAGTTAAGAGTTATCCTTTTATGCCCTGACCACGTCTATCCCACAAGTCTAACCCCCCCCCCCCACACACACATCCTGACCCTTCATTTTCCCTATTTGAGATCTTCTCTATAAACATGCCTTGGCCATAGATGTTCCTTGAATGTGTGCTCCTCCACATGTTATCCATGTATATCCATCCTATGTATTAATATTGTATTTATATGTGGAAATGAGTGACCCAGATTTATGGGGAGAAATGGCTACTTTTCTTACTATGCTATTTCACTAAATGCCTTTGCATTGAACTAATTTTATCCTTACAACAACCCTGGGAGGTAGGTGTTATTATTATCCCCATTTTACAGTTGAGGAAACTGAAGAAGAAAGAAGTTAAGTGACTTGCCCAAGGTGGTAAGACTCTGAGGCAGGATCTGAAGTCAGGTCTTCTTAACTCTAACTCCATCCACTGTGCCACCTTGCTGCCTCAGAAAGAAGAACTGTCCAGTCAAAGCTTGCAAAGTACTTGGCATAGAAGGTGTCACTGGATCAGGGAAGGGGTTCAGAAGATTTGGTCATGGACTCATTACTACCTTTTGGTCCCCTTTGGTACATACTGTGCCTTAAGATCTTCATCACTTAGAAAAACAGATAGACTTGCATGCTAATGATGAATGATATTAGCAGATTCAAGAGAATGTTGTATACAGCAACAGCAATATTGTTTGAAGAACAACACTGAGCGACTAAGTAATTTTGACTATTATAAATACCCAAATTAACTACAAAGGACATGGGAAGGAAAAAGTTATCTGCATCCAGACAAAGAACTGATAAATAGAAGTATGTATAGAAGGATTTTACATACATATACATATTTGTGTCTAATGGTAGCCATCTTGGGGGGGAGAGAAAAGAAAGAAAAAAATATGCATGATAACTTTAGTATATATTTAAAAGGAATAGCAAATTGTACATAACAGATTTGCAGTTTCATGTGCAATTATCTTTTTTTATTCTACTATTATGGAAATGCTTATCTTATTCCATAAATTAAAAATAAAATAAACAAAGTTTTATTAATAAGACCTTCATCAGCTTATGGTATATTCTTTTAGATTCTACTTTCTGCCTCACAGCTCAGTTGCCTATTTTTCTGGTAGTGTTTATATTATCCTCCTCATTTGCTGTTTCCCTCCAATTCTCCATACGCACAGGTCTTCCAAATCTTAGGAAAAATCCTCACTTGACTTTGTCCTCTCTTTAATCTTGACACTGCCAAACTTCTCCAGTGATTGATGTAAACCCATTGCCTTCATTTCTTCCCTACCCACGCTCTCTTAGACATCTTTAGACAACTGGTTTCCATTTTCTTCATTCTTCTGAAATAGGGCTCTCAACAATGTTACCTCTAAATGCCCAGATCCAACAGCTTATTCTCAGCCACATTTTCTTTGAACTTTGAAGTAATTGATATTTTTGAACATCTCCACCTCTTCCTAAAGCTCTCACCTATGATAAAATGGAATCATAAAATCTTAGAACTGGACGAAGACCTCAAAGGCCATCTAGTTCAGCCCATATATGAATCTGAATGCCCAACAACTGGTCCTTCAATCTTCAGTTGAAGATTTCCAGGGATTAAGCTCTCACTATCACCTAAAGCAAGTTGTTCAGTTTTTAAACCTAATTATTGGGCAATTTTTTTATACTGAGCCATGTTGCACTGTTGATGATTATTGACTTCATAGCCCTCTAAAAACTCAAAACTCTTTCCCCTTAATTGTTATCTAGTCATGTACCTCCCTCATATTGTTCTTCTGAGGTAGACTTTTCTAACTCAAACAGTATTCTGTTTCCTCTTCTATGACTGCTACTTTTCTGTCTTCCATCACCATTAAAGACATCCTCCTTCCTTGCCTTCTTTCGCCCCTTTTCCTAGCCCTCCCTTACTCAAAACAAAGTCAAGTGCAAGTCATGTCATCTGATGGTATGATCTTTTTTGGCAATGAAGGACGAACACAACAATAACCCTAGGGAACCCAGATCCCATCCTAGATGCTTGACTGTTCAGATCACTGGGATGAGATGGAAATCCCCTACTCTTCTCCTTTCAGGGAAATGGAGAACACAAGGCCTCACCATCTGTTCTGCAACTGTATCCTAATGTGCTCCTGGTCTTACCATCTGCCCTGCCTCTCGACATTCTCAGGACTCACCCTAGCACTGTCATATGACCTACTGGTGCACCCTAAGGACCTCAGGTCCCTGACATCAGGCCAACCGATGCGTCCTTGTATTCCTTTGGAACAGCTTTACTTCTTGTTAAACAAGGCACAACATTTTGTTTCTCATGGAAGTAAACAAGTATCTATTTGTTCACTCCAGATTAAACACTCCATGTTCTAATTAGGTCTTCCATTTCTTTTTATCACATTATTTACAAAGTTACCCCCAAAACTTTAATCTCAATAGCAATTGCTCACATGCAAAAAATAAATTACTCAGCAGAGTATTTTTGACCTTAGAGAGAGCACCAGACCCTCATGTAACTTGGAGGGCAGCCAGGAAATTAGGGAGGGCAAGAAGCCCTCATGTAGTTGCCTCTCATCACATAGCGGGCATCAGCCACATTGGCATGTGGCTGCATTCACTTTGTTCCTGTTCAATGCCAGTAATGACTAAAAACAGTAGAAAGTTATGACTCTTGCTCCTCTCAGGGTGGAGACAGACCGACAATGGTTGGCTGCCACAGCACATGTGACAAACAGGAGAGAGTGCACAGTGGCAACCCACCCTCCAAGTTACGTGATGGGCATAATAGTGACTAATGGAAGATGTGTTAAGGAGCAAAGAGTTCATTATATCTTTATTTTTTTTTTTAACATTCACTAAATTTTTCACCAGCATGGTTGGAATCCTTTGGCAGACTGCAAGTGGCCCATGGGTCATATGTTGTGCGGACCTACCTTAATAAATGCTCTTTAATTCAATCATCCATCCATCCACTGGCTCTTCTTCCTAAAATGAGTTTTCCCTAAGTTTCAGGCCCTGATCATTTGTTCCCTTTTACTGTAATTGTGGTGGTCTCAAGTATTATTGTGACTTTCACCACAGCACTAGACTTGGAGACAGAAGATTCAGAGTTTCTACTCTGCCCACGTTTGTCACATACTAGCTCTGAGTCTTTGGGTAGGCTCCATTTAACCTTTTTGTATTTCAGACTTGTCATCTGTAAAGTAGAGACTACGTGACTATGCCTTTAAACTCAAATCACTGTGGCTCTTACTGAATGGCCAATAATATCCTCAACTGGTTTTGATTGCTTAGAATGAGTGTAAATAGCAATTGTTTGCTGTTCTGGCCAGAAACTCTAAGGGTCTGTCCCCTTTCAAACTGATAGTTTTGTGATGACAAATTGGGCCATCTTTTGTCTCAATTCTTACCTTGCCTTTAATTATTGGATGGGCTTGCCTCAGACAAACAGACCTGGGAAAGACCTAATTTAGAAAGGTCAAGGTCACCCATTGCACCCTGGGCCACTGTCACTCATCTTGACCTTTGTTTTGCCACTAGACAAGGGTGACAGCAGAGGAGAGAGTGATACTGTTGACTTTGCTTCACTTAGATCCAATTCATGTGCAAGTCAGGACATCAGTCTCATGACATCATTGGTTCTTTTCCAGAAGGAAGGGACAATAACAAAACAACACAAACATACTTGTAAATTTCACATGGTTGTTATTGTGGTGATGATGATGATGATGACGAAGGTTGTGATAAGAATGATGATGAAGGTGATGATGATAATGATGATGAAGATGGTGGTGATGGTGGTGGTGGTGGTGATGGTGATAATAACCTCCTCAATCCCTGAGGTGATGGTAATAGTCAAGTAGGGGAAGGCAAGCCAGGGTGATGTACAGTAGGGGTCTGGTTCCATAAGAGTGCTGCACCAATAGTGGAAGACTGAAGTGAAAGACTGGGCATTGTTACAAGAGCACCAACCAAGCTTCTACTATACCCTGACAGGCGTCCTGGAACAATGGAGAATTGGGCTCTGGCAATACGATATAATGAGTTAGTATTGCAATCAGTGTCATCAAATTGCTTGTATGGAGTGGCATTAAGTGGCAGACTGGCCCTACTCAAAACATAAGGATCAACTTGAAATAAAGGAAGACAGAGAGAGAAATCACTATTTCTTTGTGTTCTGGTATGAGAAGAAGGCAATATATATTGGAATAAATAACACGAGTTTTATACCTGTTTCAGTGAAGATGGCGTTGACCACCAAAGTGGACAAATTATGAGTGTGTGTGAAATGGACTGAAGGTATGGATATTTTTATTATGTATCAACACTTCTATATGTCATAACAAAACTGGAAATAGATTTCACCCGTGATGGCCAAGGCCTTCATACTATTTTTTTCTAATGGTACTTTCAGTTCCAAGTCACTAAGCATCATACTGCTAAATAGTATAGAGTAAGCATACATTTTCATCTCTAATTCTAGTTAAAAAGAGATCAGAGGTGAAATAGTTAAGCTGCTAACATCTGAAGAGGAAAAAATTGAAGACTTTGTGGTCATTGAAAATCTTTATTAAATGTTAACTCCAGAAATTATATCTAACATAATAAATGACAGAAAGAAAACTAATATCTCCAAGGATATTGGCCAGTCAGTAAACATTAATTAAGCACTTCTATGTACCAGGTACTGTGTGAAATGTTCAGGATAGAAAGAAAGGCAAAATCCCCAATTGATAAATGGTCAAAGGATATGAACAGGCAGTTTTCAGAGGAAGAAATTAAAGCTATCTATAGTTATATGAAAAAATGCTCTAAATCACTTGTTGTTGTGTTTGTCCTTCATTGTCGAAAAAGACCACGCCATTGGAGAAATGATGACATGACTTGTACTTGACTTTGTTTTGAGTGAGGGAGGGCTGTGCAGGTCACCAGCCTCACTTCTCCTCCAAAAAAACAGAATCTAAATCACTATTGATTAGAGAGATGCAAATCAAAACAGCTCTGAGGTACCACATCACACCTATCAGATTGGCTAACATGACAAAACAGGAAGATAATAAATGTTGGAGAAGATGTGGGAGAGTTGGAACACTAATTCATTGTTGGTGGAGCTGTGAGCTGATCCAGTCATTCTGGAGAGAAATTTGGAACTATGCCCAAAGGGCTATAAAAATGTGCATACCCTTTGACCCAGCAATATGGTTTTTAGGACTGTATGCCAAAGAGATCATAAAAATGGGAAAGAGTCCCACAGGTACAGAAATATTTATAGCAGCTTTCTTTATGGTGGCCACAAACTGGAAATCAAGAGGATACCCATCAATTGAGAACTGGCTGAACAAGATGTGGTATATGAATGTAATGGAATAGTGTGTTCATCCTTTGTTGCCGAAGAAGACCATGCCATCAGAGAAATAATGACATGACTTGCACTTGACTTTGTTTTGAGTGAGGGAGGGCTGTGTAAGGTCACCAGCCTCACTTTTCCTCCACAGCCATCTGAATCCAGTAACAAGATATTCATCAGAATGACTGGAGATGACCCAGGATGAGGCAATTGGGGTTGTGACTTGCCTAAGGTCACACAGCTAGTGAGTGTCAAGTGTCTGAGGTAAGATTTGAACTCAGGTCCTCCTGACTCCTGCACTAGTGCTCTATCCACTGCACCACCTAGCTACCCCAATGTAATGGAATACTATTGTACTATAAAAAAATAATGAACAGGAAGACTTCAGAGAGGCCTAGAAGGACTTACTTGAACTGATGCTGAGTGAAAGGAACAGAACCAGGAGAACTTTGTACACAGCAACAACCACAATATGTGAGGAATTTTTCTGGTAGACTAGGCTAGACTGTCCATGTCACGGAGGGAATAAAGAGAAGGTGGCCAATGTTTCAGAGTTCTTGTCAGGCCTTCACACCTATCATGATAACTTCATCCATGCTATACTTTACCCTACCTCTCATTCCCTTCCATTATCATCTTTTCTATTTCCTTCCGCCTAGGATGTGGACCTGTAAATGTGTCTGCAGAACAGTAAATAAATATTTAAATAGTTGTATTTTTCTCTTTTGGTGTTAAATATGTGATTTCTTCTTTTAAGAAATATGACCCTTTGACCAAGCAATATCACTTCTAGGGCTGTATCCCAAAGAGATCATAAAAATGGGGAAAAGACCCCATTAATATTTAAAGCAGCTCTTTCTGTGGTAGTTAAGAACTGGAAATTGAAGGCATGTCCATCAATTGGGGAATGGTTGAACAGGCTGTGGTATTTGAATGGAATGGAATATTGTGCTATAAGAAATGATGAGCAGGAATACTTCAGAAACCTGGAAAGACTTATACGAACTGATGCTGAGTGAAGTGAGCAGAACCAGGAGAACATTGTACACAGTAACAACCATATTGTGTGATGACTGACTTTGATAGACTTAGCTCTTCTCAGCAATGCAAGGATCTAAGATAATTCCAAAAGATTCATGAAAAATGCTATCTACTTCCAGAGAAAGAACTATGGAATCTGAATGCAAATTGAATACTATTTGCTCTCTTTTGTTTTGTTTCTTCTTTCTCATGGTTCCTCCCATTGGTTCCTACTCTTCTTTATAACATGACCAATGTGAAAATGCTTAATAAAAATGGATATGTAAAACTTATGTCAGATTGGGAACAAGGGAGGCGGAGAAAATTTAAAACTCAAAAGCTTATGAAAGTGAATGTTGAAAACTAAAAAGAAATTAAATAATTTTTTAAAATATGAAATTAAGTTTCCATAAAAGAGGAAGCTGGCAAAATGCACTGCTAATAATACATACACCATTGTGAATTGCTAGAGCCCATATTATGAATTTTATGAGGTTTCGTTGATTTCTAGTTTTACAGAGAATCTAGTTTGTCATCTCCCTTGACAAAACCATTCTTTCATTCATTATATTATCAGTTTTCAATCTTTCTGCTTCACGTGTGATATAATTTCTCTTTTTGACTACATAGACAACCAAGAATTTTCTAAATCCTCCCTTTGGTGTTCTCTCTTTTTCCTCAAGTCTCTATAATATAATTCCTGATTATGTTGATTTATTTATTTTATTCTGTATGCTGCTTTGATTCCTTGTCTAACAACAGATGAATGCTGACCCAAACTATCTGGTGCTCCTTTTCCCACTAAGACCTCCCAACTCTAGGTTCACAGGGAGGACTGGACTTGAAATTGGAAGGAATCCTGCCTTCTAAGAGAGAGGCATCGGACTCTTTCTTGTTTGTTTCTTTTCTCTCATTCAAGAATCCAGGGAAAATAACTTAAGCCTTGGATATAGCTCTTGTCCAGGTGGTTTCCCCAAAAGAGAGCAGCAAGGTACTCAGTGTGCAGTGGAGATCAAGTGTAAAGCAACTTTATTTATTTTGTCCACCCAAAAGAAATCCTCCTAAGCACAACAAGGACTTAAAATACGAAAGAGTAATCCATCATTATTATAGTCTCAGGAGGTTGATACTTAAAACTCCAACTCATGAAATATTCTTCTAAAGAGACATTTTATCTTCACATTGGCTCTTTGTCCTTATCTCACTTTCGGTTAATGTCTTTTGGCAAACTAGGTCTTGACTTGGGCTCCTCTTTCTACTGTTGGTCATTTTCTTTGCAAAGAGAAATAAAGTAAGAAAGAATGCTTGTGGTTGTAAACAGGGCCTCTTACTGCCAATCAGCTCTTGACTGAGAGACCAGGAACTTCCAAACCCTCCAACTCACAAGGTTGCCTCCAAGGTTTGAAATGCTCATCTCAAAATCAGTGTACATTCACTTATGTTCAGAGAAGGAAACACAAAGTAGAAGTATCCACGGTTTTAAGATTCAGCCTCAGGCTTACCTAGCCAAACAGAAGAATTTAGAGGGTTTTCCTAGAGAAAATGGGCAGTCACTAAGAACTTAATAAGCACCAGGCACTGAACTAAGTGCTGGGTGTACTGATACAAAAGTAAAATATCTCCTCTCTTCAAGGAGTTTACATTCTAGTAAAACGAAAGAGAATATTTATAATAGAGAAGTGGCCAAAGAATGGTATTTAGTTTTGGGAAATCATAGTGTTGGTCATTGAAACATCAAGGGAGATAAATGACATGCCCCTTCCAGAAGCAACTATAATATTGGTTTGATTATTATTTCCAGAGGAACAGGTGAAAGGCAAGGGAGATGGAGAGGGAATGCATGGCCACAGAATAGAGAGCAAGGAGGTGTCGAAGGTGGATGTATATTTCAATTTAATACAGTAAATTTGCCTTTTTTATGTTTTAAGACAGGCCTGCGAGAACGTAAGTTATTAGGGTAAACTCTACTAAGATTCATTATTGTCAAAGCTAAAAGATCCCAAGTTCAAAAACCTTTTGGAATAGACTTAAAATAGATATAAATAGACATAAAATATGCACGTATTTCCCTACTTGACTACTTGTCTTAATGCTAGGCTTGCATGTGTTAAATGAGCTGGAAGATAATTTTGAAGGTCCACATTTGGAATGATTAAATCATAACCCTAAATTTGGAAGGTCCTAAGATGTAAAGCTGACACAAATTAGCTTGGATTTGTGTCCCCCTCAGTGTAAATGGGGGTGATGAAGAAGGATTTAGAAACTTGCTACTGGACAAAAGTTTTGTTGTATCATTTTTTACAAAAATTTCACCAAAGCTTAAAAAGAAAGGGAATCTACAGCTATGAACTGGGATTACTATTTAAGAAAGCAATTTGTAATCATGCAAAGAATGTGATAAAAATGTCTACGCCCCTGGAGCTAAGGTTTCTATAGTTAGTCACATACTCTAAGGATGTCATTGACCAAATAAAAGGCCCCATACATATGACAATATTTATAGCAGCATTCCGTGGCAACAAAGAGCTGGATATGAGGTACATGTCCACAGACTGGAAAATAGCTAAATGAATTGTAGTGCATGAATATGGGGTTTGGGGTGTATTCAGGGAAGACTAGTACCTTTGGTATGAGGGCTGCTGAGCCCTTTTCAGGGCTGTTCATCCATCTTTGGTGTCCACCTGATCCATCCATCTCTTACCTGTAGCTCCAAGAAGCATGCACAGTGGCCACACTCTGGTAAACCTTTTCAGCAGATGGACTAAACCAGATTGAAGGTAACCAAAGGATCTCAAACCCATCAGTGAGTTAAGGAGGTGTCTACCCTAAGTTTGTGAAGGTTTCCCTTGGTGGAATAGGCAGATAAGAATAATTTGTTTTAACAGCCATGAAGGCAGCTGAAGCAGGTGCTGTGGAGTGCTTAGAGGTTGGTTAGACATGTAGTTTGTGTAGCTCTGCATCACTTAAATCCAGTTTGCGCATGAATCAAAAGACATCACCCATACCGTTTTACCATTTTTACCTATCTCAAAGTCCTGTGACAACAGGCAAGTGATGAAGCAGCAGGTGCAGATACTCTAAGAGCTGTAGTCACAACCTTGCATAGAGGAGGCACAGGTCATAGGGTCATTTCTCACTGAAGTAGCAGTGGGATTTGGCAGCTCCTGGGTGTCTGAGCAGCCTTATAAGGATCACACTGATTGCCTCCTGGTATGAGGAAAGGGCTAGAAAAGGTGCCCCAAAAATTGTCTGCTTACCCAACATTGGCCTGGTTACTGCAGCAGCCAGGGAAATCCCACCACGTGGTTGAAACACACAAAAAAAAATGTACAAAAACTTCAACAAAGATGATTGCATTCACCACCAGTACATGGAATGTGCACACACTTACAGACAACACAAAATCCAGTAGACCTGAAAGACCAAAAGCTCTTCTTGCAAAGGAACTCAGTAAGTATCGTACCCAAATAGCAGCCTTTAGTGAAACAAGGCTAGCAAATGAAGGCCAGCTTCCTGAAGTCGGAGCTAGATACATGTTTCTCTGGAGTGGCTGCAGTGAAGGGGAATGCTGTGAAGCTGGCATAGGTTTTACAATCAAAACTAATCTAGTCAAAAAGCTTGTTGCCCACCAAAAGGAGTGAATAACAGGTTCATAACAATGTGATTACCATTTTCAGGAAAATACCATGCCACCATCATCAGTGCCTGTGCTCCCACCATGATGAACTCTGATGAGATCAAAGAAAAATTGTATGAAGACGTGGAGACCCTTCTTATCATCAATGTGTCAAAAGAGGACAAGCTATAATTCTGGGAGACTTTAATGCTAGAGCAGGCTCAGTCTATCAGACATCGCAGGGAGTCCTAGGGAAGAATGGAGATAGAAACAGCAACAGCAATGGTCACTGACTACAGAAGACTTGTGCATCTCAAGACCTTCTCATCACCAACCCTGTCTTCCATTTACCTAAATGCAATAAAACTTCATGGATGCACCCTTGCAGCAAACATTGGCAGTTAATAGACTATGTAATTGTAAAGAGAAGAGACAGACAAGATGTGTGAGTAATGAAGGCAATATGGGGAGCAGAGTGCTGGACCGATCATAGACTTATGCTCTCCAAGCTAAATATTTGTATTCAACAAAAGCACTTCCCCCAAGGCAAAATAACTACCAGAAAAATTAATGTCAACAGATTATAGCACTTCTCTGAGTGGGAACAGTTTGTTGCTAACTTGGAGGGAAAGTTGAGCCAACACACAGTTGGAAACAGTGGAGCAGAAAAGGAGTAGGCAGCTTTCAGAGATTTGGTGTACAGCACTTCATTAGCTCATCTGGGTCAGAACACTCACAAACACCAAGATTGGTTTAATGAAAATGAAGGGGAAATTCAGAAGCTGCTAAATGAAAAACAAGAACTCCACAGGATTTACCAGCAGGATAGTTCACCCATCTCTAAGAAAAGAGCATTTAATTCCATCAAAAGAAAATATAAGTGACACTTAGAGAGATGCAGGATTCTTGGCTCAGTAAAAAGGCAGATGAAATTTAGTTTCATGCTGACAGTAGCAATCCAAAGTGCTTTTCTGATGCCACGAAGGCTACCTAAGAGTCAGTGTGGCTTCAGAAAGGGCCGAGGAACAGCTGATAATGGTGTTTGCTGCCCAACAACTCCAGAAGAAATGCCAAGAACAGAAGAGAGGTCTGTACACAACATTTGTAGATCTGACTAAGGCCTTTGATGCAGTCAGTTATGAGGGTTTTTGAAAAACTATTTCAAAATTTGGTTGCCCAGAGAAGTTCATCAGTACTGTACATCAATTTCATGATGGCATGCTTGCCCGGGTTCTGGATAATGGACAATGCCCTCGTGCCTTCCCAATCACCAATGGAGTGAAACAAAGCTGTGTGATTGCTCCCATGCTTTTTTCTCATGATGTTGTCAGTCATATTGTTAAATGCCTTCAATGAGGTTGGACATGGCATCAAGGTCAGCTACCACATCAATAATAATTTCTTCAATTTGAAAAGGCTACAAGCCAATACCAAAGTGGAGGGAGTGTTGGTGCATGATTTTCTGTTTGTAGATGATTGTGCACTCAATGCAACCTCTGAAACTGAGATGCAGCAAAGTATGGATCGATTATCTGCTGCTTGTTCAGTGGCCTAACAATACCAAGAAAACACATTTATTCCATCAACCAGCACCACACCACCCATATATGGAACCACTGATTACAGCAAATGGAGAAGTTTGGAATGCTGTGGGGAAGTTTGCTTACCTTTGCAGTATACTTTCTAGAGATGTCCACATTGATAGTGAGGTTGATACACACATTGCCAGAGCTAGCTCAGTGTTTGAAAGACTCTGAAGGAAAACATGGGAGAGAAGAGGTATTAGACTGACTACTAAGGTGAAGGTCAACAAAGCCATTATGCTGACCTCCTTGTTATATGCCCATGAAACCTGGACAGTATGCCAACACCATGCCAGGAAACTGAACTGCTTCCATTTAAATTGTCTTAGAAAGATTCTGAAGATCACCTGGCAGGATAAGATACCAGACACTGAGGTCCTTTCATGAACTAAACTGCCAAGCATTCAAACTCTACTGCAGAGAGCACAACTACTATAGGTTGGACATATTCTTTGAATGCCAAACGTATGATTGCCTAAAAGACTATTTTACGGACGGCTCACACAGGGCAAGTGCTCACCTGGTGGTCAGAAGAAGAGACACAAAGACATTCTCAAGGGACTTTGGAATTCATTGTGTGACAAGGGAAACACTGGTACAGGATGGCCCAGCATGGCATGCTCTCATTAGAGAAGGTAATCAATGAAGAAAGCAGAATTGAAGGAGCCCAAAAGAAACACAAGATGGGCAAGGAATTAGTCAACATATAACAAAAAACCCTGTTGCAATATATACTATTCCACATTCATGGATCCCCACTTCTGCAAAGAAATCTCACCTCTTTTTTTCTGGCCAAGACTAATACTTACGATTTTACAGCATTCAGTTTTGATTGTGTAGTTGTTCTTTCCATACATACATATGAACGTGCATACATACTACACATATGTACACACATACACATACATGTTCGGTTGCTTCATTGTGATTGACTCTGTGACTCCATGTGGCAAAGATTTGGAGGGGTTTGCCATTTCCTTCTCCAGCTCATTTTACAGATGAGGAAACCGAGGAAAACAGGGTTAAGTGCCGGTAGCCATTACATCACCTAGCTGAATGTACATGTGTATTTGTACATATATATTGTTATAGTTGTTGTGTACGTATACAGTTTTCCTGGTTCTGCTTACTTCAATTCACATAAAGCTCATATTGGTCTGGTCAACCACAGCTGGACACATTGTAATTGGACTCTAACATAGAGATGTCGTTTGGTCCTCTTTGAGAAAGCGTAACAACCAACATGAATATAATGGAATATTAGTGTACTATTTTAAAAATGATAAATAATTCTGAAAGACTTAGGAACTCCTATTAACTAAATGATCAACCATGATTCCAGAGTGCTGATAAAGAAAAGCGCTGGCCACCTTCTGACAGATGATGGACTAATATACAGAATAAGAAATATTTTTGGATGTGTTGAATGTAAGAATTTGCTTTACTTGACAATGCTTATGATGCAAGGGTCCTTCCTTCCTTCTTTCCTTCCTTCCTTCCTTCCTTCCTTCCTTCCTTCCTTCCTTCCTTCCTTCCTTCCTTCCTTCCTTCCTCTTTCTCTCTCTTCCTCCCTTCTTCCTTTCCTTCCTTCCTCTCTCACTCACTTCCTTACCTCTTTCCTTCTTTTCAGTGTTTGGGGGAAGTCAGAGGGAGAAAAAAAAAGATATTTGATAATTGAAAAAAGTAAATAAGAAACAATGAACATGATGAATAAAGAGAAGTAGACAATGAGAAATCCTGGGCAAATCACTTAGTCTCCATTTGCCTCAGTTTCCTCATCTGTAAAGTGGGAATAAAAATAATGGCACATTAGCTCCCAAGGTTGTTTTGAGTATAAAATAAGATAATCTATAAAATGCTTTGCAATCCTTAAAGTGCTAAGTGCAAGTTATTATTATTGCTGTTGTTATCATTTTTTTATTAATCCTGAAATTGGTAAGGGAAGTGCCACATTTGGAATCAGGAGACTTGGGGTATTACATCAAAAGCTTATCATTCATGTGGCTTCATACAGGTCTCTTGTCCTCTTGGAGCTAAGTTTCCTCATAGATAGCCTATAGTGCCTTGTTTTTGAGACTAAGATTTTCATATTATATATATATATATATATACATAATCATATCTATATCTGTATGTATGTATATATTATATAGGACTAAGATGTATATGTATGTATAATACACACGCACATATATACACATTAAGGTTTGAGAGACATAATTTCTGAGTGATTTTAATCATTTTATTAATAATGCCAGCATTTTAATAAAAGGATGCTCATTTGACCATCTGTCTCTTAGACCAAAGACAATCATGGTAGTGGACTCATGACTTACATACCCTTTTGCGAAAGGAGTGTTCCTGAGAGTGACAATCAATTCTGATTAACAATTAATGAGAGATAGACTTTACAAAGAGAAGTGAGATCATTCCAATGAGAGGCTGAGAGTGATGCCATATCACTTTTGTGCAGAATCTAGACAAAGATTCTGTATTCTTCCACCCAAGCCTGAGCTAGTTGGGTGGAGTAACAATAACCAGAACCAGCCCTATCCTTGAGAGGGTGGACAAGGAAATAAGATGTAGAAAAAAAGGCTTGAATCTCCCCAGTTTTAAGAATTGGCTATTAATATAAGAGAAATAATCATTTCTCTCAATACTTTCCTTTTCTTAGGTACAATATCACTGTCAATATTTATATCTCTCATAACTTTCTTATCCTTAGACTCTCTTATTCTCTCTCTCTCTCTCTCTCTCTCTTTAGTGTTTGGTTTATTTTTTTGCTTGTTTACTTAAAGGGCTATATCTATAATTGTTTTTTAATCAAGAGCTCTCTGTTTAAGCCTGAGTTAGTCTACAACTGACTAGGTCCATGTGACAACAGCTCTAAGTCAAGAAGTAATTCCCACCTACCTCTACCCCTGAACCCCCTGGACACTAACAGAGAACCAGAGAGACTTCTAAAGATTTTTTTAAAGCTTAATTTCACAGCTGGCAAAATCCTGATGTGGATCAGGAAAGTAATCCTCCTATTGGAACAATCATGTATTATGAATATTTACCTGAATAATTTGGTACCCTTCTGCCTCCGGCAAATTATTATTGTGAAAGCTTTTGGTTTTGCATGTCTAATGTTTAAGGGTATATACCAATAAATTATAGGTTAGTTTGGCTTAGGGAAAGTAGTTCTCTAGCAGCTGTTAAGAAGAAGAGACTTTAGAAGTATGGAAACATAATTAGAATTCTGATTCTGTAGGAAAAACTTTAAGTGAAATTTCAGAGGACTTGAAAAAAGTTAAAAACAAATTATAATATATTTGAATGGAAATTCAAAGGTCATCTTAACATAATAATTCAGAAACATTTTGGATTATATTTCAGATAAATCATAGTTAATGGAAAGTTGAACTCAGATCTTCCTCACTAGAGGTCTAGCACTCTATACAACTTGTGACCTAGCTGTCCCATTGCCCCTAAGTACTGAGATTCTGCCTACTATTCTATATTAGAGTTGTTAATGGTTTTTAAAAACAGTTAAAAGTTCAGTTGCTTTTCATTTAATTTTTCTATTATCTAGTTGATCTTTATTAGTGTAACTTTTTACTTCCTTCACAATGTTCCTGGTATATTGATGGATAATCATCTTCCTGGTATGACGAGCCCCCTGACAATGTCAAAATCCTCCTGAAATTCAATGGAAATGTTGTTGAGGCACCATGTTCCAGGAAACTCCATGCTTAGACACGAACTTTGTAAATTTATACATCAAGGAATTTATGTGAATATTTTCTCTATAGGAGACCTAAGACTATCAGAGCCCCTGAATCCGATGGGAAGAGGTCATTTTTTAGCAGTTTTTTAAAAAATTCACTTGATTCTAAATTCATGCAGATTTTCTGACAGCTTATCTAAAAGAATACTCATTCTTTTCGTATGCTTTCAGTATTGCCTTTGAGGATACCAAGGTAAAAGCATAGACCCTCTCTTGAAAACAATGCAGATCATAAAAACTGAGGATATTTCAAAATGTAATCACAATGAAAAATTGAGATAGTTATATTTTATTTAAAATACAATATTGTATTATATTTTATTGGTACAAAAATACAACATTGTATTGGCACAATACAGTATTAAACTATGATAAATGATTGTTATCATGGTACAAACTAAGATCATCTCCAAGGATGGTTCAATTGGCCATTATTCATATCCTTTTAGTGAGGTTATACTTTAGAGATGCTAGATACTCATCAAGCACACAGAGTATAGAAAAAAAGGAATGATGTAGCTAGAGATTCTCAAAGTGAATGATACCACTCCCTAAGAGGTGCTAGAATGATCCAGAGGGTTGATAGTAGTGTAATTGGGTGCAATTAGGGGGCATTGGATAAAAATAATTGGATGGTAGAAATATAAGGAAAGAAGAGAATTTTGAAAAACTATTTGTACATGTTTTATCTGTTGTGTAGCAGAGTTACAGTTGTAGTGATTACATTATTTTCCAAAAAAATACACAAAATGCAAGTAATAACCCATCAGTGGTCAAATCTGCTGACAGGTCTTAACAAGCAAGTGTTGGCAGGTGAGCATGTCATGCATTGTCAAGAAGTTTAGCTTGCATAGGCAGGGATATGTGCGTGTAATGACTTGTTTACAATACTATATTGCATCATCAAAATTTCAATGCAGGAAAAACCCACAAATTTATAAAGAATTATTAAATTAAAGTGGGTTATTTAAAAATGTTTATATTTTTTGAAATGATACAAATTTCAAAAAAAAAAGTTAAAGGGTTAGAGAAAGAGTTCTAGGGGGGTGCTGAGTAATTTTTTTAAAGGGGGCAAAAGGCCAAATAAGTTTGAGAACCTCTGTTATAGATGAAGGGAATTGGAATCATGATAAATAATCTCTAAGGTAGTTAGGAGACCTACCAAATAACAGCATAAATTCAATCCTTTCCTCTATAGGATTGGGCTGCGTGTGATATGCTAACTGCCCTTTGGGTGTGATATGCTAACTGAAGCTGAAGTGGCTTCACTTCTAGCTTTTCCTTCTCAAAAGATAAGAGAGAATTCCCACTGGCCAGAGGAGGTCCAAGTCTACAAGTCTTTGTTAATTGGACCATTTATAATTGTACTGGTAATAATACTGCCACTGCCCATTTAAACCATGCAAATATGAAATAACAAATCTCCTTCCAAAGTCCTAGGTACAGAAGCACCTCCCCTATGATCAGCACTGTGTTAACAATCCCAAACCAAATGAGGGTGTGATTTTGTTTGAGGTAAACTCCTAAACCTGCATTTATGAGCACCATTCTTTGCCCTTGCTTTCCTAGGACAAAGAATACCCTTTTGATCTGGCTCAGGTGACAATGCAATCAAGCATAAGGTTAGGGAAGTAGGGTGAGAAGAGGAAGGAGCAAAGCCCTACCTACTAAAAGAGCTTGTTAAAGATTCTCAGTCTTTAGCTGGAATTGTTAGCCTTTGGGAGAATGTCCCAGGAGGGATGGGCTTCATGGACTTGGTAAGATACATAGTGATTTTCATAATTGGATTAATTTGGTCATAGCTTTGCATGGAACATTTTCCCTTTGGCATTAAACAACATTGTATATGTAAATTGGGCCCATGCACTTGTTTATTAGTCCTGAAGAAAGTCAACAAAAAATAGATGGCTACAGAGTGTGAAGGGGATATAAATGAGTAGCTCAGCTTGACTTCATTTTTGTATATTTTATCCTTTCCCATTCAGTTTTGGAGAAAGATATGTTCATTACCTTCTTAATATCAGTTCTCTTTACCAGTCCTCCAAAAGACTTTTATAGGTGAATCTCCCTATTAATGATAATAATAGCAAGGCTTTATATAGCAGCTTTAAGATTTGCAAAGTGATTTACATGTTATCTCATTTGATCCTTGCAATGGTCCTGTGATGTTGTTATCCCCATTTTGCAGGTAAGTAAACTGAGACTGAGAAGGATTCAGTGACTTGCTGAGGGTCACACATCCAGCAAGTGTTTGAGGCAGGATTTGAACTAATGTCTTCCTGACTCCAAATCTAGCACTCTACCCACTGTACCACCTAAGTGACTATTACTTTTTTTTAAAAATTATTTTTAATTTTTATTTTCAGATTCTCTCCTTCCTCTCACCCTCTCCTGTACACACTAAGAAGACAAGAAATATAATACCCATTGTACATATGATGACTATTACTTTCTATGTCACATTTTATAATACTATTTTTCTTTTGTTATTAATTTTCCATGGTATGTGTTATGATGACTATGTAGCACATTGTAAACAAATGAAATGTAGAACTAGAAACTTAAAAAGAGAAGAAAAGAGTTGGAAGCTTTAGAGAGACAGTAAGAGTTTAATGAATACCAAGGATGGAAAGTTTGCTGATTGAAACAATCACACCATTCCACAGTTGTAAAATAAGTGAACACTAATATGGGTATTTGTATGTCAACAGATAACCAGCTGTATAATATCTGTACAGATAACATAAAATTTCTTGCAACAGTTATAACTGGGAGTTTGCTGCATAGAATGGAATGTTCTGGGATCATAAATGTTTTTGTCTATTCGACTGTGATCCTCTTTGATCCTGGATTAGACACTTCTATTTTTAAAGTTTCTCATACCAACAAATTAACAATCCATTATATAAGGGGAGTAGGTGAAGAGGGGGCTTACTGGCCTGCTCTGAGTAGCAATCTGAATATTAAATCTGTGCAGGATGGATCAAGAGGATCAGTGGGAAAGGTCGGGTAAATAAATGATGGGCTGATTATAGGATTTCCCTAACTTATTCTCCTCTGTTTAATTTTTCTTGAATAGGGGAGCCCCATCTTCTTTGATTATGGACCTGGCTATTATATTGTTTTAATGATGTTAAGTTTTCATTCATGAACTATTTTAAACCATATCCATTACCCCAGATCAAATGAGACCAAAAGACAATAACCCCCAAATACCTGTTAAATGTCAGCCTATAATTCTCAGGTCCAAACAAGTGTTCCTCTTCCTTTCTCTTGGCAAGTTTTTTGGATCCTTACAGACACCCAATTGCATATAATAATAAGCTTTTGTGCAATTATTTAATTGGCAGTGCAGAGATATTACAGAGGAAGACTAAGCCCAAAAATTTTAGATAAGATATTACGTCTAAGAAATGCCTATCTTTGTTCCCCCAACAAAGTCCTGTCAAAACTGGCCCTTGCCCAAATATATGTACAAATATAAAATTACCTTTGGATGCTCAAGGATGCTAATGTACAATACAGAGTCCATCAAAGGAATATAGTAGTTGAACTTGGAATCCATGAAACTTAAGGTAGCAAGTTCAAGTTCAAGGAATTTTGCTCTTTCGACTGCCATATCACACTGACTCACACTGAACTTGCAATCCACTTATTAGTGGATTTCAGAAAAACTGATCTCTAGCCTTACCTCCCATATGATGAATGGGAGTTCCCGTATGGGAATGCAAGTGAACAATTTTGCATTTAACCTTACTGAATTTCTTTTTATTCCATTCAACCTAACATTTTCCCTCTTGAGATCTCCCTAGTTCTCTATTATCCAATCAGTAGGCAAGTCAAGAAGCATTTATTAACTGCCTACTATGTGCTAGACACTGTACTGGAGATACAAAAAGAGGCAAAAGACAGTGTCTGCCCTCAAAGAGGAGACAACAAATAACTATATATAGGTTAAGTAAGAAATAATTAAGAGAGGGAGGGCACCAAAATTCAGAAAGATTGGGAAAGGCTATTTGTAGAAGGTGGGATTTTTACCTGAGATTTGAAGGAGGCCAGGGAAGCCAAGAGGCAGAGATGAAGAGGGGGAGCATACCAGGGATGAAGGACAGCTAGAGAAAATGCCCAGAGCTAAGAGACCAAATATCCAAGGGCACAAGGTAGAGAGAAGGCTATCAAAAGACTGGGAAGGTCATTGAAGTTTATTGAATGAGGTGGTAATATCCATTGTCTTAGCTATCACTCCCAGCTTGTGTCATGGAAATTTGATAAGCACTCTATGCACATAGTTATCCAAATCATGGACAAAACTATCAAACAGCACAGGGTTAAGCCCTACTAGCCCCTTGGATATTCCAAATTGATGCCAAACTGTTGGGTTCAATCATTCAAATAGTTCTGGATCTACCTAACTGGGTTATCATTTCCTTTTCTTTTCCAAATGGATAGCGGGACTCTACAAAAATGCTTTGCTAAAATTTAAGCAACACTATATCCATAGAATTCTTCTGGACTGCTAGTTTAGTAACTCTATCAAAAAAAAAAAGAAAAAGAAAAAAAGGTTATTTTTGGCATGACCTGTTCTTGTAGAAACCAGCCTTTTGTGGTCACAGCTTCCTTTTTTTATGTTCACTAACCATCTCTTCAATAATATATTTTAGAATTTTTCCAGTAATTGAAATTAAGTTCATTGGTTAGTGGTTTGCAGACCATTCTCATAGGACAGTAAATTTACAGAATTAACTTGAAATATACAATGATCACATTGGGGAATCTTTCACTTAAATCTTCTTCAGCAAAACAAGAATTTGCTCAATTGGATAATTACTCATATGAATGACTTACCTTAAATATCTTCTAATATTAAATTGCGCATTAGTCATTTTTCAGTCCTGACCAACTCTTTGTGACCCCCTTTGGGGTTTTCTTGACAGAGATGTTGGAGTAGTTTGCCATTGCTTTCTCCAGCTCATTTTACAGATGAGGAAACTGAGGCAAATAGAGTTAAATGACTTGCCCAAGCTCATACAAGTAGTAAGTGTCTGAGGCCAGATTTGAACTCAGGAAAATGAATCTTCCTGATTCCAGGTCTGGCATTCTATCTACCACAGTACCTATCTCGGTGTGTTTGAATATATGCATGGTACAGTGGAAGTCAGTTTGGTGGTGCAGTGAATTCAGTGCTGGGCCTGGAGTCAGGAAGACCCAAGTTCAATTCTGACCTTAGATGCTAGCTGAGTGACCCTGCACAAGTTTGAGTGCAAACCTGATTGCCTCAGTTTCTTCATCTGGAAAACAAGCTGGAGAAAGAAACGGCAAGTCACTCCAGTGTCTTTGCCAAGAAAACCTCAAATGAATTAGACATGAGAAACGACTGAAAAAATGACTGAACGGAAACAGAACTGATTTGTTTCTGTGCAGCTCTCCTCACCAGGTTAGAGGGGTGTGATGAACTTTACTGGACCTTAATATCAAGGACGGTTTCATTGCTTTGCCAAGAAAACCCTAAATGGGGTCACAAAGAGTCAGACAGAATTGAAAAATGACTGGAATTACACATACTACTAGGTCAGGGGTGGGAACCTGTGGCCTTGAGGTCACATGTGACCTTCTGGGTCCTCAAGTGTGGCCCTTGGACTGAATCCAAACTGGAATTTGAAGTTTGAATTTAGTTAGACGGCTTCACTTGAGGACCTAGAGGGCTACATTTGGCCTTCAGGCCACAGGTTCCCTACACCTGTACTAGGCATTTAATAAATGCCTGTTGGTTGATTGACTGATATCACTCAATGCTACCTAGAAACACGATAAAGCAACAAAAACACCTCTCCTGTTCTGTGAGTCAGGAGGAAGGACATAATTTTTGAGGTGCTCAGCTCTCAGAAAGGGAAGCACCCTTAAAATATAAACGTATGTTGTCCACATAAGAGGTAAGTAGTAGTATAGCTAGAAACAAAATATATATCCTGCTGTGATAATGAGTACTGATAGTGTCAGGGATATGAGAGATAGAAACAGAGACAAAGATAGAGATTCAGAAACAGATATAGACTGAGACAGAAAGAGACACAGAAAGAAGGCAAGAATGTATCTTGGGTGCAAATGTTGTTTCTTTAACCTGTCATTTCCCAGTTTAACAACCCATCATGAAGTATCCAAGGAACATCAACAAGAAATACAGCATATATCTAACAATGGTATTGAAACCCAATTTCTTTCCCATTATAATTTGCATCAAACCCATCAAGATAGTTTGTGACTGATTCCTTGATTCCCTATGTATCAAATTATTCTGATTTATGAAGTTTTTCAGTGCAAACAAATCTTAGAATTAGTGAAAGAATCTTTTCCCTCATCTTCTCTTTTCCCAGTTTCATTTCCTATTTGGCTAAACTAAGAGGAAAAAGTAGATGGAACAAAACCAAATAATCATTTTTAAATCGGATTCTAATCTCAATGAGATAATTTGAAATCTCCATAATAAAAAATCCCATTTTTTCCCCTTATTTCAGTTATTAAGGTGCTATTTCCCCTCTCACTGACATACATCAACAAATACATATTTAATTGTCACATTCATACAAAGGAAGAAAAAACTTGAAAGAAGAAAAAATGGTCACGAATCAATTCATTTTCTTTGGATTCATGCTAGGTTTTAAAACTTTGCTCCTTTCCCTATTCTTTTTCAATAATTTTAAAAAAAAATGGCCCCAGAGAGGGAAAGGATAGCCTGCTACACCTGAAGAGTTCTTGAATATAAGCTCCTAGAAGGCAGGAAATGTCTCTGTCTTGGATTTGTATCCCTTATGCCTAGTATAGTACCTATAACAAATACGTGTTTGATTGATTTTGCATTCCCTGTTGTCCTTTCAGGTTCTTATCACAAGGCTTAGGGTTGTTCATGCTACACGTTGCTAAAACAGTAACTCTTTTTTTTGAAATAGATTTTATTTTAAAAGCCTTAGAATTTTCCCCTGTCACATAAGCTCTTTTAGAAGCCACTTGATGTTTTTTTCTTTTCAGGCTTTGTCTGAGCTTCTATTTTCTCAAGAAAAGGGATGTGACTAAGGTCCTATGTCATATTGGGAGACAATATGGACCAGCATTAAGCCAATTAATTGCTCATGGAGATCGGATCACATTTAGGCACTTTCTTGTCCCCCTTCCTTGTTGTGTCTTGCTTGGGGAGAGAAGGGTGGTATTCTGGCAAGAAGCATCTTCTACAGCCAGTCCAGTGCCTCCCTGTCCTAGATTCCCCAAAGAGGCCCTTCCTGTCTTCACTTTGTAATCAGTATTTACACTGTAAGAGGGTTACTATTGTAGTAGGGTAAGCTTATCTGTTAACACTCATGACTGTAGTATGTATAACACAGATGGGGAAACTCACCTGTGATATTTAGTACCCAAGTGTAGCAACAAGGGGAAGGGATAGAGGAACCCAGAAGAGCTATTACCATGGGCCTCTCTCTACCCTCCGTTCGACTTGGACTTCTGACTTGATAGCACAAAAGTTGGTACATGTACAGAATACTTCTGACAGTCTTCTCACAAGAAAGAGACTTTGGGTCCTGCTTCCAGAAAAGATGATGACATACAATGGGGATGCCTTGGAGAGATTTAAGCTTGCTTTAATATTTTGTCATTTGTTTCATTCAGCTAATGATATGGTTAGAAGGAACCTATTCAATTGACTAAGTAGGCACAACTGAGGATGCCTTCAAAAGGCACTATAGGTCAGAATTTCAGTCTTTTTCTCTGACTGCTCTCTCTTAGTTTGATTTCATTGATGGTGTTCAATAAAAAATAATGCTGTAATCTGAGGATGCCACATACTCCTATGAAAAAGGCTTCAATGCTGTGCCTCTGTATTTGCTTATCTCCATTTAGGTAAAGGGATTAGAGATTCTAATTTTGCAAGTTTCAAAAGATCAGGAAAGAAAGGCCTCTGGTATTCTGAAATTCTGGTCCTGATGCTGAGGACATAAGCAAGAATACCACAGGTTGGGAGGGTATGGATGGGTTGCCTTTTGCCTTTCTGGAAGAATTATACACATTGAAGAGATCATAAATAATCAAAGTATTAAGTATGTACTACTTCCTTTCTTTTCATTCAGAAAACTAGTAAGGACAGGTTTATTTTGAGTTACATTTAGTGATTATTTTCTTTCATTTTATTTGACTTCACTTGTAACTTGCTTTATATTAAAATGAGAGGAGATGATGTACTTAAAAGTGATTTGAAAAAATGTAAAGTGTGGGGATTTGATGATCATGGTCAGCATATTAAATTATGATGTTTGTGGTTGTTCAGTCATTTTCAGTTGTGTCCAACATTTCTTTCTCCAACTCCTTTTACAGATAAGAAACTGAGGCAAACTGGGTTAAGTGACTTGCCAAAGTCATACAGCTAGTAATTGTCTGAGGCCAGATTTGAACGTAGGAAGATGATTGTTCCTGACTCCAGCCCTGGTACTCAATTTACTGCACTACCTAGTTGCACTATTATAGTAAGTAATCATTGATTAACCTATATATGTTGCTTTTGTGAAGCCAATTTCCATCAATTATCCCTCATGATAACTCTGAAAATTTTGATATTTTTTCTTATCATTACGACCTCAGCTATCTGTGAGGCTTGAAGTGCCTTAGATTCTGAAGACCTTATGTTTCTCAGTAGTATGAATTAAAGACTGGAAACAAAGGAGGTCAGAGTCTATATCTGTATCACTGTTCTATGTTTCCTTCTACATCTCTGGTGTTCAAAAATGCTAATAAGGAAAACGAGATTGAAAATAGAAAAGCTAAAGTAAGGTGTCCTAGGTAATACAATGAACTCTTATTATCAAGCAAAATGATCATTAGAACTTACAATTTCTACTTCTGATCTGTTACTTAACTTACAAAGTTTTTATTGCCCAATCAGTGGCATACATAACAGGAGGTGCACCTGATGGAAATGTGGCTACAGGGCCCATCCCATATGCTTACCTCCTCTATTTACTCAAAGTAAATACAAGTCAGTATGACTTGACACTGAATGGATTAGTACCTGAGATGATGCAGTAAACAGTGAGTAGTCCTTTGGTCCTTTCCCTTCCTCCCTCCACAGTCTGGTATTGGCAGAGGGGTGGGGCTTCAGCAGTTAAAAACAAAAAACAATTTCCACATCCTCTCTTACTTCAGTTCTCTGGGATATGTGGCAAGTAACTCTCTTCTGAAGGGCTTGGGGAAGGAAGCCACATATCCCCTACTATAACAGCATGGCAACTACTCCCATGTATCAGCTAAAGCAGAGACTCAGTTAGATGAACCTCTGGTTGCCTATTCTGCTTTGTTTTTCTTTCCAGGTGACCAAACAGTGATCCTTAGGATCCTAAGATCCTAAGATAGCCTTTGGGGTGGCTACCATGAAACCTCAGGAGTTCCTGGATTCCTTTGTAGGTTTTGGTTGAACTTCAGCAGTTACCCTCTTTACACATCACTTCTAGGAAAAGAAAATGACTGACAATGGGAAGGTGAGCCCACTCCCCGGTCTAATTTGCTAGAAGATACTGATCTGAAGAAAAATGTTTGGAACAAAGTAAATTTTATTTTATTTTTTTAAACTCTATTCTATTTTACTTTCAGTTCTAAATTCTCTCCTTCCTTCTCCTCTCTTCTCTACCCATTGAGAAGGCAAGAAATATAACACCCATTTTACCTGTGAAGTCATGCAAAACATATTTCCATATCAGTCATGTCCTATGGGGGAAAAAAACAAGAAAAAGAAAAAAAAATACACTTCAAGTTTATCAGTTCTCTATATAGAAGTGGATAGCACTTTTCCTCAAGAGTTCTTTGGAATTGTGGTGGATCATCATATTGATCAGAGTTTCTAAGTCCTTCACAGTTGATTATCTTTACAATATTTCTGTTACTATGTAAATATTTCTCTTGTTTCTGCTCATTTCACTTTGTATCAGTTCATATAAGTCTTCCTGAGTTTTTCTGAAACCATCCTTTTCCTCATTTCCTATAGCACAATAGTATTCTACCACATTCATATACCCCACTTTGTTTAAGCCATTTTCCAATTGATGGGTATTCTCTCAGTTTCCAATTTTTTGGCAGCACAAAGAGTTGCTATAAATACTTTTGTACATATGAATCCTTTTCCTTTTTCATTGATCTCCTTGGAGTATAGACTTATTAGTGGAATTTCTAGGTAAAAGGGTAGGCAAACAAGGTGAAATTTTAAGTCTGCCAGTTCTTCAAATTGTTGCATGTTCTGATGTTTAAGTCTTTCCTTACTGGGAAAACATTAACAGTAGTTATAGATCATATAACTGATTCATGTTTTGAGTCATCAATACCAGCGGTGAGTCTTTTGTAACTTTTAGCATTTCTTTTGCATGGAAGAAATAAATAGCTGTCCTATATCTGATTTATATTATGAGTAGCTTTCTAATCTCCATTTTGGGGAGACCCCAGACATGAATCAAATTCTAAAATTTAAGTAATATTCCATGCAGCTCTAAATAGAAAAAAATATATAAGAAAAAGACCCTGATCCTCCTTTTAGGTGACAGACTTCCTCAGGAATGAATCCAATCAGTACATGCCTCAGTCTAGAGCTGAAAGTGATCCCTTAGTAGAGTGGAAACAGGCACAACCTCTGAGCACCTTGAGTTGTTTAATGTTTTTTACTGATAAATATTTTAGGTAAAAAAGATTTGATTGTGCAGTCTACTGTGTTCCTAGAAAAGAGAGGGAAGGATAGCCAAAAACTAGAGTGATAATAACAAAGAGAAATAAAGTAAACCTGTGTGGTTAATTACTAAGTAGAATTCTTAAATTGGTTTCTAATTAATCTTACATCTCATATAATAACTTGCATTCATATTACTTATTAACATTACTACTTCAGTTGAGTCATCTTTAAAATGAAGGTAATAATGTGTGCGGTAGCTCATAAGGAAATTGGGATGTTTAATGTTTGTAAATTGCTCTGGGATCCCTTGATAAAAGCACTATATGACCATTAAGGATTATAGGATTATAGTAACTATTCTTGTTATATAAAACCTTGTACTTAGAAGGATCTTGTAGGATCCCATGGATACTGACAATCTAGGATTATTATATCACTACTTTTAAAAAATCTTCCACTTCTTGAGGAAGTCTATTATTAATAATTATAGAATTCTGAACTAGCAGACAACAATGTGGCCTCTTCAAATTGTGTGTATGTATGTGTATTTTCATCATAAGGAGTAAAGAGTGGCTATGTAACAAAAAAAATGCTAAATAGAAAAGTGATGACTGTCTAAAATTGAAGTAACCTGGGGCCATGGGCTTTGCAATCAGGAGTCATGCTCTATACATTTTACTTCTATACATTCCAAGCCTCCATTGCTTTGATAAGACAAATCTGAATTGTGTATAGTACAGTATAGATTGGATACATGTGAGTAAATATGTTTATCTATACTACTATTGAAAATAGCATGCCTATTGTCAGAACACCATGATGAATTTAACCGAAGGTATGTTCTATGTTTGCAATAAAATGACCAACTAGTCATTAAAAAAACATAATCATAACTAATAAATGTGTGTGCACATACTCTACAGAGTGGTGGATGCTTCAATGTGACATGACAGTGACCGTAAGATCTTGAGGACCGTGACAGTAGGGAGCACTGAGAGGTTCTACCATGGGAGATTCCTATTCCTTTTATTAAATAATAAATTAAAGGACAATATTTTTAAAAGATGTCATAGTACTGGAATCTAATAATTTCCATGCTATATGGAATTAAAAGGTTTCAAAACATAGGAACCCAGAACAAGAAATCAAAACTATGTTATATTCCATCTCCATTGTCCTTTCTGCTAGTGGGACTGTTCTGTCTGTGAACCTATAGCTCAATACATTTATTAATTTTTTTAAAGTCATTTTATTCATCCACACAATGGTCCACAGAACAGTAATATAAAGGAATAATAATAGGGTAGCGACTTGCTCAAGAAAAGTTTTTATCTGAATGCCATCAAATAAGATGAAAATGATGAGATGATGATGACAATGATGATAAGTTTGTATCATATTTTAAGGATTAAAAGGTACTTTGTGTCCCCCGTCACATCTGAATTTTGAGAACTGTACTTATAACAAAGTATTCTTGTCCTAGGACCAGCCTGGCTCAGTACCAGAATATTTATTGCATAAGCTGATTGATACAGGAGGAGTTTTTTTATATATGAAGTCCTGTGTAGCTCCTCTCTGGTTTTGCAGTAGTGATGGCAGGATAGCAGAGAAGGAAGTAGGGAGAATTGAGAATCATAGTTTTCAGATTATCTGTGATCACTTACTTTATAAATACTCTAAATATGGGATATTTTCCCAATCACCAACAAACTGATCAATTCTTGGAAGGATTGAATCACATCAATATTCAGATCTTGGGATAAATGAAAATGGAAGAAAAAGGGAAATTGCATCTAAATGGTAGGTCATTTCATGCTCAGCTTATCTTCTGGATGTGCCTTGTCCTTTGCCATATGTGCATGGAGATTCAGAGCTCTTACAAGTAAGAAGAAAGCAAGGCTGGTCCCAGCTGTGGCTAGCACATGCAGCACAAATATGTGGCCTTTGCATAGATGGCTAAGAGGATCTCAACTCAAACACATAGATCTCTAAACCACTAGCTCCCTTGAGACCTTTGACGAAACTAAAGAATATAACGGGCAAACAAGAGTACCATGATAAACATGTTTTCAAGATGTGTGTGATGCATTTTTGGGGACCAGACTGGTGACTTCATGGGTACAAAAAAATCTTGGTGAGCAAACTCCCTCTATTCATGTAGGTCAGTACCTGTTCATCTCAGTTCTACAGTTTCCTGGGGCACTGGGGATTTAAGTGACTTGTCAAGGTCATACAGCCAGTATGTGAGTGAAAGCCTTGTGAAATGGATAAAGAACCAGGATTTCAGGCAGGAACACTTGGATTGCAGTCTTGCCTCTGACATATACTAGCTGGGTGACAATATCTAATCTTTCCCATTGATCAACTTTTTTTTATCCAGAACCATAGAGTTTAAATAATCACTCCTTTATCATTTAAGACCCAGTAATGCCAAACCCCTTTAATTCATGATTTTCCTCATTATTTTCTTAAGTATCATTTACATCTTATTCCTTTATATGAACTTAAAAGCAAATTTTTTTGGAGGCAATCAAGGTTAAGTGATTTGCCCAGGTTCACACAGTTAGTAAGTGTCTGAGGCTGGATTTAAATTCAGTTCCTCCTGACTCCAGGACTGGTGCTCTAATCCACTGGGCAACCTACTACCCCTTATATGACTTTAAACTGTTTTAAATTTCTTTTTAACTTATGGGATAAAACAAGCATTTCTATAACACAGTGTAATAAAAAAAATGATTGCATATAAAACTGCAAATCTATTATGTAAAACTTGCATAAATATATGATAAAGTTATCATGTAAATTTTTTTCCTCTCCCCACCTCCAGAGATGGTTACTATTAGATAAGAATATGCGCGCGCGCACACACACACACACACACACACACACATATACATATACATATATATATATATGTAAAAGCATCCTACTGAATTTTTAAAAAAGATTTACTTTACTTCGTGGTTAATTCTGATGAAGGAAGTGTATTGGTTCAGTAATTCCACAAACAATCTTTATCTTCTGGGAGGAGTCTAACAATACTTGTGGGCAATTTGAGTGTTTTGTGCTCTCTGTTCAGGCTTCCAGTGAGTCCTATACATCCTTTGCATTTTCCGTGGTGGGCAAAATAAAGGCTGTCTCATACAAAATATCTACATTGTAGATATGCAGGAATTAGGAATCCTGTGACAAACTTTTGGAGAAACCCAGACATGAGCCATACCTAAATTTTGTTTTTGAGATTTTCCTGGAGTCTTAATTCAGAGGGGCAGCAAAAAGTCAAAAAGAAACTGTCTGTTCAGGGTAAGCCCCCAGCATGGGACCCAGGCTCATTTGAGTCCAGAGTCCTTAGGGACTCTGGTCAGGGTCCTAAGTGACATGCAAAAGCTTTTGTAGTTGTATTTGTGAAAATCTTGTATGTGCTTTTATAGATTAACTCCTAGACATTTAAAATATTTTGCAGCTTTTTAAAATGTTATTTATTTGTCCCAAACCATATATACCCTTTGACCCAGCTAGATCACTATGAGGCTTTTATTCTTTAAAGAAAAATAAAAGAACAAAAATATTTATAGTAGTTCTTTTCATGGAAGCCTCCAAATGGAAACTAAGTGTATGTCCTCCTATTGGGAAACAGCATAAACAAACTGTGGAATATGAGTTGAATGGCATAATGAAGTATTATTATGCCATTAAAAAAAATGAAATGAACAGTTTCAGTAAAAATTGGGTAGACCTTTATAAACTTATGCAGAGTGAAGTGAGCAGAATTAGAATATTTTATACAATGGTAACAATATTATGGAGAAAAATAGCTTTGAAAGAGTTTAGAACTCCAGATCAATGAAGTAATAAACTCCAAATCTAAAGAAATGATAATGAAACATATCACTCATATCTCTGACAGAGAGGTACTGAACTGATATGTAGAAAGAAATACACATTTTTGGACATGGCTAATGTAGGAATTTGTTTTCTGGTACTATATAGCTATGTGATAAAGGATTTGTTTTGTAGGTTTGTTTTTTCTTTTTTCCCCCCCAAATTTATTAATTTATTTGTTTTCAGTTTTCAACAATCCCTTCCATAAGTTCCAAATTTTCTCCCTATTTCCTCCCCAAGGTGGTCTGCAATATTATATGGGCTCTCCACATATATTCCTATTAAACACATTTTCACATTAGTCATGTTGCATAGAAGAATTAAAACAAATGGGAGAAACCATGAGAAAAACAAAACATAACAAAAGAGAAAATAGTCTGCTTCATTTTGTGTTCAACTCCATGATGTGGATGGCATTATGCATCATGAGTTCTTTGGGAATGTTTCAGGTCCTTGCTGTGATGTGAAGGGTTAAGTCTATCAAAAACAGTCCTTGCACATTGTGGCTGTTCTCCTGGTTCTTCTCACTTCACTCAGAATCAGTTCATATAAGCCTATCCAGGTTTTTCTGAAGTCCGCCTGTTCATCATTTCTTATAGCACAATAGTATTCTATTACATTCATATACCACAACTTGTTCAGTCATTCCCCAATTGGTGGGCATTCCCTTGATTTCCAGTTCTTGGTCACCACAAAAAGAGTTGCCATAAATATTTTTGTGCATTTTCTCATTTCTATGATCTCTTTGGGACACAGCTCTAGAAGCAGTATTGCTGGGTTAAAGGGTATGCACATTTTTATAGCCCTTTGGACATAGTTCCAAATTGCTCTCCAGAATGGTTAGATCAGCTCACAGCTCCACCAACAATGAATTAGTGTTCCAACTCTCCCACATCTTCTCCAACATTTATCATTTTTCTGTTTTGTCATGTTAGCCAGTCTGATAGGTGTGTTATTGTACCTCAGAGTTGTTTTGATTTGCATTTCTCTAATCAATAGTGAATTAGAGCATTTTTTCATATGACTATAGATAGCTTTAATGAGGTTTGTTTTTTCTTTTAATTTGTTCAGTTAAGGGGCAGTGGGAGGTAGAGACGAGTTAAAGATAGTTTTTGCTTGAAAAATAAAATGATAAACTGTAAAAAATAAATGCTATTTCTCTCATCCTCCTGGATTTTAGTAGCAATCTACAGAAATGTCAATGAGTTTGTGTATTTTGCTGAAGCAATTATCTCTATTAATTTTTTTATTTCTACTTTTCAAGGGAATCATATCATCATGTATCATATGAATATAATTTTGCCTCCTCTTTGCCAGTGCTTACTCACTGGATTTCTTTTTTCTTGTATTATCTCTAGTACTATGTCAAGTGACGATGACACTGGACATACTTGTTTCTCTCCTGATCTTACTGGGAGAGTTTCCAGTATTTCACCATTACACATAATGCTAGCTCTGGTTTTATAGAAATGTTTTTGATCACATTAAAGAAATGTGTTCTCATTCCTATGCTTTTTAGTGTTGTTAAGATAAATGAATACTGAATTTTATTAAAGGCCTTTTCTGCATCTATTGATAAAATTATATCATAGCTCCATGGTGCTGAGCCTAGTCAGGAAGGCCTGAATTCAAATCTGGCCTTACACACTTACTACTTATTTAATTTTCAGCAAATCACATAACCTCTATCTGTCTTAGTTTCCCCATCTGTAAAATGAGGGATAATAATAGCACCTAGTAAGTACTTAATAAATGCTTGTTCTCTTCAAATTTTTTTGAAGTTTAAAATTTTTTTTGATCTTTGAAATTTTTATGATTTATCCTGCAAATTTTTCCTAATGTGGAGCTATTATCCAACATGTTCATAATGAATAACTTTAAATTCTATACTATGATCTCTTTGCAAGTATTTTATTTAAAATGTCTATATTAATTTTCATTAATGATATTAATCTACATAGACCTCTTTCTCTGCTTTATCTCTCCAGGTTCTGGGAGTCAAAACCATGTTTATCTCATAGATAGAGGTTAGTAGAATGACTATTTTCTCTGTTTTTGAAAGAGTTATGTGGAATCATTTTATTTTTAACATATATGATAAAATTTCCTTGAAAATTCATCAAGATCTAGAATTTTTTCTTTTGATAATTCATCTACGACTGACTCAATTTCTCTTTCTGCAATATTTATTTATGTTATCTATAGCCTGACTTGGGAAATTTGGCATTTCATATTTTTATAGACATCTCTACATTTTGTTTAGTTTTCCCATTCTGTTGCCATAATAATTTAGTATAGTAGTAGTTTCTTAGATTTTTATTTATTTCTTCTTTATTTTTTTTTTGTGAATTCCTTCTTTTCATTGTTGGTTTTTGCTTTCACTTTTCTTTTTATAAAATTAGCTAATGGTGACCTTTTGAAAACCAACTCTTTCAATTGTTTTATCTTGCCTTTAATTTTATAAATCTCCTTGTAGTAGGAGCAGTACTCCCTAAGACCCTGCCATGAGGGCTAAGTTAGCTTTTCCTAAAAGCTTACATTATATAGTCTAGCTAGTTTTCCCTTAAAAAGTACTGAAATGACACACAACATTTAATTAGTCCCAAAGATTAAATTTATGACATAGTCTCCTGGTGGCTTAAATCCAAAGATTGCTTACAGGGAGTCAGATGTTCCTCCCTCAGAGTTCTGCCCAGTGGACCAGCGTGGCCAACACAGAGGCAGGAAATTCGCACCCAACTGAATCCAAGTTCTATCCTTGCTAAATATTTTTTTTCATGTTGTGGCTAAGTCAACTTCCTTTTCTTACCTGTTAGATGACTTACAGTGTCTCATTTCACTCTGTTCTTAAGCCTGAACCACCAGACCAGTCTGAGCAGTAAGGCATAGCCTATGCTATTTGGCAGTAATTGCACAGAAATGACTTTGTTAAAGTGAGAGAAGGGTGTTGCAGAGGGAGGTGAGTTCTCTGGGGGCGCTTCTGGGGATGCTGTATGAATGTACAATATGAATTATTTCCCATTGACCTCAGGGAATTAAAGAGTAAACTAGAAAGAGATATGAATGTGTTCTGCATCTTTGGGAACTGTGCCATGAAGGTAAGAAATGCTATAAACTATTGAAAGACAGCTGGGTGGTGCAGTGGATAGACTGCCATACTCTTGAATTCAAATATGGCTTCAGACACTTATTAGATGAGCAGCCCTGGAAAAATCACTTAATCCTGTTTGCCTCAGTTTCCTCCTCTGTACAATGAACTGGAGAAAGAAATGTCAAACCACTCCCATCTCTCTGCCAAGAAAACCCCAAATGGGGTCACAAAGAACTGGACATAACTGAACAATAACAACAAACTGAAATTTGCATAATTTTTGCTTTTGGTGATGATAATGATCTCCAGATCAGCCATCTGTGCTGGGTCTGAGTCCTTCCTAAAGACTGTAATTTGGGGATTATCTAAGAACTGTGATAAATTAAATGCTTGGGGCTTCTTTTTATATGACATTCAGGAGGCCTTTGGGAACAGTGCCACATGGACTTTGTTGAAACTCTTTGATGCAAAGCACTGGGGGACATGCTTAAAAATATAATGCTTGATCCTCATTAGGACCCCAGAGACACTCCTGGAATTGGGAATATGTCCAAATGTGCCAAATCTACCTTAGAGGACAGGAAGGTACCTGTAATAGTTAAAAAGGATAAGCAGCTTCTGCTCTTGCTCTTTTGAACTCTCTCTTTTTTCCTTGTGACTTTCTCCGAAGTGCCCCTAATGAATGGGACCCAGCATATAGGGACAATGCTCAAGTCCTAGTACTGGGGGGGCAGTGCTCTGGTCCCAGAACAGACAGGCAGCACTAGGTATCAGCATAGTAGAGCTGTGGCAGTGCCCAAGGCACTAGATATCCACAGACTTGAGGAGAAAGTGCTCAGGCTCTGGCAAAGGGGAACATTACTAGGTCCCAGAACAGGGACATAGCATTAGTGTCTGTAGGCCCAGGCATTGGGGGGGGCAGGCGGCAGTGGTACTGTTTCTAGACACGGGTGTGATGGTAAGCAAAGCAGAATCTTTTGCTGTTTTTGTGTTAGTATAATCAAGTGCCTCTGATTGAATAATGTGATTAAAGACCTTCCCAATCCACTGATGGGCCTGGGAAGATTTGCAGGAAGGTCCATACCTTTTGTTAATGAGGCACTGGTTCTCAAGTGGTGTGATGGCCTCTGGCTCTGAAAAGTGTATAAATACTTTGAGGTGAGGTTTTGCTTTGGGGCTTATTCATTGGAAGTGTTTGGTCAGATATGACTCTGGGTAGCTGTTAAGCAGCACCCTCCTCTTCCCTGCCCCACTTTGAAAACGCAAATATTAGTGCTTCCCTCTCTGGTAATTATGTATGTACGTAATGGTCAGATAGTTGGATCTGTCTGTTGATCTATGATGCCTGTATTGCTTATGTCAGGAAGTTGGAAGCCCTGTCTGTTGATCTGTATTTCTCTGTATTTTCTCTGAAGTTCAAGGCACTGACTTTTTCCTCTAAACTAAGTGAATGATATATATATACATGATTAAAGTGATTGTTGACCCCTCAAAAGTTGCCTTTCCTTTTAGAAAAGCAGATTAAAGAACCTGTGACAGTAGGCCCCCCCTCCCCCATCCCACCTGGTGTATGTCAGGATGCTTGCTTTTATAAGGGGTGAGAAGATAGGGATTTTTCAGACCCTGGCACAGTATGGGAATCAGCTGCAGTGATGGGAATTGGCATGGGCCTTAGTGGCAGCAAGCAAGTGTGACTTCAATGGCAACAGATGATGATGAGCTCCAGTGGCAGTGGAATAGGCGGGGACATTAGTTCAGCACTGGCACTGGTAAGGGAAGGCCCAGAAAAGCCTTTTGCTTACTATGATCCAGAAATCATAGGGCCTTTCCACATTGCTACCAGTGCAGTTACCGGACCATACCTTCCCAAGGGGGCTTTCTCAACCCTAAAGTGGAGCTGGGAAGTGGCTTATTTTCTTATAGCCATGCCTTAGTATTTACTCCAAGTTGGAGCCCACTCTTTCCATGGATATTGTGTGCCTTTGTGGGAGAAGCTTCCCCAGGTTTATGGGGGAAATGTTTTATACCTATTGATTTCATTATGCCATCTTAGAGCCTTCCCTAATTGCTAATTGTGTCTATTGGCTGACTGGTAATTAGAAGCACATTGGCAGGGCTTACAAGCTATGATGCCAGAAATGGAGTCCCATAAGGAATCGTTCACAGGTAGAATAGCATTGAGCTAACAAAAAATAATGTTAAAATATGAAGGTACCAGGTGATACCTTATCCCAGGCAAGTTACTCCTGAATCCAGCCCATCTTTCTCCTTTCAGTAACAACCTCTTCAGTACCGATCTAGAAGTATCCCAGGGTTTATATCTCTTTTCTACAGAATAATGTCCTGAGGTCTAAAATTTTTGACTGATGGTCACTCCCTCCCATTGAATTTGTTTTTGAAAATTAACCTCCATATTGTATGCCCCAAGGCAAGTTATAACTCTGCCCATCATTGTTTATACTTCTTAGAGTTGTAATTTTATTCATATGGATGCTCCTCCATAAATGGAAATTTTGACCTCTCTATTACTTAGTAGATGGTCTTTGAAAGTTGCTGGAAATTCATCAACCTGAGGTCAACCAAGCAACGAGACTATCCGAACTCGGATTGTTTTTCCTCAGAAAAAAGACATTATCAGTCGTCATCACCGCTATCACCACCATGATCATCATTAAAATTAGTATTTACAGAACATCTACTATGTACCAGGCACTGTGCTAAGTGCTTTATAAATGGCATCTCATTTCAGTCTCACAACATATATATATATATATATATACACATATATATGCATATGTGGTAGTACTAGGTTTGCATTCAAAATTTTTTTTTTCTCCTTGGTAGAACCTGCCAAAACTTGTACTTAACTGAAAGACTTTCGGATCACTAAGTTACCTTCACACCCTGATAAGGCCCTGGAACAGCTCTTTAGTAGGGTTTTATCATTCATGATAAATAAAACTCCTCCAATCATCAAGTAGTTTTTGAGTACCTATTATGTACTTAGCTTTAGGGAGGGTAATGCAATCAGTGTCTAGAACTTTACCTTTTCGTCATGCAGGTGGGTGGTGCTCTCAGCAGACAAAGCTGAACATCTTTTACTAAGTTTTTCCTTCCCCGGTCTATCTTACCAAGGTAATGGGTGTTCTGCCCATTTGGTACTATCATAAAGAAGAGTGAATGGCAGAATAGGGCTAGAGGTCAACGGTGGTTCTGTAGTAACACTCAGAACTACCACTAACTGCTTTGTCAACATAAACTGTTCTTAACAGGGCAGCAAGCATTGGTCCAGGCACTAACATACAGAGTCCAGGTGCTCCTTCTTTTCCCCTACACAACATTTCCTCTATGCTTGCTCTCTCTCCAGACCCCCAGTGGTCTCGTGGCTATCATATCCCTTTCCTGAGACCTGCCCTCCCATTGGGGAAGATTTCCTTCCCCCCTCCTTTCCACAAGCTGATTGGGCTGGGGATCCAGTCTTGGAGGATTGCTTGGGATAATGCAATATCAGCATGGCAATCATGGGGAAAACAGTATGGCAGCCATCCCCCAAGCCTCCCCGTAAATTTGGTCCCAGCCTTTCCCAGTTTCTATCCTTTTTTGGCTCTATGTTTGTTCTTTTCCATTTTAGGTGAAGGAAATGGAGTCTCCAACTTTGTGAGTTAGAAAGATCTGGAGGGGGCTTCAGGGGCATCAGGGGCATCAGCAGCAAGCTGGCCTTCCAGTCACGGTTTGCAGCCAGGGGAGTGTTGATGCCTCCAAGACAAAGAGAAGACTTTAGAGAATGACTTTCTGCACCCATGTCAGAGGCTGAGATGAAGACTTATGCAACAGCTATACTTCATCTGGACACGAAGTTGATGGGACCAATGCTACAAAGGAACTGAGCTAAATTTTGAGTGTGCTCTTCCCCAGACACTAAGGTTATACTTACTTAGAGGAAGAGTCTGTCCTTGAGGTGCTGGGGGAAAATGTTTGTACATTTGTTTTTATGATTTTTTGAAGTAAATATTTTTTTTATGGAATTCTTACAGTTTTACCTAATTAATCCAGGTGTTAAATGACTGTTATGTACCTGTGGGAATAATTTTCAACTTTTGTTCTCTAAGTTTAGAAAAGCTAACTTTGGATTTAAATTGAATTGGGAAACTAGTCATTGGTACCTAACAGAAAGGAGAATAGTCACTGGTACCTAATGGTAGGGACAATATAGCCAGTAGAGGCTCAGGTTAATGGAATACAGAAGAAAGACACTCCAACCCTCAAGGCACTCTAGAATGCTGAATGGCCAATATAGCAGCCTGGCTCTCTATGAAGTATAACTTATTAAATACAGATGAGGAAAATGAGGCCCACAGAAACAAAGTGATTTGCTCATGTTCATACAGTTAAGTGGGAGAGTTAGGATTTGCACTTGGATCCACTGCTTTTCAAATCTAGTACTCTATCTACTATACCCTGCTGCCTCAAGGAACTGGAATATTTTTGCTCTAAACTGACACTTGCATAACCTCACTCTGCTACCACCACTTAGCAATTATCTCTGTTCTTTTAAAATTCACTCCTCCCTCTTTATATCTTTTGCTGATATCTATGGACCTTCATGCAACTCTCTCTTCCTTCATAATTCCTAGGTTTCTCCTATTAACTCCTGTGACTTCAGTCTCCAGGTTACTTCAACAAGGCACAGAAACAGTTTCACCTTAGAAGCCCCTTTCTCTCTCTTCCATCGTATTTCACTGACTTTGCCCCCAGTGCTGGAATTCCTACAGCTTTAGTACCTAATTAATCCAGGTGTTAAATGACTCGGTCATATACCTGTGGGAATAATTTTCAACTTTTGTTCTCTAAGTTTAGAAAGTGATAATTATTTCAGATGGTCCCATTAATAATCATCTGTCTAAGCATGCATAATAAAGGCTCTTTGTTATCTCCAGGTCAAGCACCCTCAAAAACCTGTTGGGAGAGTTTGTGTACAAAGGTCTTACTTTATAAACTGCAGGGTCCATCCATTGTACTGGTCCTTTTCACCTCTTCTCATTTCGATGCACACTTGAAGGTTCGCTAATTTGCCCACTATTATTGGTTGATGAGAGAGAGAGAGAGACAGACAGACAGAGAGAGAGAGACAGAGACAGAGAGAGAGAGAGAGAGACAGAGAGACAGAGAGAGAGACAGAGAGAGAGAGGGAGAGACAGAGACAGAGAGAGACAGAGACAGAGACAGAGAGAGAGAGAGAGGGAGAAAGAGAGACAGAGAGAGAGAGGGAGAGACAGAGACAGAGAGAGACAGAGACAGAGACAGAGACGGAGAGGGTACAGGAGGACAGAGTTTAGTAACAGGGTGTTGATGAAGAGGGTGTAATCACAGCTTAGAACAAATGGCTTTATTTGGGGTATATTTATTTGAGGAACTCAGATCAATTAATCCATCCAAATACACTTGATGAAACACAAGAGGTTAGTGGCACAAACAAGGAGGGCTCTATTTCTATATAAAAGGGGTAGGACACTAGTTTGAGGTTTGGAAGAAACAATGGATTTGCCCCCACTTGTATCTTTCTCTCACTGCTCACTGTTGTTGGAAAATAGGAGAAATTTAGAGCTTAAAAGCAAAATAAAAACAAAAACAAAAACCCACTATATTAGCAATTGGGCTAAGCTAGTCAAGAGGAAAGTTTATTATGGAGGAGAAAACCCAGCTCTCAGGGAAGGCCTCAAGACTTTGCCCTCACCTTTACACTTGCATCTCTTGGAGAGTATAGAAAAGGGAAAGAGATTTCTGCTATTTATTAGCAGTGGGACCTCCACTTATGCTTATGGTAGCACCTAGTGGATTGGAATACTGTTGTGGAATCAAGATGGCAAGAAGAATTGAGAACCTGAGATCCTGCCAGGGAGATAGAAGGCAGATTTCCATTACACTACAATACTGGGAAAAGGGAAAAGGCACAAAAGTGAGAGAGGGGAAAAAACCCATTGAACAGAAGATTTCTTTTCTATTTCTTTTTGTACCTCTCCTGAAACATATAAGGTCTTGTATTAGCCTTCATTCAGTGCTGGAGGTGAACTCTCTGAATGAGGTTCTCTGGGGGCAATGACACCTTTATACATTGTGACATTCAGGAGGAGGGGAGAGAGGGATATATTTTGGTTCAGGCCTGCTTCAGGATTAGTACTAGAACTGAATGAAACACTGGTATTAAATATAACATCTTACCAAAAAATTACTAAACAATAGCATGGAATGTATATTCAGCAAAGATGCAGTACTGAGGCAGCTAGGTGGTTCAGTGGATAGAGCACTAGGTCTGGAGATGGGAAGGTCTGAGTTCAAATCTGCCCTTAGACACATACGAGTTATGTGACTGTAGGTAAGCTACTTAACCTCCATTTATCTTCATTTCCTCATTTGTAAAATGAGCTGGAGGAGGAAATAGTAAACCTCCAGTGTCTTTGCCAAATGAGTCGGACATGAAAAATGACCGAACAACAGTATTGCTTCCTTTCTGTACAGTTCTCCTTACCAGGTCAGAAGTGTATGATGAACCTGTGTCATGAACCTTAAATACCAACGGTGGTTTTATTGCTTTTTTTAACGTAAAATTTTGCCTGCCCTTTCTGGAATATATGCTGCTCCTAACACATTGTGTATTTTATAAGACCTTTAATACTTGGTCAGGGATAGAATGGTCAGCAGCCTTTAGGAGTTATTTCTTTTTGGTTAGCCCAAAACAAATTCTACCGTTCCACATCTAGTCAAGCTAACCTTGTTTTGTTTCTTACATATTTCACATTCCATCTTTGTGCAGGATGGTTCCCCAATGCCTACTCATCTCAGCCTTTTAGGATTTCTTACAAAGCTCAGATCAAGAGTTTCATTATACACAGGGACTTTCCTGATCTCTTTTCCCATTACCTTGTATTTATTTCGCTTATATTTTTGCTTTGACATATATTTTTATCTTCTTATGTATACTGTTTCCTCCTTTGGAATGGTAAGCTTTGTAAGGCCAGAGACTGCCTCATTTTTGTCTTTGTATAATTAGTCCCTGGCACAATAAAATGAAGGTGCTTGATAAATGCTTTTTGATAGATTAAATCCTCCCATGTAGGCAAGGAAAAGATTATCATTTTATAGGCAAGGAAACTGAGACTTGTGGAGGTTAGATCTACCTTGCTGGGATATTGTGAAGATCAAATGAGACAATATTTGTACAAAAGGCCTAGCATACTTGCTGGCAAATAGTAGGTATTACGTAAATGTTCATTCCCTTCTCTTACCTGGCACATCTGGTCACATAATGAGTCAAAACATGGTCTTCTACTTAAGAACTCTGATCAATGCAATGATCAATAGTTCCAAAGGACAGAATATAAAGAATGCTGCCCACTTCCTGCTACAGAGTTGACAGACTAAATATCTAGAAACAGAAACCCAGTTTTGGCCAAGATGGGAGCTTGTTTTGTTTGACTATGCTTCGGATTTTTTTTCCAATTTAAAAAAAAAATTATTTTTACTTTTGAATTCTCTCCATCCCCTTCCCAACCCACTGAGAAAGCAAGAAAAAAATACTTATTATATATGAAGTCACGCAAAACATATTTCCACATTGGGGGTGTGTGCAAGAAAAATAGAGTAAAGGAAACTGCTTCAATCAGCACGCAGAGTTAATCAATTCTCTCTGGAGGTAGATGGCATTTTGATCACACGTTCTTTGGAACTGACCTGGATGATTGTATTGATCAGACTAGTTAAGCTTGATTATGCTTGTAACAAAGTTTTTTTATTTTCTAGGGGGGAGAAGGATTAAAAAAATGCTTGATAATTGGGAAAAAATAAAATGTAATTTTAAAACCCTAGACTCTTAGGCTTTAAACCTTATGGCCTCATCAATAAATGTTTCCTCAGAAGTCAAAGGAGGAATTCCATTCGCCGCCTTCCAGCCATCCTTTGGGCTCGCAAATTCTACATTACAAAAAACCCAAACAACCCAGCCCACCCTGGAGATACCCACACAAAAACCAAACCACCAGCCACCGAACGTGGTGTATTGGCTCGTCCCGGCGGCTGCCCCGTCACCTCCAGCCAGACCAGGGTCTGCCTCTCTCGAACTTGACACCCAGGAAAGTAGTTGACTTGCTTTGATTGAGAAAGGGAAGGCACCCGTGGGCCGAGCGGCGCCCCCCCGGGGCTCCTCGCTCAGGTTCGGGCACAGCCAGGTGGCCGCGGAGGGAAGGGGAGGCCCCGAGAGCCAGGTGACGGGTGGGTGCAGAGCCGGGAGACGCATTCAGAGGCTGGCAGCCCCAGAGCGGAGGGGGACGAGGAGGGAGACGTGGGGGGCGAGGGGAGGAGACAGAAGAAGGCTTGGGGGGGTGACTTCAGGGGGGAGGGGGCTACTCCAGCTCGCGAGAGTTGGTGCCGAGGAGGCAGCTCGGAGATTCAGGCTCCGGCGCCCGAGTCCCCACCTCCCGGGGAGGCGGAGCGGGAGAGGGAGGAGGGGGAGCCGGGGAGGAAGTGAGGCACACGCACACTCACACTCACACACAAGAACACCAGCACCCGCACACACGCACGCACACACAGGCGGCTGCAGTCTGAGGGGAGGCAGCAGCAGGAGGAGGAGGCGAAAGGAGGCGAAGGAGGTGAGTCCCGCAGAGATGCCCACCTCGCCCAGTCCTCCGGCCGCTCTGTTCCCCACCCCCAGCCCCGCTGCCTCTCTCGTGCCCCCCGTCCTAGTCCCAACTCTGGTCAGAGCAAGAAGAAGCAGCAGATTCTCTTTGTGTTTTATTTTGGGGGGGGGGGCGGGGGGGAGCGCCCGGAGAGAGCCTAGCTCATCCCTGCCAAGATGTAGCTGCAGCTAGGGCCATGGTCCTTCCAGATCCCCGGGGCTGATATTGTTCCTGCCTGCCTGGAGAGGTAACCTGAAGGGTAAGGGAGGTATCTTTGTCCTCTGATGCTTCTCTTCTTGCCTCCCTTCCTCCCGCCTCCATCCTCCCTATTCCCCGCAAGTCCCTAACATAAACAATTTTCTGTCCCCTCACTAGTTCCTTCTAACCTCCTCGGTTCCCTGCCCCCCCAGCTGTTTGTTTGTTTATTTGTTTTAATGGAGGGGAAGGGTGCTAGGGATAACTCCCAATTGTGGGGGCTGCTTGATACGATTTCTAAAAACTGATGCGTCAGATTGCTAAACATTTCACTGATAGACCCACAGTAAAAAAAAATCCTCCGGCTCCCAAAAGCAGCACATATGTCAAAACCTAGCTTAAAAATTCACCGCCTTGATCCTGGAACCCTTTACCCTTTCCTTTTTAACAGCACTTTCTAGCCCTTTTTCCCCCTTTTCTTATGCTTAGTAAAGGGAAGAGATAGAAGCATTTTGGTTGGGGCAGGAGGGGAAAAGCTTGGACCTGAAGTGTAGGGAGCATGTCATCTTAAAAAAGTTGCCAGATTGATGTCTGTAGGACAAACTATTCTAAAAGCCAGGTGTTCTTCAGGTTAGCCATGTTAAACTCTGATTTATAATGTTGTTATGAATTATGTGTTTTAGAGCATTTAAAACAAAATAAAAGGTTTGGGTAGGGGGAGTGGATTGTACAAAAGAATGCTGTTGTTTACTTTATTACAAACACAAAGATGCATTAAGCAAATCTTTACCTGTTTCTTATAGTTTATGATAAGTTGTTGACGGGAACAAATGATTGGAAAATGGCTTGGGTGTATCACTTTTCCATGTCTGATTCATGGGTTTTTTCTTTCTAAACTTGAAAGTGGAAGATGTACTGAGAGATTTCTAGTGGTGTCTTTTTCTGTACTCTAACATGTCAGGTCACTCTGCTTGAAACTTCTTTTTGGAATTCTTAGTTTTATTAGCCAGCTGCAGTTTTTTGAATGTTCTTTGTCTAAAAACTATACATGACATTGGAAACCCCTTTGTGTTTGGCTAACCATTCTCTTCTTACTGTGCCTCAGGATATAGACAACAATTAAGCTTATTATACCTTCTTAAAGCCAGCTTTCCACCTTTCTTTTTAGTAGCTCAGTTCCTGTAGGTGAAATAGCCCCTCTTGTGAGTTCAAAGTAAAACATTTGCCTTAAACGACATAACTGCCTTTGGATTGGTGATGGCTAATTCCATTTCAAAAAGTGGATTGAATTGTTTTATCATTATTCATTTAGAACAGCAGTAACCAATAAAACTTTTAATTTAATTTAGTACCTTTTTTTTGCTCTTCTGGTCAGGAGTTAAGATGGCTGATGGTAGTTTTCAAATCGATTAAGATGGGTATGAGATTTTTTTTTAAAAAGGACATTTTTATAATACTTTTAAGTTTATCAAAGCCCTTTACAAATATTATCTGATCCTCTCAACAATCCTTTAAAGTTGGTAGTAGAAGTACTAGCGTAACATTTTGCAGCTGAAAAAAGTAAGGCTTAAAAACCTTAGTTGACTTTCCCATGGTCAAAAAGTATCTAAAGTAGAATTAGAACACAGGTCTTCCTGACTCTAAGTTCAGCACTATATCCACTACACTAGATCGTCTCTCAAAAAAAACCCCAAACAAATAGATATAATTTATGAATTGATTTATTTGAATTTTTGAAAGCTGCCCTGGTATTGGAGAATGAAAACCATGAACTTCGTAAAATTATGTGCTAAATAGGAATAGTTAGTCTTTTCTTGCTATTTGTACTTTACAGAAGAGCTAGTTTAGTCTTAACCTTAGCACTGACTTATTTCATTACTCCCCCCTCCCTAGTAGAATGTCTATGTGTTTTTGTCTTTGGATCCCCCTGCCTAGCATGGTGCCTTGTACGTAGCAAGTACATAAAAATATTTGTTGAATTGGCTTGACCCAGTCCAAATCACTAATATACTAAGCCTCAGTTTTCATATCTGTAAAATGAGGATGCACTGCCAACCTCACAGGAGCATTGCCAAGGTCAAATGAGATACTGTACAGCAAAGTGATAGACAAATATAAATGGGAGCTGTTAATTGTATAGGTAATTTTTGTTGTTAGAACAAATAAAAACTCAGGTGACTGGGAGTATTTGTGCAAGCATAGGATTTCTGTCCTTGCCAGTTTTTTTATGCTGAAAGGTTACTTTAGAGAAAAGGGGGAATGTCTCAAGTTCTCAGCACAAAGGAGAAATTGTGCTTTTCAGAAAACTATGGTTTTTTTTTTAAACTATTGACTCGGTTCTGATATTTGCCTTAGGTAAAGTGTTTCAGCACGAAGAGTAATGCAAAATCAAATGCTGAAATTTCATTTTATTTTATAAGAGTCTTTTGTTTGCTGTGACAAGGTATAAATCAGACAAACAGTATTGTAATTGTGATGGTGATCACATTAAAATGAGCGGGGAAGGACCAGTTTTGTTTTGGTTAGAGTTAACATCTTCAGAAACTGTTACTGTACTGCTGTTTTAAATAGGCTGAGTTTTGTGAATGGATAACAAAGCTAGCTTTTAAGGCCTTAGATACAATGTAATATAATTGCAATGCGTGTTACCACTACTTCAAGAATGTAATACGAATTACTACTTTGTCTTATTTTCTTTTCTAAGTTAAAAAAATATTGAGCTTGAGATTCATGGTACTTGCTTTAGTCTTTGTAAAACCTAAAATTAGTCTTCATGGGAAGAGAGATTTTTAATTGACCAGATGAAATTGTTTCAGGATAGTCAGATGATAACAGATGAAATGGATGGTCAAATTCACAATGATTAATCTTATGTCTAGTTTCAGGGAGTTAGTTTGTGCCATTGTACTGCTCTAACTAAATTTAGGAACAAAAGGATAATTTTCCTGGAAGAAACTTGAAACAATGAAAAGCCAGATAAGTAAGTAATCTTTCAAGTACCTTTAGATGTTAATTCATTTTGGACATCGCCCTTCGTGGTACAGATAGAATCCTTTCTACTGGTGAGAATCCTTACTGACAGTTGCCAATTTGGATTTAAAACAAGAAATTAGACTTGTTTGGGTATTAACTAGCCTATATCTAATGACAGTCTTAAAGCATTCATTATTGTGGCTCACAATTTGCCAGACTATTGAATCTTCGGAATTTTTTAGCTGAACTCTAAAGTCAGAGTATATTTAATAGGTGTATATCATTGTTCCTAGTTCTTATTTAAACAAATAGCTAAATTTTTAAAAAGAACTGAGATAGGGTTTTGAATAATTTCAGAACTGAACAAGTGTAAAGGAAAAGGAGTGAATTTATATTTCATATCTGGTAACTTTTCTAAATCCTTTCAGACTAGAATAAAAAGTATTCTTATATTTTATTATTGCTTCTAAAACTTTTAGGATAGGAGATTTTTTGTTATTTGTAGTGTTGGAATAATACATTGTAACATTGTTATTGGGAGTGGGTGGGTAGGAAACTGTGATTTTTTTCTTCTGAACTAGGAATCAAGAAAACTTCTGTTCAAATCTCATTACTTTTGATGTGATTACTAATCTAGTCACTTAAGCTCTGGGAGACCAAGTTTACACAAAATGAGGATAATATCTTTAGTACCCATCACACTGAGTTGCTGAGAAATGAAATAATGTTTGCAAATCATTATGTAAATATCAGTTATTTTTATAACAGTAGTGAACTATGTTCTTTCAGCGATGAACTGAAGTAATCCCGAGTCATAGGTAGATGAATCAATCTGTTGTTCCTAGGAGCGTAGGGAGTCACCGATCTGCACTGGAAGGTCTTCTCAAACATATTTCCTCCAGGAAACTTCCAAATATTAATACTATTTTTAGAAAGAACTAAAGGTAAGTAGAGTCTGGAAGATTTTTCCATTATCTGTCACCCCTAGGAAGGGGACAAGAGATTCTGTCATCGATTAGATGTCATTGTGTTTTCATCATTGTTTTTGCTGATACAGAGAAATACTATGTTGTCTTAATAAATCTTCTGGAAACGGGCATATAGCAGAATCAGCTTGAGGAGTGAAGGATTTGATGGAAGTTCTGGTCTGCTCTGCCTTTGGTGTGTTATGGCATAGGTTGAGGAGAAGAGAAAGAATAACTCTGTCTCAAGTAGAGGCTTAAAACTATTGAGACAATTTCAAGTCTCTGCCCTAGTACATGGGTCAAGGCTTCTAAGGGCTTGATCACCAGGGAGAGGGAAAGACTTGTTTAGCTTCCCTATTACTGGGAAAGGGCTGAGTTGCTACAGATAATCTTGCCTGGAGTGGAGATGTGGGAATGCTGCATATTGGAAGAGAAAGGAAGAAATCCATGTACTGGAACACAGATCCCATGCCTCTATCATCATTTCTACTATGAGCAATGAAATCTCTCAAAGTATGCCGTTAGACTGAATCCCATTGTTAGTGCAAGTGTTAAGACACAGTGCCAGTCTTTAGAGAGTTTGTAGCCTAGTTGGAAAATCATGGAGATGAAAAGGATTTCAGCAGTAAAATTATTAACCTCCTACTTCTTTCTGTAACATCTCAGTAGATGCAGGGATTTGTTTAGATGACCTCTGGGGGATCTTCTAATTTGGAAATAATTACTGCTAGGTGGCACAATGGATAGAGCCTTGGACTTGGAGTCAGAAAGACTCCAGTTCGCATGTGACCTCTCAGACACATGCTATCTGTGTGATCTTTGGCAAGTCACTTAACCTCTGTGGGTCTTAGTTTGCTCATTTCTGAAATGGGGATAACAATAGTATCTTCCCCTCAGGATTGTTGTGAGGATAAAATGCGATAATATTTGTAAAGTACTTAACACAATGACTGGTACATAGTAGGTGCTTCATAGATATTCATTAAAAAAATCTTAGATGTGGAAGCAGTTTCAGAGTTGATCTAACCTAGGAGCCCTTAAACTGAACTTTGGCAGTCTAGTCCATGATAAAAATGTTAGGAACCCCTGGGCTAGATTTTAAAGCAACTTTACCTTATTTTATAGATGAAGCTGAGACCCCTAAAAGTTGTGACTTGTCCATTTGTTACACAGCTGGTTAGTGTCAGGATATTGCTTCCCAAACCAGGACTCTTTCCACTCTTCTTTCATTAATATAATTATCCTGCAGGCTCAAATGTGTCATGATTTGCATGTTACCATATTCTTTCCCTCCTTTTCTCCAACTTTCTCCCTCCTCTTATAGAGATAGCAGTTTTAAACTCATTTTAAAATAGCTTCATGTCTCCCTGTTTAAATATAAGCTTCTGGGAACTTGGTAAGTGGTCTTATTTATCTCCTATTTTCCTTGCTGCTCAGAATGGTCCTTTGGACACGGTAGATTCCCAGTAAATGTTTGTAGAATAAAATCGACTGTCTTACCTAAGTTAATCTTCACAACAACCCTGTAGGGCAGGTGGCAGTATACCCATTTTACAGATGAAATGGAGACATAGAGAGACTTGCTCATGATCATGTAAATTAGTCCCAGGTCTGGTATTTAAAACTCTAATTTAATGACTTCTATTCAAATATATTTTCCATCAGAGAGGAATGTCATACGTTAGAAAGAGCACTGGAATGGGAGTCAAAGGACCTGGGTTCATATCTTGCAGTGGTTACTTATTACCTGTGTAACCTCAGGCAAGTCATTCCATTTCTCTGTGCTTTGGTTTCCTTAATTGTAAAGAGAGGGAGATCGAATAAGATAGACTTTAAAATTCCAGCTTTAAGTCTGTAATGTTCCATTCATTCTCTTCTTTTCTTCAACATACATTTTGAACTGTTTTCTTTACGAGTTGGTTAGGATTCTTATGATCCATTCAAATAACTTCTTGTAACCATTAGCAAGTGTTTGGGCGATAATTAGACAGTCAAGAAACCTTTCCCAATCCCCCTTAATGCTAGTACTTTCCTTCTAAGATTAGCTGTATATATTAGTTATATGTCCTGTATATAACTTCTAGCTGTTTGCCTATTATCTTCCCCCATTAGACTGTGATTTAATTTTTTCCTGTCTTTGTGTCCCCAGCACTTAGAATAGTGCCTGACACACAGTAGGTGTTTAATAAATGTTTGTTGACTTGAACAAGCATTAATTATGTTTCTTATACTGAAGAAGGCCTAGGTCCAGCCCTATATTTCTCATCTTGCTTAATCAAATTCAGTAAGCATTTATTTTTTTTATTTATTTTTAGTTTTCAACATTCGTTTTTATTAAGATTTTGAGTTCTAGATTTCTCCCCCCTCCTCAAGACAGCATGCAGTCAGATATATGATCTATAGATATACGATCATATTAAACATGAACACATTAATCATGTTGCGAAAGAAAAATCAGAACAAAAGGGGAAAACCACAAGACAGAAAAAACAAAAAACAACAAAAAAAGAGAAAACAGTCTGCTTTGATCTGCATTCAGACTCCATGGTTCTTTCTCTGGAGGTGGATAGCGTTTTCCATGATGAATCTTTTGGAATTGTCTTAGATCATTGGATTGCTCAGAGGAGCTAAGTCTAACAAAGTCAGTCATCACACAGTTTTGCTGTTACTCTATACAGTGTTCTCCTGGTTCTGTTTACTTCTCAGTAAGCATTAATTAAATGCCTAGAGTATACAATGCACTATGCTTGGCTCTGGATATAAAAATATAAAAGAATCAAAGTCTATGTTTGCAAGGATCTTACAAAGTAATATACAGGAATTTTAAGAGGGAGATAGGTAACACCTAGGATGGACATAGGCTGGGGAGGAAATCAGGAAAATCGCCTGGTGGAGGTACAAGGGTTGTTGTGTTCGTTCTTCATTGCCAAAGAAGACCATGCTATCAGAGAAATGATGACGTGACTTGCACTTGACTTTGTTTTGAGTGAGGGAGGGCTGGGAAGGTCACCAGCCTCACTTCTCCAGAGCCATCTGAATCCAGTGACCTGATAATCTTCAGGATACCTGGAGATGACCCAGGATGCACTGGGAGACCTTGAACCCTTTAGGCCAAGGTCTATGCCGGTACTCACTTAGGGTGAGGTAGCGCCCATTCATTGAATAAACCTGTTTAAGAAGTAGCCAGGGCATGGCCTCTTTAATGAGGCAAAGGAAAGAAAGACATCAGGCTGGGAGGAAAACAGTAACAGTCAATATTGATAATCAGTCTGAAGCTAGGAGGGTCCAGAAGAGAGCCTTTAGGCAGGGGACAGGGGCCTCATGGTGTCTGAGCTTCAGAGTGCAATAGGTTCGAGGTTCAGTGAAGAAAAGGGAAGAGAAGGGCAGGAGTTATGCCTTGAAGGAAGCTAGAAAGTCTGAGGTGGAGGTGAGGAGGAAGTACATTCTAGCCTTGGGGGATTATTTGTGCAGAGATAGGAATGTAGGACTTGGAATATCATGAAAAGGCACGTTTGACTGAAATAAAGACCACATAAAGGGGAGTAATCTGAAATAAGACTGGGGTGGTATGTGGTATCAAGATTATGAAGGGTATTAGGTGGAGTGATGGATAGCACACTGGACTTGGAATCAGAAAGACTTAATCTTCTTGAGTTCACATCCAGCCTCAGACATTTACTAGCTGTGTAACCCTGGGCAAGTCGCTTAACCTTGTTTGGTTCAGCTCCTCATCTGTAAAATGAGTTGGAGAAAGAAATGGCAAACCACTCCAGTATCTTTGCCAAGAAAACTCCCCAAAATGGGGTCATGAAGAATTGGACACAACTGAACAACACCACTGAACAACAGCCAGGTTATGAAGGCTTGGATTCCAAAAACATCTTCGTGAGGTGCAAATTTTATCCTCCTAATAGAAATGGAGAAACTGAAGAGGTGTGAGGTAGCTCAGGTTTCAAGAGACAAGTTAATGGGAGAGGATGAATTATGCCATAGTCTTTTCTTTCAAAAACTTACATTCTAGTGTGGAGGATGACAAATAGTATCAGCTAGAGCATAAATGTCTAGAAGAGGTGAGATAGTTTAAAAGATTTGAGATATTGGAGATCATCTCTAGCTGGGGATATAAAGGAAGTTTCATATAGTCAAAGGAAAGCAGAATTTAGATCTCTTGACCATTTCAGCATGTTGATTCAGTCCTTTAAAATGCATTATGGGGGTAGCTAGGTGGCTTAGTGGATAGATCAACCACCCTGGAGTCAGGAGGACCTGAGTTCAAATGTGGCCTCAGACACTAGCTATGTCACCCTAGGCAAATCACTTTACCCTGATTGCCTCCAAAAAAAGAAAAGGTTCTGTGGCCTTGGGCAAGTTACTTAACTTGTCTCAGTTTGCCCTTCTATAAAATGAGGTCCCTTCCAGCTCCATATAGTATCTTACAGATAATTCTATGAATTTTACTGAAGTCTTCCCTGATTTCTCACCCTGCTGTCTGCACATAACACTTTGCATTGTGGTTTTCAAAGGCCTCCTCAAGATGAGGATAGATATTATGGCTATCTGGATTGGTCTTTTATTCTGCTACTCAACTATCAGTTTCTAAAGGAATTCTGTATCTCCCCTAGCTTTGAGCACAGTAGGCTCTTAAAATGTTTGACATTACAATGTTTCTTGATTGATTAGTTTGGTGACTGATTTTACAGTCCTTTATTAGAGCAGGGTTCAGAAACATCTCTAGTTTTCCGCCATAAGGCAGTGAAAGGCAGAAAATAAAGGTGTATTAGCAAGAGGTACTGCCACCAAAAATTACCTTTGGTTCTTCCCATTGGCACCAGTTGTATTGGCCATCTACTTCATCTTGTACTTCCTGGGGAGTATTAAGATCAAGAGTTCTGGGTTAATTTTTGAATTCCCTGATCACACTGACTTAGGCTTAGTTCAAACATCAGAGGAAGAGAGTCCTATAATCTTGATCGCTGTAAGCATGAAAAAGTCAGTAAAAGTACTACATTTAGGAAATACTGTACAAAATTAATTGGCTATACGTAGTCCTTGCCTTCCAGCAACCTACATGCAAAAGTGGATGTTATAACTCACATATTCTATCTCTAATGAGTTCTAGTAGAGGAGAATCAGATAAATATCATTAATAGTGCAAATTTATTAATAGGTGTAGCTTCTCTGAATTTGTGAGGCTGAGGATTGGGGGGTTGGAATTTGGTAATAGAGAAGGTAGGCTTTTGGCCCAGAAGTGGTTATATCACATATGAAAAAGTCTCTCTTAATACCTGTGATTTAGCGGAATGGCAATAGATTTGTGGATCTGTTTGTTGTTGTCTGTCTCTTTTAACTTGTTAAGCTCCAAAAGACTATTGTTCTCAACTTGAATAAAAAAATAAAGATGAGGAGGAAAAAAGGGAAAGATATTAAAATTGGAAAGTCAGCAAAGATTTGTTGAGATGCCTTATAGTAATATTTTTAAAGGAAACTGAGTTTTATGCCTCTCGTTCATTGTTTGTTCTTGAAGAGGACCAGTGACATCAGGAAGGTGATATCTTGCCAACGAATTGGATTTAAGTGAGGCAGAGCTGTCCAAAACCATCAGCTTCACTCTCTCCTCAGGCATCTGAGTCCAGTGGCAAGGCATAAGTCAAGACAACTGGCGATGGCCCAGCTTTATGCTTCTTAGAACTGATAAGAAGTGGTAAAGTAGTAGTATTACTTCCTGCAAGGTTGTGATCTCTCAAAGCTTCCCAAGGAGATTGTGTTATGGTGAGTCATTTTTGTGAGCTCCTTGTGAAATGTTTGTCTCTTGTAATAACATTTTGTTTTTTTTTGTTAAAGATTTTCTTTTTTTAAAAGCAAGCTGACTAAAATTGTGCAGTAAGATAAGAATCATAGAACTATTATCCTATTTGTACTTGAGCTTCTTTATAGACTCTGGCCCTCTTGTTGGTATTCAGAGAGAAACCCTTCCCTCCGCTCTACATCTTAGAAACTTCAGAAACCTCCCTGACCCCTCTACCACTTACTTAACTTCTTTCTAACTTGTTGACGATAATATTCCTCTACAATTTTTTTTCTTTTTTCTTCTCATCCTGCTGCATTGATGTATATTTATTCCGTAGATGAAGATAGGACAAATCTTGGAGAGAATTCAGAGTACATCCTCAGTCCTATTGGTGTTCTTAATAATTGGTATAGCTAGAAAGAGTTGGTCAATCTAAGAACAGGATGAGGCCTTAAAGACCTAGTTCAGCCCCCTTTTTCTGGGAACTCTCTTCCCAAACTTTGTTGTCTCCAAGATGCTCTGCTTAGTAAATGTCTGTCGAATCAAATCAAATTGATTTTTTTAGACAAGGAAACTGAGGCCCAGAAGGGTTATGAGCTTCCCCTAAGGAAATTATTTTGTATCTATTTTCCTCATTTTTAAAATATGTTTGTCCCTTCCAGTGCTAAAATTCTATGACTTTATTGGGTAGCATTTTAATAGTTCTTGAAAGCTTTGGTGGAAGTTGATATTTGGTGCTTTTCCTTTGGGATAGAAATCCCTTAGCTTGAAGGTGCCTGCTGACATGATAAATTGCTTCTTACTTTCATCTTTGTGAAGTTAAGTAGAGGAAATACAGATTCCAGGAATAAAAGAACACACTTTGTTCTGCATGTAATGTCTTTGAACTTTTTTTGTCCTGTTTTATCAATACCTTTCTTCAGTCCTTCTTCCATATTTTCCCTCTGTTCCACTTTTACTGTTGCTGTCTTGGTTCAGAACCCTAGACAATCACTGTCTTATTAGCTGTTCCTTCTGCATCACCTTTCCAATCCATCCTTCACACAATTGCCAGACAGCCTTCTCTGATGCATTGATTTGATCATATTGTCCTCTCAATCAAAATCTCAGTGGCTTCATGTTGACTACTAGATGAAATACAAGCTCCATAGCCTGGCATTCAATGTCCTGATTTTTCCAGACTTAATACTGCTCCCCCTTCAAGTACTCCCCATTCCAGTCATTTGTTTTCCTCATACTTCCCTCTCCTTTGTATTTCACAAGCTGTTTGTCACACAGACTGTTCACCATGCCTGGAATGAACTTCCTCCACAACTCTACCTGTTGATATCCTTTCCTTCCTTCACTGGTCAGCTCTGGTGTCATCTCTACAATTAAACTTCTGGAGAGCAAACCAGATTAGCTGGTTCTTTCTGGAATAATGAAAAACTGAGAAGAGGTGAGGACCAGATCATTTGGTGAGGAAGAAAAAGATTGCCATGTGGGTGGGAGCATAGTAGGTGTGGGTTTAGGTAGGGCTGGGGCCAGTTCAGAAATGAGGAAGGTGGTTAGTAGATGGGGACATTTTAGCAGAACTTGAAGATTTATCTGTTGAATTCCCAAACTGGTTGCTGCTGGCACATCTTTTTCTCATTGTAAACATTAGTATGTCACTATATATTATTATTAATATAATAAACAATAGTATTGTTAATATTATGTATAATATTATCAGCATTAAACGATATTAATATTATACTAATATAAACATGATGTCGCTATATAATATTATTGAACATTAATAAATGCTGATTGACTGGCTGATGCTCCACAAGGTATTTTTTTGGAGAAGGTGGCATAGCCAACAGCAGCCCCTTCGATCCCCTGTTAATAACATATCCTGAAGCACTACCCTTTTTTCTCCTACTGACCTATTCAATAATAGTAAGTCTTTGAGGAAATTAAAAAATAACTCCTTATCAAAGTTGGAAACCCCTGGAGCATAGCCCTAGTAGGCATGTTGCATGTTTCTTGCTTCTTCCAAATTTAAAATAGCTTCATCTAGCCTCTGTTTCATGGGGGAGAGAGAGGCAAGAAGATGGAAAAGAGACAAGAGTGCTTCACCTTTGTTTTTGTCAGTGCAGGGAATCCTTAGTGCAGAGTCTTTCCACTGATGCAAAATGGAAGCACCTCCACTGCTTACAATGCTAGGGCATCTTCTAGTGTCAGTGCTTGCTGGGGCACTGAGTGGTTAAATACCTTCCCTGTTAGTATGGCTATGTATCTAGTAGTATTGCAGGGTAAGGTCTTGAACTCAGGTTTTATTGACGGCAAAATCTGACCTCTATCTACCTATCCTTTATCTCAGGGAGGGTTTCATGCCGGAAAGAAATAGGCTAATTATGCCACTCATTTAAGGGCTGAGCACCTGGCTTCAGACCAGACCTTGTACTATTCCAAGCACACCTTTTAGTCCGGCTAGGCTGCTAGATGACCTTGCAGAAATCACTTTATTTCTCAGCGCCTCTGGTTCTTTATGTGAAAATGAAGGAAAGTATTTCTGTATATCTCCAACACCCAGCAGGAAAAGATAGAGAAATTCCATTTAAAATAATTATTGAATCTATCAAATACTTCAGAGTCTACCTATCAAGATATATGCAGGGAATATACAATTGCAAAACACTCTTTACAGAAATAAAGACAGGCCTAAATAATTGGAGAAATATTAATCGCTCATGGACAGGCTGAGCTGATGGGGTAAAAATGACAATAACCCCTAAATTAATTTGCTTGTTAAGTGCCACACCAATTGCACTACCAAAGGCTTACTTTTTAAAGCAATAACAAATAATAACAGAATTCATCTGGAAGAACAAAAGATTGAGAATCTCCAAGGAAATCATGAAAGAAATGAAAAAAAAAAGAAAAAAAAATTCAGATAAGTAAGAATTAGAAAAATACAGAATTAAAGCAACTCCAAGATTCTACCTCACATCTATCAGATTGGCGAAGATGACCAAAAATATAGAAAATGTCATCTTGGAAAAATTGTGAGAAAACAGGAATGTCAGAGCAATGTTGGTGGGGCTCTAAATTGGTCCAACGAGTTTTGAAAGCAATTTGGAATTATGCCCTCAAATATTAATAACAAGAATAAAAGCTAGCATTTATATATTGCTTTAAGGTTTGCAAAATATTTCACAAATATTATCTCATTCGTTCCTCACATCAACCATGGGAGGTAGGTGTTATTATGTCCATTTTACAGATGGAAGAACTTTTGGAACAGAGAAGTTAAGTAACTTGCTCAGGATCCCAGAGCTAGTAAGTATCTTAAGCAGGATTCCAACTCGGTTCTTCCTGACACCATCCAGGACTCCATGCATTGCACCATCTAGCTGCCTCTGTGTGATCAATAAGTCACTGAAATTTGCATACTCCTCCAGCAATGTATCTATTAGGCCTGCTGCTGAGACATAGAGAAAGAGGAAGGGAACTGTATACTCAAAAATATTTATGGCAACTCTTTGTAGGGCAAAGAACTGGAACCTAAGGGGGGGACCCATTAACTGGGGAATTGCAGAGCAAATTATGACATAAGAATGTCATAGTAGCGTGAATAATGACAGAGGGGACAAGTTCAGAGAAACTTTGGAAGACTTGTAGGGGCAAATGTAAAGGCAAGTGAGCAGGACCAAGAAAACTGTGTGTATAATAATGTTTTAAAGACAAACAACTTTGGAAGACTTAAGAACTTTGATTGATAACAATGATCAACCTTGATTTTAGAGGACTGATGATGAAGCACATTGCCCCACCTCCTGATAAAAGAGATGATAGACTCAAGATACAGAATAAATTTCTGGGCCTGGTCAAATGTGGAAATTCATTTTGCTTGACTATGCATATTTTGTTACAAGGGGTCTCTTCCCTCCCAACTCCCCCCACCCACTGAAGAAAAATAGGGAAGGGAGAAAAAAAAGCCTGTTAACTGAAAAAAAAAAGTTAAAAAATAAAATGGATTTGAACTAGACACTTTCCAAGTTTTGTTACAACATCCTATGATCCTATGAAACTTACATTGTTTTCCCCCAACCCCAATTAGAGGTGATTTCTTCTGCTACTTTGACCTCTTTGTTCTCATCCACCTTGTATCATAATTATTTTTATATGCATCTTATCGTTTATACTAAAATGTGAACTTTTTGAGAGCAAGGATTACGTGATATTTTATTTTTTATCTCTAGTATCTGGCTTGGTACCTTGAATGTAGTAGTTAAGTCAGTTCAACAAATATTTATTAAGCACCTACTATGTATCAGACTCTATCAAAAAGAAAAAAGCAGCCCATGCTCTTGAGGGGCTCAGTCTTATGGAAGAAATAACATGCAAACAACCATGTACTAATCAGATATTTGCAAGATAAATTAGAAATAATACAGTTGGTATCAAGGGAGATCATGAAAGGCTTCAGGCAGAAGGTGGGATTTTAGTTGCTATTTGAAGGAAGCCAGGAGATAAAGAAGTTTGTGTTATTGGACTTCAAAATATGTGGAAGGAAGTAAGCTATAAGAAGACTGGAAAGGTAGGAAAGGCTCAGGTTATAGAATAGGGTGGTAACACAGTCAGGCTTGCTGTCAGGAAGATCAGTTTGACAGCTGAATGGAGGATGAACTGACGTGGTGAGAGACTCGAGGCAAGGAAACTGGCCAACAGATTCTTGCAATGTTTTAGTTGTGAGGTGACAGTGGCCTGTGTATATGAGAGATGCTGCCAATGGTGGAATCAGCAGGACTTGGCAACTGATTGGATATGGGGATGAGATTGACTGAAAGATAGAAGTCAAAAAGGTTGTGAGCCTGATTGACCAGCAGGATGATGGGAGCCTCGGACACCAAAGTAATAGGAAAGCTCAGAGAGGGAGAGTGTTGGAGGGAAATGATAAAAAGAATTTAGTTTTGAACATTTAGAGTTTAAGACATCTATAGGGTAGGCATTTTGATATGTCTGATGGGAAGTTGGAGACATGAGACTGATGCTCAGGAGAGAAGTTAGGGCTCAACATAGTAGGCTTTTAATAATTGTCTTTTGAACAGAATGGAATGGAATTGAGCTGCTGGAATTCCCCAAAGGCATAAATCAAAATCGAGCCTAGTAGCAGGAAGTGCACAGAATTCACAATTATCTGCCCTGAGAAGAGGAGTGTAATAGAAGGAAAGTTGATATTAACTTTTACTTTAAGGTTTTGCCATACTCTTAAAAGGTTTCTTAAAGCTAATATACCTAGTCTAAGTCATTGTCTCTGTTAATTCCTCTTTTTCACTGTTTCCCAGATTGCCACTTATTTTTGAATAACATGGATTAACATTTTATAATATTTAAAAGGTAGAACTCTACTTTTTAGTTTAAGTGATATCATACATTGTTTATAGATTTTTTTTTTAACCAGAATAAGATTGGAGTTAAATGAAAAAATGCGAAAAACTAAGATACTTTCCATTTTAGATGACTTTAATATTGGAAGCCATTTTAAAGACGTACTTTGTGTTTGTATAATAGACACTTAGACAGTCATGACTAGAAGGGATGCAAGCTCACCAAATATTTCTCCCTTTTTACAGGTCTACTTTCTGTAGGTCTTACTATTTTCTCTGCCTTGTTGATTGGAAAGCTGAAGCAAGACATAATTATGTGACACAAATTAATGGGTTATTTGAATTGAATCACATCCTTTGAATTTCTAGACCAACTGTTGGCAGTTATGTTATTCCTTAGTGTGATTAGGGGCTAAGAAGTGTTATTGGTGTCCTAAAGAGAATGGAAGTGAAAGAAATAAAAGAAAAATGGTAAGAATGCAAGAATGGTAACTTAGGTATCCAGTGATGGGCTTGAAGTCAGGAAGATCTGGGTTCTACTCTGCTTCAGTTACTAGCTGAGCAAGTGACTTCACCTCTTTCTGTCTCAATTTCCTCATTTGTAAAATAAGGGCAGATCAAATATGATATTTGTCTGGCTCCTGGCATGTAAGTAGGCACTTGATGCTTGGTTTTTAATTAAAAAAAATTTTTTTTTGTTTTGGTTGGTTAAAGAATATTGTATGATAAGCAGTGAATGTGCAAGTGCCACCATCATCTATTTGGGGAGCCATTTAGTGGTGATACCATGTTTGTATTTAGTTTGGTCGGTTGACAATCTGCTTCTGTATCAGAGGTATGTTCTTGCAAAAAAGCATATGAGGCAAGTCATACTTGCAACTTTCAGAGTTGAAAAGAAATTAAACTAACTTGGATAGTTAAAATTCCTAGACATGTCTCAGCATTACACTTTTATAGAATTAAGCAGAAACTGAGGGATATTAACTTTAATTTTTAAATATTAGAAGTTTCCAGGGTCATATTGTGAATGTACAGAGAAGAATTTGTAACACAAGATTTAGCTTGTAGAGATGGGCTTCAAAGATTTTGTGGAAGCCTTCAATCATTATAAAACTGGAATTGAGGCTAACCAGGGATGCGTTTCCCAAACTTTACCAAGAGGAACAAAAGTGAATTTAGTGGATTGTTAACATGTGAGATCTGAAGTCAGATAGTTCTTCTTATTCTCCCTCAAAGCTTTTCTTTTTCTGCAAGATTGTCTTTCACTGGGTTGAATAAATCTACGGAAGAAAATAAAGGTGACTTCATTTTTTGTGTTGCTGGAGTAAAAAGCCCTCAAGCAGGTGGAAAGATTTTATGGTCTGAGGAATACTTCATGACAGATTCCTAAATGAAAAGCATTGCTTTGGGGCTATTTAGGTGCCCTACATCTGTAAAATACTTGTTGCATTTGTATAAAAAAAAAGATAAAAGCAAACATTTTTCTTTATAAATGGGAATATTAAAAGTTTCAAAAGTAAGATTTTTTTTCACAAATAAAGCTTTTGGTTACAGTCCTTGTTTCTTCTTCCCATTGTTTTGTAACATTTGTGACTTTAGTGAAAACTTCTATCATTTTCTTTTACCAAACAATAGCTTGGCCATGTAAATAAAATAAACTGAAGGAAGGGGAAAAAGTTAGAAATTCCTCTAGGTGATAGTAAACTAAGCATTCTAACTGCTCATTGTATTAAGTGTCCATTGCTAAGAGAGGATCAGAGATGACCAACAGGGATGACCTGGGGGCTGTTTATCCCCTAGTAATCTTCTTATTGCGCTGGAACTAGTGGGATAGTAAGGAGCCAGGTAAAATGGGGGTATGGATTTATGGGATGAGAACAGGATTGAGATGCTTCCCTAGCCCCTACAAGAAAGCAGTAACCCACAGACTTAATTTTTTACTTCATCTAGACATCTATTTGAAATCAAATATACAATATTCTCATGCTTGGTGGCATGTTGTTGTTGTTCAGTTACGAACGACCCTTTGTGTCCCCATTTGGGTTTTTTTTTGGCAAAGACCCTGGAGTGGTTTGCCATTTCCTTCTCCAGCTCATTTTACAGATGAGGAAAAATTAAGGCAAACAGGGTCTAAGTGACTTGCTCAAGATCATAAAGCTGGTAATTGTCTGAAGCTGGATTTGAACTCAGGCCTTCCTGATTCCAGGGCTTGTGCTCTATCCACCATGCCACCTAGCTGCCTCTTGTGGCATAGTACTACTTCTCTGTGCCAATATGCTATCTTTAGACACTACTGACTCAGTGTTGGAATGTATGCCTTAAGTTTTTCCAGGACAGGATTGTGCTGATTCAACTTCCGACTCATCCCTCATCTCCTTTATGACCATAGAGAGAGAACGGAAGAATGGAGCTCACGTCAATCCTGGAGGCAAGGTGAAAGAATCCCTGGGGAAGGGAGAGTAGCTGTGCCACATGATGGGAGGTCTAGAACAAAGGGATCTCAGAAGGCATCCAGGTTATTTCCCCCATTTCTTAAATGAGGAAACGGAGGCAGGAGAAGTTAAAGGTCTTGCCCAAAGCCACACAGTATCTGATGTGGGACTTGAACTCACTGTTCCTGAATCCAAGTCCAGCATCCTATCCATCAGATCAGTGGTGTCAATCTCACATAGAAACAGGGGCCACTAAACTGGATAGAAGGATTCCTGATGGCACATATATATGTTCTGTTTACTTTTATTCTGTTACATATTTCCCAACTGCATTTTACTCTGGTTCAGGCCTCTCTAGAGTGACACGGACTCCTGTCCTACCTCATAAAGTTTAACCTATTACCTTGCATTGTTTTTACCTGGTCTCCAACTTTCTTGTTTTTAGGTAAACATGATAACCATTGCACTATAGAAATCAGCTTTACAGCGTCCAGTATTCCCAAGTAGTCATTCATCTTACTATTAACCAATCCCAACCCTCTATGGCTTCCAAGATCAAGAATGTTTCAGGTGGCATGGTATCTTTTGAGCACCTATATTTTTCCAGCTGCCTCTTGATGATGAGGAAATGACAAAGTTAGCCCTTCGAAAAATTTCTCTCTCTCCATCAGCACCAAAATCATGGAGGATACAAGATGGCAAATATATCATCCATTGTTTGCCCACTAGTACCACTTTTTTCCTGATAGATGTTTGTATATGTATAAACATATACGCACACATCCACAAACATATACACATAGTGTTTGGGCTGTAACCTCAAAATCAAAACATAGAAGACCTTCTACCACATGTAGTTGACTTGTGGCGTTTGCTGGCATTCATCAGTTTATTTCCAGTAATGAAATTTTTTTAAAAAATAGTTTTGAACTTTACAAATGCAAAAAAATGAGCATTTCAGTATAAAAAAGAGATTGCATATGAAACCTTGTATATGAAACCACCTATAAGAAACCTTTTCCGTTCTGCTTGCTTTTTTAAAAATAGTATTTTAGTTTTAAAAATGTCACAATGGCCCTCCTTTTTAAAATTTTCTTTTTTATTTTTGTAAGTACTATAGCTACTCCCCTTCACTCTCATCAACAAAAGAAAATCAAAACCTTTGTAATAAGCATAGTAGAGCAAAACATGTCATGGCCAAAAAACTATTTCTTTCCACACATTGAGTCTGAATCTCTGTCAGGAGGTGAGTAAACACATTTCGTTTAGGTCCCTTAAGTCTTTCAAAATTGTTTTTGTCTATATTGTTGTCATTGCATTTCTGTTCACTTCATTATATATCAGTTTATACTTCTCAGGATTCTCTCAAATCATCTCTATTGCTTTTTCTTTTTACTTTTCTCTTGACATACAAAAGTATGCTTTTCAAAATTTCTCTTCAGCTCTGTTCTTTCTTTTTTAAATCAGAAATGTTTGAAAGTTCTCTTGAAAGTCCAAGTTCTCCTTGTAGAATTTTAATCAGCTTTTCAAGTAAGTTAATCTTGGTTGTTTATGTCTTTTGCCTTTTTAGAATATTGAATGCCAAGATCTCTTCTCTTTATAATGTAGAAGCTGTTAAGTCTTGTGTGATCCTGACTAGTTCCTTTGAAATTGAACTTTTTCTTTCTGGCTGCCTGAAATATATTTTCTTTGATCTGGAAACTCTAGAATTTAGCTATAATATTCCTGGTACTTTTCCTCTTGGGGTTCCTTTCATGAGGTGATTGATGGATTTTGTTTTCACTTTGTCCTCTGGTTTTAATAAATCTGGGCAGTTTTCATTTATCATTTCTTAAGCTAGTGTTCAGGCTTTTTTAAAAAAAAAAATCAACTGGTTTTTCATTGAGACCACTGATTCTTAAATTATCTCTCTTTGACCTATTTTCAGGTCATATGGCAGATTCCATGCATTTTCTTCCATCTTTTGAACATTTCAATTTTGTGCTAATATTTCTTCCTACCTTTTAGAGTCATTGATTTTCGTTTGGTCTATTCTGATTTTTGTGGAATCCATTACTTGGGTAAGTGACTTTCTGTTCTGAACTATTTATTTTCCTTCCAGTTCTTTCCTCCAAATAGTTTATTTAATTTTTTTATACTCCATTTCTTTTAAGCAATCATGTAATTGTTGTGGAAGATCTATGTTTTTTTATTTGTCTCTCTGCTTATAGTTGTTAGATGTTACTTTTTCCTTCTAAGTTGAGTTTTTGGGTGTCTGGGTCTATTATACATCTTTATAGTGATCTGTATCTTCACATATTTATCCATCTTTTCTGTCTTTGTTCCAGGCCTGGCTCTGCCTCCTACTTTACTTTTGGGTGGAGTATGTCCCTTAAGTTCTTTTGCTGATCTCCGCCTTCTCAGAATTACATTGTACACTCCCCTTCCCCCATCTCTGAGTTTCAGAGTGTTGCATATTGAGGGACCTTGAGGGTGTCCCTCTCTGAGAGCTGCACACACCACTTAATCGTAAGCACGCCACATTGGTTGTTGCCGGTTCTTTGTCCTTTTCTAAGCCCTCTCCTTTTCCGGACTTCTCTCAAGTCAGTCTCTGGTCTTAGTGGGTTGATAGTGGTTTGTGTGGATTGTGGCATTGTTGGCACCCTCCTTTCCTATTGCCCATGAAATTACCTGTGTGTGTGCACACGTGTGCACAGTTCTAAAATGGAAGTACTGTAGATCATCATTGGATTTCTTGATCAATATTTAAACTTTTTCTAAGAGTAGGTGTGGGAGCTGGGCCACCTGACTCCATTCAGGTAATCATCTTGGCTAGAAGTCAGTAATAGCCTCTTATAAGTTGGAAAAAAGTCTCCTTTTTCATTCACCTTTCTTTAAGCATCCATGATTTGAAAATTGTTACAGAACATGATGATTCAAGAGGATTGGTGATTATAAAAATTCATACATACCAAGTGTTAAATAATCAGGAATATTTTAATCAAATTGTTTTTCTATAAATTCTCCACTTTTGTTTACTCTAACCCTACGAATGAGCTCCTTGAGGGCAGGAATTTGCCTTCTATATTTTTATAATCCCATCAGTACAGCCTGGCATCTGTAATTTGGTTGTTATTTTATAAAAAATAAAACATTTTGATAACTGCATTTCAGTATAATTGGCTTCCTTTGTAATCCTATGTATTTTATGCTTTTTCACACATTCTTCTGAGAAGGGATGAATAAGGGGTCCATGACACACACAAAAAGGTTAAGAACCATGGCCTAAGCACCTAGTCCAGTACATCGTCCCAAGTAAGAACCCAGTAAATTGAATTGAATTTATAGAGTGAAGTAGATAGGATTGATTAGTGGAAGTAGTTTGTGGTCATGAAACTAAGAAAAGCTCATTGACTCACATGGACAATGGACACTAGGACTATATTAGTCATTTATACCAGTAAGAACAGCATATGTAACCCCTAACTTTTAAACACACTTAAACCTCTCTGCTTCAGTTTCTTCATCTGTGAAATGAGGGGATTGGACTCAATGACCTTTCAGGTCACATCCACCTTGAAATCTGTGATCCTGTGGTCTCTGATCCTATGACCAGGGTTCAGATCCGTTCTCTGACATTTGCTAGATGCGTAATCATAGGCAATCACAAAACCTTTCTCAGCCTGAGGAAATTTTATATGACATCTCTTAAGTTACTGTTTGGACTACTTTGCCATTATAGGGGAATTCCCACACTTTTGAAATTTTGCTATATTGACAGCCATGCTTGTAGTGAGAGGAAGTCACTTTCTCATAGGTCTTAAAGTTAAAAGATTTGTTGATAATCTTTCAAAGAATAATTTTCTCGATGACATTTGCGTGTCAAGTAATCTTGGGATTTTGATGTGAGAGTAGAGTATTGGTTATTTTACCATTGATTCCTGAAAGGTAGTTCATAGAATTTCAGGAGAAGACAGTGACTCAAAGAAGGTTAAATATAAATTCATTGTTTTCTAAGGAGCCATTTGTATATCACCACCCAGTTGTATTTTCTCTGGAACTTTAGTCTCATCTATATATACCTTCTGTGTGTGTTTGGGGGGGGTGTTATAGGCCAATTATAGGTGGAAGGAAAAATAGAGAAATGCTTAGTAGAATCATAGTAGGATTTTTAAATAGAAAATTGTCGAATAATAAGGTAATTTTTAAAATGTAATTATAAAAAACTCATAGAGCAATCTAATTGTTCTGATAAAAGATAATGGTGGGGAAGAAATGTGAAAAGGATCTTTCAACTTAAGCTTTGGTCTTTTTTCTTTTTCTGTGGATAGTGTGAACATGAATAACTTATTCTATCCTGCCCTCCATTATGAGAACAGTGCAATATTTGCTAGTTTTATTGCTGGGTATACTGCAATCAGTCCCATATCTTAAATATTTATGAAATAGATAACATTTTAGAGGGAGGCAAAATAAGATTTATAGTTTGTACCCTAGGAAGATGGATGTTTAAGTGTTTTCATATATTATCTATAACTCAGAAACTTACTTGGGATATAAAGGTATCTGTTAATTTTGGGGAGGTAACGAAGTAAATTATGACAAAAATAAGTTATTTCCCGATACATGAATTAACAATACTGATTTGTCAAGAGGGAAGCAAAAGTTCATTAATTTTCAGTATCTATTCCTGAGCTAGACAGATAAACTCTGTGTTTGTGTGTGTGTGTATAGGTGGGTTTGTGTCTAATAAGCCATCTAGTGAAAGAATTAAGTAATCTATTTTGTAGGCTGTTCTTTTGACTCATAGCTATTAGATTTATGGAATTCTACTTTGTCTCTAACCTAAAACTCATCTCTTTTACCTTAAGCTCATATCATCTTTTTTATCACAGTTGTGGAAGAACAGCTGGTGGTCATGCTCTCTACTAATGTATAGAACTGTATTTTGTTCACTTCCCTAAATGTTTTCCAATGTTTATAGGTATTGATCCTGACTATCTTTTCTATAATTCGTAGAAATGGCATACTTATGTTGTGCAAATAAGTAAGCCTGCAGTAGGCATGCCTGTCTTGCTCTCTTACTGAGCTAAATCTTAATCGATTTTTTTTTAGATAACTTAGTTTTTCAAATGATTTATATAATTTTCTGGCTTTCTTATTCCACTTGTAGATTAGAATAAGTCTCAGGGTTTTGCATCTGTGTGTATGTATATGTATGTCTCAATAAGATCTCCCCTAAATTACCTGGATATGTCATGTTCTTACACATAGTAGTTGCTCTTGGAGTCCAAGTAGCTCATAAGTGATCCACCAGCCTTTTTACTGAAGCCTTCTACCTGAGGAGAGAGCCCATGATTCCCTGGGAAAACTCATTCCACTTTTGGTTAGTTCTGTTTGTTAGAAAGTTTGTCCTTATATCAAGCCCAAATATGGAAAGATACAATTTCCATCCATTGTTCTGTGCTTTGTTCCCTGTGCCAAGCAGAACAAGCCTAATGCTTCTTCCATGTGACAGACTTGCAGTATTTGAAAACAACTCTCCTGTCCTGCTAGTGCCTCTTTACCAAGCTTTTGTGGCCCTGCTGCACAAGTGATAAGTACCAGTCCCAATCCTAGACTTCTCCGACTCCACACAAGGTTATCTTTATTTTCTGATATTTTTTTTAAAAATGAATTTCATTCTCTGTGGTGGTCTTTTGTCTCTATAGCTGTAAGTCTTATCCAGTCTTTTATAATTAATCTTTGGTTGACTTAGAGATCTTCCTAATCTCTTAAAATTTTTTTTAGCAGGTATTATTTTAAAATTAAAGTTATTTAAACTAGTTTTGGTTTAACTTTTTTTTTTTTTTTAGAATTTCTTGATAGGCTATAACAAAATCAAGTCTGGAATTATTCCTTTGTCAGTTTTCTGGATAGCACCGATGAATTAAAAACTAGAGAAATGAGTTTTTCTTTTTAAAAATGCCTTGGAGTATAAAAAAAGATCTTTTATATTTGTAATCATTGAGCTCCAAGTGTAGATACTTGTGCTGTGGAAAATGAAGGCAAGTAAGGTAACATAGAAAACTGGGGTAGTGTTAGGGGAAGTAAGAGATTAGTCTCTGGGGAGAAATACATGCAAAGACAGTATTCTCTACAGACTTAGGGAAAAAAAATAGAGTGGGGGGGGTCTAGGAAAGAGAATAAGATTTTTGTTTGTTTCATTTTGTTGAACACTTGCAGCACATTTTCTTATAGTCTTCCAGCAATATATATATATGTATACATATATATCTATATATATATATATATCTATATATAGATATATAGATATATATATATACATATATATAGCTGCTGGGCTGTGGTGCTTTCCTGGATTTTACCTGTAGTTCTTCTTTCGGGAGCCAGGGTGACCTGGAAGTTTGAGTTGGAACATGGACAGTCCTCAGAAATGAACAGCTGCCACATTTGTGGTGCATATTGAACAAACGCCTTGATATTTGGTGGGGGGGTGGCCAAATTCAGACCAATTATGTCCAGGAGCCTTGACTTTGTTTTTGTTTAATGGAAACCCATACACCCTTTACTTACCTATAACACAGGAAAATAATTGTACATGAAGACTTTCTGATGTATATTGGACTGACCTTAAACTTGAGATTGGGATTATAGGACATTAAAAAAGGGATATGGAACTTTATATAAAATAACTTACGTGTTTAGTATCTTAAGAGTTTACAGAGTACTTCACCAAATCTTAAAGGATAGGTAGTTTATTATTAATTTTATATTATATACATTATAATACATTGTTATTATCCCTATTTTACAAGTGAAGAAACTGAATATCAAAGATGTTGCAAATTAATTTGAACTCAAACTGAGGTTTTGTGCTACAGGTCACTGCTCTTTCCAGTAGGATGAGAATGTTATTTCTATGAAGCAGGACAGTAGTAAAGCAGGAGTTTAGCATTGTTCAAATTTGTTTTTTGCTTTTTGCAAAATTCATATTGACTGGTCTGAGATGATCTGATGTAGACAAGGCAATGAAATGATACTTTAAGCTTAGTCTGTGGAAAGAATTTTTCTGTAGCGTAATCCACAAGAAAACCAAAGAAATTTTTTGCTGTTTGTTACCACAACACTTGATCGGGTTGAAGTTCTTTGGCATCTACAAGTTGATAACTAACCTGTCACCACATTACTGTATCAGTCATAGTTGGATTTAACTTTTTGTTCCTCTGGTGGTGTTGATTTTTGGATATTGAAAAGAATGAACAAACGTACACTCAGGGGAAAAGGAAAAATAGTAATGGGGAGTAGATAGATAAGATGTGTAGAACACTGTATTCATATCTATAATAATCACATATTCAGGGATTTTAAGTAACTTTTATTCTTTGGAATAAGGAGAAATAGCAACTTATTTTTAGTTTTAAGGTAAATATCTACATAAGTATCAACATGAAGTGCTTATGGCTTTGATATTAGAATTGGCCAAACAAATCAGTAAAAAAAAGTATCTTTTAAAATTTGTATTCACAGGTAGTTTTTCTAATTCTAATGATTTAAAATTTAAAATGATTGTTTTCATTGAATTGAGTATGTAGGCTCTTCTTGTAGATTGAATGGCTATTCACATTTGGTTCAGGTCTACATTGACTTACCATTTTTTAGGAATAGATTATAATTTATTTTGGGTAACTATCAAGAACATTTTTCCTATAGTCTTTCAGCAAGGGTTCTCTTTGGAGCTTCGTATATATGGCTGCTGGACTGTGGGGTTTCCCTGGATTTTACCTTTGATCCCTATTTCCTTTCCATCTTTTTGTTCTTATAACTTTAAAGATGCTCAGTAGGTTACCCATTATTTTGTACAAAAACAAATTCACCTCTGGCTAGAAAATAACTATGAATAGTTTCTTGTCCATATTTTTTTTAGATGTGATTACTACTTAATGTCCGCAAAGGAGATATCATTGCATCTTTATAACTATCCTATTTCCTTCAGCTGTTGTTCATTATATTGTGATTAGAAAGATTGTAGCCCTTCTGGAGTGTTATTCACACAGCATTCCAACACCTGAATGTCTCTCGCGTGTCTTGGACTTATTGTATGTTTGGGGGCTACAAAGTAAATCATAGGATCCTATGATCCTCTGTGGCCTTGGAGGTCATCAAGTCTAGCACCCACATACTATAGATTAGGAAATTGAAGCCCAGAGACGTTAAATGACTTGGCCAAAGTCCCATGTATGGTAAATGGCAGTCAGAATTTGGACTGAATCTCTATGACTCCAAATCCAATATTTTTCCATGATAGTATGACTTATAATTAGAGTGAGTAAATTAATGGAAAAGTTTTCTAGCTTTATTACAGCTTTGGCATATTACATTTTCTGCTTTGCTCACAATGAAAGGCTGTTTGGTTGCTTTTTCCCCCACTTTGGATAACATTTTTTAAAGAGGGTTGCATTAAAAGGCTGTACTTAGATCATCTTGCAGATTGAATTCCATATTTGTCTTGGACGGAAGTTGAGATTTCTGTCTGGGGTGATTGAATCTGTACTTTGTGAGACTGGGTGCAACTTCCTTCTATTCAGGGGTGGGTTCATCTTGTCAACAGGCATTTGCCTTAAAAGATGAGGTCACTCAAAAGAAACGAAACCCCTTTCCCCTCATATGTGGTTTTGTTTTTTTTAACACTTCTCTACTATTACTCTACAAGACGATGGGGCTGGTGTCTTGCACCTGCCTGCTGTTAAGTCCTGAGGACTCATTGTAAACACCCTTGTCTCTGTGGGTTGGTCTCCTCTTTAACCCTTTGGATGCATGCCAGTGTTGCAAGTCACTGATAGGCAAAGGAAAGTTTTGCATGCAAAGAAAGGTTGAAGGCAGGGTCAAAGAGGATAAAAAATTGGGGGTACAGGGAGTTTGATGAAATACCCATAGACTACAAAACCCCCAATAATTTTTGTATCCTGTAATAGTTAAGCTTCATCCTATATTTTTGTATTTACAGTATAATCTGATAATCAGAGAGAAAGAATCTGGATGCTTTAGAATTTAAATGATTTGAGCCAGTGTAGCTTTTGTACATCCTGCTCTGTGCTTACATTGACAAAAGCATTTTGTATGTAATTTGTATTGAAATGACTAAACAACAACAAGAGCCTTAGGATGGATACCATTTAGTTTATGGAGCCTGCATAGCCGTGTTTTGTAAATGAAGTGATTTGGGCTTTGGTTCCAGTGTTGCCACTCATTTGGGTGGGTCACTTTGTGATACAGTGGAAAAAGGACCAGACTTTGTGCCAGAAGAGGCCTGACACGAGTTGTGAGATATGGACGAGCCACTTAGTGTCTCTGAGTCTCCGTAAATGGAATTAATAAAACCTCATGCAGTGTTTATGAGATCAAATTGGGTAATGTACATGAAATGATATACATGTATTATATATGTTTATATATATATGTATGTATGTGAGCTCTTAACTAAGCCTCAGCTTTCAAATCTATGAAATGGCTCATAATACTTGTCCTTGCTGTTTTATAAGATTGTTCTAAGGGTTAAATAAAAGAATATATGTGAAAGCTTTTTGTAAAGGTTAAGAAATTATTGAGGAATAAATACAGTTTTTCAAAGTTTTATTGATATCTTATGTTTTTCATACACCAGAGTGGCACTTTGAACGACCAACATAGAAACCTTCTTTATAACTGCAAAAATTGTTAGACAAAACTGACCTCCAAAATGACCTCATCTGATGATAGTTGGAACATTTCCACACCCACAGTCTCTCACCTCTCTCCAGAGAACAGGGAAACGTTTCTTTTATTATGTGTTCTCCAGAACCAAAATTAGTCCTTCAAGTTTCTCTGAGTTTAGCTGCTTTTTAGTGCTGTTTTTATTTAAATTACTATAGCCATTATGTACATTGTTCTCTTGGTTCTGCTTAATTGTATCAACTTATACATTTTCTCGTGTTTCTCAGAATTCCTTATAGAGTTAATACAAAACTGTAAGTAAAATATAGTTGGAACTTTCTGCTATATGTTCAAGGGTACTTTTGTTTCATTATGGGAACTTTCAAAAAGAGACCTTGGATAAGCATTTTAAATTCCAGATTAACATAATTCGTCATATACCATTAAATTGGTTATTAACCATTCTCTGCTTAGGTCTTCATCTGAAAATAGACATAATAAGTATGAAGAATAATTCACTGAAGTTTTGCCATTGTTACACAGAAGCCTAGTACAACAAATTCTTTCAGTGTCTCTGTTGGCAAAGTGAAGTATCATTAATAATAATTTAAGGAGTAATACTAAATTAAGAAAGGATTCGCTAAGCTTGGTAAGGTCCTCCTGTTTGTGAATGACATCCTACTGGATGCATTAAACCTGAAACACTATAGAGTCCATAATCACTCAAAAGTGTTTGGCCTCACCCTGCACAGAAAAAGAAAGAAAGAAGTGGGTAAAGGATATCTACTGTAAACATTATGACATGCCATTAAAAGGAAGACCTAGAGTTTTCCATATCTTCAACAGTCAGTAAGCCAAAGTTTAAGGTACAGTAGTCCCTGATTAATGGCCTTGATTTAAATAGGAAAGTGAAAATGGGCTAGATTACCTTCACAAAACTCTTTGTGACCCCAAACTTTTCTTGGAAACATATGTCTTTCTTTGTAATAGCACCATTCACCCAAACATCATATGGCCACGAGTCTTAGAACTCTATACAATGTCCAAAGAATTCAGAATTAGTATCTCGTAGAGAGTAATGAAGAGGTGAATGGTGAATGTGAGTATAGAACAGATAAGGAATTTCAAGGGAGAACCTGAATAAAAGATGATATTAGGGATACATGGAATCAAAATAGAACGTGACCGATCCTGTGCCAAGAGCAAGAGATAGCAGGTAGATAGCCCACATGCTTCACTTAATGTCCTTGAAATAGCAGGAGAAAATGAAGGCTGCCAACATGGGCCCCTGTGTGGTGAACCTGGACAAGACTCACATAAGATGAGCAAACATAGATGTGTTTCATATTCCACCATTGGATGGAACGTCTACAATGATAAAATCTCAGCTCCATTTGAGTAAGAAACATTAAATATGAGGAATTCAGAGAAACATGAGAGAATGAAAACAAATGATGCTGTGTGATGTGGTATAGAAGATAGCTACCATTTGTAGGTGGGACAGAAATGATTCAACAACTTGATTTCCTCTTTATTTTTTACAGTTTTTTATCTCTTAAATCTTTTTGAAATATTCATTATTCTTGTATGATCAGGTCTTAAGAGAGGGTTGTGCTAAATTGGGGTTATGATGTTTGTGATTTACTACTTTAAAAAAAGCCACTTTCAACCTGGAAAAAGTAATACAGGACTCCAGAGCCCCAAATCCTCAGATTTCAAGGGCCTCAGTTACTTTACCAGTGCTTAGCAAGTGTAATAGTAGACATATAATAAATTCAAAGGTTCAAAGGTTATTGAATGGAATTGACTTTAAACCTGAATTTGAGTCCCATTTCTGACACAATCTTGAGAAAACCACTTAACATTCCCTGCCCTGTTTGAGATAGAGGAAGATCAGTGTTTGCATTATTTACTTACTCCACAAGGTTGTATTAAGGGAAAGTGATTTGTACTCCTTCAAACTCTCTATATGTGTGAGCTTTATTAGCATCAATCTTTCAGGCTTGTCATGAGGACCAAATGGGATGACTTGTGTAGAGTGCTTGGCGAACCTTAAAATGCTAGGTAGGCACCAGCTAGCTGTTATTAGAAAAATAATTTGAGGTACTTTAGATGGGAGATACCATGAAAGATTACTAATTTCTACTTTGGTATATATGGGTAGGAGACCCAATCAAAAATCCAAATAACCAAAATGTAGCTATCTGTCTTTTTTGTACTTCCTTGGGGATTACCCACAAGAATTCATGCTAACAGGTGCTCTCGAGGTTGATTTTGAGTTAAAGAACATCGAGGGATATATATTGATCACACCCAGATGTGCTTCTCTGGTCTCCCTTCCTCTGTACTTGCCATTAGTTCATCAGTAAGAAATGATCACAGACCAGGGACTACAGGTTGGCCAAATGGAGGAAGTGTAATAGCTACCATGCTGGACTAATCAGAAGTTAATCAGTTATTGGCATGGCTGTGATACTTTTGTTTTATGTTATCATTTTAAAATTATCTATGTTAACCACAAAACGTGAGAGAGATATTATGTAGCTTAATATTTAAAAAGCATTGGACTTGGAATCAGAAGTCCTTGAGTTTGGATCCCTGCTCTTCGCCTAACTACCTGCCTGACTGACCTTGGATAAATTAACAATCAGTCAGCAGGAAACATTCATTATAAGTGCTAACTAGGTGCCAGGTGCTGAACTTAAGCACTAGAGAGAGGAAAAAAAAAACGTAGTACTTACCTCAGCCTGAAGTAGCTCCTATTTTAATGGGAGAGACTACGTGCAAACAACTCTGAATATAGAAGATATGCATTGTAAATTGGAGGTAGTCTAAGAGGGAAGGCATTAGGGAGAAGACTAGAAAGGGCCTCCTGCATAAGGAAGAAGATGAGTTGAGTCTTGAAGAAAACCAGGGAAGCTAGAAGGCAGAGGGAGAGCATTCCAGGCAGGGGCCACAGCCATAGAAAATGCACAGTCTAGAGAGGGAGTATTTCATGGGAGGGGAGTATTAAGAAGGCAGGTGGTATTGGATCCTAATGTATCTGGAAGGGAGGAAAGGGTAAGTTGACTTGAAAGGTAGGAAGGGGCCAGGTTGTAAAGGGCTTTACAAGCCAAACAGAGCATTTTATATGCATTCCTTGAGGTAATAGGGAGCCAGTGGAGTTAAGCGAATATGGAGTGTGAGGTGTTGATATGGTCTTATCTTTACGTTATGGGGGAAAAGACTGATTGTCTTTTGCAGACTCAATTTCCTCATTTGCATAATTAAAATACTGGACTAAATGGTCTTGAAGGTCCCTTTGTTTATTCTGTTTTCAGTTGTGTCTCACTCTGTGACCCCATTTAGGGTTCTCTTGGCAAAGATACTGTAGTGGTTTGTCCTTTCCTTCTCTGGCTCATTTTACAGATGAGGAAACCGAAGCAGACAGGGTTAAGTGACTTGTGCAGGGTCACACAGCTAGTAAGTATCTGAGGCTGAATTTGAACTCAGGAACATGAATCTTCTTGACTCCAGGCTTGGTCCTCTTATCCACTGAGCCACATAGCTGCCCCCTAAGGTCTCTTACAGTTCTAAATCCTACAGTATAAAAATTGTAGATTCTTTCAACCTCCGTACTCCCAAAACTTACACTTTGGGGTTAGGACTCTATCTCATATTAGTGAATTTTTCATTTCATGGATATTTTCTTTCTTTCACCCAATTTCCACAAACCTTTCTCTCTCTCTCTTCTCTCCCTGTTCCCTGATAGGTTATTAGAGCAAAGAAGAAAGTAGTACTATTGTAGTACACTATTCCCTTTTTCTAAGTTATCACAAAACAAAACTTGCGTAATTATATACAGTGCTCTGGGAAGATCATTTAGATTGTCACCTATGGTTTTTATATCTTAAAAATCCACAGAAATCCTCCATTTATGAACCTTCCCCTCCTTGGTGCCAAGAAGAGTGAATGTTACATACTTTTTTCCATCTGAATATTGAAAAATAGTATTGCCTCTCATCAGGGCTGCCCTCCAGTATTGGGCCACGTTGTTCAGGGATACAGGAAGTCTCAGCAGAGAATTTCTGAGACTATGTGATCCTGTTCAGGATACCATTTTGGTCTTTAAAGAAAAGCAGGGTGCATGGGAACATTTGTACTGAGGAAATGAAGCTAGAGTCACAGCATTGTTCCAGATCTCTTAGTAGCTTCTTTCACCTCATGTAAACTCTCTGAGCATTACGCTTCTCATCCGTAAAATGGTATGATAGTACCTACCATATTCATCTTGTAAGGCTACTTGAAGACTAAATGAAATAATGGATATGTTGTTAGCCTCTGCTACCTACTTGAGAGAAAAATGGCAAAGTACCTCCCAGGAGAAACAAGTTAAGTAAATCTAAAGTCATTGGGGCTGGGAGGAGAGGGGATGTTAAAGAACTAAAAAAGTAAGGGGATCCAAAAAGACGCTTGCTTTCTTGAAGGTTATTCTAGGATGCAGAAGGAAGGAGAGAGAGCTTGCTTGGCATAGCAAACAGCCTGAGCAAAGGCATGGAAGCAGGAGATGGAATGTCGTGAGTTGACCATTTTGTTGGCAACATACCCTTTATGATGGGAAGTAAAGAAAATTCATTCTAGAAAGGAAGGTTAGATCCAGGCTCTGCAGGACTTTGAAAATCAAATAAAAGAAATTGTATTTGGAAGCAGCTGGAGCATCTTGAGCACAGGGGAGTGTCATGTTCAGACATGTGATTTAGAAATATCAGTTTGGCTGCCATATGGAGGATGACAGACAGACAGACACACTCTCTTTTGGTGTTTTGGCATTTCTTTAGAAGCCTATGGACTTCTCCGAAAAATGTTTTTAAATACATACAACAAAATACATAAGATTACAAAGGAAACCAATTATATTGATATATACTTATCAAAATGTTAAAAAAAACAACACATCAAGTTTACAGATCCCAGTTTAAGAACCTGGTTTTAGAGCAAGATCTGTTATATAGAGAATTGACTCCCTTGGTGGGGAGGGATTAAATCTCTTTGTAAAGATACCATAAGATTTCTTAAAATGTTTCTTTTAAGAAACATTTATTTTAAGCACTTATATGCACTCATCATAGTCACACTGGCAGGTTAGATTCCCAGAATATATTGGCTCTATTTCCCTGTAGGATCCTGGGAGTACTTTAAGAGACACAGAGTTCTTCATGTGTAGTGTTTTTCAAACATTAAAGCATTACGTAAATACTATGTATTCTTCTTCTAATATTTTTGCTTCTAAGCCTCCATTTAGTATGATCCTCCTATTATTGAACCACTTAATATCTCCCTAATGTCATCTAATCAGTGATTTTTGCCCCAATATCAATTTTAGCCATTTACTTTTTCAATATCAGTTAACCAAATTACATCAATTAGCTTTTAGAAAGGAATGTTTACTGAGAAGAATATTAACTGAAACAACAAACACATGATCCTGTCCCCTCTACCATGGTCCTTGGTCCTTGGAGAGAGCTGGTTCAGACTTAAGGTGATTGCTTTACAACATTCCCCCAACTCAACCAGGTGAGGGTGTACTTCCTGGTTCTCTCTCTTCAAGGACTTTTCTCCATTGCATTCACTTCTGATTAAGGTAAATGGAGGAGCTGCTCCATTGGTTGCAGGATCTGATGCTTTGAGGTTGAGTGATCCATTGTAGCCTAGATCAAGACGTCACTCTTTGATGCTGGCTTCTCACTGGTGTTGGTGGCCATATCTACCTGCAGATTCAGCTCTGGACTCTGGTAGTTGTACTTTTAATGATTCTTGAGATCTTTTAAAGCTCATCAGCTTATGACCCGATCCTTTTTGTCTTTAATTCACATAGGATCAAGAAAAAAAAAACACAGTAGAGACAAAAGCAACAGCACCATGTGTTCAAGTCCATGTGGTGGTCCAAGTGGAAAAATAAGGGGCCAAGGCCCTTCCTTTACTTATTAGTCTAGAGCCATTTTTCTTCCTTCTCACTCAAAAGCAATCAGGGAGAGAAAAAGCTTTCATCTGTTCATACTTTTTATATATACTCTCAGTTCTGGGGTAAGCCTATAAGAAACAGTCACAGAATGTATGCACATGCTCTGAATCCCTTAAGGACAGGCTACTCCATTAATCATCATCACATTTTTCCAGAAGTAGGCTACGAAGCCTCCTTGTGGATAGAGTATACTGGGCATTCTCCAAAGACTAAGCCCTCTTTGGCCATTTCCCTACAGTGATATTCCTTTAATTTTCATTTTGATGTATAGGATCATAGCATGTAGGGCTGGAAGAGACCAAGATCAAGTCTAGCCCCCTTGTTTTATAGCTAAAACAGAGTTCTAGAGGATGTGAATTTAAATTCATAAGATAGTAAAACGTATCATTAGGTTTTAAGCCTCTACTTTCTTAATTCTGCATTCATTTCTTCTCCATGACAACTCTCTGGTAAAAGGTTATCCTCAAATGTGGCACCTTCCTATGAATATATATTAAGGAAATATTGGTTAAAAAATGTAGAATGTGTACTTTTTTTAACAAATAAAATGAATGTTGTTTCAAAATTTATATTCTTTCATTAGAGCATTTTTTCTGAGCATTTTACTTGAGTCTTTATTTTCCAAGATCCACTTTTCACATTTCACATCCAGCTATGTTTCTCTATACAATTAAAAATATTGATTATTACCTTTAAAAAGCATTCCAAATATACAACCTTAAGCCTGAAAAGGGTTTAGATGATCATTCTGACCTTCCCCAGATTAGCAGGACTAGTTTAAAACTACTCAGAAAAGGATGCTTTATTCTTTAATAACTATTTGAGGAAAGTGTTAGACTTCTCCGGTAAATCTTTTGGTATCTCAGATGTGCAGAAGAATAGGTGAGATACCCTGGCATTTGAAAAAGGCTCTTTCATTTCGGTTTTGTTTAACTTTCAATTTCTGCTTAATCTTTTCTTCTTTTTTTTTTATAATGCTGCCCAGTGAAATTTCACAATTTTCATTGACCTTCCACAGGAAGTATTTCTTCTCTTTCATCTTAAAAGAGTGGTGTTACATTTTTTTCTTTCAAAAATAAATCTAGCTCTGTAAAAAAAAAAAAAACAACAACCTTAGTAGCTCTGGAGAAAACATCCTCTTCCCACAAGTAGATTTACATATTCAGTCCTCTGAGCAAACTGGGTAAATTTCCATGACTCTGAAGAATTGGGTGGATCTCTTAGGGATGGGACTTCTGAGGAATGAGACATTTTAAACAATAAATTTGGAGAATGAGGTTAGTGTTTGAGTGGTTACTCCCCAGTATTAGCTAACTTGTGAACCATGAGGAATTTACTGATTTCTCACTGGGTCACTCCAGTGCTGAGTATGTTATGGTAATGATATATTTGGCTGTCCTATTCTATCAGTAAATCTTCATATAGAGAGCCATTAAATTTCAGAGCTTGAAGGGACCTTACTCTTCATCTAGTCTTACCTTCTGTCAGGAGTTCTCTTTACAATATGTCTGTCAGATCTTCATCCAGACTGCTTGAATGCTCCAATAATCAGGACTTCATCCTGTCCTTGTATTGGGTGCCCCCGACTTTCCAGCTTCTTTTTAAGCCTTGTATTCATTTCTTCATTAGATTGTGAGCTCTTTGAGAGCAGATTACTGTCTTTTGCCTTTCTTTGGATCCCTAGTGCTTAACACAGTATGTAGCACACAATAAGCACTTAATAAATGCTTGTTTACTGACTGACTATAGTTTTTTTTAAAACCTATATTTGGGTTTTATATCTAACCATCTTAAATTATGTTGTATCTGACTTATCATTCTAGCCTGTTGAACTCTTTTTTTGCATCTGGACTGTTGGGAATTCACAGCCTAACAAAGCGGCCAATTCCTTTACTGGACAGCCCTAATTATTAGAATTTTATGCCTTTTATTGAACAAAAATCTATCACCCTGTAATTTCTATTCATTGGTCCAAGTCCTCCCATCTGGAACCAAACATAATAAATCTAATCATTCCTCCACATGACACTGAGTACTTCAAATATTTGGTGTCAGCTATTTTATCATCCCAAAACCTTTTCTTCTCCAGATTACATATCCCTACTTCATTTGATTGTAGTGATATGAGTGGAGGGCCCCAGATGTGAGGTAAGACCTATCTATGGCAAGGGGCCTGTCATTGTGTGTGGCTCAAAGGGAGGCAGGATAGATATGTATTGCCTCTTCTTCCCCCTACCCTTTTCCAAAGGGGAATTTTCATTCCTGTCAGGAGGGGAAGCAGGAGGTTTGTGTCAGAGGCTACCATTTTGCGTTCCTCAGAAGGAGAGAGTGAATACTAGTCTAGAAATATATCTATCTGCCCCATTAAATATTCTTATCTAGGGGATATGATTGGGTTCTCTCTAACTTTTGATCACTGTGTGATTTTGGTGGGGAAGGGGATCACAAGCTCTGTATCCATCCCCTTTCCCACCAAATACCCATTTCACAATGAACCCACATTGTGAATAGCAAAGAAATCCATTTATCCAGATTGGTAGCAAAACAGAAATCAGAAAAGGTATGTATAGGAGAATATATACCAGACAATACAAAGTGAAGGAGCTCTCCCAATGGGAGCGAGATAACTCAGCTCAACCAAGAGAGAATGTCCTAGATCTCACATAGGGGGAAACTCCCTGAAGTATCTAGAATAACAAGCTGGGAATAGGAACATAATGGAGACTGCCAGCTCCATTCAGGTCTTTCCAGAATCTTTTCCTTCAGCAACCTGAAATGGAGTTGGCTTCTTCCATCTTCTCTCTTGAATCTTGAAGTCTGCTTGGTGTTTGAACAAGACTCTCTTGAAGAGTTACCAGTGGGGAACTGGCTAAGAACAGATGTTCTCTCACTAACTCTGCCCCACCTACCCCTCACACAAGGTGACATTCATCTCCATCAATAAGGAGAGAGTCCCATGCCAATGGATCTTGGGATAGGGATTATATAACTATTACTTATGAGACATTTTTTAGAGTCCTTTGACTAAACTAATGACACTTCCCTAGGAAGTTTGTGAATGTTTCTCTTTAAAATGAGATGTCCATCTTGAGCCAAAATGCCATCCACATCCAGAGAAAGAACTATGGAATCGGAATGCAGAATGAAGTAGACTATTTTCTCTTATGTTTTGTTTTGGTTTTTCTCATGGTTTCTCCCATTCGTTTTAATTCTTCTATGCAATATGACTAATGTGAAAATGTGTTTAATAAGAATGTATGTGTAGAACCTACGTAAAATTGTATGCTGTCTCAGGTAGGGAGGGGGAGAAAATTTAAAACTTATGGAAGTGATTGCTGAAAACTGAAAGCAAATAAATTAGTTAAATTAAAAAAAAAATATGATGTCCAGACCTGAATGTAATAATACCACAATGTGGTTGGATAAGCAAAAAACATAGTGCTTTTGTTACTTGTTTGTTCTGCATACTGTACTTCTTTTAATGTAGCCTGAACTTGGATTAACTGTTGGTAGTTACTTGACCCTAACGGTTTATATTGAGCTTGCAATTAACTAATATTACTTGCTTTTTTTCCCCACAGAAACTGCTATTCAGGAGGTCTTCCCAATAACATAATTGATCATTTGACATATTGAACCTAAGTGCAGAGCTTTATGTTTCTTCCTCTTAAATTTCTCTATGTTAGATTTAACCTATAATTCTAGCTTTCAGAGCTCCTTTTGGATCTATATTGTTATCCATCTCATTATTTTTCCCTAATAGACTTGTCATCCACAAATTTGATAATAGTGACATCAGTGGTTTCAACTAAGTCATTGGCAGAAGTGTTGAACACGGTAGATAGAGCTGAGGATTCAGCCTTTTGGGCATTTACCAGAGACTTTCGTAGACTCAGATCTTTGGCAGAGAACGCCCCAAGACTTATCCAAATGGATAACAACTACCCCCTTTTGGTGATTCATATGGGCACAGATGATAGTTCCAGAAGGTGCCTACAATGTGTTGCCATTAAATATTACAGTCTTGGGTAAGAAATGGAAGAGCACAGCGGCATAGGTTGTATTTTCCTCAACTGTTTCCTCAACAATTTTCCTCAACTCTAGTGAAGGCAAAACAGGAAAATAATAATTTTGGAAAATGAACAGTTGGAAAAGAAGATGATATCTGAGAATGTAATTCGGACTAATGGCTTAAAATAGAGGGATGACAGATTCCTGGACAGAGATGGAATATACTTAATTGCTGGTGCAAATCTCTTTCACCCTCCATATCTAATCTGTTCCCAAGATCTGCCATTTTGCCTTTGTAATATCTCTCATATATGCCCCTTTCTCTTTTCTTATACTGTGAGGTTCTCATCACCTCACACCTTTATGGTTGCAGTAGCCTGCTGGTGGTTCTTCCTGTTACAGGTATCTCCCCATTCCAGTCCATCTTCTACTCAGCTTCAAAATGATCTTCCTAAGTGCAGTTCTAATCTGCACATCCTACTTAATAAACGTCAGTGGCTTCCTTTTGCCTCCAGGATCTAATATCCTCATTTTGACTTTTAAAGTTCTTTATAAACTGCTCAACCTTTCCAGTCTCCTTATGCTTCACACATATTTTGCAGTCCAGTAACATTAGCCTCTTTGCTCTTCCTCAAATGAGACACTCACTGCATTTCTCTGTTCCTGGCATTTTTCATTGGGTGCTCGCTGCATGCCTGGAATACTTTCCTACTTCATCTCTGCCTCCTGACTTTCTTCAAGTCCCAACAAAAATTCCACCTTCTATAGGAAAACTTTTTGATCCACCTTAATTCTATTGCCTTCCTTCTATTGATTATGTTCCATTTATCTTGTATATATCTTGTTTCTACACAGTTTACATGGTTATCTCCCCCATTAGACTGTGAGTGGAGGACTATAATTTTCCTTTCTTTCTATCACTAGTTTTTAGCACAGTGCCTGGCACATAATAGGTATTTAATAAATATTGGGGATCTGACTAGTCAAAAGACCTTTAACTTAAAAAAAAAAAAAATCAAAAGACCTTTAATCCAATGAAAGAAGGCTGCCTATACAGATATATGTGTGTATATGTCTCTCAAACAAGATGCCATAGAAAGTAGTTACAGTGAAAGAATAGCAGTTGAGACACAGAAGTTCACAGGAAACAAAACCCAGGAAAGAAACTGAGTAGAAAAGTCCCTGACCAATACCAACAAAGCAACATTAACACTAACACCAACAAGAGCATATTCTGTTCTAGATCTGATTCTTACTTGCAGGAAGGAACTGGTCACAGGAGTGGAAATGATAGGAACCGTAGGGGATCCAAGAAGGAGCATTAGAGAAGGAATGGGACCTTTGCCTTGCTTAGGGCAAATGGGGAAAAGGTAACTGAGAACAGACTTAAAGGCAGGCTGCTTAATTTCTATATTACATCTGTTTTCTTAGTCAAGCAGTTTGACAGAACAAAAATAACTAACAGGGAAGTGATAAGTACCTTTCTGGTAGTATTTTTGCACTATGTTTTTGTGCCGTCACTCTTCTGTTTTCTTCCTTGGTTTTGTGTCTACCTTTAGAATATCTCTTTTTAAAAGCAGAGATAATTGGAGAATGCCACCATGTAGGTTCCTTAGATATGCTCAAATATCATTTATTATATGAAAAGTATTAAAAGTGCATCCGTTTTGTTTCTTTTCCTTCCCAAAGTGCACTCTTTCTTGTAGGCAATTTCCAAAGCAGGTGTCATAAAATGATTTTTATAAGGGTGCTCTGCTTTATGAGATTATGAAAACATGAACATATGGAACACATAAATTAGGGGGTGAATTATCTGCATTACAAAAGGGTTGATAGCAGGATTCTTTTAAGTATCATCTTCCTCCACTGCATTTAAAATAGGATTTAACTTATGAAAATTCATTTTTATACATCAAAATTACAATTTTGTTATAAAATAGTACATACTGATATTAAGGGAGAAAAAATATGATAATTCAGTGAGTGATATAAAAATGAAGTTTGACTCTGCTTTATTGCTCCCTGTTTTGGGGATTAGAACCATATTTGTCTCAGAAGAAATTTGTTAGGAATACAGATAATTTTTGCAATAATGGAATTATTTGTTCTTTGAGTGCTTGACAGAATTTGCTTATAAATTCACTTGGTCCTTGCTTTTTGTTTTTCGGTTGTTTTTCTTTATGCCTAATTCAATTTTTTTCTGAGATCAAGATATTTTCATTTTCTATTTCTTTTTTCATTAATGTGGGATTTTTAAAATATTTTGTCAGTATTCATCTGTTTCACTGAAGTTATCTGTTTTTTGGCATAATCTGGCAAAAACAGTTTCTAATAATTTCCTTTATTTCATCTTCGTTTTGTTGTAAATCCTTTTGTGTTTAGAGTTTATTTGTTGTTTTTCTTTTTTTAAATTGCATGTCCAGTTCATTTCTTTGTTCTTTCTCTTTTACTGATGTAAATGCGTAGACATATACATTTTCCTCTAAGCATTGCTCTTTGGCTACATCCCCAAATTTTGATGTGTTGTCTCATTTTTTAAAGTTTCTTGGATGAAATTATCTATTGTTTCTTTAATTTATTCTGTGACTCACCAAGTCTTTAGGATTATATTATTTAGTCTCTATCCAAGTTTGAATTCTTTCTCTAAATGTTCTTTATTGAATTTACAATTTTTATTATATTGAGATCATCATAGAATGAATTTAATATCTCTACTTTTCTGTATTTATTTAGGAGATTTTTATGCCTTATCATAGGATCAGTTTTTGCAAAATTTAGCTGAGAAATGTGTGTATTCTCATTCTGTAATTCCCAGAGAGCTATCATATTCAACTTTTCTAAAATTATATTCAAGTCCTTAATGTCTTTCATTTTATCTTTTTCTTAGATTTGTCTAGTTCTGTAAATTATGCCTGGTTGAATAATTATACTTTTGCTGTCAATTTCTCCCTGAATTTTGTTTTTTTCCCTTAAGCACTTAGATGCTATGCTATTTAAGGACTGCACATTAAATATTGATATTATTTTATGATCTACAGTGCCTTCAAGCATAATATGGTTACCCTGCTTATCTTTTTAAACGATGTCCATTTTTACTTGTTTCAGATCATGATTACTAACCCAACTTTTGAAAATTTACATGAAGCATAATAAACTTGGATCCAGACTTTCATTTTAACTCTTTATGAATATTTCTTGTGTTTCCTGTATGTTGTTTGATTCTACTTTCTAATCATTCTGCTACCCACTTGCATTTTATGTGAATTCACCATCCATCCACAGTTGTGACTGTTAATTGTGTGTTTCCTTCAGCATATCTTCTTATACTTTTTCTATTTTCTCCACATTGCTTTCTTTGCAAAGGAGGTAGAAAAAGAAGGAATTTAATAAACATTAGTATTTATAATTAGTCCGTTCCCCCTCAGCCTCTCTTCCAGATCCTGCATTTCTGTATACTTATATTTTCTTTCTTTTTGTGTCCCTCATTCCTACTGCTGATCTAATTTCCAAATTTGAGGTTTCTTTTGCTTATTACTGGTTCTCTTGATCTACCCTCTCTCTTAAACCTTCCTCTACTCTGTCCCTGACACCATTTGTTTCCTTGTTAAGTTTAATGTAGTTAATCATCAACCAATAGTTCTACATCAAAAGCTGTATAATATGCGTTGGCGCATTCAGCCCTCCTTTGTTCAACTCAGTTAAGAATGAGGATCATAAACCTCCCCAGCCCCTCCATATTTGTATACTAATCTTTGTTACAGGATTGTGAAGGGAGGTCTCTGGTTGGGAGTTTTATACCCTTTAAACATAATTATCACCTAAATGACTTTGTTTTCTTCTCTGTTATTCTAGATTAAGGTTAGACCAGGAGGAAAGTCTACCTACCCCATCTCTTTTCTTGTCCAGGTCTGATCATTTTCTTTATTTGCCCAAGAAGGTTCAGTGATTCCCTTTTGTCTCTAAGATAAAATACAAAATCCTTGTCTGGATGTGTAAGCCTTTTACAATCTCTCTTTAATCTAGTCTGATTTCACATACTCTACATTCTGGCATAACTGCCTTACATGTTGCTCCCTGACTTTCCATCTCCTTCATACCTTTCCTGATGCCTGAAATGTTCTTTCTGTATCCTAAAAATCCAAGCTTCAGAGTTCAGCTCAGATTCCCCCTCTTGTAAATTATGTGTACATGTTGTTTCTCCTGGAAAAAAAAAAAGTATGATCCTTGAGGACAAGGCAAGGGACTTTGTCATTTTTGTATCTGTAGCACAGCGCCTGGTAAATAGTAGATTCTTAATAAATGCTTCTTGAACCCATATGTTCTGAGTAAGTAATTTTTCTAATTAATTAAAAAAATATAAATCATGGAATCATAGGATTTAAAAGCCCCAAATAACCTTAGAGAGCCAGAGTCAATCCCCCGTTTTATAGATTAATATACTGAGGTTCAGAAAAGTCTTTCCCACTATCTCACAGGTGACAAGAAGAGCCAAGATTCCTACCCAGGTGACAAGAAGAGCCAAGATTCCTACCCAGGTCCCTTAATTCTAGATCAAATGTTTTTTCCAGTTCACTCTATGTATTACTTATCCTTAAGTACAAAAGACTGAAAAAAAAATTGAGTTATGTTTTTCTAAAATGTATTACATATTTTTCTACTTTTATAAATAGTATAATTATTTTCACTTTCTTGATTACTCAGGGTCATTAATATAAATATTAGGGTTGTTTGGGGTTTGGTTTTTTTTTTTTTTACTACAATATCATGATCACTTCAAGAGCTATCCATCTGTGTAAAAATTAACTGACCCATTGTCACCAAAGTTGCCCAAATTGAACTAGTATTCTGGTTGATAAACCAGTTTTATCTTCAGGGATACCCCTTTAGGGGCTATTGAAGAGCTGAGACTTTTTTTGCCTCACCATTAGCTGCTCTCCTTCTCCATATTGTCTGAGTAGTTTGGTATCAAACTGCCTCTATGTTTCTTCAAACCCTTAGAGAATTCTTCACTTCATAGTCTCTCCATGTCTGTCCTCACCAATGAAGAGTCAAGATGGAAAAGAACACACAGTATCTCTTGTATCCCTTCCTAATATTCTCCTTTCATCTGGTAGATGAAACAGCTGCATGAGGCATCTTGCCACAGAGAGCATAAAGCCCCCTGAGCCTTTTTTTCTCCCAATTTGAAGGCAATAATTTTTTATAGTTTCTCGTAAAGAAAAATGAAACAATACCCTCTGATGTCTAATTCAGTAGTTTTTTAAAAGGAGTACAATTCTTCAATTCTTAATAGATTTCAACCAAGTTGCTCTAGCAGTGCTTTGCAACATTTACAAACTGCCTTAACAGGAAAATTGTTTAGAAACTTACATAAGAAAAATTCTGTATTCCTTTAATAAAGCAGGATATTTTGAGCGAGATTTTTAAGTGGGTGATTTTAAGTGATTTCATTTTGCAGCTTGCTTGATCCGTTAATTACTGATAGTGAAATGAATAAAGTTCTTAGTTGGTTTTAAATAATTTTCCAACCATTTACATTTACATATAAATGAACTAGAACATTTAACTCAATGAGTATGAAGACTTCTCATCACTCAAATGGAGGGAAAAAATGAATGTATATATTACAGTTTTTTGAATTACCAGAAGAATTAAGGAAACCGGACATATTTAACATATTCTAAATTTTTGGTGAGCAAATTTCAAAGGGTTCAAAGATCATATAGGTAGGACCCCTCTGACTAAAATTCTACAGGGGAATTCAGCTGAGAAGGAATTAGAAGCACTCAAGAAAGAAATTCTGAAGACTCAAAGAGAAGCTATTTTGATGAAGAGCAAAAAGGGAATTTCTTTAAACAGATTGATATGAATGCACAGGGAACTCCCTAAAACATAACATTAACAAACAAAAAGTACTGAGGATGGAAACAAATACTAGTAGAGAAGAATGAATACAAAGCAAGACAGTGTCATAAGAATAGAATTAGAATCACTAAATCTCAAAATGTGCTAGGACTAGGGAGATGCTTTGGTTTTTTGGCTGTAGCAGGAAAAGAGGAGAATGAAAAGAGTAAGAGGTGCTACTTAGGAAGGATGGAAAAGTAACATCTGATGTATAGAAGTTTCTCAAGTCTTACTTTGCCTTTTTGTTTTTTTGTTTTCCAATAATCTTTGGACCAGAAAAAGTATGACCCCCCAAAAAAGTCTTAATAGGATGTTTATAAGGATAGTGACTGAAACTGTGATTTCATTGGCTCTCAATCCATTATGCTGTCTTTAGGATGAATAGGAATAGAAGTCCTCTAGACAAGGTCAGCTCAGAGGGTTCAATAAACCATATTCCAGGGTACAGAAAGAACCTCCATATGTGATTGCTAAGTCCTTGTCATTTGTTGTTCAGTTGTGTCCAATACTCCATGATGACCCCATCTGGGGTTTTCTTGGCAAGTACACTGGAGTGGTTTTCCATTTCCTTCTCCACCTCAATTTACCAGTGAGAAAACTGAAGCAAACTGGGTTAAGAGACTTGTCCAGGGTCACACATCTGGTAAGTGTCTGAGGTTGGATTTGAACTCAGAGAAAGATGAATGTTCCTGGTTCCAAGTCAGTGCTCTATCCACAGCACAACCAAGCTGCCCTATCAAAAATCAGGGAGGATAGTAATGGTACCACTGAAATAGAGAGAGGCAAATGTTTTCCAGATTAAAAAAAAAAGTTTACAAGCTGGATGAGTGTACTTGATTTTTTATCTGAAAAAAAGTCTTGATTATTGCTAGACTAACATCTAGAAAAAAAGTGATCATAGAAGCAACATGGTGTTATCATAAATAGCTTAAGCCAGTCTAACCTACTTTCCTTTTTTGACAGGATTACTAGACTCATAGATTGGGGGTATTATATATGGTTTGATTTTATTTTGAAGTGTTACTTACATAGATACTAGCAAAGATTTTATATTTTTCCAAAAAAATTCTAATTTATTTTTAACCTTCTTTTTAATTTTTGGGTTCCAGATTCTTTCCTCCCTCCCTTTTACCCCCTCCTCCAGCCTCTCCAGGCAAGCAGTATGAGATCAATTATGCATTTGATATCATGTAAAACATTTCCATGTTACTGATTTTTTTTAAGCAAGAAAAATCAAGTGAGAAAAATATACTTCAATTTGCACTCAGAGTTTATCAGTTCTCCTTCTGAAGGTAGATTATGTTTTTTCATCATGAGTCCTTTGGAATTGTCTTGGATCACTGTATTGATCAGATTATGTCTTATTCTTATGCAAGAGGTAGATGTTGTAGTGGATAGAGCACTTGAACTTTAATCTGGAAACTCCAAGTTCAAATTTGACCTCAGACCCTTATGGTCTGTGTAACCCTGGGCAAATAATTTTAATGCTATCTGCCACAATTTCCTCATCTGTAAAATGAGGATAGTAATAGTATTCCAGGGTTTTTGTGATGATAAAATGAAATAGCATTTGTAAAGTGCTTTGTAAAAATCTTAAAAGCACTGTACAAATACTAGCTATTGTTGTTGTTAGTTAAAACCTATAGATGTGGGCTAGTGACTATTATAGTTAAATGGATGTGGCCAGATGACCTGGCCCAAAGAGTTGTCACATTAATGATTTGATGACTCCTTGGAAAAGAAAATGTCTTCAGTAGAGGGCCCTAGGGATCTGTGCTTGACTGTGTGCTGGACTTGGACAAAGGTAAGAGGGTAGGTAGCATGGCAGTCACAGCAAAGAAATCTGGGCAGACTTCAGCTTTAGGGAGAATATTTGCAGCATTCGCAGATCCCCCCACACAAGTTTAAGCCTTCACTATCTCTCACTTGGACTAGTGCAGTAGGCTTCTATTTGCTTTCCTAGCTTCCAGTTTCTTTCCTCTTCAATTAATCTTTTAAGAAACTGCCACAGCTTTCTTAAGGCAGATATCTGACTATCATTCAAGAAGCTGCAATGGCTCCCTTTTTGACTCTAGGATAAAATAGTCAACAAGCATTTATTAAGTACTTATTGCATGCTTTATACTGTTCTAAGCATTAGGGATACAAAGAAAGACAAAAATAGTTCCTGCACTCAAGAAACACACATTCTAATATAGGGGGATGACATGACATGACAACATGCAAACAACTGTACATATAAGATGTATATAGTGTAAATGGGAGGTAATCTAAGAGGGAAAGAGGGTCTTCAGTCTTCCTTCCAGGCTTTTTTTACATTATTCCCTTTCACATATTCTATATTCCAGTGATCCTGGTTTTCATAGTCCAAGAATGAAGTCTTCCATTTCCTGCCTTTATGGCATTTCACATCCTGTCCCCATGTGCACAGAATTCACCGTCTGCCTCAGCCTCCTGGCATCCTTTGCTTCCTTCAGAGTCCATGCAGGACCTCTCTCTTAGAGGAAGCCTTTCTTTGACTTCTCTAATTGTTAGGTTTTTTTTCTTCATCTCAAATTACATTTACTGATCTGCATAAATGTTGTATAATCAAGTAGAATTTATGCTTCTTGAGTACAGGTAATGGTTTTCACCTTGTTTTTAAATGACCAGAAACTAACACAGTGCCTTAGATTAGGGATGCACACTAAATTCTTGGTGAATGAATGAGTCAATAGTAGAGACAAGTGTAAACTCTTGAGCAGTTGAAAAATATTAATAACAAGTACAAAGTTGGAGGAGGCAAGTTGGTAGTTTGCTTGGAGATGATCTGGGGATTTTACTGGTCTACAAGCTCAATAAGGGTTAGCTGTGTAATATGGCATCCAAAACAACTGACTTGATTCAAAACAATTTTTGAACTTACCAAGCACCAAATTAAACAAACATTTGTATATTTAAAGTTGAACAGAAAAAGATTGTGCTTGAAGTCAGTCAATCAATTTGCTAGGGACAAAAAAAGAGGCAGAAGACACCCCCTGCCCTCAAGGAGTTTATAATCTGAAAGAGGATGCATGATGTAAACAAATATAAACAAAGCAAGCAACATATAGTATAAATAGGAAATGATTAACCGAGGAAAGCATTGGAATTAAGGATTGGGGAAGGCTTCTTGTAGAAGATGGGATTTTAGTTTCAAATTCATGGCAGTCACAGAAGTCAGTAGACAGAGTGGGGAAGGAAGAGCATTCATTCACTATTCCTCTCCCATCCTTTCTTATCGTCTCACCTCCTTTTCCTTCCCTATCTCTAACTTCCTTTGACTCTTCTAACTCCCTTCTCCCCACCAATTAAAAGGAGCTAACTTGATATTAATGTGCATCAAGAGGCATTAGTGTCTTTCACAAGGGAAGCAATAGTCCTAGAAAGCTCAGCCCTTTCAGACCGTATCTGAAGTATTATTTTCAGTACTGGTGCCATGCATAGGAAAGACGTTCATAACTTGGGAAAACATCCAGAGAAAGGTTATTGTGATAATGCAGGGCTTCCATGCCATATGGATTTAAATTTCATTTGAAGAAAGTTAGGCTGTTTAGACTGGAGAAGACATAATGCCACTCTTCAGGTATTTGATGGGTTGATGTCTGGGAGAGGAATTAGTCTTATCCAACTATCCAGAGGGCAAGATCCCAGCAATGGGGTAGAAGCTGTAGAAAAAGTTTTGTGGTTTGTTGTAAAGATAGCTTCCCAAGTCAGAGCCATACAGAAGTGAAGCAGACAGTCTATCTGCATGGGTTCCCTTTCTCTGTGAGTTTTCAGGAAAAGGCTGGATGACTATTTGCCTAGTATGTAATAGAAGGAATTCTTCCTATACAGATGAAGTCTCCTTAAACTCCAGGGCATCTAAGACAGGAAATCTTTTATGCAGGAATCAGTACTAGAAGAAATAAATTGGGCATTGATCACCTTGGAGTCAGAAAAACTGGGTTCAAATTCTGACTCTGCCATTTACTGTGTGACCTTGGAGATATCATTTTACCTATGTGAGCTTTATGTTCTTCATATGTAAAAATAGGAAATATAGGTAGGCACCATCTACTTTGCCCCTAAGTGGTCCAGCCTAGAGTCAGGAAGATCTGAATTTAGCTTCAGACACTTAGTAGCTGTGTGATCCTGGGCAAGTCACTTAACGCCTCTTTGCCTCAGTTCATCTATCAAGTAGGGGCACAGTGGAGAAAGAAATGATCAGCCACTCCAGCATCTTTGCCAAGAAAACCCCATGGACTTTGTCCATAGGGTCACATAGAGTCAGACGTGACTGAACAACAACCACCACAACAGCGTTTTTATAAGGAAAAAGGGCTATATAGAAGAAATTTATTGTTATCCTTTAACCCCCGCATATACCAGCCTATGAAAAAAACAATACTAGATAACACAATTGGGTCATTAACAGCCATAAGGCCATGTTAAGTAGCCAAATGATAACAGAAGATCACATAAGATTATTTATTCATTTACCATTTGTCACAGCAGCACTCTAAGGTTTTCATTCAGTATAGGGATCTATCTAGTCTCAAGGGTGTACAATTTTTGGTATATTTTAAATTTCTGAGCAGCATTTGTACTTGACTTTTCTTTGCATAATATTAATGTTAAAACTAATTTCCTCCTGCAATTTCAAACACTAGCTGCATTCTTCATTGTAATTTTTATTATACATTGGTGACAATTTTTTCTGTCATTGAAATGAATTTCCAATTTTGTCATGGAAGCTGATAAGGAAATATGATAGAGTTGACTTATGGGCCATGTCTGTCCTACTGTAGCAGCAAGCACCCAAGCATACACAGGAGGGCCTTCTGTGTAGGTTCTTAGATCTGCTTTTATAAAAGGAAAACAGCTTTTGAGGAATCAACAATCTACTTTAATTACATTCACCAACAGAGGGAATACAAGCAGAGAAATAAAGACCAACAGACAGGGCTTCTATCTGACCATAAGCAATCCATACATCACAGATCAATAGACTGATCCAACTATCTGACCATTACACACATACATAGTTACCAGAGAAGCACCAACGTCTGGGTTTTCAAAGCTGGGGGTGAGGGGAAGGCACAGCTACCCAGAGTCTCACCTGGCACATGAACCTTCTTCCAAGCCTCCAAATCAAAACCTCACCTCGGAGTATACATATACTTTTCAGAGCTGGAAGGCATGACCTTTGTGCCCCAGTGCCTCATTAATTAACAAAAGCTGTGCCTGTTCCTATAAAACAAGCCTCCCCTAATCAAATCCCCTTAATAGACTCCAGGTGAGGGCTATTAATGGGCAGTGGAAGATCTTTAGAAAAAAAAAAAGATCTTTAAAAAAAATGTAACATTACCTCTACACAGTGACATGCACCTCAACAGGTAATCAGAGTCAAAAAGAACCCTCTTTGGAAGTATTGTGGAATCTGTCTGTAAAAAAAAATTTTCCCCCAATTTTTTGCTTTCCGTCCGGCCTTGGCTACATTTGTTTTATTTATATAAAAACTCTTTAATGTAATTGAAATTGTCCATTTTACACCTAACTTTGCTCTCTGTCTCTTGTTTATTCATATATAGTTAATCTATCCATAAAGTTTGATAAGTAATATGTTCCATGTTCTTATAATTTTCTTGTAATATCTCCTTTTATATCTAGATCATGTATCCATTTTGACCTTTTCTTGTTTCTGCCATACTGTTTCCAATTTTCCCAACAATTTTTACCAAATAATGAATTCTGTTCCAAAATCTTAAGTCTTTCCACTTGTCAAATTCTTTTCACAGCTCATTTTATGCACAAGTGATGGAGGCAGCAGAGGGCCACATTTATTTGTAGATCCATCTCACGGTTTTATTTATAGTAACAAGTGCTTTCCTCAATGAAAGTGATTCCAAAAGGTAATTATTCATTCGGGAGGAACAAGGTCAAAGACAAGTTCTGGTTTCTGCCTTGACTGGTGTGAGAACTTGAACAATGAATTTACTTTTCCCCCTCAAAGTACCATGCTGACCTCTTATATCCACTGAATACATGGAAAAAGAAGAAGAAAGAAATGAGTTTTAATTTCAACAAGAGATATTTAGGTTAGATGTAAGGAGAACTTTCTGATTGTAAGGCAGCCAGGTAGATAAGAGGCATTCATTTGCTTCTACCCAGAGACAGTGCCAGAGGAACTTTCCCCTTCTGGTCTTCCATGGCTATTTCTGGACTTTTGTGACACCACTGTGGTATGATGGCCTCAATCCTGAATGTGACTCCTTACCAGCCTTTTTTTTCAGGATCTCTGACTGGCATGGAGTATTCATTAATTTTCACTTTTGTTCATGAATTCTTTTAACTGGGCAGGCAAGAAGTATTTTTAAACTGTTTACCAAAATTATTTCAAGAGTTAGGTTATGGAACTCTTTTTTTGAAACAAGGTCAAATTATGATCTTGGTCTCTTAAAATCAGGGGGCTGGGTTAGATGACTTCTAAATCTATGAACCATCAATCTGTAATGATTTAAGTAAAATTTAGATAGGAAGAGGTATTAATTGATCCTTTAAATTTATTTTGAGTCTAAGAACTGTGTAATTTTGAGTGAGTCATTAGGTATAGTTATAAGGCAGCATGAGTAATGGATATAGAACTGACCTCAAAGCAAACAAAACCTAGGTTCATGTCTTGTCTTTGACACATATTGGCTGTGTGATCTTGGCCAGCTGAAAATGGCACCTACAAGAAGCCTTTCCTGATACCCCTTAATTCTGTTTCCTTCTGTTGATTATCTCCAGTTTTTCCTCTCTGTATCTTGTTTGTACATAGTTTTTATATGTTATTTCCCCCATTTAGACTGTGAGCTTCTGAAGGGCAGAGACTGACTTTTCTGCCTTTTTTTTTTTTTTTTGTATTCTCAGCACTTAGCCTAATATCTGGCACATGGTAAGAACTTCATAAACATTTATTGACTGACTGATTTAACCTCACAGTGTTCTAGACCACAGGTGTCAGACATGCATTCTGGGGCTGTCTGCAGCCTATGGTTATGCCGGAGTGTGGCAGAACCAGATTAAAATGTAATTTGGAAATATTTAACAAAATAAATTTATTTATGTATATATAAACATGTAGTTTTCTCAGTCAGCGTGCAGCCCGCAGGGATCTTTACGTAGGGTTTTGTGGCCCTTGTTTAACACCATTGTTCTAGACAATTGTTTGAGACTGTAAATTATAAAGTGCCAACCTGCATTGGTATAAGAAGTTCCCTAAGACACTGAAATCAGTTCCAGTCCCATCCTTGGAAATAAATATTGTGTTTGCAAGCATCAATAGAGAAAAGGTTTTTCTATTTCCTTTTTGGTTCCAAAAGATCAATGAGAAAAAGGACAATAATTCTCTTCATTTGTCTTTAGAAAGTTACTGATCTATCTGTGGCTTTAGCTTGTTTAACTAAATGTTGTAGGAGTACATTGCCATTTTCTAGGGGAAGCTATCTGAAATGTAAGGTTTTCTGTTGAAGATTAAGTTGATGTCTGGTGAAAACACAGGATGGATTATTGGAGTTGAAAGGGACCTTAGAGGTCATCTTGTTTAATTCCTTCATTTTATAGATGAGGAAACTAATAAAGCCCAGGTGAAATTGACTTGTCACACATTTTCTCCTCCCTTTAATCTAATCTCGGATGAACATGTCCTAGCCAAGGTCAGTTTCTCTGTCTACTGTCCCCTTCATCCTATCCCATTTCCTCTCTGGTATATAGTGATCAGTTCTTCTCATTATCAGTTTCAATTCCTTCCTATCTTTTGATTCTTTCCCTGCTGGCTACATTTCCATGATAGCTTTATTTTATAGCACTAGCAAGTTGTACATTTGCTATAATCTGCAGCTTCATATGCAGTCTTATTTTTAAAATTATACTATGTTATAGAATACTTGTTTTATTCTATAAACTAAAAATAAAATAATTTTAAAAAAATCCCTCACTTTACCCTACCATTCCCTAAAGCTGTCATTGATAACTTCACCTCACTTTGACAACCAAATTCCTTTAAAAAAAAAAAAAAGCTTTCTATGCTCATTGCCTTAACTTTTTTTTGTCAATCACTTTTAAACTCCTCACAATCTGCCTTAGCCTCTCTTCATTCAGGTGAAATTGCTTTCTTCAAAGTTAACACAGATTTCTTTTTTTTTAAGTTATTTTATTGAAAAGTGCATCATATTCATTTCCAAATATATCCCTGCCTCCTTCCTAAGCCAGCAAGTCATCTCATTCAACAAAGATTTAAAAAGAAAGAAGAAAAAAATGCCATAAAACCCAATCAATGCATCAGTTGTTTTTGATTAGATGTGATATTCCATAGATACCTCTGCACTGAACTGAGAGGTGTTGTTTTTTTTTCGAATTTCTCTGTGGCCAAGTTTGGTCATGATATTTTTACAGCATTTAATTTTATTTTATTGTCCTTTCTATTTAAGGTTGTTATATATATATATATATATATATATATATATATATATATATATATATATATATATATATATATATATATATAAATAACCTCCTGATTTTACTTACTTCCTTCTGTATCGGTTCATAAAAATTCATGCTTCTCTGAATTCTCTCATTTATCATTTCATATATATGTATATGTATGTGTATGTTATATATAGTTATATAACATTGTTTTCCTAATTGTCAGATCCAATGGCTTTTTCTCAGTTCTTATTATTTTTGATTATTCTAATCCTTGCAGGGTTAACTATCCTTTCCTCCTGGGGTATATTTTCTTTTGGGATTTTTGTGACCCTTCTCTCTCGATCCTCTTAACCATCTAACCACTGGTTCTAAGTGTCCTTTGCTGGATTATCATCCAAATCCTGCCACCTAGCTATGGGTTGTGCCAAAATTTTGTTCAGGACCTTCTCTTCTCTACAAACTCTTCTTGATTTTGTCGGCTATGATGGTTTTATTTATTGTCTCTATGCAGATGACTCCCAGACCTGTGTATTCAGCCCCATTCTCTCTGGGTTTCAGTTCGATTTTACCTAACCAAATGTCCTGCAGGTACAGAACTCCCTATAGTCCACCTCCCCTCCCCCCCCCCCCCCCCCACACCTACCACTCTCCTGAATTTCCTTATTAGCCCTAGCAGCCTTCTAAGTCATCCAGGTTTACCAAAGTAGTATTATTGTGGACTCTTCACTCTTGCATTGGTTGCCCCATCTTATAATTTCTTCCACTACATCTGATATCCATCCCCTTCTCTCTACTCACACTGCCATTACCTTAGTTCAGACTCTTTGTCACCTCTTGCCTGGACTCTTGCCTAAGTGATCTCCATGTCTGAAGTCTCACTCTATTCCATTCTTTTCTCCATGAACCTGCCAATGTAATTTTCCTAAACCACAGGTCTCACTGTGTCAATTCCCGGATCCAGAGGCCCCTATTGTCTCTGGGATTAAATATAAACTCCTGTGTTTGGCATTTAAAGTCCTACACTATTTGGCTTTAGGCCTAAATTTCAAGACCAATAAGTGGAATAGTTATTTTCCTTCACACATACAATCAACAGTCCGGCCAAATGGGCCTATTTCCAATTCCCCACATAATATCTCTCATATCCATAACTGTCTCTGATTCAATGCCTGGAATGCATGTACTTTCTTCATACCTCCCATCTCTTGAAGGAACCTAGTATCTCTAATTTCCTTTAAAGATCATGTTAAATGCTCCCTTTTACACAAGGTCATTCTTAATCCACCCAACTTCTGGTATTCATTTTGTACATATTACAGTATTATGTACATATTATGTGAACATGTTTCACACAAGAGAATGTGAATTTCTTTAGAATTGGGACTTGTTATCCCTAGGACCTAGCATGGTACTTACTTAAACTCATAGTAGTTTAATAAATACTTTTTGAATAACTGGTAAGTGGCAGAGACGGAATTTGAATCATCAGCCCTCTGTCTCCAAATCCAGCCATTTTCTTGCACCAGGCTATCACTGATGATTAAATAAATTAATAAGCCCATCAATATATACTCTTTTTTCTTATTTTGGAGGCCTTGTGATTTAATCTGCCTAGGGAATTCCTTTTGGAATACCTCAGGAATTTAGAGTCTTGGAAAATTGCCCGAGCCCTGAAGGCTTATCACATGGATAGCCTGTGTCTAAGATAAGACTTCAGCAGAGGTCACCTGATTCTATGGCCAGCCCTTTGTCTCCTAGGCCAGATGCTTTTCAGAAGGCAGAGTGATTTATAAGAGCCCTTCTCCCCAACCTCCTTTTTGTTTTGAATGGATCAGACTGACCTGTGCAAGAAGAGCAGACATGGATAACAATCTACCTTGCAGATCTCTGTCCTGAAAATCTTGCCCATCTTCTGAATTTTTCTCTTTCTATTGAGAGAAACCCCATTTTTCTAGTCACCTACATTTAACAATGTCGCTCTCAGCTCCCCTCTCTTCCTCACCCAATATATCCATATAGTTACCAGATCTTGTGTTCTCTATCTCCCCATCTTTCACATCTGTCCCCTTCTTTCCATTTACACAGCCATCCCTTGTTCAGGACTGCTTTAGTTCTTACCTGGTCTATTTCAGTGACCTTCAAATTAATCTCCATATTATCTCTACCCCCTTCCATTCCATCCTTCACATAGAAGCCCAGGTGATTTTCTTAAAGGTCATCTGACCATATCATTCCCCCCTGAGTCAATAAACTCCATCAGTTCTTGTTGACTCTAGGATCAAAACTAAACTCTTCTATTTGGCATTTAAATACCTACATAACCTGGCCCCAGCCTACTGTTCAAGCTTTATTATATACATCACTTCCTTTCCTTTACTTTGTGGTCCAGCCAAATAGGCCTTCTTACTGTTGTTTGTATTCATACAGAATACAATTACAATATTCAAATTTGGCTAGGAAATGAAGGTATCATGCCATCCATTTAGCAGAACCACTGTGATTCAGTGACAGTGGCCTCTTTGCTGGTCCATCGCCAGTGCTTAGCATCTGATCTAGAGTAGCTGCTTAATACATGTTTATTGACTTTGGAAACTTAGCTGAGTTGAAACCAGACAGTTTACTTCAATTTGTTGTTTTGTATGATATGTGATGAACATGTGCACAGAGAGAATAAAATTCCTACTAAAAACCTAGGCTGTTAGAACCTATTATTTGATTGTTATATTGTACATCTTGTGATTTTAAAAGTATTTTAAAAAATTACTCGTTTGGCAAACCACAGTGAGCAAAATACCTGAATAATTAGTTACTTAACAGTTTTATTATTTAGAAGTCCATTCTTTTACCTAAAACATACGTATGATTTTTTTAAAGTAATGAAACATGTTCAATCACATTGCTCTCTCTAAAAATATAATTATATTTGTTTTTAAGTATAGAACCTGAACCTGTGTTTTCGTTGTTATAGGGCTTCAATTTTCAAACTTTTTAGACTGAGACTTTTTTTCATAACTCTTACCATTTGTTGAGGATACCTCTCAAAGCTTTTTTATGTGTGTTTATGTCAATTAATATTTACTGCATTAGAAATCAAAATATCTTAGTATAAAATAGTTTTCAAAATTAATTTTATTAATATTATAGTAAAAATAATAATGACCTCACTGACCCACTGAAAGGTCTTGGAATACTGCTGATGTAGAGAACTCCCAGGTGAGATAACTCATTCTTCCAGTATGGGTTACAATCCTCTCTGTACCTTACAGTCTTAGAAAGTTGGCTAGCACACAGAGAGTTTTAAGTTGGGTCACACAGCCAGTATATCTCAAAGGCAGGACTTGAACTCAGATTTCCTCAGCTTTGAGACTATATCTCTATCTACTATGCCCACTACTCTGCCCCTCCATTCATAATTTTAGTAAGAACAAAAGTGTTTCTGTATCATTAATAAAAAACCATTTTAAAAAGTTTATCTTTATTTCATTCTTTTAAGATTTCTTTTTATGTATATTCTATAATATATATGATGTAGCACTACATGTTTAATTTATAAATAAATTTATAAATATAATTATTATTAGATGTGCCCCTCTCCCCATTTTTTTAAATGATGTCAGTGTACAATAAAAAAAAAAGTTGGGCTTTACCAAGCTAAGATGGTCCTTTGTCTACTATGTCACGCTACCTCTTTTCCTACTTATTAAAAAATTACTTCTATAATTTTGGTTTCTCCCTTTCATTTTTGCCTTTTATGGGCATACCTCCATTGATTTCTAGAGAAAAATGTTACTGTCCCTATTAGAACTTATTGTGAATAACATTGAAATGACTCTTAAGTCACAAGAATGGGAACCACTTTGATGATGGTTTCATGGTTCTTGGAAGTCAAATGATGAGACTTCACAGGAGCAAACTCTTAAGAGTTTCATGAATCAAACCATGGTCTTCGCTATCAAATAGAAAATAACTTTCTCTTTTTTAGAAACTGTACTTTACTTTTCAATCTCCTTTTCCTGTTAGTTAAACTAAATTTGAAGTTTGAAATCCTCCAGTGGACTACCTGGGAAAAAATGAATAGAGTTCAGTCACAGAATTTATAGAAAAATTTGCCTATGTGCTTAGACACTGAAATAAAATACTCAATTTTTATTCCATGTCTTGATGAGTTTTTTTTTCTTTCATGTGCCTGCTTTATAAGTAAACCTGGGTGTTCTAAAGAGTTTTAGACAGTAAGATAGTGTACTCAATCAGACTTGTCATTAAGGTATTAATGACAATTAACTCAATATGTATTGCTTTGTTAGAACTGTAAGATAAATTGTTTTTGTATTCTTCTGTCATGACTGAGATGGATAATTTTCTGAAGATTTCCCATGCTTTTTAAAGTCAGGTGGTTTGCACAGCGTTTAAGGCAAGCAATGAGTCACATGGTTGTGTCTGCTTCTGGTTATGTGTAGTTTTCTCCAGAGACACATCATGGTCAGTCATCCCCTAGGGAGAGTAGTAAATGACCCTGGAATAGCTAAAAGAAACCCATAGTCTCTTAAATCTGAAATTATAAGCCTGTTGATGTCATTTAAAGATGACTGACTTTTTGCTAAAAATAGAACTAATTCTGTTCCATGAACAAATAAAATTGATTGGTTTCATTCGTTGGGCTTTATTTGAAGGCAAAGAGTGAATATATTAACACAACATAAAATTAAAAAAACTTAAAAATTGAAATGAGTACGTGGATTTAGAGAGTATACGTGTCTTTCTTTTCCCTTTAAGCAAAGAAAAAGAAATGAGTATTTCCCACAACTATTAGTTCCTAATACTGTTTTTGTTGTATGCTAAAATTGAAGTATACATTTAAAAGTAACAGAAAGGTAACATATATATAGTGCCTACTATTTTTCAGACACTGTGTTAAAGTGTTTTACAAATATTATCTAAAAAGTTTTTGTGTGAATTTTATAATTTCCCTTCTACCCTCTTCTGTTAAGCTACAGTTTTATAACTTTACTCTCTGTGAATTCCCCCTCTTCTCTAACCTGCTTTCTGTGCCCCCACTATTCAAAACTCCCCATCTCCCCCCCAGTTTGTGAAGCAAGTCTTCAAGATGGTGAAATTTTTTATATTTGGGCAGCTAAGCGATTGATGTTTCCAAGTTGCTTCTACAGTTTCTCCAAAAAGCTTGCTCCTCCCCTTTCCTTTCCTAGCATGTCACACCACCTCATACCACTGGCCTCTTTGTTGTTGCCTTATTCATTCATTGGTAGTTCTGGTCACCCTGACCCCTCTGCCCATTGGTATAAAAAACATTCTTTTTGGCTTCCTGGTTTCTTGCTTCTGGCATCATTTCATGGGCAGAAATTCTAGACACCGAAGGAGTAAAGGGTGGGGAATCTTTTCATTTAAAGCTACCAAGCTCTAGTTTTGTCCCTTCTCTGTTGCCTTTTTTTGGGTGTATAGAGTTTGGATGTACTTTGACCTTCAATGTATATAGCCTCCCTTTGGTTCTCTGCTTGGCTATTTGTTCTGATGTGAGGACATTCCTATGACCAAAAAAACAACAACCTGAAAACATAACATGGGGTGATCCAAAAGTTTTTAGTTAAGTTTTAATAACTAAAACTGCACACCCTGATGTGTGTGTATACAGACACACATACACACATGTATGTGGTATGTGTGTATGTGTGTGTGTGTGTAAGTAAACTTAACAGAGATGGGAGATTTTGCTTAAATGTGCATGTCCTCCTGAATGCACACAGGTAAAATGGAATACTTTAAAACATTTGTTTTTATGTTTTGTGTTTTTGTTTTTGTTTCTGCCAGGTACACATTGGGCTAAGACTGAAACTTCCTTCAGAATTCCCCTTGTTAAGCCGTTCTTCCTGTTTCCCCTTAGTTCAATGCCATGACATCATGGTAATTCTACTATTATTTGCCGTAATCTACTAAATAGAAAGGATTTGGTTCCAGGGGAAAAGCCTAGGCACAGTTATGTTGACAAGTACACTTTTTGCTAGAAGGGCAGCTTTTCAGATGTTCCTAGGAAAATAGACTATATATCAGCATCTTGGGTTAAGGTGATTTGCCACTTTTTCTTTTAACATTTTTAACGTAAGCACGTGTAAGCTGAAGTGCATATAACTAGCTTGTATGTATGGCTACAAATACTTTTTTTTTAACTTCTCAATCAAGGAAAATAGTCCTTAGTTTTATGACAGAAGACACGATCACCATGATGGCTTATGGCAGTTGCCTGCATTATGTTCTATATTGTAGTACATTCTATATAGTGTCTAAATCTTTTCCCCTTTTTTGAGCTTAGCAACATTTTGAGCAATTTTTATCTTGGTAGTGAAAAGTTGGAGTAGGGTTATGGTTTTGTATTTTAAGGGTGGATGGAAGTGGGAGATGGGCTAGAAAACATCTGCATTGTTCCATATTCCTAATCACACTAGTATTCTGCCAAGAAGATTTTAAATTGTCACCCCTACCAGTACAACACTCAGTGGGTTTTCAAGGCTTCACCTGGCAGTGCATGTCCCACCCTGTATCTCTATCTCTTCTGATACAGTTTGGTCTTTGGAATTGCAGCAGACTGGATTCACAATGTTACAAAGGTCTTATGCATTATTAACTTGTGGTATAACTGGAAAATCCACCTGGCAATCTTTCTCCACAATCCTCCCTTCTGTCTCTAAAGACTGACTTTGATGTTGATAAGAACAGAGGTAACAGCTATAGGAAACAACTCTTTTGATTCAGCAGCATCCTCTGGGGAATCTATCTTTGATAAGGTTACTCTTCTGTATACCAGCATTTCCCCTCAAATTCTGAATATTTAACCACCCCAATTATTGATCCATTTTCAGTGTTGTGAAGAACCAGTATTAAGAAGCTAGAACTCCTCATTCCAAGTCCAGTGTTCTTGAGCCATGGTTTCTATAAAATGTTTTTGATCATACAGTCCTATCACTTAAAATAAAAGCTACCTCCAGTTTGTTTCCAAATTATATACATGTATCAGCATACATGAAATTATGTACATTTTATAAATGTGCTTTATAGCTATACAAAATAAATATTACAATGGATTAGATAAAGCTGAAAGAAATCCTAGAGTCAAGAGGAAGACACTGGAGTTTGAGGGAGTGACATGATTTAAGTAGGGAATCTTTATTTAAGGAAACAGTGCAATAGCTGTGCAGAGGATTGTTTGGGGAAGGTAAAAGGCTTGGAGCAGGAAGACCAGGAAGGAAGCTATGACTTCAGGTGAGAGGTGGTTATCTAAGTAGAGCCAAGAGCATAGAGATAAGAGACTTGACCACTGATAAATGACATAAGTGAGAGGGAGAAATTGGGGATGATACCAATGGTTTGAAACTATGTAACTTTGAAGGATAGGCAGGCCATTTCCTGTAAAAGGAAAGTTTAGCAAGATGAGTTTTGGGGGAGAAAGGTAAAGCAATGAAGATTGCAACCTAGCCACACATGCTCATTCTGTACGGTTCCCTGTACCAACCAAAGGTAAAAAAGGGAAGGGGCAGGGTTGTGCTCACACTTCCTAACAATTGCCATAGACTGTAGTGCAGCCCCCTTCTCTTCCCCTTTCCTTCCCTCTCCAGCACCTGGCCAAACCATGAGGCTACTCTGGGGAGGGAGGATTTTGCTTGTGCAGCTGCCGTGAAGGTGCAGGTGCTCTTGTCTCACTTAGGTTATAACCTCCTGAGGACACCCCTCTCAGTGGAGAAGGGGAAGAGGCAAGGAGTTTGTCTGCAGAGTACAGAGTACTCTTTTTTTTAAAGAGTAGGGATTAGCAAGAGCAAAAGGGTGGAGTAAAGGAAATTTGACAATGTTGGGTGAAGGTGTGATTGCATGGGAGACATGTCCAGTGATTGGCTCTACTATAGAGTACCACCATTACTCCTTGGGGTCATGCTCTGGTTCCCATTTTGCAGTCCACTGCTTTAGCCCTACACCAAGATGATGGTTCCTTGGGTAGGGACTATCTTATTTTTTTTGGTCTTTATTTCTGCAGCACTTAGTACAGTGTTTGCACATAGTAGGTATTTAATAAAGATTTGTGAATTTAAAAGTTTCCTTAGATACCTTCTTAAAGTGTTATCTTAGGCAATTTGGTATGCTAGGCCTGGAGTCAAAAAGACCTTAGTTTAAATCTGACCTCATACACTACTAGCAGTGTGATCCTGGGCAAGTCACTTCAGCTCCGTTTGCCTCAGTTTCCCTATCTGTAAAATGGGGATCATATTAGCCCCTGCTTCCCAGGGTTGTTGTGAAGATTAGATGAGATAATGTTTGTAAAGTGCTCAACCCATGCCTGGCATGTAATAGGTACTATATAAATGCTAACTATTATTAAGTACGCAGTGACAAATACAGGAAATTTGCCAGTATATATTAAAACATCTGTTTGTTGATGATTAAGTTCATAAATAAAGAAAAGAATTTTTAAGTTCATCATTGTTTTCATTAGCAGCAAGTTAAACTTAGCCCAGACCATTCTATTTTGTGATTCTTATGCTCTTGTCTGTGATATACAAAGTTAGACAACACATTTGAGGACATTTAGTTTTCTTGGGTATTAGGTTGCTTTTTTTCCCCCAGATTGATAGTTTAGTTCTGTAGTAAATTGAAAGAGGATTTTGGGATGCTTTGCAAAGGTGGAAGCTTAGTAGAATAGTTGCAAGACACTGAATAAGGGGCATATACTCTGTTTATGGCTTTTGGCACTGTGCGAAGTGATTTGGGATAGCTGACAGTTGTGGAAATAATTTTACTTTAATCTGTAAAGATATAATTAATATGGTCATTCCCAGAACATTTTGGTAAAATTATTGGATAAAAAAGACAATAAAAAATCCTACATAGTAAATATCTATAATAGTATATCTACCAGCTGAATATGTTTTTTGCTTATAGGTTAGAATGGTGAGATACATAGAATCATAAAATGGCATAGTTGAGTTCTGGAATAGTAACCCACTTGAAATATTTTTATCCAATTAATCATTTGAGTCTCTGCTTAAAGATATCTAATGTTCTAGAACTTCTTATCTCCCAAGAGAGTCCATTCCTTTTTTAGATTGTTCTAGTTGTTAGGAAATGTTTTCTTATATTGATAAATTTACCTCTCATCTGAGGATGCAAATGCAAAAATGATACACAATCCATACTCTCAAGGAACTTACATTCTACTGGAATGTTTATTTACATTGTTCCCTTTGCTATACCAAGTGATAATTTTGATATAATGGAAAAATTACTAGACTAGAGGACAAGGTCTAGTTCAAGCCCTAACTCTTCCCTGACTAGCTCTGTGTCATTGGACATATCATTTTACTTCCCTGGGCCTTGGCTTTTTTAAAAAAATTGTAGGTTAGATGATATCTAAGGTCTGTTCTAACTCTAGCAAAATAGTATCACTTTCACTCTCTGCTCTTCCTTCTGATGCAGTGAGAAGTGGGACTTTGCCCTAGTAGGGCAGCAAGAGAGAAGGTCTGTAATTAAGGGAAATTCAGGCAACATGATAGCATAAGAGATTATGTTTTTTGATTTTGATCATGACCCTGAAGTAGCATGATGGCAAGCCTTCCTTGCCAAGGCCTAGCACTGAATCCAGTCCCTCTGCTCCCTCATGAGCTAATCATGGCAAGAAGTGATCAGAGAGGCATCCATCCCATGCTAGCAGTGGAACACTGATAGAAGCATTTGTCAGCAGGAGTATCTCCTAGAACCAGATAGCAAATCTGTGTTCTGTGACCAGAGTTCCTTAACCTTAACCTTAAAAAGCAAGAGTTCCTAACCTGGGGACCCCATGAGGTCCACGGATATATTAATTTTTCCAGGTGGTCCGTACACACATATGTACATGTATACGTATCTGTATATATAGCCACACTATGTATAGTCTTCATTTTCACTAACTTCTGAACTAAAATTTAGCATTTCCTTTGATCATGAATGTAGGCAGTAAAATTTTCTGAGAAGGGAGGAGATGTATAAGTAGTCTTTACCCACCTGACAAAAGGGTCCATGACATACATGTCCCCTTGGTAGCCTGGATCAGTTGTAAGCTGCAGTATTCTCTGATCTCCTTTGCTAATTGGCAGGACAGTGACCATGGCAGAATAAACATTTAAATTATTCATTTCCTAGAATTTCTCAATTTGAAGCAACTTATAGACTATCTGGGAACCACCTAGGTTTTTTGGGGATGTAGAGGTTTTATTGTGCATTTATTGCTTTTATTGATAATATATTAAGAGTAAAACACTTGTAAGTTGAAAAAGTGTTGTTTCTCTGGGAAGCAACTCCACAGAGCCACACTAGCAAAATATGGCAAGGTCAGGAAGAGGTAGGGTTTCTCAAATGGAGGACTGAGAACTCATCCTGCTGGTAGACAAATATGTTATAATGTACACTCCCAAAGTAGCAAATAGGGGGTGACTGCCTAGGGAAAGGAGAGACTGTGAGGAACAAAGTCAAGTATTCTCTGTGAACCATGGAGAAAGTTGGAGGGCCACAGATTTACAGAAGGAAGACACCTTCAATCATCCAACCTGTTTTTATAGTTGAAAAAATGAAAACCTAGAGAAATTAAGGGACTTGCTCACTCAGTAAGATCAAAGTCAGGTCTGAACACAGGCCTTCTGATTCCAAATCCTAGGCCTCTTTCTAGTGGACAGAAAGATTCATGCAGAGTTATAAATCATTAGCCCTTCTTCAGTACCATTGCCCAGTGAATACTTTTGTGAAAAGTGCCAGGGTCACTTAAGAAGGACCTGTCAGAGAGTGTAACATTAGTAATCATTGCCACCATCTGGCAGTCAAAATTCTAGGATTCTCTATGGATTTTGTCTTCTTTTGAGGGAAGTGAGGAAGAGGTATAGGTCAATATAGATAATGTAGTGGATGAGTCACTGTATTTGTGGGTCAGAGAACTTGAGTTTGATATCTAAACTCTGCTACTCATTCTTTTGGTGACTTTAGATGAGCCATTGAACCTGACTGGGCCTTGGTTTCGAAACGAAGGGTTGCACATCTCCTTTACCATCCTTTCAATTCTGAGGTCTAATATCATCGATTTTGGTTGTTGTTTTTTTTACCAGTAGTAGTAGCGCTGGTGGTGGTAGTACTGGTGGTGTTGGGGGTATTGTAGTACCATATCCCTAGTATAATAATAATAGCTCATTTATATGGTGCTTTAAGATTTACAAAGCACTTTATACATGTATTAACTCATTTGATTCTCCCAATAACTCTGTAAAGGAAAGACTATTATCACCATTTTATAGATAAGGATATTGAAGCAGAGAAGGTGTGACTTGTCTCCTCACTGACAAGGTTCAAATTCAGGTCTTTCTGACTCCAGGGTCCTGCTCTGCTCCTTGTACAGCTACCATAAAGAGGTTGCTGTTCATGCCGTCCTGGCTCCCCACGCCCACCCCTAAGTGTGGAGATAGTGTAAAAAGTCTGACTAGTTTGACCAGGAGACTTCTTAACCAAATATGACTTGATGATTTCACCCAAATAGTCTACAAAGACACACAGATCAAATGTGTTACTGATTAAGGATGCAGAAATAGAATGATTCCATTCTGTAAATAGTGTGTTGTAGGGTGGATTCTTTTCTGGTCATTTCCAAGAAGCATGGGGTGGCACCTTACCTAAACATTCACATTAATATATATTGAGATCAGCAAAGACTATTTTTAGTCAGAGTCCTGAACTGAGTCTTAAAAGGGCATTTATTTTTCAGCTTAGTTGTTTATATTTGATTGATGGCTGCTTTTTTTTCCCACTAGAAGAGCTAGGACTATTTAGAAGATTTTTCTTTTTTAAACGACTATTTGGATCACTATAATAAATTGTTTCTCCATCAACAACATAGCATTTCTATAACTGAGTAAGCATTTGAGGACCCAACCCATGGAAATGTTTGTGACAAGAGGATGTGACACATTCCAAAAGGATTTGAAGGATAAGGGATCATTTCAGGGCTCACTCTGCCCACACCTTTAAGTGTATACTTTTTAAGGCAGCAAAAAACTAGGATATCCCTTCTTTTAAACTAATCAAGTCATACCCCAAATGGAAAGAAAGTTCATGGAAACAGTGGTAGAGCAGGATTCATCCCTAATGTGTAAAGGTCCCCTGAACTATTTTCAACTGTATGCAAAACCTCAGTATCAAATCTAAGCAGATAAATTATTTCAAATACTAACACCATACTCTCTTGTTCCTTAGCCACTTAACCTCTCTTAACAGCAGTTTCCTTATGTATAAAATAAGGATAATAACCCTGATCTTGCCGACCTCACAGGGCAGTTAAATTAGAGCCAGTGTTTCCAGTCATGGAAAAAAGGCTGGGCCTGTAGTCGACACCTGGGTTTGAAGCTGGACTATGCCTTTACAAGGTGTGGAAGGGTCGGTAAGCTGCTTAACTTTTTTTTTTGTCCCTAATTTTCTTCATCTATAAAATGGACAGCTACAGATGACGAAAAAGAGGAATGGAAAAGTTAAGACCCAGTATTAAGCATTAAGTGGTAATATTGTACAGTAGATGAAGAATGGGTGTGTCATAAGGACCTGAGTTCAAATCTTGACATGACAGTTTAACTTCCCTCCCTGCCCTATTTCAAATTTCTAAGACTCCAAAGAGCTTTAATAATTTGCACACTCATTTTAAAGATCAAGAAAAAATAATTTGTATTTTAAATTTAGTTCCTAATTAAGCACATTGGTACCTATTAAATCCATCACAGAAACGCTGGGAAGTAAGTGCTTATTCTTATCTCCATTTTACAGTTGAAGAAACCGAGACAGAGATGAAGTGACTTGCCCAGGATCACAGCTAATAAGTGTCTCAGGCCGGATTTAAACTCTGGTCTTCCTAACTCCAGACCCTGGTCCTCCATCCTCTGTACCACCTGACTGCCCCTGAGCCAAACAAGACATTCCACCACTCAGATGTTCTATTTTTCTGCTTTAAAGACTCACTAGTAAATCTTTGGAGTTGCCACTTCTATTTATAGGTCTTTGCTTTAGTGCCAGATTTGTTATCGCCTTTCTTCAGGCATAATAAAATCAAAGAATTCTGGACTTAACCCCTGGTAATGTCTCCTCTGGTGAATAGGAAAGTCTGGAGAAAACACTTGAGCAGGAAATTCAAGAGTACCCGGAGCTGTTTTTATCAGTTCAGGAACACTAGACTTGCAAATTGTATCCTGTTCTTTTCTGGCTACAGAAAAGCCTTTATTAAGGAAAGCACAATGTTAAATCCATTAGGGGAATGAATTTGCAATATAATAAGTGTCACTCAGCTGGCTGGATCTGTGGTTTGTTAGGTCCTATTGTTTCATTCTTTGGCATTCATTACTAAGGTCCTTATAGGCTCAGTTACACTATAACTTGATGGTAAACAACTGAGTATGTTGGTGTACATCTGTGTGCATATGGTTTTTTGTTTGTTTTTTGCTTAAATTCCCAAAACACCATTTGGCCAAAACTATTTTGAAGAGTTGGGACTTTTCTTGAATTTTTGCATCTCCAGATGAATTTTGTTCTTGAAAGTAGATCAATAGCTTTAATCATTTAATGTAACTTTTACTTTATATATTCTCTCTCTCTCTCTCTCTCTCTCTCTCTCTCTCTCTATATATATATATATATATATATATATATATATATATATATATATATCCAGAATTAAAACTGATAAGTCTAGCTTCACAGGAAAATCAGCCACTGAGATTGATTTGTTTGTATAAAGCGGGTTCACATACTTGTATAATAATCATTTAGTTGTTTCAGTCCTGTCTGACTCTCCATGACTCCATTTGGGTTATGAGATTTTTAGTTTGTTTTTGTTTTTTGGTCAAAGATACTGAAGTGGTTTGCCATTTCTTTCTCTAATATATCTAATACACAGGGAATATAAATATGGAACCTTGTGCCTACACCTTGGCTACATCTGTAGATGTAATCATTTGACAAATACTTTTGGTTTGGAAACTTGAGTTTGCTATGTTCTTTTTAAAATTGATTTATGATTGTTATTTGTGAATTTTGTTTTAATATAGGCACTTCCCATAAGCAATTCACTTCCCTCCATGGTACTTTCTCATAGGAAAAAAACCAGTAAGATGATATAAAATAGGTAGTGTAGTAGATAAAGCTCTGGGCATAGTATTAGAGAGACCTGAGTTCCAAGGTGTCCTCAGTAAACATTAAGTGCCTACGTGCCAGGCAAAGTGCAGTTGATAGCTGTGTGACTCTAGGCAAGTTGCTTAACCTCTGTTTGCCTCAGTAAGTGGGGGAAAACAGTAACATCCACTTTGCAGGGTTGTTTGTAAAGATCAAAGGAGGATATATTTGTAAAGTACTTAGAATGCCTAGTACATAGTAGGGGCACTATATAAATCCTTCCCTTTTCCATAATATAGTGATTGAAAGTGAAAGAATATAATTTACATTGTTCGTTGCTTGCTATTTGTTCACAGAAAGATATATGCTTTAATTTTAATAAAGTCAAAATTGCTCTTTGAATTTGACCTAAAATTAATGACCTTTTAGCATCGTCCTTATTTATATTATGTATGTTGTTCCTTTGATTCCACTTTATTTGTTCTGTATCAGGTCTTCCAATATTTCTTTGAATTTCTCATATTCTTCGTTATTTATAGGATTTTCTGTTATATTCTTGTATATCAACCTCTGTTGATAGATCTAATTTGTTTCCATCTTTTTTTGCTTTTATAAGTACTATTGTCAATATTTTGTTACATGTGGGATTTTTTTTTCTGTCCTTGACCTCCTTGAGAGATTGGGGATAAACCTTATTACCCCACCAAAGGGTGTGAATAATTCAGAAACGTTTTTCACCTACTATCTAAGTCATATTTTAGATGATAAAACAATTCACAACTCTACCAGCAGCAAATTAGTGTCCTTGCCTTCCCACAGCATTGGCTTCTTCTGTCTTCCTTGGCAACTTGATGGGTATGACGAGGTGACAGTTCAAAGTTGTTTTAATTTGCATTTATCTTAGCATTAGTGATTTTGAAAGGTTTCTCAGATGGCTAGTTTGCATTTTTTTCAGAAAGTCAGTTGTCTTCTGAATGCTTTGATACAAAAGTTTTCTCCCCTCTAATCTCTATCTTTTCTTCTTATCACATATTGCAAGACCATAGATTTAGAAAAGAAAGGGACCACAGAGGTTATCTATTCCAAGTCCCTCATATTTTACAAAGGAGAAAACTGAGGCCCAAGGAAGTTAAATAATTTGCCTAAGGTCACAGAAGCTTCAGAGATGAAATTGGAATCCAAGTCTAGTGACTCTGCCAATGCTCCTTCCACTATAACATTACCTCTATACTTATGTCTACCTGTGAATCTTTCCCTTGCAATTGTAAAACCTTTCCTTTTTTTTACTCCCTTCATTTTTATGGTGTTTTTCAAATTTTTTTTACAAATACAGAAATCCTCCTCAAATAGTGTGTGTTCTTGAATTTGTAAAACACTAGATTTTGTTTATTTAGTTTTATTTTTTTAATCTAGTACCAGATAATTTTTACAATTATTATTTTATAACATGCAGTCTCCCTTCATTCCTTTTTATCTTCATAATTTCCCTCATGACATTCTTGACCTTTTGTTCTTTCTTATTAATTTTGTTCTTTTGGCCCCACAAAGTATCCCCGTGATAATTTGATTGGGATTACCCTAAATCTGTAGAGTAATATAGGTAGTTTTATTTTTATTATATTAGCATACATCAGTCATGAACACTGAATTACATCTCCAATTATGTAGACCTCCTTTACTTCTGTAAATCTCATTTTATGGCTACGTTTATATCAGTCCTTCATCCATAAATAAATTGGTTGTGTGTATTTATTTTTTTATCTTGCTTCATTTTTGAAGCTATTAATCATCTTTGTTAGTGTCTTATTTATTCTCCAAGCTTCTTAAGCAGTCGTCCATATACTTTTTTTTTTTTTTGAGACAATCAAGGTTAAGTGACTTGCCCAGGTTCTCACAGCTAGTAAGTGTCTGAGGCTGGTTTTGAACTCAGGTCCTCCTGATTCCAAGGTTGCTATCTCTCCACCTACCTGCTCCTCACCCATACATTTTTCAAGAGTATTTTATTGTAATTATTTCAATATAATTGGTTTCCTTTGTAATTCTATGTATTTTGTTTTATGTATTTAAAAATATGCTGAGTTTTTTCCCAGGCTTTACCAAACTTCTAAAGGTATCTCTGACATAAAAAAAGGTTTTAAAAAATCCTGTTCTAGGATTCTCCAGGTGAATATATAATATATATATGTAGAATATAGAATATAGAATATGTAATATAGTCTGTCAGTAGGGATAATCTTATCTCCTTTTTGCCAGTTCTTATCCCCTTGATTTCTTTTTTCTTTCCTTATAACTATAGCTAGCATTTCTATTTCTCTACAAATAATAGTGGTGGTGGGGAAATCTTTGCTTCACCCTGATCTTATTGGGAAAGCATCCAGTGTTTCTCAATTACAAAAAACACTAGCTACTGGTTTTTGATAAATGCTTTTGATGATCTTAAGTAATTTCCATTGTAACGCTTTTTTGAAAAAGCATTTTTAATACAAATGAGTGTCATATTTTAAGTTTCTCCCTAAATTAGTTGATATAATAATGTATGTTTTATTAACAATATGATTGATTCTTCTGATTGTTTTTCTGATGTTAAACCCTTAATATAATTTTTCCATAGTATTTTAATATATTAATCTAGTTGCTTTGCTAATATTTTGTTTTAAATATTGTATCAATATTTGTGAGTGATGTAGGTGTCTAGTTCTTCCATTTTATTTTTCCTTAATTTGACTATCTGGAGAATATATGCTTTATAAAATGATTTTGGCAGAATGCCTTCTCTGTATTTTTTTAAAAGAATTACTTGATCTTAAAATATTTGATGCAATCCAATTATAAATCTTACCTTGTTTAGTTGCTCTGTTGGCCTTCCTTTGGGAGTTTATAGTTTTTTCAATCTCTTTTTCTGAGACTGAATTGCTTAGGATCAATTTTTATAAATATTCATCTGTTACCATTGAGTTGTCAGCTTCATTGGCAAACAATTGGTTAAAGAACTTTTCTGATAATTTTCTTTATTTCTTCCCCATTCATTGTGAATTTGTTCTCATTTTTTTCTTTATTTTGTCCATTTAATTTTAAAGTCAAATTTGCTAATAGTTTGTCAATTTAGTTAGGCTTCTTAGAGAAGAGTTCTTTGTTTAGTACATCAGCTCAATAGTCTTTGTTTTCAATTCAATTTCCCCTGTGGTATTCAAAATTTTCTCTTTTATACTTCTTTTAAGATTATTAATTTGTTAATTTTCCAGTTTTTAATTGCAAGCTCATTTCATTAGTTATCTCTTTGCCTTTGTTAAGAGAGATATACATTTTATTTTAAAAATTGCTTTAATCTCATTAATATTAGTACTTTGTCTTCCTGTTTTCATTTACTTCAAAGTGATTTATTTATTGATTCTAGGATTTGTCCTTTGATCTGCTTTTTATTTAGATTAGATTATCGTCCTGTAGTACACATTTAGGTCAGTTTCCCAGTGCTTACCACAGTGACTGGGCCATAATAATTAAGCACTTATTATGGACATAGTATCTATCTTTATGGAGTTTACACATAAATGTTCTCTATTTGTTTTCTTAATGTTCTTTAAGATAAGATAAGATTTCTAAAGGACAGTTGTCTTATTTCCATTTTCTCTTTTCCCCAGAAGAGATATGAATGTGGTTCTGGATCTCCTCCCTTCCCATATTCCTACTTTTGTTTTAATGATCTTCATGGGTCCTGTCCCATTATTAAAAATATCAACTCACTTCTTCCTCTTATATCTTGCCTCATCAAGGATTATTTTACCTGTTTTACTTTTCATGGAGAACACCACTTATCCATCATTATTTTCTCTTTGTTCTTGCTATCACCTTCAGATAAGGTAGAACTTCTAGAAAACAAAATAGTTTTGTCTTCTCATTGCTATTTGCAAATATTGATATATCTGCCAGATGTATTTTTTGCTTGCATAGACCTATTTACCTATTTTAAAGTTTGCTTTTGCTTGATGAATTTATATCGCCAAATGTTTTATTTAATTCTATTTTCTTTCATTTCTCATGATTAGCATATAGTTTTGCATGGTTCTAACTGATTTCCCTTGATTTGTGACAACCTCTGTTGTTTGCAAGATTCTTTCATTTTGATGTTCTAGAATTTGGCAACTACATTTCTGGGTTACTTAAACTTTGGATTCTTGTGTGACAGGGTCAGGTATACTTTGCCCTTTGGTACAGTTTCCCCTGAAAGTATATTCTCTTTCTATGTCTACCTACTGAATTTCTGTTACTATGTCTACCTATTTGGATTTCAATTTTAATCATTTTTGTTCCTTCCTCTCCTGGGGAATTCTAGTTGAGAAGAAATCTTAGTGGTTACTCTAAAGACCTAGAAGCATAAGGGGTTCAGATCTACTTGAGGTGAACATGAGTGTTTTTTGCCAAGAATAATCACTTTTTTAAAATTTGTGATATTTTTAAAAATTCCTCTGGACTAACGATAACCTGAACTATTTTTGATGACCTATGTTTTATCCAGACTAGATCTTTAATGTTGGACATACCGCCCCCCCCCAAAAAACAACCTGTTATTGATAATAACTCAAATATATACCAATGACATTTACTAAGTGCTTACTGTTTGATAGGCACTTGTGTTAATCACTAGAGATACAAATACAAAAAGTAAGACAGTCCTTGTTCTCCAGTAGCTTATGTTATAGTAGGGAAAGACAACATAGAGAGGGTGTTTAGAGTGAAGGGCGTTTTAGTCTGAGAAATCAAAGTGGCATGATAGGAAGAAGTAATGTGTATGTGAGCAATTGTATGGCAAATAGATGACTGGAATACAGTGTGGTGGGATGGAGTCTGTGACTCTTACTATAACAGATCCATGAGGAGGATAGTATGACTATTACCTTCATTGATATGCAAGGAGATTTAAGACGATAAATGACTTATATAAGGTCACATAGCTAATAAGTGATAGAGATGAGACTTGAACCCAGGTTGTCTAATCAAAGTCCATAACTTTTTCCCACCATCTTGACTCTACTAGCTTCATGAGAATGTAATGAATGCACCATTCTATGTTACCTTCAGGTAGGATGAGTTTTTGCTTGCTCACTTGGTTGTCCCAGCTATCTCCTCTTCTTTCAAATTCCTTATAAAAAGCCAAGCCTTTTTCAATACTAAGCTATCAGAAAAGTAAAATTTTGAGAAGAAATTGAACCCAAACGCTAGCAATACAAAGTGTCCTACCTCCTATGCCTTCCTCAATATGAGAAATATTTGTTCCTTAGGCAACTCAAAGGGAAAGATAGTTAAATATCCTGATCATCTAATAATAGTACCTGGGACTTGGTAAGTGCTTTACAAATGCTTGTTAGTAAGGCACTTTTCAGAGGAAGAAATTAAAACCATCTGTAGTCATATGAAAAAATACTCTAAATCACTATTGATTAGAGAAATGCAAATCAAAACAACTCTTAGGTACCACATCACACCTATCAGATTGACTAACATGACAAGCAGGAAAGCTATAAATGTTGGAGAACATGTGGAAAAATTGGAGCACTAATTCATTGTTGGTGGAGTTGTGAATTGATCCAACCATTCTGGAGAGCAATTTGGAACCAAAGGGCTATAAAAATGTACATACCCTTTGACCCAGCAATACCACTACTAACTCTGTATCCCAAATAGATCATTAAAAGGGAAAAGATATACCTGTACAAAAATATTTATAGCAGCTCTTTTTGTGGTGGCCAAGAACTAGAAATTGAGGGGATGCCCATCAGTTAGGGAATGGCAGAACAACTTGTGGTGTGTGAATGTAATGGAATATAATTGTGCTATAAGAAATGATGAGCCAAGTCGACTTCAGAAAACCTGGAAAGACTTACATGAACTGATGCTGAATGAAATAAGCAAAACCAGGATAACTTTGTAAAGAGTAACAGCCACATTGTATGATGTGTATTCACAAAGTCCTCCTGGACTTAGCTCTTCTCAGCAATGTAAAGATCTAAGACAGTTCTAAAAGACTCATGATAGAAAATGCTATCCACATCCAGAGAAAGAACTATGGAGTCTGAATGCAGATCAAACCATATTATTTGCTCTATCTTTTTGTTTTGTTTTGTTTTGATTTTCTCATGGTTCCTCCCATTGGTTCTAATTCTTTTATACAACATGACTAATGTGAGAAAATGATGAATAAGAATGTATATGTAGAACCTATATTGGATTACATGCCATCTTGGAGAGAGGAGAGAGGCAGAGAAAATTTAAAACTTACAGAAATGAATGTTGAAAACTAAAAATAAAATTTAAAAACAAACAAATAAAAAGAAGTCATCAAGTCCAACCCCATTGTACAGGTAAAGAAGCTGAGGCCCAGGGAAGTTAAATGACTTACCCCAAGTTACAGGAAATAAATAGTTCAGCTAGGATTTGAACTCAGGTCCTTAGACTCCAAATCACATGTTGTCTCTACCTTACCATTCTGGATACCAAAGTTAGAAAGACTTTGGTGAGATAGGAGTCTGTTTTCTACCATGCCACTTTCTGCTCCATATTCCTAAAGGCAAGAAGAGCTCCCAAACCTCTTTTAGTAATTAAATTATTGTTGTTGTCTAAAAAAAATGCTTATTGAAATCATCCTATAGTATAGACCTATCAGTACAGACCAACTAATAGCTAAAAAAAACCAAACAAACAAACAAAACTTAAAACTATTCAGAGACTTTTAGGACATCCTGTATGAGGTTCCTAGTCTGATGATGTTTCCAATATACCATGTTTCATCAGCACAGTTCTCATTTAAGAAGATGTTGTTTTTGCTCTCTTGGTACTTGTCTCTCAAACATAGAGTTTTAATAACTATTAAAACTTAAAATTGTGTGTGTGTGTGTGTGTGTGTGTGTGTGTGTGTCCTGCTCTGTGAGGGCCTGGACTGTTTCATTTATGTCTTTGTATCCTTAACTCTTATTCTATAGTTCCTGAACATATGATTGGTACTTATTGATTGAGATAGTAGGTCAAGGTTCTTGTCTGTGCTCCACCCATACTCTGGACATGTCACTTAAACTTTTCTAAATCTATCACCTCATCTATAAAATGGGTACAGTGCTTTCTCTGTTCAACTTTCCCCTCCCCTGAGCGTGAAAAGCTATTGAGATAATTTATGTGAACCATTAAATAAATACATACAAGGTGGTTTGGTGAATTTATTTTCTACTACTGCATTACTAGGCTCTGTTTTGTTTGTTCTTCTGTTTTGGGTATGAGACTAATGATTCTGGACGTTTGTTTTATCATAGCAGGTGAGTTTTACTTTAAAGCAGTAATTTTCTGCTTTGCTTGGCATATGCTTTTTGGAATTCAGGAAGCTGAAATATTATCTGGCCATTTGCAAGGAAACATCCATGTGTATGTATGTAGAATACATACAATAATTCATGTGTTCTCCCTATCACGTTGTTGCAATTCTTTCTTTGTTTTGTCATGGATCATTCACCTTTGTTTTAGGTTAATGGGTATCACTTCTTCTCCACTAGTTAGTTTCATGTAATTTTATGGTTTGAAATGCTTAGATTTGCTTAACTGTTCTGGATAGAACCCTGGATAGAACCCTTTTCCAATGAAATTAAACCATTTGGAGTTTGTCAAGAAAGTTTCTTCTATTGAGTAATTTGTTATAATATATTCTGTTTCAGTATCTGTTACTATGGCAATGACTGCGGGGACTACAACTTTTCCCATGAGCAACCACACCCGGGAAAGAGTTACTGTAGCTAAACTCACATTGGAGAATTTCTACAGCAACCTAATTTTACAGCATGAAGAAAGAGAAACCAGGTATGGGAAAAAGTAGTCTGAGTCAATTTCTTACGTTGCTTGAGCTGTTACATTAATTGGTCAGAATACAAGCATGTTTTCCATTAAGAAGTTTTATAGCATGGAACAAGCCATTCTACTTCTGAGTAGCCTACACTTAGTGGAAATTCATTTACTCATTGGTTTGGTTTCTAGAAATACTCTCTCAAGACATATTCAGTTCAGATCAAACAAGTACCCATATCACACTCAAACTAAGCACATATAAAATTTTATAGTGGGGAAAAATGTGTTATGGCTCTGAAATGTTTTTTATTTTGTGTTTAGTGGACATATTCCCAAGCTGGTTCTTTTTTCAATTGGTAGTAGCTAACGTTTTGAAACATGTGTATGGGTTTACATGGTTGCTTAGGCCAACCTTCCCTAAACAGGCTACAGAATTAGAGACAAAAATGACAAATTGAGAAAATTTACGTCTTCATGATAATAGCCATTAGTACTTTGCAAGACTGACTTAAAATATGTAATAAGTTATAAAATTGCAAAATTGTCTGCTTTCACGGTAGGGATCGTAGAGAAGGTATCCCAGGAGAAAATCGGTGTCCCTACATCTGTCTATTAAAATCCTTCTAAATAAGGTTCAGTTCAGACAAGATCTTCTCTATGAAGCCTTCTCTGATCTTTTCTGTCAAAAGTGATAGCATAGCATTTTGTACTCCTTGCTACTTACCAAATTGTTACGTACTTGAGGGTAGAGACTGATGTCCTATTTATTGTTGTATCCCCTACACCATGTAGCATAGGACATTATACAAACATAGTAGCATTCAGTAAATATTGGAGATACAGTGCTATTTTTTTGGGTGACTACATTAGAACACACATTTCCCAAAGGGAAATATTAGACCATCTTACTGCCTTAGCCATATCTTTCGGCTAACATTGGTAAAAAGTGCAGGTCCTTAATTATTATCCGTTTGAATGAATAAATAAATTTTCTGAGGTCTAAAAACATTCCTCTATTTTGGTCAAATATTCCTTGCTGGACAGCTTTACCTGGATATTTTTCTGGTATTTCAAACTCTGTGTTGAAAATTGAACTCTTCATATTTCTACTGAAACTTGCCCCTTTTCTGTTTCTCTCTTTTGTTGTTGTCGTTGTGGATGTTGTTGATGGCACCACTGTCCACTCAGATTTGGCGCCGTCTTTGACCCTTTCTTCTCCTTCACTGCCCCCACCAATCAGTTGCCAGGTCCTTCGATATTACTTCACTGTATCTCTTTCATCTGCCCCTTACTCTTTACTCTCTCCTCACACATTTCAGGTCCTTCTTACTTTTATCCTGGGTTATTGTTACAGCTTCTTAACTCTTCTTTCACCTTCTAGCATCTTCCCTTCCAGTCCATCCTTCACACAGCTGCCAAAATAATATGAATAATGCATAGATGTGAGCCTGTTGCTCTCCTGCTCACAAACCTTTAGTGATTCCTCATTGTCTGTAGGATAAAATACAGATCCCTTAGCCTGGCATTTCAGATCCATCATAAGACAGCTTCTTCTTATCTTTCCAGCCTGATTTCTTACTCCTTTCCTTTACATCTTCTACTTTATATCAAAACCCAGCACTTTTCTATCTTTGCATTCACCCAGACCTTCCCTGCACCTGGGGAATTTGTTACCTCTTTTCTAATGCCTGTGGAACTCTTTCTCTTCCTTCAAGGCCTAACTCTTCTTTGAAGTAGTGTGTTATTCCTCTCACTACCCCACTGCTAAAAATGATTACAAGCTTCCTGAATTTTCATGGAGTACTTTAGCTTTTCCTTTGCACATAACACATCTTTCCCTTATACTTATCTGTTTATATGCTGTATTCCCTTCTTAAGTCCTTGGGGGCAGGGACTGTGGATTCTTAAGTTTTGTATCCCAAACACTATGCATACTACCTTGCATTTTAACAGTTACTTCTTAAGTTTTTGTTGAATTGAATTTTGCTTTATAGTACATATCATATAGTATTATATGTTGTTGTTCAGTTATTCTAATAGCGTCTGATCCTTTGTGACACCATTTGGGTTTTTCTTGGCAAAGATACTGAAGTGGTTTGCCATTTCCTTCTCCTGCTCATTTTACAGATGAGGAAGCTGAGGAAAACAAGGTTTAGTGACTCAACCAGGGTAACACAGCTAGTTAGTGTCTTGGGCCAGATTTTAATTCAAGATAAATTGAGGCACAGACAGGTTGTTCCTCTCCCAGAGTTATGCAGCTGGAGAGCAATTGAGGCAGGATGTGAACCCAAGTCTTTCCACCTCTAAACCCTGTTCCCTGTCCATTATAATACACTGGTGTCATCTACTGTCTTCTGAATATCAATTTGAGTAAAAAGATAAGTGATTATGCTATCTATACCTTTTAGCCCACTTTGCTCTGATCCTAGGGAAAAAAATAGAAGCTCACATTTACATAGATTACCTATTACTATAGTGTGTCATAGTATGTATTCATTTGTCTGTAAATGAGTGGGTTGATCTCTCTGATACTTTGAACAATAAATTTGTGTTAAGTGAATTCGAGAAAAATGTCATCTACAAGGTTTGAGGAAGGAACATCCAACATTTAGACTTGCCTTTAAGCGATAGCAGGGTTAAAATGTTTTCTACATGTTGGTGAATTGCCCAGAGATCAGTCTTTAAGCTTGTTGTCCACATTTTGTGACATTTTCTACCACCTGAAAGAAATTGTGCACTCATTTTTAGAGGAGAGGCTTTCAGGTATCAGTCTTCCACTCCTGACATCCTCACTGTGTTCATTAATTTCTTCTCTCCTGTCCACAAAGCAGGAGGTTGAGAAAAAGTGGTCATTGTGATTGCGAAAGGCATTCTTAATGATTTCTCTGTGTGTCATGCCATGTGAGGTATTATTTAAAATGAATATAAAATTGTCTCTGGCCTTTAGAGCCCATAACTTAAGAGAGTGTGGATGACAACAGACTTAGAAAGGGCAAAGATAAGTGGGCAAGTGCAAAAACTCAATAGAATATAACAAGAAGATACATACTTTTATGGGGTAATAGGTGGTGGGGAAATGATGGGGATTGAAAGTTTACCTAAGGTAGGCTCAGAAGGAACTTCCCACATTGCTTCTGAATAAAGATGTTTTCGTGATGTATGTGGGATTTTAGGAAAATTTTTAATGAAAGAAGAGGATTTGGCAATCTTTGGAAAGAGGCTTGAAGAAGACTTGGACATAGAGGGCTAATTATGCAGATTTGCTTATAGTGTCATTAATCCACTGTGTGTTACTTCTAAGGACATCGGTATTTGTTGGCAAACTTTAATTATTTTCTAGTCATAGATTTAATTTCATAGAAAAGAAATATAGGTGATTGAAAATTTGATTCAAAAGGAAGCTCTTTTGTTGCTTATTCTGAGTCTACTCAGAGATTTGCATCTGCATAATTTTTATTCCAAGTTGGTTGTCATTTTAATGCAGAGGCCAGTCCTATTTTAGTACATTTTAATGCTTATTGGTATATGACATCCTTAGATGCCTTAGATAGAGTTTTTCCTTAGATAGAGTTGTATTGTAAAATTACTCTGAAGTATTTTCTTGGAAGCAAGTTACAAAATTTCCTCTTCCTCATGCCAACACATACACACACACGCAAGCATGTTTGCATATACAGTAGACACACACAAACACATGCCACCACCAATAAGAACAAAAACATCAACAATAGTGCCTGGGGTGACTTGGTTTAAGAGATTGATGCCCTTTAGGCATTTTTCATAAATAATTCACTTTTGCTACCTGTAGCAATAGTATTAATGTGAATTCTATGTTATATGACATTATGGTGATTAGGCTGGCATAGTTCATTAAATGTTCTAGTCAGTAATAATTTGACATACTGACATCCATTGATACCATCCTCCCCCAAAGCCCTACTCCCTCTCCCTTTGTTTGGACCTGTAGTTTCTTTAGTGTAGGGAACTGCCTATGAGGAACTTCCCTCTACCAATGCAGGTGCATTCTTCTCCATTACTTACAATCTTAGGGGAGTTCCCTGGGGCTCTGAAAGACTATGACTAACTCAGAGTCCCACAGCCAGGATGCCAGAGTTAAGCCTAGAACCAGGTCTTCATTCTGAGGTCAGCTCTCTACTACATCATAATGCCTCCATGGCTTTGTAATTATTAAACAATTAAAATACTGCAAATATTTTTGATACCTGCCAGGATGTCAGAGTTGAGTCTAGAACTGGTTAGATCTTCATTCTGAGGTCAGCTGTTTACTATGTCATACTGCTTCCATAGTTGTATAATTATCAAACAGTTAAAATACTACAAAATACTTTCAGTGCCAAACTGTTTTTAACATAATTTTACCTTGATAATTTAGAAGGCACTTTAGGATCTTTCCTTTTTTCAGGTTTGCTATTATAAATGTAATAGGAACAAATGGTACTTTCCCATGCTGTAATAGTGCCTCACACCTTTCATGTGGACACGTGGATACCTACTTGCTTTTGAGTTGCCTTAGTCATTCCCACCTACTCTCAGACCAGCAGACCTAGTTTCTCAGAAAAGGACTGAATTCTCTCAAGGTACCTAATGCACAGAACTGACTCTTGAATTGTGGTGCTGGAGGAGACTTTTGAGAGTCCCTTGGACAGCAAGGAGATCAAATCAGTCAATACTTAAAGAAATTAACTCTTACTGTTCAAGGACAAATATTGAAGCTGAAGCTTAAATACTTTGGCAACATAATGAGAAGACAGGACTTGTTGGAAAAGACTGATGCTGGGAAAGATTGAAGGCCAAAGGAAAAGAGGACAGCACACAATGAGATAATGTCATGGAAGCAATGAACATGAGCTTGGGCAGATTTGGGGAGATAGTGGAGGACAGGAGGGCCTATTTTATGATCCATGGGGTCACAAAGGGTCTAAAATGACTGAACCATCTAAGGAATGTTCTTTTATGGGCATTTCCTACCCACCATTCTAGTTCTTGAGCCCCTACCAACTCACTTCCATTTACACAAACCAGCTAATCACAATGATGACATTTTTATATCTTAAACAGAACTGTTTACTTAGCAATAAGGCAAGAAGAAATAATATCATAGCAAATGCAGGAATAATAAGTACGTTATAATCTTCACATAAACCTGGGTCACACTCTGTCTTCATGTAACAGAGTGAGTCTTATAAGATTATGGATAGATAAAAATCTACATCACAGATCTTATTACGTTCCCACCCAATTGCCTTTCTTCTGAATTTTCCTTATTTATGTTGAAGGTACCACCATTTTCCCAGTTACCCACATTCACAAATTCAGTGTCAGCCTTGATATCTACCTCTCACTCACCCCACAAATCCTATCAAGTTTTCAAGTCTCAAAGATTCTACCTCCATAACATTTCTCACATCCACCCCCTTCCTTCTACTCACACGGCTCCCAGCCACCCTTTTTCAGACCCTCATTATCTTTACCTGCCCCATTACAAGAGTCTTCTAACTGATCTTCTAGTCTCAAATCTTTCTCTTCTCTAATCTAGCCTCCCCATAGCTGCCAAATTGATATTACTACATGGCAAGTCAAGCCTTGTCAGTCTTCTATTGAGTAAAACCCAGTACTTATTGATCCTAGGACCAAGTATTATTTTATTTTTGTCTCATTCTTTTTAATCTTCTATTTCTGTGTAAACCTTTTTAATGGAAGTTGTTTTAATAAACTATTTATGTAGTCATACCATATATATAATTTGTACTTAAGTAAATATATATATATAGCATGCTCACAATTTTTTAATTGATGGAATCTAAGACTGTAAGTTACAGAGCAGGTTGGTAGAGGGAGTTTCTTCATTGAGAGTACCCTATACCAATTAAATCTTGGTCTTTTGATTTTATATTATGCTAATTTTCGACTTTATCTCTCTGCCTCCCAACTGAGCCACTTTTTGTAACAAAGATTTTAAAAAGAAATAAAAAGCAAAAATAATTTGATAAAAGTAACTGAGTCTGAATGCGCATGCTATATTCTACACTTATTGTCCACCACTTCTGAAATGAAGAGAGTGAATAAGATACATTGTCTCAACCTTCTTAGACCAAACTTGGTCATTATAATTACATGGCATATTGTATTTGGTTGGGGTTTTTTTTTTCCATTTAAGATCATGGCTTTGTAGAGGAAAAAGACCTCAGAGATTTTTTATCCAACCCTCTTATTTTATAAATGAGGAAGTTGAGGCCCAGGGAGATTGTGACTTCCCAAGTTTTCATAGATAGTATCAGAGGAGAAATTTGAACTCACCTTCTTTGACTCCAGAACTAGCGTTCAGAGTGCTTCCTACATTATTGTCATTTGTGCAAAATAGTTTTATATTAGTATGTTAGTCCTGATGGAATAAGTGGATGAAAACTATTCCAAAGGGGTCATGAAGGCTGCTGCAGCAACTTTGGAGCCCTTAGAGCTTGATCAGACATCAAAGACTCCAAGGTCATGCACTGAATTCTGGGCCATTTTCAGTCATCCTTACTTTTGTCGTGCCATTACACTTCAGTGACTCTGGAAGAGAGAATGAGGCTGACAACTTCATGCAGCTCTGCCTCCATTAGATCCAATCCAAATTCTAGTCAAGACATCATCCCGTGATACCTTTGATCCTTTTCAAAAAATGATGAACAAACAATGGATGTTAGTTCTTATTTCGGTTCATATGAGCTTTTTAATTAAAATTTTCTTTTTTAAATTGTGAACTTAATCAGCAACAAATATTTAAATATACAATGTAGAACAGAGACTATGTATAATAAACTGAATTTGTTGAATTTATTTTGGAAGAAGTATGTTTATTATATAAAATTTAACAAGGTAAATATGTCTTCCCCTGCTTCGGTGAATTCATTGTATCCATCATTTCTTGTGATCAAATTCACATACCATAATTTGTTTAGACATTTCTCAGTTTATGGGCATAAACTTTGTTTCTATTTTTTTATCACAAAAAAAAGTTATGATGAATATTTTAGTATATTTGACCTTTCTGTCTTTGACCTTTGCATTCCTACTCCACATTCCTAGAGGCCCTACTCAACTCTGGTCTTTTTATCAAAAATGCTTGAATGTCCCCAATTCCCTCAAAGGTCCATTTTCCTCCCTGTAGGATTATATTCAGTTTTACAGAGTAAGTTATTTTTGGTTGTAAGCCTGCCTTTGGGAATATTGTATACCCAAATCTTCTCTTGGTAATGGCTCTGTGATCCTGACCATGCATCTTTGGTTCTTAAATTGCTTCTTTCTGATTGTTTGTAGTATTCTTTCTTTGTGGTGGGACCTCTGGATTTTGGCTATGACATTCTGTGACGAGATCTCTATAGATCTTTTAGAGTCAGAGTGCAGGATATTCAAGTCCCTCTTTGGAGGCTCAGGACAGAATGCTAAACACCTTAGTCCTTGGGCTATCATGGTCTGAGCACTGCTGCTCTGCAGTGACTGGGAGTGGGAAGGAGGAACCCCTGGCTTTCACAGTTTCTGAATATAAAGCCCTGAAGTTGACATGTATCTCTGGCTTGTCTCAAATTCTTTGGAAGGCTATTAAATAGTTTACCTGTGCTGTCCTTTGGCTTTACTGGTGACCCCCTTTCCTACTGCCAAATGAGCTTCTGGATAACTTTTTTAATGAATCTCTGGAGTGGAAGTAGCCATTTTTTTTAGTCTCTTTTTGGATATTTGTAATCATCATTTGTTTCAGAGAGAATTCAAATTTTCAGTAGGCAGATGAGAGCTGGGCGTGCCAGCTGGATGGATAGCCATCTTGTCCATAAGGCCTGGAACAACCTTTAGGGGCCCAGTAATGTACTTAAATGCTGCTGGTGGTGCATTCTATAAAGATCTGGGCCTGTAGTCAGGAATACTTGAGTTCAAATCCAACTTCAGACATTTACTAGCTGTGTGATCCCAAGAAATCACTTAACCTCTGTCTGCCTCAGTTTCCTCAACTGTAAAATGAAGAAAATAGAATAATGAAGATAATAATAAAACCTCTCAGATTTGCTGTGAGGATCAAATGAGGTATAATATTTGTAAAGAACTTAGTGTAGTGCTTGACACATAATAACTTAATAAATGTGTGTTTCCTTCCTTTTCAACATAAACCATATAATAGTGATCTCTCTGATAAAACCTATCATTTTCACACTCTGATCCGGTCCTGGCTTAGATTTATAGTCGACTACCACCCCTCTTATTGGAAAAATGAATTAAATATAATTTTGGATATTATCTATCTAAGAGACTTTGTCCTTTGCTTGAATTATTTCATTGAGAACACATTTTAAGCAAGACTTAAGGCTACTTGCTAAGCTTAATTAGTTTTCCCTCCTATGCATTCTCTATGAAAACAATCTAAAAATCTCATGTGAGCATTGCAGTCTCATGGCCCGTCATCTCATTGTTATCCTTATGGTGTTTTGTAGTTCAGGATGAAGTTTAAAATGCAGTGTATCCCTGTATTTCCTAGGGGTCGAAGACTTGACACACTGTTTATGCCTCTGACAATGAACTGATAACTTCTAAAGCTTTATTTCTTAGCTTTAGATAACTAAAGTAGTAAATGTGGAGGAGCTTATTATAATTATCAGCCAGGAGTCAAAGACCTACCTAAAAATAAACATTTTGTTTTTCTTCGTACAGGCAGAAGAAATTAGAGGTAGCAATGGAAGAAGAAGGACTGGCAGATGAAGAGGTAAGATTGCTGATGTATCTCATAATTTTTATACTTCCAGATGATTGCATAATTTAGAATATCATCACCTGACTTACAGACATTCTATTTCATCACTTTTAGTCATAAATCTGTTAAAGAAAAGGAAAAAAGTCAGATTACTAATTTTCCGTCACCATTTTTAGCATGAGTCACCAAAAGGTCAACTCAGGCATTACCTAATCTGTTCTTTTATAAATGAAATTATGCCTTTCTAAAATACTTTGTAGTTTTAATATCTTAACATATACAAAAGCACTTTGTTTCATTTAAAGTAGAAGTGAGTTGATTTGTTTAATAAAATTTATTTACGTAGCCAATCAGGAAAACTTTCCATCAACCCAACCTTCTTCCCCCAAAAATGCTTTCTTCTTTGATTTACTTAAGGAATCTGTGAGTTCATCAGTTTGGGTGTTCCCTTTATCAATATAGATTTCAACCCTTCTAAATCAGACAGTTTAATGAATTTCAAGGATCCCTCAAATTCATTACCTGATGTTAATGGGCCTCTCAGAAGATACATAGGCCGATCCGCAAGATGATAGACTCTTTGTCCATAACTCGGCGTGCACTCAAAGTTTCTAACTTGGGAAGATATGCCAAGATTTTAGGTCCTTTAAGAACCCCCAGTTCAATATAAATTAGTACCAGCAGGGGAACTAGAACAGTGTCTAACCATGATAGATCTTCCAAACTCATTTTATTTTATGACTACAATTACTTATAGTCTTGACATTTTAAAAAGGAAAATGGCTTAGTTCTATAGATAAGCACTTGGAAAAACGATAAGATTAGTGGAGCCCATGCTTTCATTTCTACTTATTACTAATAAAAACTTCTCTATATATTAAAAAAAACTTACAGTTTAGAAACTGATTCAGAGTATCTCTGCATATAATAGGATCTTTTTAAATCGTTAGTTGCAGTAATTTTAGTTACCCTTCTAAATAATAATTTAATAGAGAAGTTTCATCTCTTTGCCTTAAGAGTGTTAGAGTTGGAGGGGAATTTCAAGATCATTTAGCCAGTCAAGAAACAAGGATCCCGAAGGTTAAGTGATTTACATAAGATCATACAGCTAATTAGCGGCAAAGCAGAACCAAGACCCAGGTTATCTGGCTTTTAATCCAATCTCCTTTGGGGATATTTGTCACAAACTTGTAGTATATTGATTATAAAGATTTTTTTAATTACATGAATAACATTGATTTGAATACTATGAATATTCAAGTTATATTAGTATACATTTTGCTTAATTTAATTTAAATTAAATTTAAAACATTAAAATGCATTTTAGACAATCTGATTTTTAATAAAAAATTACCTTTAATCTATGCCAGCATACATGTTTTTATTTCCATGATAGATGTTTATAATGTATATATACCCTTCAAGCATTTGTGAACTCGAAGAAAACCATACATTCCTTGTCCTATTTTAGGAAAACCTAACCACACATACAATATGCTTCACTCATATGGAATGTTAATAGTAGAGATTTTTAAAGACTACTTGTTGATGGAGCAAGAGGGGCTGGGTATAGTATCTACTATGCTATATTTTAGTTGTCTCCTTCCTTGTGTGGGATATTTACCATCCCACAAAAAAATGTTTAAACTAGTTTCTCCCAAATATTTAGTCTGTGAGCAAATAGTGAGCAAATAAAATACACATTCATTATTCCTAGGTTGTTTTTTTTTTTTAATGCATATCTGCTTTAGGCACATAATTTGCGAGGCTGGTTTTGAGTATATGACTTTACTTTTACTGAATAATTTAATTGAAAGTCTTCTTTTTCATTCTGGCGAGGCTACTTCAAATAATTCTTATATTGATTCATTTCTGTAGTTTTTTAAAATTCAAAGTATTTAAAGCAAATGGTTCTATGATGCCACCTTGTGTTTTTTATTGGTATAGTCAAAAGAATAACATGGCTTAGGAGAGAAGCCATTTGGAGAGTTAGCAGAGTTTGCTATTTACAAACAAATCAATTCTTGAATCTAACCCAAACTACTGGAATGTGTCTGACATGAGTGGAAATGCCAAATTCTGTTGTACTCAAGGCTTGTTTATGTTACTAGCTGACTTTTTATGCCATATCCAAATTTTTAAATTTCCTTAATTATATTTCTTGGCAATGCACTTACTTGTACTTTGCTTTATGGTCAGTGTCAAAGTATGGTTAGTGAGAGAGGAAATAAAGTAAGCCATCAGAACAAAGATGGCTCCATTTTGATACTTGGTTTTTATCATCACTCACTGTCAAGCATTTTATTGATTTTCTAAATCATGCAGTTTTATCCTTTGATAATTTGAGTGAGCAGCTTAAATTTGGCTGGGTTAAACTACAATTGAATTTAGAATCTAAGTCATGTTTTACCAGGAGCTTCTTAGATTATTTATATTTAAATCTAGCAAGGTGTATTGGACTGTGGTGGGTACATTCTGAAATCCTTGACTCAGGAAATGATTTTGACAATTTCATTAGTTTAAATTTTATGGCCATGTTTATTATACTATATTGTAAGTCTTAGGAACAATGTCTTATTCATGCTTATTTCCCCCATGCTACTTGGTACATATGTAGAATATGCTCAATAAATATTCGTTGAATGAATTTTCAAGTAAGGGAGCTGTGTTACCATTACCAGTCATGTTTTTAAAATCTGATTACCACAGACTTCTGGTAATGTTGTTATCAGTTTATCTTAGGATTATTTTGTAATAGAATCCTTAACAGAGCATACTGGACACTTTAGGAATTTGAGTGGAATGCATTTCCTTAAGAGAATTCAAATGGATGACAGAATATTGTCAGTTAATAAGTAAAAATCAAATTATATGTGATTCATACATTTCCTAGTCCTTCAATTCATGTAATAAATATGTCAGGCTACAGAGGAGACCCATCTATTGGGTAAAAAGTTGAACCAGTTGTTTACCAAAGCTCTTCTGTGTCAAGGAGTCTGCGAATAATTGAGGTTTTTTAGATAATATATTATTGGTTTGTGTTTTAGAGTATTAATATTTCTTTTTAAAAACTGCTGGTTAGGTCAGATCTGAAGTACTGTGTTCAGATAGTTTCAACATTTTCCACAAAATATTTTAATTCATTCAGCATTAAATTATTAAAATTTAAGATTAAAATAAAAAATTAAACCTTTTCCTGCATCCATGCATATCAAAAAATTTTATAGAAGTACGTATCCAAGTCTTCCATAATTCTGTTAGTGAATTCCCCTGAGCTTTTCTCTCTGATCAGATCCGAATAATAATGGTTAATGATAATAGCTAACATTCATATTGCAATTGAAGGTTTTCAGAATATTAACATATATTTTCTCTTGTGATCCTCACAACAATCTTGTATGGTAGGTCCTGTTATATTCCTCACTTTTCAGGTAAGAAAACTGAGGCTATGGGAAATTTAAGAAACTTTCCAAGGATCACACAGCTGGTGAGAGTTTGAATGTAGAGTTAAATCCTGGTCTTCCTTACTTTAAGTACAGTGCTCTCTCCATAATGCTTGAGATGTGCAGTAACACTCCTAGTGTTTCCTGGACCAGAGTATCATGGAATTGGGAAATAATTTACAAAATAAATAAATATACAGTAGAACCTAGATTACGTTAATATGTGGTTTTCTGAGTCAGTATACAGGGATCTGCATATACACGGACCTGTTTCTGTTTGAGTGTGACAAATCAGCACTATGCCAGGCTGAGAGAAGTCTAAGAGTCTTTCAAAATTTAGGTTTTTCTTTGGGATTACTTTAAATTGCATATTCCCATAAGCAGTCCAATCTGTTATCTCCCTTTTCTTCACTTACCAGTATAATTCATTGTCCATTTGACATTTAAATTGACTTTTTATGACAGATGTTTGGATTTGTGGGCAAACTCTGGATTGTCTGTTCCGTTGCTTCATAATCTTCATCCACTTGCTTTTTCCTGGGTAGAGTCAGACTGAACTGTTTTGTATGAATTTCATGTAGGACTCTGTGTAAGCATCCAGAGGACTTCACCATCAATAGGAAATTCTCATTTGATATAGATTCTACATTGTACAGACTCAGTGATAGTGGCAGACATAGTGTTTGTTATTGTTAATAATCAAGGGTCATTGAACAAAGGCATTTTTAATTGTTTAATTGTTAGGAATCCTATATAATTTTGCCATCCAGATGTGTAATGCCTTGTAGTAAAAGAGCCATTTTCTTTAGCAAATCAAATGCTTTTTTCCCTAATCAACAAGCAATAAACACTTAAGGATCTTGTGTTCTCTACACACTTTTAAAAAAAACATATGACTGTAAATGTCTGGTGTACTAAAGAATATAATTTTTAAAAGCAGTTACCTTCTCATTACTTTATCAAGAATTATTGAAAACATTTTGTAGAAATGGGAAAGTAGACCTATGGATTGGCTTTTTCCATCTCCTTTTTCATAATGAGGGCTAAGGTGTTTTTTTTTCCAACTCTTAGATTCTTTAAAATCAAGCTTTCTGAGTCACGTCACCCTCTAGCACAGGCCTCCTCTTTGCACGTTTCTTTTTTCTAGTCCAGTTGCTTTTCCAAAACATCTTTGTTTTCTTCAGTTCTATTTCTATTTATTCTTATAATAGACAGAGTGCAAATATGGTAGCACCACTGTTCTTGGTGGTAAAGAGAGATTATTGTAAAAGTCTTGACAGATCTTATCCATTTTTCATTTGATTGCTGTCCTGGTGCATTTTTCATTTGATTTCTCTCCTTAAGTGTCTTAGAGATGACTTTGCTTGATCTTTGAACTTGTTTACCCTTCAGTGCTTATTGTTGTACAGAATATTCTCCCACTTTTCCCAAATGAGTTTTATATTTTTTCAATTCAGTGGACATTTATTAAGCCCCTACTGTATCAGGCACTGTGCTAAGCACCAAAGATAGGAAAAGAGGCAAAAGACATTCTCTATCCTCAAGGATAGTCCAATGGCAGAGACAACATGTGAACAATTATATACAAAGCATGATAAATAGAAAATAATGAAGAGAGGGAAAGCACTGGAATTAAGAGGTGTTAGGGAAGGCTTCTTGTACAAGGTAAGATTTGAGTTGGGACTTAAAGGAAGCCAAGGAAATTGGAGTGGAGGAGGGAGAACATTCCAGACATAGGAGACAGCCAGAGTAAACATCCAGAGTTGAGTGATGGATTGTATAATTTCCACTGGCATTGTTTTTGGTTACCCTGTTTCTTGAATTGGCAAGGAGATAGAGTATTTTTGCAGCCCACGACAATTTCTAGAATTTCTTGCTCTCCTCAGCGTGGCGATTGATTTATGTCAGTCAAACTTATTTATAAAGTTGTTATTAATGTCCATTTCTTGATCTGTTTCCCTTTTTTTGACATTAATAACATTGAAAAGGTAAAATCAAAGCATGCCATATCTTTTTCTCATTTTTATCTCATCTAGTTTTGTTTTAATTTTGATCTTTGTTCTAAGTCAGTTCTGACTTACAATTTACTTGGGAATGGCTCCCACAGTGGTAGGTTTTTTCCTGTTTATCTAAATATTATACATTTTTTTGGTCTTTTATTTGGTATTCACTATGTCCAGTACCTCATGATTCTTTTCTTCAAAAATATTTTTGTGACAATTCAGAGGGATTCTTCAAGCTCTTAGCTTTTTTCATTTCTTGCTCCTAAATCATTTTGTAAAAATTTTCACCATCCTCATATCCAAATTTTCATTGAAATCACTAAGTATCTGAGTATCTGCTAAATTTAATTTGATGGGTCTTATCAGTTCTTTTATGTTAGTACAGAAGATGAAATTGTTTTCAGTTTCTTACATCTCACTGTTGACATGCTTTTTTTCTTTTGAGGGCCTATACCCAATAAAATTGACCTGGATAATAAAGATCATTAGTGGAAAAAACCTGACTTCTTCCCACTTGTGTTGAAGTTGAACACAATTTATTATTCTATATACTATTCTTTACGATAGTAATGTCAAATCTCAAACTTATATTTATCTCAGGACTTACTGGTCCAGTTCAAAAGAGCAAATTGAAGATAAGACAATTTGGAATAAATATATTTCAAGAAGAAAGGGAATAGTTTTGCATTATTGCATAGATATATCACATGTCTTCAGAAAACAAGCATTATCTCTTGCAAGGACTATAGTTTCTTTAAAAAATTTCTCCTGTATTTGCAGTCTGATGTAGCAGAACAGACAATAATGGCTAACATGTCTAGAGTGACTTGGGTTTTGCATAGAAACACTTAGAAAAATGTTTGCATACAAACATTATCTTATTTGATAAAATAACTTGGTAGAATTATTAGAAGTTTAGAATTGGGGGAAGTTACGTACTTTTGCCATCTCTCTATGACTAAATACCTGCATGGCCATTGTTAAGACTAAAAGTAAAAACTGAAAATGCTTTTTGAAACCAGAATAGTTGGAGAGCCAATCAAAATTTCAGAGAGTAGCAGCAGCAGGTGATAAACTTCTTAGGTACTTCAAGGGAGTCGTTCAGGAGAGTTTATCTCAGAAAAATATACACGTTTATTTTTATTTCTATGGAAAAATTTAGTATGTGGTGGGATTTATTTTCAGGTATTTACCTGGGTGCAGAGGAACATTAAACTCAATTTTTATTCCGGGTTCTTCTCAGGAAAATGGAGAAAAACACCAAGGAGTCATTTAAAATATGTGTTGATGCTTATTATGTGGTAGACTTTGGGATGAGTATTGAATGGAGAGAAAAAAATAAATCTTTAATACAAAATATTTATTCAGTGGACTATGAGTGGAGCATCATACTACATCCTGGAAAGGACATAAAATGGAGATAACAAGTTCCCTGCACTCATCTGTCTGAAAGGGAGATAACACATGCCACACCCTGATAGTTCCAATATACAATAATATGTATAAGTATGTCAAAAAAAGTATAAAACAAAGTACTTTGTGAACATGGTAAAAAAAAAAATTTCATCAGAGATAAGTATCATTTGAATTGTATTTTAAGGGATAGGTAGAAATTCAGCAGACCAAAATGAGAGGGGTCATTCTAGGTTTAGGGAATAATGTAAGCAAAAACATAAGAGTGGGAAACAACAAGGAAGCATTCTAGAGAAAAAGTAGTATAGTTTGATTGCAATATAAAATGTATAGAGGGAAAAGCACATATGAGATAAGACTGGGAGGTATAAGACCATAAAATCGTAGGTTAATAATTGGAAAAGATCCATTGAGTGCAACAGGTGCAGCTTATGAAATGTCTCGCCCAGGCTCATAAAAGTAGTAAGACTAAGAGATAAGATTTACCCATTTTCTCCAAATCCAGAGGCAGTACTCTTTCCCTTGTCCCGTACTGACTGTGTCTGAGACCTAGCCTAGCTAAACTCTGAGATTCATCATCAGGTTACCTTCATGTTTACGAGTACTTTGGCCATAGGCAATCCTGAAGACCATCTATTAGGTTGTAAACTGTGACAGTAATTGGAATTCATGCTTTTGAAATCACCATATTTAACTACTAAAAGAAGGCTGAGAAGGCTGGGTGGTATCAGACAACAGAGAGCCTTGATTGCCAATCAAAGGAGGTTGAATTTTACTCTGTAAACAATAGGGGACACTGAAGATTTTTGAGCAGAAGAATGAAGAATGAAGAACATGACTCGATCCATACACTAGGAAGTTTAATTAGTTCTACAAAATGAAACAAAAGATTGGCTTTCAAGGACAGTAAGCTTGGGAAGACTTGTTACGAGGTTATTGCAGTAGTCTGGGCAAGAGTCTGTTCTCGAGTGCTTTTGAGCAGAGAGAAAAGGAATATGAAGTGGTTACCATCTAAAAATCTTGGAGATGTATTAGGTATGAGGGGTAAGGAAAAGGAAAGGTAACACCAACATTTCCAATGTTGGAGCCCCAGAGTGATGTGTCATCAATGTGACAGGACATAGAGTGAATATGAATGAAAGATGGTAAAATTTTTAAAAAAGTTTTTACAGGGCATGATTATATTGTTTTCCTCTTTTAAAGTGAAAAGCATGTAACAGTTATTGTAAATTTACAGTATTGTAAATTGTATATTATGTATTTACAATAAAGGGTTACTGTTATAGCTTCTTTTGCAATCAGGTCTAAGGAGGAAACAGTGGTTGAGGACATTGAAAAGTTTAGAGAAATGGAAAGAGGAAGTTGAGAAGTTTCTAAGGATGACCTCAGTCTTTTCCATGAAATAGGAAGCTAAGTTATCCTGAAGTAACGTGCTTGAGGGGGGTCTGGGAGCTTGAGGAGAAATTGAAAGATTCAAAATAACAGCTGGACAAATGAGATGGAGTCACTAAGAGTAGGCTAGAAGAGTTGTTGATGTTACAGACAATAAATTTGTACTGAATCTTATTTTGTACCAGGAGTGTAAGAGAATGTGTTGGAGTTGGTGGTGGTGTGTTGGGTGGAAAGAAGACATAAATGTCAGAAGCTTCTTCAACTTCTCTTTCCTATCCATTTTTACACTGAATGCAGAAAACATAGGCTCATAGGATTTTAGAGCGGCAAGTGAGGGACCTTGGAGATCATTGAGTTCAGCCTTGTCTTTTACATATAAAGACACTTGTGCCTCGAGATGTTAATTTGGTTACCAAAGTCACATAGAATAACAAGTGGAAAGCTGGAATAATAAAAGTTCTATAAATGTCTTATTGTAAATAAAAATTCTTTTACTTCACAGAATCTTTATTTCTAAATTTATACTGTAGACCTGTATAAGAACAAGTTTTAAAATAAATCAATCATAATTTTTTTCCCCATAGAAAAAATTACGTCGATCTCAGCATGCTCGCAAAGAAACTGAATTTCTCCGACTCAAGAGGACAAGGCTTGGTTTGGATGATTTTGAATCCCTGAAAGTTATAGGGAGAGGAGCCTTTGGAGAGGTTCATGTCTTTCCTTAAGTCCTGTCTTGATAATTCAACCCATCTTTTCTCCTGAGCCCCTGATTTGTCTTTTGGTATATTTATTAATCTAATATCATGTATTAAATCTTTTTAATTTGGGAAGCAAAAAATATTGTATTAAAACACAGACTTTCTGAAATTTAAAATGTTACTTCTTTGCAGCACTATAATGAATTTTACCATTTCAAGAGTTTTAAAAGAATTTCTGAATCTGGGGATGTATTCTAGGAAATTATAGTAGAAAAAAATGTTACTTCCATTTCAGAAAGATTATCTTTTCCAAATGGGCATGTCTCTTAGCTTGTGTTCTTAGGAGATAGCTTCTAGGGGAAGATAGATCTGATGATTTTTTATTAGATCTCTGGTTTCCTTGGTGCAGGGATTTTCCAGAGAGGAATTTCTTCTTCCAATAAAAGTTAGCATCTTCCTTGCCATGTATAATCTCAAAGAGTTGTCTGGGTTGCTGAAAGGGACCATTTAAATTGTGCAGGGTCATATGGGTATTACAAAACAGAGTAAAGATCCAAACTTAGAAGTTTCTGATTCTGAAGCCAGACTTGACTATCTACTTACTATTTACATAGCCTCTCAGGGAATGCATGACCTAATAGAGTGCTAAACTTAGAGGCAGAAAGACACTGTTAAGATCCCATCTCTGGTGCTTAAATCATTATGTGACCATGAGGAAGACATAGAAATTCTGTGAACTTCAAGCACCTAAGACTTTAATTATGGAGGCTTTGAAACTTTGGTAGATGGAGGAAATTTCCATGTCTATGAAATCACAAGTTATTGATATGTGGACATAGTCATAATAATATCATACACATATATACCAATTTTGATAAAGCTGAAAATGATTTTTATTGGCATTGATGGCTTTCATAGAATGTATTTTATTCTGGCTTACTCTTGAATTAAATTAATAGTCATGTGTTTCCCATGTGGATAGATAATGTTTTGGTGGTATATAGTAATAATTTATCATAGTAAACTGCTACTTAATTAAGCTGTACTTGGCTTTCTGAAGAGTAAATTTCATGATTTTATCCAGAAAAAATAGTAGTATACCTTTTGTTTCTAGGTACGTCTTGTCCAGAAGAAAGACACAGGCCATATCTATGCAATGAAGATATTGAGAAAGGCTGATATGCTTGAAAAAGAACAGGTATATATTGTACAACATTTATACCCATCTGAAAGTATTCATTACGTGTTGATTAGGTAGAAATAAATTTGGGGTTCTGGAAAAATGGTGATGGGAGAATTTAGAGTGAAGAATTAAAAATGGACTCACAAACCTTTAGAGCTATAAATCATTTAATCCCATTTCTCCATTTTATGGTGAAGAAATTAGACCTGGGAAAGTTAAATGGCATGCCCAAAGTCATACAAGTAGTTGGTAGTAAAGCCAAAGAAGTTAATTGTTTTTAATTAGAGCATATGGGGAACATGAAATTGGAACCTCAGAGTAACAGATTACTGTTTTGGTAATCTGGTCAACTGATGCTTAACCTTGTCATTGGGTATTGAGTCTCTCCTAAATACCCACTTGCTACAAAAAGATATAGGGAAGCTAGGTGGTTCAGTGGATAGAGCTCTGGGCTTGGAATCAGAAAGACTCATCTTCACAAGTTCCAATCCAGCCTTAGACACTTACTAGCTGTGTGACCTGAGCAAATCACTTAACCCTGTCTACCCAGTTTCCTCATCTGTAAAATGAGCTGGAGAAGGAAACAGCAAACCACTACCATAGTTTTGCCAAGAAAAGCCCAAATGGAGCCACAAAAAGTTAGATATATAAAAGACTCAGCAACTGCAAGATATGCCCATTGTCTTTCATTTCCTGTACTCTGTCAAAATAAAGAGCATCCTTCAGTCACTCTCCTTTTCACTTCTGTAGGTGAAATAGAAGACTTTCTTAATAAGTCCTGAATCCTCATATTTTTAATGACTGTATATGTTCCTGTACTATCTCCAAGTTTTCTAGAGTTCACATTACCTTGAATTGCAAACCCATTACTGATCTGGATTGATACAAGGAGTTTTTTCCCTACATTGATTAAAAAGATAGGCTTAAAGATGCGCGCCTGCGCACACATAATTTTTATTTTGTCAGGTGTTTCAATTGTATCTAAGCAACAGTAGTGTTTACCGCTATGTCCAATTAAACAAAATACTGTGCTCTGATCTTTCCTCTGATACTCTGCTCCTCACCCTTTGGATCTCTTTTGGGAGACTTCTAAGTTGGCTTGGAGACATTTATGAATAAACAAGACATTTTTATTCACACCAATATAGTCATTTCCTAAGCCAATACCTGATGCATTCAAAAAGTTCGCCATTTTTCCTTTATTGTCTTAAAATACTTTTTCAAAGACTTAGAACTAAAAATTCTCACCCCTATTTTACACTTTTGGTAAGTAAATTCACTTATATGATGCCAGGAAATAAGACCACAGTTAAGAATTCCTAATGTGATTCCTGTGTTTGGATGTAAGTACTCTTAAATAAACTAGGTAATAATAGATTATTTTCAAATGTGATATTCTAATAATCCTAGATCTCCTTCATTATTGAAGGAAAGGCACTAAAGTTACTAATTTATCAACGTTAATGTGTACTGCATTTACTTTTTAAATATAGGTGGCCCATATCCGAGCAGAGAGAGATATATTAGTAGAAGCAGATGGTGCCTGGGTTGTGAAGATGTTTTATAGTTTTCAAGATAAAAGGAATCTTTATCTAATCATGGAATTTCTCCCTGGAGGTAAACACAAACACAAGAGCAGTGACAAACTGATACAACCATGTCATTTTTATGTATGTTGACAAGAAGTGCAATATTAATTTGTGTAGAGGCTGACTTGTTTGCTTTTAGTTATTAGTCTACAGAATGAATGAATTGGGGACCTGTTTTATGGCCCAGAATCATTTCTAGCTTGAGGTGGAAAGAATTGTTTCAATGAATATCATTTCTACTCCACAGTGATTATTCAGATTCCATGACTATGAAAATGTTCTAGGACAGTGGTTTTCAAACTTTTTTTTTCAGTGATGGGCCCTTCACTTTAAACAAAACTTAGTGGAACCTTTATAGTAAAATTTTTTAAAAATTTTTTTTAATGCTTGCCATTAATGGTTACTTAGTGAAATAAGGCTATATAAAAAGAAAACATTCTATTGAATCTTAGAGCATCTTTGATCTGCTTACAAGAGAGAATAAATTCCAGAAGAGTTAATTCCCCCCTTGTATCTCTCAAATCTGACTTTTCATTTTAGTCTTGTCAGACAAAAAAAGATAGTTCTTTAAGAATCAAAGTTGTTTTTTCATACTTTTCCATGAGACCAGTGAGAGGGCAGAGTGGCCATTTATCCTGCCAGAATGTGACAGAACAAAAACCAGTTTTATCTTCCTCTAAGATTCACTGAAAGAAGAGACTGTAATATAAGCTTTAAAAAAACACAAATAGAAGCATATAAGATTTTTCATAATAAAATATGATGTTCTCTGGAGGAGAATTTTGAGGAGCAGTGATTGTTATTTTTATGTTTTTCTCTCCAATGGACTCCTTTGAGTATAATAGGTACTTAATAAATGTTTTGTGAATTTTAATTCTGGACTTCCATCCACCTTCTCTCTAGCAGAGACTCAAGAGACCAAAAATTAGGATACAAGATCTAACAATTTTTAAAACAAATTTAATTCAACAAACATTTATTAAGCATTATTATTATTTTCAAGGTACTCTGCTAGGAGTTAGGGAAACAAATAATAAAAACATAAAAATTCCTAATGTAGAGTAGCTTACATTCTTTTGGAGAGACCAAGTGGATACCAAATGACACACATAGATATATTCCTACAAGGAAGGAAGGAAAGAGAAGAAATCCAGGTAAAGTGTTCTAGATATATTTGAGCGAAGAGCAAACACTTTGACTTGAAGAGATTAAGGGAGGCTTCACAGAGATGACACCTACGCTGAATCTTGAATTTAAAGATTCTAAAATAACCACAAAGAAATATATGTGGGACATGAGAGTGGAAGATGTAATGCAAAATTCCAAGAACAGCTAATGATGTAAGTTTGGATTTATCTGACATGTGAAATCAATTTAATTCAACAAATATTTATCCTATAACATACACTCATAACATGCAAAGCACTCTGCTAAGTGTTGAGGATACAGAAACAAAAATTAAATAGTTCCTGCTGTCAAGGAATATGCATTTTCCTATAGAGTTACAGGCTCAGAAGTCAGATTGCAAATGATCAGTTGATTGTGAGGAAGTAGAGACAGAGCATAGTTCATTCTTTGTGGAAGTATGAGACAGATATAGGATGATAATTTGATGGGATGGTATGGAAAAATCACATTGTTTTCTTAGAGGTTTTTTATTTTTTTTATTTAGTGTGTATATAGATTATTTGAAAGAAGGACTGTCCTGGAGGATCTCAGATGTAGGGTCTTTGTAACAGATAGTGGAAAAGCAAAAGGGAATTTGGAGCAAGTAAACCAAGAAAGTTGTTAAGAAAGGCAGTGAGGTTAAAGAAAAGGTGGTACTCCCAGAGATGGAGATTTCAGCAGCAGCCAAAGGAAAGGAAAGAGGCAGCTACTCAAGTCAAGGCTTCAGAGAGATGGAGGCATTGCTACAAAACACAGAGTGGGAGAGGTAAGGACAAGGATACAGAGTGCCCAGAAAATAGATTCCTGTGTCCAGCTTTTGTTTCCAGCCTTACTCCTTGAGGTAGAAAGCTACACATAGCCCAGGAAATAGCATCACTGATCCTGCTGCTCATTTCTGCCTTGACCTAGAGTTGTATTGGAGATTTTGAGGCCTGAATGAAGATTTCATTCAAGAAGCAATGCTGGGGTCTTTCCTGCCCTGTTGATGTCTGAAGAACTAGGAGTCCTCTGTAGCCTGACTCAGTTTAGCCTTTTGTCTCTAGCCAGATCCCTGAATCTAGTGTTGGCTTGAGTTCAAATAGTCGTTGAAGCTCCAAAGAGGTGGTGGGTTTCTAGAAACAAACAGCTACAGCATAAACCTCCCTTCTCCCCAGATGTTGTTGAAGATACCTAGAGCTGACATTGACTACAAAACCCTACAGAAATTGCACAAAAATGACCTCAGGATGATAGTATCATAGACTTAGAGCTGGTAGGGACCTTGGAGGATACTCTAAGTGCGATTAATTCCCTTTTTGAGGCATTTCATATAACATGCCTCTTAATTTCCACCATTCAGGAGACATGATGACATTACTAATGAAGAAAGATACCTTGACAGAAGAAGAAACCCAGTTCTATATTTCAGAGACTGTTCTGGCTATCGATGCAATTCACCAGTTGGGGTTCATTCACCGAGATATCAAACCAGACAACCTCTTATTGGATGCCAAGGCATGTGAATGAACTGATAAGCTCTTAACCTGCTGGTTATTATTTGGTAAAGAAATGGAGCTGTTGGTTTTTTCCCCCTTACTGTTTTTATTGATAATAATGGTCTTTTCTTTTTTATATTTCATTGTCACTTTCCAATGACTTTCGACCCCACCTGCAACCATACCATAGCACTCTTCCCTATGGTAAATAAATACAGTCAAGCAGAAGAGATCAACACATTGGCCATGTCTGAAAATGTATGCCTTGTTCCACACATCTGGTCTACCACCTCTCTGCCAAGGGATAGGAGGCTGACTTCACCATCAGTCTTCTAAAGTCATGATTGGTCACTGCATTGATCAGAATTCTGAAGTTGTTTTCCTTTACGTTGCTATGGTCGCCGTTTAAATTGTCCTTCTGGTTCTGCTTACTTTGCTCTTTAGGAAGATTTCAAGATTTTCCAAATTTCTCTAAATTCTTCCTGTTTATAACTTCTTATGAAGAAGGGGAGGGTACATGCATTTATTAGGTGCCTATATATGTACCAGGCACTGTGTTAAGAGTCTTACAGATGTCTTGTTTTTAGTCCTCACAACTCTGTGAGGAAGCCTCATTTTACAGTTGAGAAAAGTGAGGCAGATGGGGATTAAGTGCCCAGGTTCACACAACTAGTAAGTATGTGAGTCTGGATTTGAACTCAGGTGTTTCTGTCACCCAACTCAGCACTCTTTTCTACTGTCCCACCTACCTGCCTCATGATGTAATATTGCATTATATTCATATGCATTTTTTAACCATTCTACAACTGATGGACACTTAATTTTCTTTCACGTCTTTTCCACCAAAAAAAGTGCAAAATATATATATATATCAGATCTTTCCCCTTTTCTTTGACCTCCCTGGGGTACATGCCTAGGGATGGTGTCTTGAAGTGTCACAGTATATGTAAGTTAGTAACTTTAAAAAATATATAATTCTGATTTGTTTTCCAGAATGTTTGGCCCACTTCATAGTACTATCAACAGTGCATTAGTATGCCCATCTTCTAACAGTACTCTCTCCACCCCTTTGTTTACATCTTTCTTCTTTTGTTACCATTAACTTCAGATTTTTCCAAATGGAAATGGGCAGATTGAATTTTTATTGAGAATAGACCACTTTATTTCACAGAATGAGGCAGATGGGGGAGAGAATGTGAGTGATATGGTATCAAGGAACTAAATAGGACAACATGAATATATTTGAGTATCTGGCGACTTTATAAATCAGGAGTTAGCACATTATAACCTGGGTCAAATCTGAATCCTGTCAACTCCCTGTTTTTTGTCAGACTTCAAAGCTAAGAACAGTTTTACATTTTTTAAATAATGCTTTATTGTATTTAAATTTTCTAAGCCATTCTTAGCTCCCAGGCTATGAAAAGGCCATTTTGGCTCTTGTTTCTTAATTATAGATCCCTGTTGTAAATGAATGAATATCTTTTAATATACAGTACTCTCTCAGATAATCAGACAGTATTTAATATCTTCATATATATTCATCTTAAACTAGATAATTTACAAGGCATATTTCCAAATTAAATCTGATAAAGCAAATCAATCTCAAAATGTACACTAAGACTTACCAGGCCTTTTTTTTCCCCCAGGGTCATGTAAAGTTGTCTGATTTTGGCCTATGCACAGGACTAAAGAAAGCTCATAGGACTGAATTTTATAGGAACCTCACACATAACCCACCAAGTGATTTCTGTAAGTTTCAGAGTTTTTTAGTAAACAAACTCAGTGTACTATTTTCAGGGACTTGATTGTTGTATGGTGCTAGGTTGCTTTTCAAGATGAAATTCCTTTAAAAGTTTGTATTACTGGCATGAAATTGCTAAGTCAAAGCTTTGTATTCAGTTTTTCTACTCGGTCCTTTTCACTATATCTCAATCCTTGTTTTATTGAAATCAGCATTTCAGAACATGAACTCAAAAAGAAAAGCAGAAACGTGGAAGAAAAATAGGCGGCAATTGGTGAGTAGTTTTAAAGAAGGGACCTTTGTAATATAAGACTGGTTTGAATTTGACAATCATTTGTATTGATTGAGATTATGGTAGGGTGTTTGTGTTTTGTTTGTGTTTTTTTTGTCTGTGTTTGTATTTTGTGGTTGTTTGTAGGGGGAATCTGCAGCACTGGGGCCACTTGTGGGTTGCAGGCTGCAGGTTCCCCACCTTTGACTAGGCAGTCACTGGGGAATCTAGGCAGCTCAGTGGATAGAATGCAGGTCCTGGACTCAGGAGGACCTGAGTTCAAATCTGGATTCACTTACTAAATATGTGACCCTCAGCAAGTCATTTAACCCTGTTTGCCTCAGTTTCCTCAAGTGTAAGATGAGCAGAAGGAAATGGGAAATCATTTCACTATCCTTGCCAAGAAAATCCTCAATTGGGGTCACAAAGAGTTGGATTCTACTGAAAACAACTAAAAAAGAAAGAAAGGCAGACATTCCATCAAAATCTGGTGATGATTCTTTTTGGCCACAGAAATTCTTGAATTACCATGTTTCCTAAAACATGGAAAGCTTTGCAGTTTGCATCCTTGCAAAGAATTTTCCAACTATTGAAATAATCCGTGAAATATTAAAGTAAATAGCCTAGAAAGAGCTTGTTTCATAACCTTGCATAAGAAACTAAGCTCATTGTACAATTTCTTTGCATATAACATAGTAATGGAGATGTATAGTATGGAGGTGGGGTAGGGGGAGTGCATAAAGACCTTCAAGCCTTGGAATCTGGACTAAAATCCCACTTTCTCCAGGACCTGTTCTCCAACCTCTTTTTATTCTAGTGCTTTTGCTCTGTTAATTATCTCCTTTTTATGCTGTATCTAGCTTACTTTGTGTATATATTTTTTGCTTGTTATCTGATCCTTGAGGGTGAGAATTCTTTTTGTTTCTTTTAACATCTCCAGCACTTACCATGGTGCCTGGCACATAGTAGGTACTTAATCCTGATGAAACCACAATTATAGATAAAAAAAAATTTATTATCCTACTTAATCCGTAGTTAATGCTTAGTAATTCCAAGAATGCCCTCCTCTTCCTGCTATTTGCAATCTGGTCATTTCATTAGCATCTTCACCAGAGTTCAAAAACCAACTTTGTTCCTTCAAAACATACTAAGTACCTACTCTGTGCAAGCCCTGTCATTTTAACTATTTATTGCCCATTTGGGTAAAAAGACTTGATAGAGGAATTGGATGCTTTAGGCTGTAGCGCATTTGTACTCTTCCCCCTAATGATACAGATCAAAAACCCTTTGTGTGTGTCCATCATCCTTGGCAACTGTTGTCCATGTCCTCCCATAGTATGGAAGCTTGGGATCCACCAGTGTTATAGAGGGTCTTCCTCCACATTGCAAGTATACCATAGAACAGACATTTTCCCTTGACTTTGTTATTCAGTCATTGTATCTTAACACCAGTTGAAATTTTGTATGAAATTATTATAATCTATTTTATTATAGCTTTTATTATACTCATAATAGTTCCATCTTCTGCCTCTATATCATTTTATCACCAAGGACTTATTTAAGTAACTGTCAGATTGCAGCTTTTTAGTTGCATGCCATATTCTTTTCTCATTTAGTTCTGTCTTCTAACTTTGTATTTCTTTTGATTTGCACTCCAAACAAGTTAGTGGCCCAACTGTAAGCATATCCCTAATTCAGGAATGATTCTTATATCTGTGACAAATCATTTTCCATCATTAAAATCTAATCAGTCTCATTTTCATCATCTTATTTGATCCTTACCATTTCCAGTGTCTTCCAATTCTTTTAAATAAATTGTTTCTGATATATAGGTAGGAGGCTTCTGAGTAGTTTTCAAGTCTTTTGTTCCTTATTTCTGATCCATAATTTCCAACATTTGTTGCTATCTGCACCTATTTCCACCTTTGTATTGAAGTCTCTGAATTAATATTGTAGCATTTGCTTTTGACAAAAATGTTTAAATTATCTTTGAATTTCATTTTTCCATGCTGGGCTTGTGCATATCCACGATTCATAACTCATCTTGGAGCGAGGGTCATGATTAATTAAGCATATCCATTTCTAATGGTTTCTACGACTGATACAGGTTTTGAAACTTCCTGTTTATTTTCCAGTAAGCAGTCATAAAGTACATTAGATCCAATTTAAAAGTAGAATTTGCCACAGACATAGCTCCACTTGTATTTTAATACCATAAACTGGTACCCTATCTCCACCCTCTTAGGATACAACTCCATCAATTAATCTGTCAAGTAGTTAATAAAAAGAAGAGACAAAATGGTACTTTAAAGACTTAGCCAAATCGAGAGGAAATGTATAAAACCAAATATATATGCGTATATATACATATGGGAGAGCTGAACATATTTTGAGGTAGAATAAAAATAACCTGTGTAGAGGAAGAAATACAACGTGGGGTGGGGGGACTTTCCAAGTCATTAGAATGTAGGGGGGTTCTGTCTTGCATTTCTCCCTCTACTTTCATTCTATCTAAAAATACAGTCATATCTCCCATTTTAAAAAATATATATTTCCCTTTGACTTTAACTCTAAGGAAACATTTTATCTCTTCCCTTTCTTTAGCTTTCTAATTAGTTGAAAGAATAGGCAACATTTCCTGTTTCTATGTCCATACTACAACCTTACTTCAGAACCCTGAGGTATCTGGCTTCTGCTGTTACCACTGTCATCAACAAAATAGTTTATAGATGACTCTGAGCAAGTCATTTAACCTCTGCTTGTCTCAGTTTCTTTAAGTATAAGATGGGGATAATAATACCTACCTCCAAGGGTTGTTAGGACAATCTGTTGACTTAATGTTTGTAAAGTGTTTAGTATAATGCCTGACTCAAAGTAGATGCTTAATCAGTGTTTGTTTCCGTCCTTCTTCTACCAGTTTCCTTCCTTCCCTTTACCTCTTTATCCAGGATCCTTCAACCTCTTTCCCCCTGTAGCTTCTGTGACACTGAATTTGTTTTAATTCCTGCCTCTGATCATTCCTTTTCCATACTTCCAAGATTTTTCTTCCTCTTCGGCTTATTGAAAATAGCAGCTCCCCAAAGTTGTTATCCAGCTTCACTTCCTTACTTCTGTTACCTGTACTCATCCTCTTTGACTTTGTGGCAGAGGTTGGTACACTTGACCACCCTCTTTCTTAACATTTTCTCCTTCTGTAATTGTACTGATATTTCTGGCTACTGACCTAGCCAAACACTCCTCTATTCTGTAATTTTTCTTTTTTCTTCTGCCTCTTAAGCACATGTATCCTCTCAGGCTCTGTCTTCATACTTTGATCTTTTTATTTTTCTTTCTCTACACTTTTTTCTTTACTCCCATGACTTAATTTCACAAGCATTTTAATGCCCCTACTAATACACATGAAACTGTACCTGAGATACAAAGACAGAAAGAAAAAAACTCTTGCCTTCAAGAAGCTTCAGTTCTACAGACGGTCTACAACATGTGCCCAGATGACTGTAAATACAGGATAATTTGATTTTGTTTATTTTGGAAGGGGGAAGGCAAGACATTTCAGAGTTAAGTGACTTGCCCAAGGTCATACAGCTACTAAGTGTCAAGTATCTAAGGTCAGATTTGAACTCAGGTCCTCCTGACTCAAGGGTGCTAGCAGACAAAGCTAGAGGAATTGTCTGCTAGAATGCTAGCAGACAAAGCATGAGGAATTGCCAACTGGACTCCTATGCAGATGACTTCCGAATCTATAAAATTAGCCCCAGTGTCTCCTGAACACCAGTTCTGCATTCCCAACTGCCCATCTGATGTTTCTACATGCAAGTCCCTCATTGTACTCCCTCTCTCTACCCTTAAACTTGCTAACAACTTATTTCTTTCATTAGCACACCATCTTGCTGGTCACCTACATTCAAAACATCAAGATCGACCTTTATTCTCCTGCGCCCGTCCTCAACTTTTAATCAGTCACCTAGTCATACTGATACTGATTCCACAGAATCTGTGGCATCTATCCACTCTTTTTTGTTAATGATTATAACCTCCTAGTTAAGACCCTTGTTATCTCTCCTAGATTATTCATATAGGATCCTAAATGGGATTTTTTGCCCTGCCTTGTTTTTTTATTCTAATTTAACCTTCATGCCCAAACCTAACTGTATATCACTTGCCACTCAAAATTTTTCATGCCTTCCTATTGCCTTTGGAATAAAATATAAATCATTTAAGATTCTCTGTAACTTACTTTTCATCTATGTTTTCAGTTGTATTTCACACTCAACTTCACTAAACATTTTTTAAAATTACAGATTATTAAAAAAAAAAATCACACTACGTTAGCCCAAGCTGCTAGCTGTTTACGAATCTCTTCCTGCACCATTCATTTTCTCTTGGAGTGTGCCCTATGCTTGGATCATACTCCCTCTCTTCTCTTACTGTTGAAATATTTTCCTCTTTTTTTTCTAAGGCCCAATTTAGACTCCACTTCTTTTCAGTGCCTTCCTGATTCCCACTTTTCCTCTCCCCTCCGATAAAAATGATCCTCTTTATCACATTTTCCAAGAGCACTTTGTGCTTCTCCTTTGCCTGGATCACATTTTATATTGCATCCTATTTAGTTTGTTTGTATTATATTCCCTCTTTGAATGCCCAGATCGTATTGTGTTTTATCTTTGTATTCCAGGTTCTCTAACATATAGTGCCTTTTAAAAAGTAGATGTTATGACTAATGTGAAAATGTATTTAATAAGAATATATGTGTGGAACCATATAAAATTGCATGCCATCTTGGGACGGGGGGAAGGAAGGGGAGAAAATCTAAGTCTTATGGAAGTGATTGTAGAAAACTGAAAACAAATTAATAATAATATAAATAAATAAAAATTAAGATAAAAAACCAAAAATGTAGATGTTGGTTGAAAGAATTGATACATGCTTTTCATTTCAAATCATACTTATTCCAAGTCATATATAGAACTTTCAAAGAAAATTAAGAATATTGTTAGTCTGTCTTTGACAAGGTATTCTCTTTCAGGCATATTCCACAGTTGGAACTCCAGATTACATTGCCCCAGAAGTATTCATGCAGACTGGGTACAACAAATTGTGTGACTGGTGGTCTTTGGGAGTGATTATGTATGAAATGCTAATAGGTATGACTTTCATTATTAATTTTGATTTGCAGTATGTAAATGTTCTTAAGGGGCTCTGACAGAACATATTAAATATTCATAGTTACCATCTCATGGTTTTGTTTTTTTAGAAAGTTGTTAATTCTATTTTTGTTTATGGTGAAATAATAATGGAAGCTTTGACTGTGCATATTTTCAACATTTAAATATGTTATATATGTTTTAATATACTTAAATGTTTTTCTGAATATAGCGTTTAGGGAGGTGTTTATATAACCATTGTGGTAAAACAGAGATAGGAGTACTTTTAAAAAATCCATTATATACTTTGAGAGGCAAGACGGTATCATGGATGGAAAGCCAACCTCAAGGCCAAGATTTGAGTTTAAGCCTGACTCTGGCACATACTGGTTGTGTGACCCTGGGCAAGTCTCTTCCTCTCTAGGTGCTTTAGGCTCTATCTCTAAGACTATGTGTGGCAAAGAAGGTGATAAACTACATTGATAAAGGAAGCTTTCTTTTCTGGGAATTCTCTATAGTCAAATCAAGTCAAGTGAGCAGGCATTTATACCAATGAAATAATGAGTCTAGTCCCTATCTTATATATATAAAACTTTTTATATATATTTGTATCCCCCGGTATCTGTTCTTTTTTAAAACACATTGAATTGTATTCTATCTTGTGGTCCAAAGAATCCCATATTTAGCAGGGATTGAAGACATCATCTAGTTGGTCTCTCAGTGGCTGCCTTTTCCCTCTAGTATAAAATGAGAATGCCTCCTACAGTGTGTCCCCAACTTTCCATTTCTGCCTTATTTCCCATTATTCACTATCACACACTCTCTGTTCTTGTTAAATTGGACCATTAGCTGTTCCCCAAATTCAGCATATCATTCCCTGTCCCCATGTCCTCACATGATTTTCCTTCACCTCTCTGCCATTCGGAATCCTTACCTTTCTTCAAGATTCAGCTCAGGCACCACCTTCTCTGATCCCCTCAGCAGAAAGTGATCTCTCCCTCTCTCTGCCCAATGACTTGAGAGCCTTCAGCTCTTCTTTATACCTTCATTGGGGGCAGCTAGGTGGTGCAGTGGATGGAGCACCAGTGTAGGAGTCAAGAGGACCTGAGTTCAAATCTCACCTCAGACACTTGTCACTCACTAGCTGTGTGACCTTGGGCAAGTCACTTGACCCCAATTGCCTCATCCTGGGTCATCTCCAGTCATCCTGATGAATATCTGGTCACTGAATTCAGATGGCTCTGGAGAAGTGAGGCTGGTGACTTGCACAGCCCTCGCTCACTCAAAACAAAGCCAAGTGCAAGTTGTGTCATTATTTCTCTGATGGTATGGTCTTCTTTGGCAACGAAGGACAAACATACACACACCCCTTCATACCTTATATATATGTTTAACTGTGTCTGTGCTATATCTGTAAGCTCCATGAGGAAAGGACCATTTTGTTTTTGTCTTTGTTGGCCCAGTTCTTGCATTACCTTGTAAGTAGTAGGTGCTTAATAAGAAAGGAAGGAAGGAAATAAACATTTTTAAAAGCTCCTATTATGTGCTGAGCATTGTGCTACATGCTTCACAAATATTATTTCATTATTTAACAATAATAGAGCTTGAATCTCAGCTGCAACAGCAATATCTCATTTACTTTCTCACACAAACCCCTCAAGTAGTGGAAGTACTTTAAAATTTGTTTTATTCTGAATTGCATAGACAAAATAAAATGACCATAGCCATATGCAAAGTTGAACAAGAAAAGAGGATTGGACATAAAACTGTGACTCTCCATCACCTGCAGCTTACTTTTCCTTTTTTTAGCACATAATAAATTTAACATGTAACTTTCAAAGGTCTTCTGTTTGCGCTTCCTTCTGGCCTTCCTTCTGTTCTCTTCTCTGCGCTTAAAAAAAGTGCTCCCATGACCCTCTTTTCTTTCTTTTTTCTCTTTTTGAGAGGCCGTCCTAACACTCGCCCTCATCACCCACCACTGACAAAAAAAAAAAAAAAAGAAAACTCTTGTAACAATACACATAGTCAAAAAATACATTCCCGCATTGTCTGTGTCCAAAAATATAAGTCTCATTCTCTACTGAGAGTCCAACATCTCTCAGTCAGGAGAGTCCTAAGTAAAAGCATTTTTGTCACCATTTTATAGATAACGAAACTGGGGGTAGGAGCTTATGTAACATTCAGCAGAACACATGCTCCCTGAAAGCAGAGTTTCTGGCACCTAGAAGGTACTTAATAAATGCTGACTGATTGATTGACTTGCCTATGGTCACAGAAGTAGTCTTCAGACTGGGACTAGAATTCAGTTTTCTTGGCTCCAGATTTCATGCTTTTCTTGTAGACTCTGGAGGTTTTCAAGCAGTAAGCTAACTTAACTACTTACCTGAGAAGGAGAAATCTTGTATAGAACTGCTTAAGAAAGGTGGGACTAGATAACCCCTAAGGTTCCTGAAATTCTGTTAATTCATTTCAGCAAACATCCTTAAGTTTTAGATGGGTACAGATCACTGTGCTAAGGACTAAGAAAAATTCTGAATTTAGATAAGATTCAGCCCTGCTCATGGAGTTTATAATCTAGTCAGAGAATATGATACATATAATATTAGTAAAATAATGTATGTTAAGTTCATACATTAACGTCAGTTTAAAAAAAGATCATTTCCAACTGAGGCGATCAGGGGAAGCATCTGTGATTAGAAAGTATTTGAGGTAGTCTTTAGTGGATGAGTAGGAATTGAACAGGTAGAGGAGGGCTATCTTATTTCAGGCACAAGTAATAGTTTGGACAAAGGCACAGAGTTGGGACAGGGGGAGGAGCAGTGCAGGTACATACCTGGGACTGAGAGATGTCTGCTTTGACTTCAGTGGAGAGGAAGTGAGGAGTGGTTTAGCATAAGACTGAAAAGGCAGCATAGTATCATAGAGGAACTTGAATGTACCAGAACAGAGAAGGCAGAGAAGTTTGAACTTAAGAGACAACAGTTTTTAGCAAAAAGTATGACAGAGCTATAGGCAAAAATTTAAATCTGGTTGGCAGTGTATAAGGATTGGATGAAAGGGGAAAGCAAAGACATAAAGCTGTTAGTAAATGTTTAACATAATGTGGAAAGGCAGCAATGGAGTGCCTGTCTTAAAGTGAGACGGAATAATGAGGAGGAACTGGATAGAAGAAGTATCAAAAATGTAGAATTGGCAGGATTTAATAAACTAAGTGTATGCGATATGAGAAACAGAAATGAATCAAAATTAACATTAAGGTTTTGTACGTTGAAGCCTGCTTCTGCCTTAGAGTCAAATAGATTAGGTCTAATCTCTCTTTCCACATGCCATAACTTATATAGTTCTTACTGTGTTTGATCAAAAAATCAGATGAAACCTTGTTATTTTTGATATATAGGATATCCACCATTCTGTTCTGAAACACCACAAGAAACTTACAGGAAAGTTATGAACTGGAAAGAAACTCTAGTATTTCCTCCAGAAGTACCTATATCAGAGAAAGCCAAGGACCTAATTCTCAGGTTAGTGCCTGAATCCATGTAAATGATCCATTGGGATCTTAAAGATGCATAATTAAAATGTAGCAGGATATTTTAATTTTTTCCAGCAACTAATTGGGATTTAGAACATACTGATAAAAAATGTACTCTCAGTAACAACCTGATCTGCCTCTTAATTAGAATGGTAAAGAGCAGTGATGTTTTGAATATACATACATATATACACATATATGTATGTATGTATGTGTGTGTATGTGTGTGTGTGTATGATAATGCATATATTTTGCAGTCTAATGGGAGAGAGTACTGAAGAGGGAGGGATATTTTTGGTTTGGAAGGTTACTAGGATGGTAGGGGCATCATAAGGAATTAGATTGATACACACCTTTTCTAGGAGCAGTGACAGAGTTGATTTGATAATGGTTGTAGAATAAGAATAGGAGGGAGGTAGTTAGGGAGGGACAGGGTGTATATATCCGGTGTGGCCACTAATGGAAAGATGACTGCAGAAAGAAGTGAAGAATGACTGGAACCCTGACCTTGATGCTGTGGGCAACCTCCACTTAGAGCAAATTGCAGACATGGGTGAAAGTTTTTTATTCTCTTATATGGTGAGTTGGGAAATAGTGTTATAAGATGTAATTAATGTCTGTTGGCCTCACTATCTGGGAAAAAACTTGTGTGAAAACTGGAAAGCAGTCTGGCAGAGTTAGGTATAGAACAACCTTCATATCATATACCAAGATAAACTCAAAATGGATATAAGACTTACATGTAAAAAATCAAATATAAACAAATTCACTGAGCAAGGAAGAAATTGTTTGTCAGATCTATGGATCTGAAAAAGTTCAGGATGAAATAAGAGAGAGAGGACCATAGAAGTGAAAATGGACAATTTTGATTATATAAAATGAAAAGTTTTTTTTTAAACAAACAAAACCAGTGCAGTTAAAATTAAAGAGGAATAGATGATTGTGGGAAAAATCTTTGCAGTAAGTTTCTATGTTAAAGGTCATATATCCAAAATATATGAGGAATTAGTTCAAATTTCTAAGAGTAACCGTTTTTCCCCAGTAATAAATGGCAGACGACTATAAATAGGCAATTTTAAAGGAAGAAATCCAAGCTATCAATAGCCATATGAAAAGAACTCCTTTAAACACTGATAATTAGAGAAATGCAAAATAAAGCAGTCCTGAATTTCAGCCCCACATCCATCAAATTGGCAAAGACGACAAAAGAAGGAATTTCATTCTGTTCAATTATGTATATTTCTTAGGGGGGTTTATTTTTCTTTATATTGTTTGGAGGTAAATAAGGAGAGAAAAATAAGTATTAAAAAATTGGAAAAATAATTAAATTTGGAAGGAAAAAAAAGCAAAAGAGCATTATTGTGGAAACTTGCATCCATGTAGGACTATGATCCGAACTCATGAGAAGGGAAAAGGGAAATTTGTTGTAATTGCTTGTCACAAATTTCTGTAATCTAATTCATCTGCACATTCTCTAAGAAATCATTTGCCAAACACCTTTAGGTACAGAAACATATATTTGCTTTTCCTCAAAATTTACAAATGTAGAATTACTTTGTGCTTATTTACCAAAGATGAAGTATTTCAAATAACTGATTTAATAAAAACTTTTTGAAGCTGTCTTGACTGTTAATCTAATAGCTTAATTACTTCCATATTGTAGATTCTGTATTGATTCAGAAAACAGAATTGGAAACAGTGGAATAGAGGAAATCAAGGATCATCCCTTTTTTGAAGGAGTAGATTGGGGACATATCAGGTATGTTCATACAAAACATATAACAGGTTAAAAAAAGTTAAAGTTTAAAAAAATTAATAAACTCTAACCATCAGTTTAATCGTATCATGTCAGAACCAAAGAAGTGATCTCATTATGGTAGTAGATAATATATTTTTATAACATTAATCCTTTTTTCATAATTACATTCACATTAGAATATGCAAGTTAAAGTTAATTGACTAAATCCAAGTGTTATTTTCAGTGATTAAATAACAGTTTGAAAATATACAATTGTTCCTCTGTTGAGCTTTTTCTGTTGAGCTATTTTTATTGAATGAAGTGAGGACTTCGACTTCATCAAACCTATTAGCACATGAAAATATATTTAGATGTGATAGTAACTATATTTTTCACCTGAGTAATGAGTTCATTAGACACTTCTATGTATTTATAAAGATAAAACCTCATTTAAATAATTCATCTTGAAGTAAAAAACACCATTGGAAACACATTAGATGAATTTGTTTATTATTCTTCCCTCACTGTGGATTATTGGTTTCAGTTTAATATTTAACTGGAATACTTTCATCATTTTACATTATGACTCTTGCTATTAAAGCCAGTGTGAAAATTCTGGGGAAGGAATTAAAGATACTTTTCTTCTACCTTTCAGAGACATATGCCTAGGATTAGTAAGAGTTAATGGTATAGAGCTAAAGGAAGTTAAATTTTGCTCATTTTAAAATATATAGTATAATTTGTTTCCCATAAGAGGAAGCTGGCTTATATAGATATCGTAAGGCCTGATCATTTTCTTTTATCCTAAGCTGAAATATACAGTGGAAAAAAATATTGGATCTAGTACCTAGAGGGACCTGTGTTCATATCCTTCCTCTGATTCTGTCTTACCTGTGCTAACCTGGGCAAGTCATTTAACTTGCCTAGGCCTTATTTGTAGAATGAGGTGGCTGGACTAAAAGGTTCTTTACCTGATCTAGCACTATGATACCAAGTTTGCATTTTGTTTTCCTGTTTTATTTTTTTAATTTTATTTTCAGTTCCAAATTCTTTCCTTATAGGTTTGCATTTTTATTTTTCTTAGTCCTTTATGAATTTTTCTAATTTTATTTTTCTGATATCTTAGTTTATTTTTAGTTTTTAACATTCACTTTTATAAGATTTTCAGTTGTAAGTTCCCCCCTTCCCCAAGATGGCGTGTAATCTGATATAGGCTATACGTATACAATCCCATTAAACATATTTCCACATTAAAAATTTGCATTTTTAACAAATTGATCCATTCGATTTCCTTTTTTAACGTTGTAATCCCATTTAAGACCACTATCAAGTGATTACTTCTGACCACTTTCCAGATAACAAAATGTTCTAATCTCAGTTAAATCAAGTTGGAGCTATCTACTCCACTATTTAATATAAGGCAGGACACAAGCACAATTTGACATTGTCTAGATAAAAGATTCTCTGATTTTTCTGTAAATATATTATCCTCTTCTTCCATTCTTTCCTTTCCTTCCTTGGCAGGAGGCGGGGATGGGGCAGCAGTTATGAAAACAGAGTATATGATAGTATTGAGCTAATAATGTCAAGTAAATAAAGTCTTTTATTTTAAATTACAGAAAATCTTTAAGTTACAAATTTAAAATACATTTAGCTAATTGATCCTATCATACAGATGATGGACACAGACCTTCTAATGCCTCTGTTATTTTTTTGTAATGCCCAGAGAACTACATACAGAATTTTTGAGTGGGAGTTTTTTGGTTAATGGGCAACTGGAAGCAAATTAATATTTACTATAGCTGCTTAACACTGTTCTTTGGCATATGTAGGGAGAGACCAGCTGCAATTCCCATAGAAATCAAAAGCATTGATGATACATCAAATTTTGATGAATTTCCTGAATCTGATATCTTACAACCAGGTAAGAGAAAATGCCACTTTGAACTTTTCTTGATTATAAAGACTACAGAAATGTGTGTATTCTCCTTGATGTTCTTAGCCTTCATTGTAAAAGTTCTTTGGAATTCCTTTGTACGTGGTTAACTTGCTGTCTCTGTTTTACAGTGCCAAATACCACGGAACCAGACTACAAATCCAAAGACTGGGTTTTTCTTAATTATACCTATAAGCGGTTTGAAGGGCTGACTCAGCGTGGTTCTATCCCTTCCTACATGAAAGCTGGGAAATTATGAATGAAACTCACATACGCCCACACCCCAAAAGAACTCAGGTAGCTGCATCACCAAGGCTTGCTTGGCGTAGATAACAATACACTGAAATAAATATTCCCAAGGACGGTGGTGCTCATCGACTTCAAGAGGAAATTCTACAGGATTAGGATTTCTGAGACTTCTACAGGAATTAGTTGGCAGTGCCAGCTGGATTTTTTTTAATATTTGACTATTTTTGTTAACTTTATTATATACAAAGGTACTGGAATAAAAGGAGTGTACATCCCTTTGTAACTGCACTGCCTTCGCGCATTACGTCCATCCTGCCTCTGTGTACTGTGGCTTTGTACTGTAACACTTCTAATCAATTCAGGAGAAACACATATCATTTAAAGCAACATAGGCTAACCTGTAGGTCATGGTGCAGCATTGCTGTTTTCTTATAAACCTTATGGGTTTAGATAATCAAGATAAAAGCCATCTTCCATAGCTGTTAGAACACTTGCCCTATTGGTTTAAACATCCATAGAGCATATAAGAAGACAATTTAAATAATGATTTTAATAGAAATAGGAAATACACTGGTTATTTAAAGTTAATTAGGTTTATCATCAAGTTATTGTGCAGACTCCACCATACAGGGTAACAAGCTTATGAGCCGGATCAGGAAGTACAGCACCTCCGCTCCAACACAACACTAATCCATTTCCTTTTCATTCAGAATTACTGTTGACTTGTACACACCTATCTGTGTGCTCTTAGGGAAATGTAATTATATAGAATACAGAGAGCATCCGGTTGTTTTCCTTAAGGCAAAAGGATTTTTTTTTTTTTTGCAGAGAACATGGCATTATTTTCATTTAATTATAGCAAGTTGGTTTTAAGAAATGACTGTGAGGGCTGCTTGTATGTCAAATTTGTGTATTTTTATTAAACTATTTTTTAAATGTCAACCTTCTGATCATGATAATGAACTTGCAGAGATGCCAAGAGCTCTTTACCTTGACTTTCCAGAAAGATGGCGTTTGATACATATCATATCTATTTTTTTTCTTTCATTGAATGGAAGTCTCTCCTTTGGTAGTACTTGTACTGTGCTATTACTCATTATACTCCAAATGTACCAAAGATCCTGAATTGAGTGGGTGTTCATGACTAAGGAATTTTTATTTTCCATTGGGAATGACATAATAAGACGTGAAAGGGTTTTGACTGAGGTTATCTTATTCAAGGGCAATATCATTCACATTTAGTTTTCTGTGGTTTAAGTAGATGGGTTCCAGGAAGTGAATGTTGGCCAAGGTTTTGTGGGGGGCGGAAACGGAAGAATTCATACTCAAATCTAATGATGTGGCCAGTGAATCTGTCTTGCCTGAAGGTTAGATGATCTTTTATAGCTCTATATTTTAGTTTTGAAATACTATCTGAAGTTTTAGCATTTCATAGGGACCTAACAGTTAAAGAGTAATCCGTTATCTAAGAATGTTCTAACAATTTGTGTCTCAAAACAATGAAAGCAGTCAACAGCTACAATTATTGTAACTGACCTTTTCCAGAGTCTGGACTGATGGTTTGCTCTTAGGAGGTTTCCTGCTCTTAAATAGAAAAAAATTACATATGAGCATTATGCAAAATTTTTAAAGCTTTTACAGTTGTTGCTGCTAGGTAACTTCACATCTGTCTCAAGAACATCTGGCTTTTACTTTTGCCACCTACTGTTCAGTTCCAATATTTGAACCCCTGCTATGTGTTCATCCATGACTTCATCTCTATTTTCCATGTCTGGGTCATGTGACTGAGTATCCTACTGGCGAAAGCTATTAAAATTTTGATTTGGGTTATCTCAATTTGACTAACTTTCTGATTTTTCAAAGCTTTAATGCCTTTTATAAACATTTTCAGCTTCCAGGATTCTTTACTAGATACTGCTGGCTTTTTAAAGAGCTATCCTAATAGGATAAAGGTGTTTTGGTAAGATTCAAGGAGATTGCAACCTTATCCAGTTCTTAATTTCCCCTTTTAACCTTAGTAACTAGTACAGTAAAACATTGTTAATTCAAGATTCAGAAGGCCAAATAAATTAGTAATGTCTAGTGAAAGGAGCTGAAATACCCACTATCTCATTTTAATTTCAAGGAAGCAGAAAATTTAGGAAAAGTTCTTTCAGATTATTTCATGGAAGGAACATAGAAATGTTTCCAATTGCTTGGCAGTAGAAGTCATAAAAGTTTACTTTGTTTAGATTGTCACATGTCATTTTTCTCACCTTCACACAAGTTAACAGGGTGATGATTCACAGTCCATTGGATCATTTCATCAGAAGCATTTCTTAATTAAGTGCCTATCTAAAAGCAATTAAAGACTCTGTCCTTTGTGAGCCTACAATTTGATTAATGATGCAGATTAAACAGGTGATTTGCAAAGTACTATCGAGACTGAATATTCACTATTACACATGTACCATATTTCAGGTAAACCACATCATTTAAATGGCAAAACACTACACAACGGGGTAATAGCACTTGTTTTGAAATTTGCCATGATTTTGAATTAACAGAAGTTTTACTATAAATTATTTTTTCCTAAATATATATAAAACTGTATAACTCAGATTTCTTGATATCTTGATTTTAATGTAGACTTTGACTTTTTTATTGAAAAAACACCTTTATATTAAAGTGAGTTATGTTATTTTTCTTTATGTACATCTTATTAATACAGCTTTAAATCTCCTTTAAATTTACCAAAATGTAGAGCTGTCAGAAAATATTGAATTGCTTAGAAGTCATATATATGATTTCTTAGCAAACTGATTTTAATAAAATTATTTGGTGAAGATGGGAAATAAGAACTGTAAAATATTGGAGACATTTTTTTGATCTTCCCAGATCATTATAAAACATTAATGAAATTAAAATGTGAGCCTAATGTTATGGGGGTTTCTTTGTTTGTTTTTTAGCCCCTATATATCTTCCTGGAAATCTGTATATTTTCAAACTATTTTTTCCATATATAAGTACATTATTTTAATGCTTGTCTATGGGAGATCTACAGATTATTGGTATTTCACTTTGTTGGGGTTAAAAATAATCAATTGTCCAGTTTTTTACAATTTCCAAAGAAAGTAGATCTCTGTATTGATAAGCTGAGATCCTGTGTCCCTAAACACATCCCCTTGTTTGAATCCCATAAAAATTGTTGATGAATATTTTCTTCTTACCCAAATATTTTCACTTTATTTTTATTTAGAGTTTCTTCCTTTTCCCTTTAGAAGTGCACTTATTTCTGAAAGATGTACATGAGAATACTCAAAATAAACTTCAATAACGACATTCAGACCTCTAGAGGCAATACTTCAGTTTTCTATGAAAGTTTAATATTTGAGGGGGATACTGTTATTTTAAATAAGAACAAGGCTACAATAGAAAAATAGACCTCCATTCTTAAAAAGCAATCTGAAAACATAGTTTAGTAATTGTGTAGAAAACTAATCATGGGAATATTGGGTTCTGTGTTCAGTTACTAAGATTTGTAAATGCTGGTTTTGGTGGGACTTAGGTTTCTTTCTCAAGAGTCAGACAAGAATAAAAAAGCTATGTTTACAAAATTCTTTCTGATGAATGGTGGTTTGTTTTGGGTTGGTCTTGGGTTTTGGGGAGGACAATTTATGCTGTTTCTGTACTCTATAGAAAAAAATTATATGTTCAAATTGTAATTCACAATAAGATTAAAATAGTGGAGGATATATTCTAATAGCACTTAGGATAGTTGCATACATATGTAAAAATATATTGATATGTATACACATACACATGTATTGGGGGTGTGTGTGTGTGTGTGTATGTATTTATACACACATATATACCCAGGCCATTCCAAAAGCCTTAATGCCATTTTAAACTGAAGCTCAAGGAACAATTCAGGTGGGTGATTTGAATTGGGAGTTATTTGCATGAGTGGATGCTTGAAACCACTGAAATGGAGATTACCAAAGGTAGATAAAATAAAGAGTATAGATAGAGAAGAAAAGGGGGAAGAGAATAGACTAATATGACATCTAAACAGATAAGTATATCAGTACTAGTTTACCAAAAGAACAATCATTAACCACTCGGGATGAGGAAAGACTTCTCCTAGGAAGTAGCACATGAACTGGGCCTTGCGGTAAGGTAGGAATTCTCAGAGGCAGAGGTGAGAAAGGAGTTCCTCATTCCAAGCATGAGAGGGACAGATCATGCAGCATCATAGAGCCAGAAAATAGAATGCCAAGCTCTGGTAATGTACAGTACATGAAGGAGGATAATTTAAGATACTTCCAGAAAGTTAGGCTGTTGTCAGATCATGAACTATTTTAAATGAGAATGTTGAGGAGTTTGTCTTTTATCTTAGAGGCAATAGGAAACCACTGAAGATGTTAACATACTCAGACACATTCAGAATTTTTGTTAATAAGACTGTAAAATGCCTTTTTGCTGGAATAAAGAAAGACAAATAATTGACAGCTCATTTTTCAGTATTACACAGCACCAATATAATAAAAATGACTACATGTACTATGTACTGGAATGGAATTGCAGATTTAACTCTGTAGCAATCAGATTGCCAAGAGGTAACATTATATAAGGAGATGAAATAAAATCCATTTGAAGGAACTTGGGCTCTTTCTGTGAAAGTAAAGGAAAAAAGGAAGGGAAAATATTAGCGTATTTCAAACTATATTATAATGTAGTAATTGTTAAAAATGTTTGGTTTTGGTCAACAGAAAAGTAGATCAGTGGGACAAATTAGATAAGCAACATCCAGAAGCATTTCAATATGATAACTTCCTTGTTTGTTAAGCCCCAAAAGAAAAACTGCTGGTAGAAGGAGTTTAGCAGAAATTAAATTTAGACCAACATCTCTCATTTTTTAGGAAGAAGAGGACACTAGGGGCAGAGTGGCACAATGGAGAGAAGCCTAGACCTGGAATCAGGGAGAACTGAGTTCAAATAGTCAGACACTTATTAGCTATGTGACCCTGAACAAGTCACTTAACCTTTGTAAACTCAGTTTCCTCATCTGTAAAATGAGGATGATGATAAGAGCTCCTACCTCCCAGGGTTGTTGTAAGGATAAAATGAGATAATATTTGTACAGTACTTTGCAAACCTTAAAATACTACATAAATGCTTGATATTAATAACATGTGGTAGTTAGGTGACGAAATGGATAGAGTGCTGGGCCTGAAAGGAAGACATCTTTCTGAGTTCAAATCTGGCCTCAGACACTTAATTATGTGACTCTGGGCAAGTCACTTAACCCTGTTTGCCTCAGTTTCCTCATCTGTAAAATGAGCTGGAGAAGGAGATGGCAGTATCTTTGCCAAAAAAACCCCAAAGAGGTGGATACAATGGAAAGACTGAACAACAATAGAAACACAAAGTCTAAACCTAGATATATAGATTTGGGAGTCATACACACATAAGCCACTTGCCCAGGGTCACACAGCTAGTAAGTATCTGAGGCTAGATTTGAAATGAAGAAGAGGAGTCTTCCTGATTCCAAGCCCAGGGCTCTATGCACTTCATCACTGAGCAACCCAGGCTTAATCTATCAGATCTACTCCTGCATCAGCAACTGCCTCCTGAATATTCTGTGGATATCCCAAACTCAGCATGTCCAAAATGGAATTCGTCTATCCATAAAAACAACCCTTCCCTCAAACTTCCTTATTTCAGCTGAGGATACCACCATCCTGCTGGTCACCCACATGTTTAACCTCAAGGTCATCCTTGACTTTTTTTCTTTCCTGTCTTCCCATGTGCAATCACTTGCAAATCTTATTGATTTTTACCTTGATGCCTTTTCTTTCATCTACCCTCTTATTTCCACTCACAGAGTCATGTTCCTGCCTCACACCCTCATCACCTCTAGCCTAGATGATCAGAAGAGTTTCTTAATGGCAATATCTCTCCTCTCCAATCCACTTGCCACACAGCTGCCAAAATAATCTTCACAAGGTTCAAATCAGACCATGTCGTTTCCAGGGTGAAATTTTTCAGTGATTTCCTGTTGCTTCTAAGGTAAAAGACAAACTCCTCAGCGTATTCATTTAAGATCCTTCATAATTCCACAATAAGGAAGGGAATAAGCATTTATATAGCCCCAAGTGCCAAGCACTGTGCTAAGCACTCCTTTTAATATTATTTTATTTGATCTTCACAACAACCCTGTCAGGTTCTATTATTATCTCCATTTTGCAGCTGAGGAAACTGAGGCAAACAAGTTAAGTGACTTGCCCAGGGTCACACAGCTATTTACAGGTCAGGCTGGATTTGAACTCAAGACTTGATGACTTCAGGTCCAGTACTCCACACTCCGCTATCTCACTGCCAAAGACACCACTTCAATGTTTTTGTATCAGGTAGTAAAAAGGCACCAATGAAAACATTTAAATTCACAAACATTAAATACCCATTATGTGCAAACACTGTCCTAGGTGATATCTCTTGACTCTGGGCATTTTCTCTGGCTGATTACTATCCCTCCTCTCCAGCAGCTAAACTTGAGGACTTCCTGTAAGTTCCAACCCCCATTAATTCTAGTGCCTTTCCTCTGTTAATTATTTCCCATTTATCCTGTTTATACCCTGTGTATATTTGTTTGCGTATTGTCTCCCCTATTAGATTGTAAGCCTGGGACTATCTTTTACCTCTTTGTTTCTCCAGTGCTTAGCATAATGCCTGGCCCTTAATGTCTGTTGATTGATTGAACCTAAAGTTCTAGCCCAAGAATCATCCAATCTAGTAACTGTCCCTCCTCTTCTCCAGAGGGCAGGGATTTACTTGTTTTTGTCATTACGTTCCCAGTGCCCAGCACAGTGCCTTGTAAAAATTAATTTTCTAAATATTTGCTTTATAAAATCTAGAAGGAGATAGATGGATAGATAGATAGGTAGGTAGATAGATACATAAGATACCTAGATGATAGGTTGATAGAATGAGCAAGCTACATCTAAATCTATTGATATTTCTCCCTGGCTTGGAGAAATCATTATCGTTATGTATTTTTCTTCAATTTGGACATATCACTTGTTATTTGCCTGGTAAGTATGATAGCTATCAGGACCAAAAAAAATCATATACCAACTACCCCTAGCAAGATGAGCACATACTTTCCAGAGGATACTCTTGTAGGAGGAGGCCTGCTGACTTGTGTTGGAATGAAGTGTGACTTCTAAGAGGTATTTCTCATTTAATTTTTACTAGTAAATCAATCCTTTTATACACAGAGAAGTCACAGGGCATAATGCTTAGAGAGCTCTCTATCCTCAGTGTAAGGACTACCTGAATTCAAGTCCCATCTGTGGCATACTATGTCACCCAAAGGAAATCACTTAAAGTCCCAGTGCCCAAGGCAACTCTCTAAGAATGTAAGAGACAGAACAGTTGCAGAGATGCATTGGTGGAGAGAGTTTACTCACCAGAAAGTCTCTACCAATGAAATCACACATCTGAATACCAACAGAAGATCAACCCTTATGTCTAAGAGGGGAAAAATAAGAGCCAACCACTTGTTTAAAATAAGAGATCATGTTCCTAAACCATCTGTTAAGATATTCTTTGGCTCTGCTAGTTTCACATTATTGCATGAAGGAAAAAATTAGTTATTCTGAAAAGAAAAAAGAGCCAGCATTTTAGAACACAAAGAATGAGTACCACTGAAACCTTACCAATGTAGTGGTGCACAACTGTTAAATACTGCCTGCTTCTCTCCATCCACTCCACATACTGCCTCCCTGTTGTTTTAGAATCTGGGCTACTGCAATGTGACTTTCAGGCTCTTTATGTGAGTGAGTCATCCTTTTAAAGAAATATGGTCCTTGTTTGTTGATTGTGGATCACTGCAGTTATGTTATTGGAGACAATGTTAGACTAGGAGTCAAGAAGACTGAATTCTAGTTTTTCCTTTCCCATCATTGAGACCTTCAGAAGCTACTTAATCTCTTGGAGACTCAGTTTTTCCCTCCTATGAAATGAGGAGAATACCTGCCCAAAGGATCTCATAGGATTGTTTTAAGAATTGAAAAAGATAATAGTTATAAAATCCCCTTGCAAAACATGAAGCAGTATACAAATATGTATTTTAACTCTTGAGACACCAATTGGGTGACTGTAAATAACTTAGACACTATTTGCCTCAGTTTCCTCAAATGTAAAATGGGAATTGTAATAGCACTTGTCTCACAGGGTTGTTGTGAGGATCAAATGAGAAAATATCTATAAAGCACTTAGCACAGGGCCTGGCACATCTTAGATACTTAATGATTATTTCCTTCTCTTTGAGTCCTGCTATTTTCACTCTGTTGTAGAGGGTCACCTTTAAAATAATCAAGATTCCAGTTTGGGGATATTCCAAAGGTGTAAGGACCAGAATGATGGCAACAATGCAACTTTATTTGGACCAAGTTGCTAAGTCAGCCAATGTGAATTCTAGTTGTGTACATTTGCCCTAGAGCAACCACTTGAATAAAAGCTTTGGTGGAAGCCATGTTCTACTTTAAAGCATTGTATCTGCTTGGCTCTATGGTGACATACTGTTTCAGAACTCTGCCAGCAGAAATTGAAGCTGGTGGGAGCTGGAGTGAATGGTAATGAGCAGAGTTCAGAGTCATACAAAGCCTGGGCTGTGGTATAAAGGGTTACCCTGCTCCCACCCCTACCCTTCCCACTCATAGACACAATGGTTGAAAACAACTACAGATAGGATATAATCTAGCTATTTTGAAGTCTGTGGTAAGAATATTCTTGGTCCTACAGCTTCTTACTTCAGAAGTCCAAGATAGCACTTAAATCAGAATTACGAAGCTAGTTTGATTTAATGTAAAGAGTATTGGATTGGATGAATTTGGCTGGAGTCCTATAACTTATTAGCTGGGTGATTTTGCCTGGTGTAGTAGATATAAGTATTATACTTGTCAGTCAGTCAACATGATGAGGTACAGACTCTGGGAACCTCCTTGAACTCTCCAAGAATCTTTCCACTTAATCTGGTTTTTCATACCCAAATCTGTTAGCCTTAACCTAGCCTGGCCCTCCATTATCTGTTACCATAGGGTTGCCTCACCTGCTTCTCACCCCAGCCCTTCATTGTCTGCTATATCCCAATTGCCTCCAGCTGTTTCCCACCCTTGATCCAGTCCCCGGTCCCAAAAAGATCCTCCTTGGACTCCTCCTCAAGACCCTCCCTAAACCCCTCCTCCCATCATCCCAGACTACCAAGCCACGCCTAGATCCCTCCCACAGTTTTTCTGCACACAAGTTCCATCTTGCCTCCAAGAAGGCCCTCAGATTCTACCTGGCCTGCTTGTCAATACTAGTGTCACAATGGTTAGGCTTCTTAAGAGTCAACCCTGTAGGGCAAATCTTTAATAAACTTTGTTTTCTTTGGCTAAAAGAAGTCTTCAGTCAAATTCATTTGGGCAGGGTGTCATTTGGGGTCTCAAGCACTCCAGACTTCAACATTGTGGTTCCCTGACCTCAACAGACAGGCACTTCATATGTATATGTATGTGTGCACGTACACGTATGTGTTTATACATACATATGTTTATATTATTTATGTGTATATAACGAGTATATACATGTATTTATATTATATGCATATATATGAATATACATATATCAACATATATGTATGTGTATAGCTATAGCTATATCTAGATATATCTATAGGTAGATATGCATTATGCCAAAATTTTCAGAGCAGAACTTGTAAATGTTAATAGCTACCATTATATACCACTTTTAGGTTTGCAAAGCACTTTACATGTATTGTGCATCATTTGATCCTCACAATGATCCTGTGTGGCAGGCACTATTATTCTTATTTTACAGATGAGGAAACTGAGGTGTAGACATGTTAAGTGACTTACTCTGCTTCACACACCTAAGGCTGAGGTAGCCTTTGAATTCAAGTTTTCCTAACTCCAACTCTAGCACTCTATCTATTGTACCACCTTGCTGCCTAAGCAAGTATCCCTAGACTGGGAAATGGTTCAACAAATTGTTACACGAATATGTGTGTGGGGTTAAAATCACCCCATCTTAACCAGGTGTAACAGGAGATTGGGTATGCGCAAATATGTATGTCTGCATATTTGTCAGATTCAAATTCCCTAAGTGGAAGAAACTGGAGAGCTTGTTTCTGGGAGAGTCATCATGATGTATAATAGAAATGGCTTGGATTGTGGAACATGTGTAGACATTTTGTAACTGGATTGTTTTTATGAACCACTGGTGAAAAGATGGCTTTTTGATGGGCTTTGGAGACATTAAAAAAGAATTTGCAACCAAAGCCTCAGTCATTTTCTCTTCTCCTGCACTCATGGTAAATCCCTAAATGAAACTTTGTTGACAGTGTCCAGGAAGAGACAATGCTGTAGGGGAAGAAGCTTTGAGAACTCCCTACTGATGTCTTTATGTGGCCAGTTAATGCCTCCTACCTCATCATGTTTCTTTTTTTTGTTTTAGATGAAGGGATTGGAGACACCAACCTTGTGAGTTTCAAAGGTCAGGGAAATGACACCTCACTATACCATAACATTCCATTTTTCTGTCTCTGGGCCTTTTCATTTGTTATCTCTATGCCTAGAATATTTTCCTTCCTCTCCTCTGCCTTCTGAATTCCCTGGCTTCTTTAAGATTCAACTCCCTTCCCACTTCCCATATTACCCCCCATGTACAATACACAGTTATTTAGATACTATTTCTTCCATTATATTGTAAACTCCTTTAGGGCAAATACCCAGGTGTTTTGGGGGGGTTTTTGTTGTGTTTTTTTTTTTTTACTTTTGTTGCATTCCCAGTAGTTAGTACAATGCCTTATGCAATAAGTACTTAATAAATGCCTGCTGACTGCCTAACAGTGACCAGAGATGGAACATCAGATTGGCCACAGCAAATATGCCAGTTTGGCTAGAATGTAGAAATACATGAAGGGAAGTAATGTTCAGTCAGCATGGAAATATAGGTTGGCACCAGAATGTAAAGACTTCACAATGCCAAGTCACCGTTAAAGTTTTCTGAGCTGGGAAGTAGCATGATCTCCCCTGTCCTTGGACAAGTTAACTCTCTCAACCTCAATTTTCTCATTTTTAAAATGCAGGAGAATGGAATGAATGACCTCTAAGGGCAACAACATTTGTAATTCCTATTTTAAGAATCCATGATTTCATTTCTGTGTCTTTTCATTGACTCTTTTGTGCCTAGAATGCTCTCCCATCTCACCTCTGCCTCATGGCTTTCTTTAAGACTCAGGTCAAATCCCATTTTACAAGAGACCTTTGCTAGTCACCCCACTCCCACTGCTAATGCCTTCCCTCTAGTATCATCCTCCCCTATTTATGTTGTCTATATCTTATATGTACATAGTTACTTATGTGTTTTCTTCCCCATTTGAATGGGAGCTTCTTGAGGGCAGGCTTTTGACTTTGTGGGGAAGGGTTTGTTCATTTTAAATTTCATGATCATAAATTTAGCTCCAGTCTAACCAGACTTGTGGAAAGAAAAGGGGAATCTAAAGGGAAATGCAGTTAAGTGAAGCACAAAGATTATAGGGTATAAGAACATCCAGGGGTGATCTCCCCAGTTACAAAGGAATAGTTTAGTGGGTAAGACAAAAAAACTAAACTGAAAAGCTTATGAGAGTTGTCCACAGTCAGAAATGGTGATCTGCCATCTGGTCTTGACATCGTGGAATGTGAAGCACTCCATGGCTTTCACCTAGCCAAAGACCACATGCTTACCATCCAGCCAGTGTTAGCTGTAGGAATGAAAAACAAGGAGCCATTTGTGTGGGGCCCAGCACTTGCCATGGACAGGGTACTTCAGGGTAAAGTTCTCTTCATGGAAGTTTTCTACTCTTTGGAACCTTTCCTGCAAAGAGCTTGTAAATAGCTTGGTCCAGGGGCTCCTTATTAGCAATGTCAAAGAATGAGATGGGATTGGCAGAAGGGTGGAGGGCAAGAGGGACACTGTGAAGTTAAGGACTCTTGGTGGCCCTGTCTGCAAAGTGTTTTGATTTACTTGGTATGCCTAAGGCTTAGTATAGTTCCTGGCATATAGTAAGTACTTAATAGATGTTTGTTGATTGATTGATTGATCTATGTGGATACTTCTTGTACCCACAGCTTCCCTTTGCCTCAGTAGTTGATATCCTTGAGTTATTGTGGCTGAAAAAGTTTATCACTTGGTGACCATCCTTACAATATCTATCCCTTCTGACCTTCTCTGACTAGGCCAGTGTTCATCTGCAAAACATCCAGTCTGTCATTGGCACCTTATTCAAAACATTTCCAGATTGATAGAACCTGCCAAAGCTTAAACTCTGGCATCCCATTTTGTCACCCATATCCCCTTCTTACTAGATTTTGGTGGAGGTCTTTGATTCTAAGAATGGAAGAGAGAACCCTCAGCTGTCATACCCTTGGCATGGCCTTATTTTTAAGTAACACTCAGGACTAATGAGTAGGTTCTCCAATCATAATGGGTAATTTAGAACCCCATGATTAAGGTTAGATTCACAGAAGCATAATTATCAAATGTCATCTGGTTTGTGTACAAGGCTTTGGAATTTTTTTCTGGGTTGTTTCATTTGCCACTACCTCAACTAAGAAAGCTGTAACCAAGGAAACCTAAGGACTATGAAATAGCATATTCTAAACTTGGATTGTATCTCTAGAAAATTCATTGTAGGATCTTAATGCTGTAAGTGATTTCTAAAGGTGACATTGCCCAATGCCCTGCTTTGTATAAAACATTCCAGGAGATAGGTGTCAGTCCTGTCACTAAAGATTTTCCAAGGGGAAGAAAAGGTAGTATTGATTGGCTTGTTCAATAACATACAGTGTGTCCCTAGAATCTGAATTCAGTAAAGCAATTTAAATGATTAAAACTTTAAACTGCAGTAAGACTTTTGGGACACCTTGTATTCCTATCAGTCACACCAGGAATAATAACCCACTTTTTGTAGCAGTTTAAGTTCGACACAGTTGTACACAGCATGATTATCTACATTTTAAAGAGATGGGCTTACAGAGGTTGTGACTTTCCTGTGATCACATAGCTAGCAAATATCCAAGTTGCCATTTTAACCAAGGATCAGCTGACTCTAGGAGCAGTGTTCATTTACCCCATACTGCTCTCCAGTATTTTACCTTTGAGAAAGCCAAGGGAAACCCTTATAGTACAGTCTAAAGAACACTGATTTGCAATCAGAAGACCTGGGTACGAATCTTGGCTCTTCTACTCACTACGTGGACAACCTTGGATCAGAGCCTCAGTATTTTCATCTCTAAAATGAGAGGGTTGGATTAGATGATCTCTCAGGTCCTTTCTGTCTCCATCTCTTATAATCATCTGATTTTCCTTATATTTGGACCAAACCTTTCTGCAGTTTTACTATGAAGAAACAAATACCTTAAATCTCTGTAGCACTTTTTTCCTCCTCCCAACAATTTTCACATATATTATATCACTTGATTTTCATAATCACACCTTGGACAAGTCACTTAAACTCTCTCTGCCTCAGTTTCTTTTTCTGTAATATAAGGAAGTTGGACTCAATAGCTTCTGTGTTCCTTTCCAATTCTAAAAATCTATGATCTATGATTTATGACATTGTGATACAGGGCAGACATTAACCATATATTACCCATTCAATTAAATTATAGTCCATAATGGCAGTTTTGGAGACAAGGCAGGCTTCACAAAAGAAAGGGCAGTCATGGGCTATTATTACAGTATGTTGCAACTCAAACAAGGGAAAACTCAAAACCTAAAATAAGAAACCATATTGCTGAGGAGAGAAGGGGCACAGGAGGAGAGGTAAAAACTGAAAGGGCAAGAACAAAAAAAGGCTATACTTTGAGAGGTCACCAGCACTTTAAGTTTTCACACTCTAGCAGGAGGAAGAGGATGTAGCATATCCAGGATCTATGACTCTCTCATCACTCTTCTCCTTGATAATGAAGGATGTCCAGGAACTTTATTTTTGAGGGGTGGGAGAACATAAGTTTTCACTCAAGGTGGTTTGATAAATTTCCCATCTTTAAAGTCATATACAAAGGGAAACTGGGGATTGGCCAGCAAGACACATGAAATGGATTTTTTCCAGAAAATAAAAGGGAATGAGCATGGGTCCAAAACAGAGGCAGCCTGTTATCAGTATTCAGAAAAGTTTCCCAAAAGATTTTTTTTATTATCACAAGTATCACAATTATCATGCTGTATATACATGGTATAGGCTTAAGCCCAAAAAGTTTAAGTCCAAGGTCACACAATTAATAAGTAATTATATATTTGTATAATTATATAGAATGTATGTTTATAGAACATGTAACCTTAATTTTAATATAAATTATAGATCATTATTATATAAAATAGGTAAGCTGGAAGTTAAACTCAACTTTTTACACTCCAACTTCACTACCCTGGTCCCTGCTGTCCCCTTAGTGTCACCCTTGAAATTCTTTGTTATCTTCAAACTAAAGCATTCTTTCATTCCTTTATCTCTTCTTTATGGAGTTCTGAAAATTCAACCCTTTACATTATACTTCTGTGGCTTTACTTTTGGATGTCAGATTCCATATGAGTTAAGACAGTAAGTGATGTCAGTCTCTGAACCTCTCTCTCTCTTTTCTGCAGTGGGGGAGTTGTTGTTTGTCCATTCTTCTTGAAGACAATCATAGTATCCAGAAGGTGATGCTATGACAAGTGAATAGGATTTAAGTGAGGCAGGGTTGTGCAAAGTCACCAGCCCCACTTTCTCCTCCAGAGCCATCTGAGTCCAGTAACAAGACTGGAGATGGCCCTGTAGGCAGTGGGAGACCTTGACCTTTTTAAGCTAAGGTGGAGTAGTATGGTTGTGGAATATTGAATATATTCTCTGAACCAACTGATGTGTTGTTTAATTTTGCCAAACAGCTTCCCTCCTCCCCTTTTTTTCTTATCGTTTGCCATAGGGAAGGACTGTCTGAGTAGGAGGAAAGAAGATCAAGGTGATGTAAAAATAAACATTTTTTAAACTTAAAAATAAGACCAAAGTATTGGAGGGGTTGAACTACTAAAAAAGAAATGTCATTTTCTTTTTTTAATTTTAAAATAATTTTTTCTTGATCTTTTGATTTTGGTTCACCTACCCTTCCCAATATATCCCTGCGCCCTTCTCAGAGAGCCATCCTTTACTTTAAAAAAATAATAATAAAAGCAGAAAAAAGTTCGGTAAAATTAACACACATTTTGAAAAAAGGCTGACATTCTATCCAGTATTTCACACCCATAACCTCCCACTTCTGTAAAGTAAGAGTGTGGGGGAAAGGGCCTCAGATTCTTAGCATTCAATTTTTAATATTTGTTTCTTATATTTCTTTCCATTTCTATTGTTGTGGTCATTGTGTCTATGGTTTCCTCAGTTCTGCTTACTTCATTTCATATCATAGGACCATAGACTTAGATTCATTAGTGGCCAAGTCCAAGGCCATTCCCTTTATAGGTAAGGAAACTGAGACCAAGAGAGGATAAATGTCTTGCCCCGGGTTACAGAGATAGTAAACGTCTGCAGCTGGATTTGAACCCAGGACTTCCTGACTATGGTTTGTATAAAGTCTTTCCGTGCTCCTCTGTTTTCATCATATTCATTACTTCTCACATAGCAGTAATATTTCATTACAATCTTGAGCGACGACGGGTTGAGCCATTCCCCAATGGATGGGCATTCACTTTGAAAAATTTCATATTTTAACACTCATACATTGATATAAATTTCAGCTGTATGGAGGGAGCAGGGCACAGTAGAAAGAACATTGGAACCCAGGGTTAAAAGACCTGGGTTTCAGGCTCATCTCTGCTGTTTAGTAACTGTGAGACTTTGGGTAAGTCACTCCACCCTTCTGGGCCTCAGTTTCCCGATCCGTAAACATGCGGGGGTTGGACTTAGATGATCGTTAGGGTCCCTTCTGTTTGTAAATCCTATGCCTCTCAGGGAGCTCTTTGGGCAGCATTAATACTGAGATCAGGGATGCCAGTGGGAATCCCCCTTTTTCCTCGTCCGCAAGTCATCTGTGATCTGTCTGTATCTTTTGTCATCCATCTATCTCCTGAGCTCCTGGACTCTGGGATCTCCTTTTCAAAGACTTTGAGCCTGCCGCAGGCACCTCTACCCCCAGCCCAGCCTCTGCTCCTCCTTCGCATTTCTCCCAGTTACCCCGAAAACCCGGTTAGCGGAATCGGCATCCACTGCTTGCCTTGAACGGGTGCCAGGGCAGCCCGACCGGGCATGCTCAGTAGCCCGGCAGGTTCGGCAGGCGAGTCTGAAGCTTTGCCCGCCCCAGCGGCTGGTGTGCAGGGAGAGGGGCCGCTCGCTGCAGAGGTGGCCGCTGAGCATCCCTGGCGCAGCCCCGCAGGTGTGCCCGCAGCCGCCGCGCTGCCGGATCAGCCTCGTCGGGCGTGTGCTGGACGGACTGGGGCCCCCCTCCATGCAGCCAGCCCGAGGGCTCGAGAACCAGCCGGCCGGCCCCTGCTATGGCTGGGGGAGAAGACACTGAGTCTGCAGGGAGCCAGCCCGCCGAGGCTGCGGCGCCAGGTGAGTCCCTAAGTGACACAGCCTGGCGGGCTTGGGGCGAGCTTGGGAAGGGGGGTGGGCGAGTCTGGGAGCTTAGCCCCCTCCATCGACCCCGAGCTGGGGGACCCGCTGCCGCTGCTGCCGCTGCCCTGGATGGGAATGGAAGGAGCCTGCCTGTTCACGCCGCTCCTTGGGATACCTGCTGCGGATGAGGGTGAGCGACTGACGAGAGAGCACTTAGCTCCTTCAGAAAGGGAAAGCAGGCTCTGATTTTGTTATGTGCACACCTATGGGCTCAGGTGGCAGGATGCTTGCCGGGGAGGCACGATGGAAGTTGTGTTGGCACCGCTTGGGCAGATTTAAGTGTATGTCTTGCCCTGAGGGGAGAGCCCTAGAAGCAAATCCGTTCCGTTATTCCAGAGCAAATCTGTAGTCACAGATCTCCTTCCTACTACCCTCTTTCTGTCTGTCATTTTGAATGGTCTACTTGCTTTCTTCTGGCCCCCTGCCATCATCATTCATAAAAAGAATTTTGTTGTTGTTGTTGTCATTCCAGAACACAGGAAGAACAGGCAGCATTCTCTTCTCTTTCTGGCTCCAGAAACTAACCAACTTTGACTGAAAAACAGGCAGGAGAGCTGTAGCTCACAGGCTCCTTAAAAGAAACGAAAATCTATTTCTTTCCCTCTACTCTTCCTGCCCCAAGAAACGCACCCATCCATCCACACCCACACCCACGCGCCCACACCCCCACACCCCCACACTCCTTGTAATAAAGGGGGAGGTCATAGATTTAGAGCAGCAGCCGCTACCTATTCAATCCCTTCTCCCGATTTATATTTGAGGAAACTGAAGCCCAGAGAGGTTGAATGATTGGAAGTTACAAGCAGAATTTGAACCCAGGACCTCTCATTCTAACAGTGCCTCTCATGGTACAATGCTGATACATCAGCTTACAGGATTTTTATTGTTGTTCAGAAAAAACCAACTTTCTGTTATACAAAGTTTTCTTTCATTTATTATAATTATTTATAGTAGTCTGTCTCTTGGGTCTGTTATTGAAAATAATGGAACCATCATTGTATCTACCACTTAAGATAAGTGACAGAGAAATAAAAAGAATTTTAAGAGAGTTTGCAGAAAAAATATTTGGGCAGAGGTGATTAGATTTCTATAAGCTTTACCTAATGTAGTAAAAATATATTCAATTATTTGCCAAAATAGACTGTGAGATGAGAAAACTTAGTATTCTCAAAGTGGTACTTTGGAGTCTTGTAGTGTTTCCAATTCCCACCATCATAATGTACCTCATCATGTATTTTGCAGAAGACTGGGATAAACAATTACTTAACTTATAGCTCCTTTTTATTTTTTAGTTAAGACTGGTCTCCTGATAAAATATTTGTCTAGACTTGTGAAAATATGTAACCAGTTTTGTCCAAATCCAGGAGGCATTTGAATTCTTTCAATGTATGCTAATCTAGGTGAGCAGAAATTCTAGATTAAATCGTATGGCCCTGACTGAACCTTAGTGACAAGGTACCTTTAGCTAAGTTATTTTCATTATAAATAAACATTGTTGTTTAGTTGAGAACTAAATGTGAAGTTAGGACATGCTTAAAATGATCCTTCTGACTTAGCTTTATATAAACATACATAAACAGTGAGTTTGGTGACTGCAATAATGACAGTTTGACCTTCTGAGAGACTGAATGAAGTGAGGCAGATTGCATCTCATTTCCTAACACCTCCCCCCTCCCCCCTTTCTTTTTCTTTGAATCCTAGAGCCTTGTGTTAAACTGATCTAGACCCTGGAGTATGCCTTGAGAAGGAGACAGGTTTTCAGTAGGCATTATATTTCTGAGAAGACCGAGCAAGTCCAACTCAACCCTTCATCATCCATATTTAGGAGGGGCCTGAGATATCAGGTCAGTTCTGAGGCCAGCCTATAGGCTTGAGTCCCCTTTTAGACAGGCTTGGGCTAAGTGGAAATCTAGTGGTGAACTTCTGTGCCATCCAAAGTAGCCCTGTAACTCCTCAGTCTTCCTGGAGTCTTTCACGTTAGGCATGACTCAGAATTGGTTTGTTCTCTGTGGGACTGTTGCAGATTCCAACAGATCCTCTGGGCTTGGCAGATTACACTTACAACTTTAAACAAGGATCAGAACTGAACTGGACATCTGAGGTTTTCTGGTTTTGCTTTTTCTTGGTTGATGAAGATATATGGCACAGTGGATAGAGTGCTGGGCCTCGAATCAGGAAGATTCATGTTTCTGAGTTTAAATTTGTCCTCAGACACTTACTGTGTGACTCTGGGCAAGTCATTTAACCCCGTTTACCTCAGTTTCCTCATCTGTAAAATGAGCTGGAGAAAACAGTGGCAAAACACTTGATTGTCTTTGCCAAGAAAACCCCAATGGGATCACAAAGACTTGAACAGGACTGAACAGCAACAAATATGGTAGAGAGAAGTTAAGACCTAAGGTTTAAGTAAGATATGATCCCTACACATAATTTAATACATTCTTATATTACGTGAGAAGCAAAAATCCAGCCTTGAATCTAAGAAAACTTGGCTGGATTCAAGTCCCATTCCCAGTACACTAGATGGGTGACCCTGGATGAATCACTTAGCCTCTCAGTGTTCTATACAACTCTTTAAAACTATACATTTCTTTTTCTTCTTGGTTTCTTTCCTTCCTTTTTTTTTTTTTAAATTTGGAGGCAATTAGGATTAAATGACTTGCCCAGGGCCACATAACTAGTAAGTGTCTGAAGGCAGATCTGATAGTCCTCCTGACTCGAGACCAGTGTAAAACTATACATTTTGAAGAAAATACTGACTTGCACTGGGAGAGAGGTCTTCCTCACTCAGGAGTTCTTATTAATGAAATCACAGTTCTAATCCCATCCTACATTGCATGACTAGTACACTCAAAATAAACTAGAACTTTGCCTATTATCTTAATGGTCTTCCTCAACCTAACACTTTCTCTCTACTTATCTATTTCATTATTTTGGGTGAAACAAAAATGTTTTAAGGCAGTTCTGATCTATAGCTCTTTATTACCAGGTTCCTATTCCAGGAATCTATTTCCATTTATCTCATCTACCAAACTACAAATTTATCATTATATCTAAATAGTCTGATATTAAGATCTTATTGGTATAAGTCTAAAAAAAAAAAAGCAGGAGGCTTGAAATTACTTTCTGTGCTTGGACTGTAGAGGGTTAGGTAAGGAATCTTTCTAGCCGACAAAAATTCCCTGGGGGAAAACCACAGGTAGACAGTTCATTTGAGAATATTATTTGACAGACTTAAGAAAAACAGAAAGACTGTACACTCTGCCAAGTGAGGGTGAGTGTCTTCTTTGTGGATGACTTCAGAATTCCTGGAATCGAGGACAAGACAGCATCCAGGAGAGCAGAGTAGACTGAGATCTCCTGATGGTAGGAGAGGTGGAGACAGAGCTGCCTTGCTCCTATTCATCCTGTTTTTCTGCTAATCCCCTCTTAGTTTCACCTTGAAATTGAGGAATAATACCATTTTGCATTGTGGATTTGTAATTACTATGATTGAAATTCATTTTTTTCATGACTCAGCAATCAGAAGCCATTTTAATTAACTCTATATAAACTTGTATTCATAGTCAGCATCCATACTCAATGGTTCTGCCTTGGTGCACATTCCCCAAGTCAAAGTAGAACACTCTCACAGAACTGCAAAATCTTAGAACAAAAAGGGACCTTTGAAAAAATTTTGTCTCAGTCTTTCATTTTGCAGATGAGGAAATTGGGTCCCTAAATTGCAGAGCTAGGACCAGTACTCAGGCTCCTGACTCAGTCCAATGTGTTTTCTAGGCACACCAACACACTACTGATTACCTTTCACAGAAACACACACACACACACACACACACACACACACACACACACACACACACACACACACACACACACACACACACACACACACACACACACACACACCCCTTACCATCATTTAAACTGTGGAACAAAATGAGAAACTCAAACATGTCATACTGAATGCAGCTAATATTTGTCTGTGCTGTGAAACTTGATTAAAATGCTCTTCCCTGCAAACATTGTTAAAGGATTTATGGATGGAGTTATAAAAAAAATGATTACTTTTAGTTTAAAAAAATGTGACCTATTTACTTGATTGAGCTCTACTTTTTATTGTTGATGGTTAAAGGCCAAAGAAGATCTAGGGCATTAGTCATCGTCAGCAACCAATCTGACAGACATATATTAAGTATCTATCATGTGCAAAGCCCTGTTCTAGGAGCTATGATTATAAAGAAAAGAAAGCAACAGTCCCTGCTTATTTTACAGATATGGAAACTAAGTCACAAAGAAATTAAGACTTGCTCCTGATAACATTACTAGTGAATTCGAAGGGCCAAGTTACTTCATCTCTTTGGAGCTCAGTTTCCCCATCTATAAGACAGAGATAATAATAGCACCTGCCTCCCAGCATTGTTTTTAGTATCAAATGATATGATTGTAAAGTTCTTAGCACAATGCTTGGTGCATAATAAGCATTATATAAACGTTATCTGCAAAATGGGGATAACCACATTTACCTCCCTCATAGGATCATTATGAAGGTCAAGTCTGACCATGTATTTTCTAATTATGCATTTTAAACATTTTTTAAAATTCTGAACTTAACAAAATGCAGAGCATTTTCACATACACAGCAGAATACAAGAAGAGGGGTTGGACATACACCTATTCATCTCCATTTTATATCACTTGCTTTAAAAAAAAAAGTACATCAATTTCACCCATTAATTTCAAAACTGACTCATTTATTTGTCCTTCTTTTTGAACTTCCTTCTGTACTTAGGCCGAACATTAGAAAAAAAAAATTCCATCATTCCTCCACCTTCTTTTTTTTTTTTTTTTTTTTGGTATCACTGTTGCTAACCCCATCTTACCCCTCTCCCATTAAAAACTGAGAGAAAAAGCAATCTTGTACAAAACAAGCAAAACTGATCTATATAGGAGGCAGGCGGGTAGTACAAGGGATAGAGTGCTAGGCGTGGGGTCAGGATGATATGAGTCCAGCCTCAGACATTTACTAGCTGTGTGACCCCTGGGCAAGTCCCTTAACCTCTGTTTGCTTTTATCCACTGGAAAAGGAAGTGGCAAGCCACTCCAGTATTTTTGCCAAGGAAACCCCATGGACAGTACAGTCAATCCATGGAGTCACAAAGAATCGGACACAACTGAACAAGTCTATATAGAGGCTGTGTCCAAAAATGGTTACCTTTTTTTCATACCTTGAGTCCATTACCTCTCAGCCCGGAGGTTGTTAGCAATGTTTCATCAGAAGTCCTCTGGATATATGATTAGCCATTGCATTGATAAGAATTTAAACTCCTAAAGTTGATTTTCTTTACTCTCATTGACCTTGTATAAACTGTAGTCCTGATTATTCTCACTTCACTCTGCATCACTTCACACTACAAAAAATTCTGTGAAATTGTCTCTTTTGTCACTCTTACAGTGCAATATTTCATAGCATTCGTACACTAAAGTTTGATCAGCCATTCTCCATTAGATTCTAGTTCTTTTCATTTCTTCTCTCTCACAGAAGGCAAGAAAATCCTACTCCAGCATCAGAAGTTTGTTTTTCTACTTGCCCTCACATTATCCTTCACCTTACCTCAGTTGTTGAATTCGACATATTTCTACACCAAATGATTTTTGCATGTGGTCTACCCTACTTCGTCCATTTCAGATAAGAATGAGGTTCATCTGATGCTTTCTGTCCCCATCCTGTCCTCCAGTGTTTATATATTTTTCTCATGCACTTTAATTATAAGAAATAGCAAGTTTTAGCCCCTTCTTCCTCTGTTCTACACATTCATGTGTTCCTTCTTGCTTATACTTCTCTTTCATCTTTTAAAGTCCTCAGAAGAAAATCAATCTATGCTCAGGTTCTTGTTTTTCTTACATATATCACTTGATAACATTTGAAGATATCAAGATTCTGAAAGGATACTGTTTTTTCTCCCTCTTTTAGAATGTTGGCACTACTTCATCATAGAACTCCTTCATATTGTTCAATTAATTTTACCTTTCTAGATTTCTCTTGATTTTTGTGCTTATTTCCAAAGCTTCTGCTCAACTCTGATCTTTCATTAGAAAAGACTTAAAGTCTTCTATTCTATTAAAGATACATTTTCTTCCCTGTAAGATTATAATTAGATTTGCAGTATAAGTTATTTTTTATTGTAAACTTATCTTTTTTGTCTTTTAGGATATTGTATTCCAAGGTCTCCTCTTATCATTAGTAGAACATGTTAGGTCTTGTATGATCCTAACTGTATTTTCTTGGTACTGGAACTGTTCCTGCCCCCACTCCAGGATACTTACAGATTTGTTTGTTTGTTTAACATGGGAGTTTTGGATTTGGGCTATGATATTCCTGGTATTTTCCCTTTTGGGGTTTCTTTCAGAAGTTGATTAGTGGATTATTTCTGTTTGCATTTTGCTACCTGTGTTTATAACCATACTTTAGTACTTCAGAGATCCATGTTTTCATTGATATGAGTACTTCCTCCACTAACACAAATCACAACCCCTCTCTGACTTGGCAGACTATCTTCCACTATCATTTAAGGTAAAATATTCATCATTCTGGAGCCATCTTGGTGGTACATCTCTCTCCCTAAACCTATCCTTGAAGTGCTTCTAACTTTCTATAGCCTATCAAAGTTTGTGCTTTAAGACTGCTACAGCCATTAGGGAACCAAGATGATACCCTCCACCCATGATGAAGCATCAGAATAGGACTTTAATGGGGGTTTATAATCATGAAGACTGGTATAAATGTAATTAATTGCCATGGATAAGCAGAGCAGTCTTTAATAATCATTCTCTCTCTCTCTCTCTCTCTCTCTCTCTCTCTCTCTCTCTCTCTCTCTCTCACTCTTATCACATTCAGTCATATTCATGATAACACTGAAATACTCTATTAACTGCCAAGAATTTTCCTTAGACTTTCTTGTTCTTTGCCCTGAGCTCTTTATGGATTGAGGGAGCAAACAGGTACTATGGCTTAGTGATCTCTTGATGTCAAACCCACTTCTTTGAATCAGAGATGGCATTGCTCTCTTGTCATCTACACATCAGCCACAAAAATGAGAGAAAATTACTTTGAATCCATTGAACTTAGTGGCATCCAAAACTTCCCAGCTTAGATGATAGCCAACTTTGGAAGTACATTGTGTCACAGTCTCTCCCTGTCAATAATGTTTAGCTGATTTTCCAACAAACAAGTTATATTATAGACTTAAAATCGCTTCTGGTCTTCTCATTAAAAACTGCAGGTTTCTTGGCTCAAAGGTATAGAATTTAGGTATGAACACTTTAAAAAAAGTATAGAAGAAAAAGTAAGAGCTTTCAAAAGGGAATTTTTCTTTGAGAAATAAAGAAATAATAGCCATTAGGTTTTTGTCAGAATAGTTGTCACAGTTTGAAGGGAGCCAGTTAGAGGAGTTCATAGCCAGAGGTTCAAGTCTCAATACTCATTTGTACTGAAATATTTCATACCACTCCTTTTTAGCCCCAATTTTTAACCCCAAACCATTTTTTTCAGAAATAAAACCACCCATATTTAGAGACAAGTAAGATGGAATAAATCTTGTTTTGCATTATAGATACTGAAATATTAGTAGACAAAGAAGAAAAAGTCCACAGTTATCGAAACAAATTTGGGGTGATTTGTTTCTTTAGCCTCCAAATTAAAGACTAGCACCTGCTAGTGAGAGTGTGGCATAATGGATAGAATTCTGGAATTGAAGCCAAGAAATTTATTTGGTGAAATCCCACATTAGACTGCTTACTAGTTCTATGACCCTGGACATGTCACTTAACGTCTCTGAGCCTGTTTGCTTGGAGTTAGCAATAGAACCTTCCTCCTAGAGTTGTTGTGAGGCTCAAATAAGATAATATTTGAAATGCCTAATGCAGCCCAGCCCAGTCATTAGGCAAAACAAGACATCAGAGAGTACACCAGGTCTATTGTGGAAAATTTTTTTTTATTAACTTAAGATAAAACCTAGAATATTTAAGTTTTACTTTAGGTCTTCTTTACCTCGTGCTTGGGCTATTATAATAGCCTCTAAATTGTTTCCCTGGCTCCAGTATCTTTCTTTTCCAATATATATTTCACAAATCTTTCCTAAAAGTCTGTGTTGTAGCTTGAAACATCAGCAAAGAAAGTGTGGTTTACCTGGAATGTTAATATAGTTTATTTCCAGAGAGACAATGAAAGTGTCTGTTATCTTCTGACCTCTCTGCCTCTGCTCCACTTCCCTTGGAGATGTATGCTTGCCAAGAAGACACCCTAGTCTCTCTCCTCTTCTTTTCCAATATATCCTGCATGCAGATAGCAAAGTTAAATGACTAACATACATAGGTATGACCTTGTCACTCCCTTGCTGAAGTAGCTTAATGGCTTCCAGTTGCCCCTAGATAAAATAGTGAGCTCCTTTGTTTGTCCTTGAAAGCCCTGTACAATTTGATTCTATCCTACCTCCCCTATCCTGCCTTAGTTCATATTAGTCCCTGTCCTCCAGTCTATTTTCCAGCCAAATTGGCCTATGTACAACAATTTCATCTCTCACCTCCGTGACTTTGCATAGGTTGTCTGCTGTGCCTGGAGTATATTTCCTCTTCACCTGTGCCTTGTGGAGTCCCTAATTTCCTAAAAAGCATAGATTAGGTACAGAAACTCAACCAAGGACTTTGGTATTCCCAGCCAAGTTCACTGTCCCCTAGACCAAGGTGCCTCTCATCCCACATTTATATTAGATGGCAATAGAAAAGTGATGTTGCAAGTATTTTTTAAGGATAAATATTATCTTGATCATATTTTCACTTCATTGTTGGTGCTGATTTGTGCTGCCTTGTAGACACAATTGTCCATTTGCCTAAAAAATCAGCAAATCTCTCCATCTTTTCTAAGGTGGTGATTTTTAAAATTATTGATGAACTATAATTTAACTTTAATTTAGAATTCATTACTCCAAAAATCCCACTTCTTGATTGTAGCCAAATGTGATTTCTTCCCTAGCTGATAGTTTTCCATACAATCACTTTCTATAAAATCACAGGAGGGTGTCCAGAACAAAGAAGCGAGCATGAGAGGCCTGGGAACTTTATAAAATGGTGGTCCTGAGAAGGAATTCCCCAATCTGAGAAGGAGGATGCTGGGGTGGATGACAAGACTGTTAAGCACAGAAGTGGAAAAAAAGAGAGTCAGGAGTGGAGCTAGGAGAGAAGCAGGCACTTAAGTATTTGTTGACATGAGTTAAGGAAGTTACAGTATCAAAGAAGTAATTCACTTGCATCTGTATCTTCTACACCTAGCATAACAGCTGGCACATAGTGGGTGCTTAAAAAACACTTGTCGATTAATTAACCATACCACAAATTGGGCTTGGATAATTATTTGCTAGGTCTATTTTGTAACATGGTGAAGTATGAAAGATGACAAAAGTGACTTGCAGTGTGATTACTGTTTACCTCTTCTGGAAAGATGAATGCATTCATTTTTTTTGTTTCTCTCCAGCATCAAAGCTGTCATATCACCTAGAAGGGACATACACACCTTATGCCTGGTCCGATAGAGAGCCACAAAGCAGAAGCTTTAATATGAAATAGTTGTCTGATTCAATCTTCTCATTTCCTACTTTCATTCTTCTTTCTTGACTCTCTCTCTTGTTCTTTCTTCTTCCATAAAAAGCCTCCTTTTATCAACTAAAACCCACCTACTTATGTTGTATTTTTTCTTCTGAGAAACTTAAGATGTTTCATGAGAATTGTTTCATTTATTTTCACTACTGCAGCCTGGTGAGGAGTTGACATTTGGGCTATCCAAAGCTGTTGAAATATAATGAGTTATGTTATACTATCATAAGGAAAAATCTTGCTCTATTCCTCATGTACCTTGTGGGTGAACACGTGTTCCAGTCAGGTAGAAAAGCTCAGAGAGAACATGTAATCCTCCTATAAAACCAGGGAGGGACAAAAAGTGAAGGAAAAATACCCACACACTCCACATCCAGCATAACTGCATAATGAAAGATTATAAATAGGAAGGAATTCAGCTCCCAGAATGTTTAAACATGTTCCTGATCTGATTCATGGAGCACATATGTACATGGTCATCAGAGAATGTTCATCTCTTAGTTTAAGACTTGGAACTTCTTTCTAAATAGAAATAGTATTATTAATCTAGATCATGTCATGCTTTCAATCTGGGGGAATAAATGGAGACAACCAGCTGTTATTACTAAGGAATACTAAAGACATAGATATATTTTATAGTAATTTAAATGCAAAAATAATGATCTTTCCAAGATGTAGACATGCAAAGAATATGAGGTTCTGGTCTGTAAGTAGCTATAATACACTGAGAAGGATTTGAACTGAATTAAGTCAGGTGTCCAATCATCTAGTCATTTTGATGGAAGTTATCAGAAGTTTTGCAACCTGGTATTCTCCAGCTAGGAATAGGTTATATCCTTCTTGAGCTCCCAAAGCTACATGACAGTCATGTTGCTAACCAGAAAAACAAACAAGTAAACAAGTCTAACAGATGTGCTCATGGTCCCTTTGAAGCCAAAGAAGTGTTACATCGTAGAGACATCATCTCTTTTGTGACAGGTCTCCCTGGCAACAACACACACCTAGAAAGGTACTAAACCCAATGGAAATACAATAAAACACTGATGGTTTCCTTGGTTGAACTCTGCCCAAACTTGACTCTGTGACTTACCTACCTGTACAACCATAGGCAAATCATTTACTTTTTCATAGCTAACTTCTTCATCTGTAAAATGAGGAGACTGAATTAGATGGAAGACCTCCAAGATCATTTCCAATGTTCAAACTATGATCCCAAAAGTTTGGATGAAGTACCTCTTTGGAAGAACATGAGGGCATTTCTGACTATGATTATTACAGTGGCTAGTAATTTCCTCACAACATTATGTTTCAGGATTTATTTTCTTTGTCTTTCTCAAGTTAAGCATCTGTCATCCAATGTTAAATTCTCCTTTTTCCATTCTTGATCTTTACAGAATGATCATCTTTTATTCAGATTAGTAAATATTCTTATGAATCATGAAGCATTTTTCCAAAGGGAAGATGCCCCGTTTCTGAAATTAGTTTAAGAAACTCATAGGTTTAACAGAACATCTTGAACATAAACTGGCTGACTAATAAATACAGGGCATCCCAAAAGTCTCGGTGTAGTCTTTAAGCTTTAGTCACTTTAAAACTACACTGACTTTTGGGACTTGCTGTATTAATTGATTCTGGCAATAGTCCCCATTATCATTTCATAGAGTCTCACAACTTCTATTTTGACATGCACTTTAATGATGTGGGTGTAGATCATCCTGATTTAGATAAATGAGTTCAGTGTTTGTGCTTGCCTATGGAAAAACCCCACTGATATTGATGGTATGTGGCATCGTATGTATATTTGCATAAATAGAACTTAGCACAAGTTAAGGAATAGTGAAGAGGGAGCACTACACTTGAGGGTTTAACTCCCTCATTAAACTCTTCTGAACTTTAGTCTTCTCATCTGTCAAATCTGTGTTCATTGTGAGGATCATACAAAAGAAATGTCTACAAATATGTCTTAACAAACTTTAAATTGTTATATGATATCAGCTATTATTATTATACTTACCTTGGAATTAAATTATGCTTAAATGTAATTAAATTGTTTTTGTCTTTGCCTAGTTTGGATTTTGATGACTTTTTAAAATGAGGATGATATTCTTTGTCCTTTTCTAGGGTACCTTGTTCCCATAGGGTGTGTTTTAAGGATATATAAGATCTTCTTCTTAAAATGCTTTGAGCTCCTTAAAAGGATTATGAACCCAGACTTTTATTTCATCCATTTGAGGAACTCCTAATGAGGAAATTGTCTCTCCCAATGCGTATGGGTACTTGAGCTTCAATTTAATAATCTTAGAGAGCTGTCCAGGGGCATCAGGAGGCTAAATGACTTGCCCAGGGTCATACCCAGTATTTGTCAGAGGCAGGAATCAAACCCAGGTCTTAGTGACTCAAAGTCTGATTCTCTACCCACTGCACCACAGTGCTTCTCAGAAGAATAGTACCATATAAATTCCTGAGAATATTATTCTAATTATTATTTTTTTAAAGTAAGTTGAAATTTAACGTGTGCTTCAGATCATCTGTCATATGCCCTGTAGTAATGATAATTGACATTTAATGAGGGCATATGTGGATATAATAATTTTAAAACTTTTATGTTCCTGTCAGAGCTCGTGGGAATATTACTTAATAGGCACGTAACACTGAAATAGGAAATCTATAATTTATAACATAGGTATCTGAAAACTGCATGCTTTTCTAATCTCTGTCCAAAAAAATATTTTCCTACAAATGTGTTCAGCAAGAAATGCTAGTCATTCAAATACCAGTAAAAATTATTTTATTAAAGGAATGGTTTCTGATCATTTAGAAATTCAAATGGTAGCTACTAAACATAGCTTCATCAGGACATGCCAAAATAACATCGTTTCATTTTGTTGGGTTTTTTTTTAAAGGTAGCTGGGCAGATAGATCAAGAGGGTACTATAAACATAATATATCTGGATTTCAGCAGAATGTTTGAGAAAGTTATATTATCCCTTGTGGACATGATGTAGAGTGGGTTGACCAGGTGACTGTACTACCAGGTAACTTTTGAAGTTGGTGAAGTGGCCCAACCCAAATGATCTTTGGTCTGTGATCCTGTGTCAACTTGAAAGTCTAGTAGAATGTTCCATGTACCTACCCTTTCATCATGTTTATCTTGGCAATTTAGATGAAGGGAGCAGGGGCATGCTTGCAAATTTGCAGATAACATAAAATAGGGAAATATAATTAATAACTTTGATGACATATTTGGAATTAAAAAAGAGATTAGAATGATGGCCTGCATCTAAGAAGATGAAATTTAGGGACAGAATGAACTCGTAATTTCATCCCAATGAGAAAGCTCCCTCTACCAATGAAGATCAGCACCTCCTCTGAAACTTGGTCTTAAAGAGTTGCTTAGGGGACACTGAAAAGTTAAGTGACTTGCCCAGGGTCACACAGCCAGTATGTGTCAGAGGCAGTATTTGAACCCAGATCTTCCTGTCATATTGGCTTTCTATTCACTGTGTCAAACTGCTTCTCAAGATAAATTTAATAGGGATAAATGTAAAATGCTGTACTTGAGTAAGGCAAAATCACTTTAACAAGTACAGTATGGGATAGGCATGGCATAACAGCATTTCATGTGGAAAATAATCTTGTAGTTTAATGAAAAATAAATTCAAAATGAGTAGTGTGACATGTCAGCCCCAAACCCCAAATGCTGTACTAAACTTTGTTAAGATAATTGTAGTATATAATACAACAAATGTGGTTGTTACACTATACAGTCAGACCACATCTAGAAAATTGTGTTGAGTTATATGGGCTACATTTTAAACACAAGGACAAGAATGGTGAGGTGAATGACCATGCTACAAAAGGTTCAACTGAGTAAACTGGAAAGAAACATTAAAAAGAGACATAACAGTCTTCTAGTGTTTGAAGGGTCCTTAGAATTGTCCAGGAATGGAATGGGCTCCCTCAAGAACTAATTGTTTTCACATTCCTAGGAGTTTTTGAGGTAGAAGCTAAATTACCCCTCATTGGTGATGTTACAAAAGCAGTTGGTTAGGTTGGCCTTTGACATTACTTTCAACTATGAGATTATTTGATTCTACAAGTACTGGCTTTTACCAGTATGGTCATCCTCTAATTCTTCAATGCTAATATTATTTTGATTATATACTATGTCACTAATGAACAGATCCTCACTCTTGATCTCATAATAATCATGGTTGTTTCAATAATGCCAGTTTGTCTGGTTCCAAAACCATAATATTGGTCATTCCCCTTTTTGATCTGGCAAATATATTGTCATGGTGGTGTTGCTAATAGACTGCCTCTAGCCCTACCTTTCCCTCTACTTCCCTTTTTTAGTTAGACCAATATACATTGAATAAAATATTATAAATAAAACTTTTCCTTTGGGGAAAGTTTAAGTGTAGCCATTTAAAAATTTGATGTCTCTAATTAGTTAAATAGTGGCATGTAGCCATTTAAAACTTTTATCGTTGTTGTTAGGTTTTTTGACACATTCAGTGTGATAGAAATTTGCAGATGGAAGAACTCCAAATAATATTACAAACTATGGGCCTAAGCTTTCAGTTGGACCGCAAAATTTAACCTCTCTAGGAATTATGATCAAATGTTATTGTTTATTTCTGCCTTAAGCTCTTTAAGAAGATACAGAGAACTCCTGGCAAATGAAGAAAGCTCATGGAGTGTGAAAGTTATTCTTTCCTCTTGGCATTGTCCAATTTATCAAATGCCCTTCCATAACTCCTGCATCAAAAACTGAACACAATACTAAACACCACATTCTCCAGAGCATAAAAATTGTAGGTGATCTGAAGGGCAATGGACAGATGCATGGTAACTGCATAAGTTGTAACTTTTGACTAATGAGGGCTTACACACAAGAAGTGGTGGCATAGAAAAATAGCATTCAGGAGATGTCTAATTGGGAAAGGAGGTGGAACAATCATGTAGGGAGAATGGGAGATAAGAGATGAATGGCCTTGGAACTACATGGAACCAGCAACTCAAAATTCTAAAAGACCCAGAAGAAGATCTTTCCTATTCTAGTTAGTTCTTCTTTGGAACACTGCTAGAAGAATGTGACTGAGAATTATTCAGGTTCAAAAGGTATGGATGATTTGCAATATCTACTAGAGGAGATAGTGCTCACAGTGATGAGTTCATGGATCTCTTGAAGTATTTATGTATAGCAAAGTTTAATGGGAAAAACGGACTTTAGAGTAGATCCCTATCTAGTCTGTGACCAAGTATTTTTTCATAGAGTGGGAAAAGGGAAGGGAAAAAGCAATGATTGAGTGCACATCAGGTGCATATCAGGCATCGTGCTAAGTGCTTTACAAATATCCCATTTGAAAAAGAACATGAAAATGCAAGGTTTGCTTTTCTTTTCAAACCCAAAAGGATACTCTAAAAAAAAGTTTTCATTTTTAATCTATCACTAAATCTTTCTGCTTAAACAACAAACAAACAAACAAAAGTCCATTACTCCACTACAGAAATCCTCTCTTCTAGAAGCTAGGATCTTTTAAAACATTTGTCATTAGGTAACTATTACTTGAAAGATGCATTTTACATATTTATATTTGTTGGAATGGTGGATAGAGCAGTGAACCTAGGGTAAGGAAGACCTGAGTTCCAATTTGTCCTCAGACACTTATTAGCTGTGTGATCCCACTTCACTCTGCCTCAATTTCTTTGTCTGTAAAATGGGAATAATAGTAATACCTATCTCTCAGTGCTGTGAGGATCAAATGCTATAATAGCTGTAAAATACCTTGTAAACCTCAAAGCCTTATACCATCATCATCCTCATCATCCTCATCATCCTCATCATCATCTTCTTCTTCTTCTTTCTGGGGCAATCATCAATTTCTGAATACCAGGTGAACCTCTAGTTCTTTATTGTTGTCTGTTGAATATTTCTACTTAGAAGTTCTGCTAGAACTTGAATTCAGCATTAGCAGCACAATTATCAAATTTGCAAATGACACCAAGTGGTAAGGGACAGAAAACAAACACACTGGATGATATGATAGGCAGGATTCAAAAAGATCTTGCCATGCTAGATCATTGAGCTGAATCCAATTAGGTGAAATTACATGGGAGCAAATGTAAACTCATATACTTGAATAAAAAAATTTTTTTTCACTAGAACAAGCTGGGAGAGTCAGTAATGTGATATGGCAACCAAAAAAGTTAATGCCATCATGGACAATGAGAAGCATAGTTTCCAATTATAAGGAAATGATCATGCCACTAGACTCTACCTTGGCCAGACCATGTCTGAAGTCTTGTATTCAATCTTGGGCATCACGTTTTAGGGAGGACTTTGATAAGAAGAGAACATCTAGAAGAAGGCAATAAGATGGCAAAAGGCTTTAAGTCCATATAAGGATCTGTGAAAGGAACTGGAACTAGCTTGTAGAAGGGAAAGTTCAGGGAGAACATGATCAATGTCTTCAAGTATTGGATGGCTGCTGACATGGGTGTCATCCATATAGAGATAGTGAGTGAACCAACTGGGGTTGATGAGTCAAAGGAGATTGTGTATGAGAGGGGAAAGAGAGATGCCAAGGTGAAGCCTTATTAAATTTCCTCAAGGTAATCCAGGCAGTTCTTAGGACATAATTGTTCTTCACTATTACAAATATTTTACCATCAAGTTAATTTCTCCAAAGGGTACTTCATTTTTTCATTAGAGTGAAAAACAGGGCTATTTATGTAGTAATGCTCAATCAATACTTCCACTTAGTATTGCACCTATAATGTGTGAACCATTTTGAGCCCCTATCACCTGAGAAAAGCCTATCTTTGGCCCACTCTGACCTTAACCTACCAAAATGCCTTGAGTGCTCTGTCATAACAGACATGCTTTGCTTTGCTCTCCATGTGAACTCAAAATGCCCCTTCCTGTGTCAGCAGCTACAAGACCACATGAAGCTGACCAAGAGCATTCTTCTGTTTGTCACTGCCAAGGACAAGGCACCTTGAACTGGACACTGCCTTGAATAATGGGACTTTTCTTATGTTATATTATGTCATATTAATAGTAAAAGAAACACTAGATAGTAATTGTTTATTGTTTACCCAGGAACCCTGAGGGTCTTCCCCTCCCAGTTTGATTTTTTTTTTTTATTAAAAGCGCCATCCCTTGTGTAACGACTTAAAGAAGCCTATTCATTGAATGGGTGTATCTCACTCAAAGTGAGAATGTGATAAGACCTGAAAGGGCCAGGGTCTCACACTGCATCCTGGGTCATCTCCAGCCTTTTTGATAAATATCAGGCCACTGGACCCAGATGGCTCAGGAGAAGAAGGTGAGGTTGGTGACTTTGCACAGCCCTCCCTCACTCAAATCAAAGTCAACTGCAAGTCATGGCATCATCTTGATGTCATGGTCCTCTTTGAGAATGAAGGACAAACACAACAACAACAAGAGAAACACGGACATCTCTGATCTATAATTTCAGTTGACACCTTGACATTCTCTTACCTTACTGTATTTACAACCTATCCTATTAAGAAATACCTTTCTCATATTATGCTTAACACACGTGGAAACTATAATTTTGCTTTACACAGACATTTACACACAGTTGGGATTGCTCTAAGTGTATAAAGAGTCTCCTTCAGCTTGCTTACCTTTTAGTTCAGAATTATTTTCTGACTCCTATGCAATGCATGATTCTGGGGCTTAATGATAATAAATAAGAATGTTATAGCACATGTGCAGCCTGATTCTGTTTGTTCCTTGTTCAAACCTTTGGTAAGATGAACCCCATTCTGTTTGTTCTTTAGACAAATCTTCCATTCTGTTTGTTCTTAGGATTAAGGGGAAAACTGATTCTGTTTCTCTGGACCAAACCTTTGGTATATGGTTGAAAAATGCCATCAATACGGAACCTCTTGCTACCCAGTGCAAATCGCAATTCATCTTTGTTTTCTCATTGATTTCAATCTTACTTACATTGAGAGAGTCCTGGATTATTATATTGAAAAGTAAGAAATGCTTTTAGAGGAAATATAAGGGCAGGGTTCCTTCCAACCTATAGTATGCTGGAGCCAGCTTAACCAGTTAGCAAGAGCTGACTGTTAAATTTTCTGAGTATTTTTATCTTGAAGTCCAGCAAACACTACAAATCAGGGCTGGTTTATTGTTTTGTTAATTGTTAAGACTTGGGAAGGTTCTAGATCAAATGTAAATGATGCAGATTAAACTTAAAAGTGTGTTGAGATCCCATTGATAACAACCCACTACTGTTTGCAATTCTACAAATCTATGCTCAGATCCTACTACAACTGCTAATAGTGAATTATTCTTTCACACAGGACTATGGCTTTAATGGGTAATTGTCAGGTAATTGGACTTGTCTCTGTAATCAAATCATAGCGCAAAGCTTACATAATAAAGTATGAAGGTATATAGCCCTGGTCCAAGAAAAAAATGTGGTTCCTCCCGGATTTGTCAGTTACTATTTGTTTGAACTTGGTTAAACCACTCACCTTCAGTTTCCTCATCCAGAAAATGGGAAGATAGGACTTGATGTCCTTAGAGAGGTCCCTTTAAACTCAAAATCTATGATCCTAGAGGAGGAAATTTTATGTCAGACCAGGGATCAATATGGGATCATTGAAAGTGCTGCATAATTTCCCAAATGTATTCTTATTTGCATTTTTTAAATAACTGTGAGATCAGCTCATTTTCCACTGCTTCTCTAATTAAATTGCCTATCAGCAAGTACCTGACAATTAAAAACTCACTGTTCTGTGAAAAGAAATTTATGTCAAAATACAGTTATCCCTTCCACATCACAGGGGTTAGGAGTGTGATTCCCCTAGGATCTGGAAGAAAACATGCAAAATTTTTTTGGTCCTCCCCTCGTACCAGAGAAGAAGTCTTTTGGCTTCTTCAATTTCCTTCTCTCAATTTTTAATTGATAATATATAATACTCTCTCTTTTCATATATATATATAATATACATATATGTGTATATATATATGTATATTATGCATTTCTGAACTTTTTCCTGTGTCATCTGCTGGCCTTCACATGTCATCTATGGCTTCCACAAAACTCCCCCCCAAATTCCCATTTGTTTTCTTATGTGGACTCATGATATATTGAAATTGAGATGTGGAAAGGATAACTGTAGAAAATAAATCCCTCACACTGGCTAAGAATGTTGCTAATTTAACATAGTTGCCTTTCCTAGATTTTGGTTTGCTTCTGTTTTGATCCAATTCCATTTATTGTCTCAAAATCAGGTTTACTACTAGAGGAAAATGAAGAATTTGTTTTCTAGGAAAGAAAATTAAAGTTGAATCTTTAAGGGGAAATCCTAGAGCAAACTAGGTATCACATTTCAATTTACAAAATTTAGGAATTCAGAGTTGGGAAGTATGGGGGAATCCTAGAGAGATTTGAGAGATCATTTAATCTAGGGGCTCTTAACCTTTTTTGTTTGTTATAAACCTCTTTGGCCTAGTTAGGTGAGGCCTATGAACTCTTGCTCAGAATAATATTTTTAAATACACAAAATATACTACATAGGATCACAAAGTACAATTACATTAAAATACAGTTATCAAAATATTGACAAAATAAAACAAGTTTCCAGAGCCCAGGTTAAGAATCTCAGATCTATTCTAACCTTTCTCTCTTTAAAAAAAAATTTTTTTAAAAATCAAATTTAGGGAGTTTGTAATGTGCATGGAATCCAATAATTAGAAGAAAAGTGTCTGCAATACTATATACCCTCTTTTAACACTTAAAAATCTGTTCTGTTATTCAAACGGTGAGAGAATAACCTTATTTTATGTGTGTGATCAAAATCAACAAAAGTTAAGCAATTCTCTGTCCTGATTTTATCTAAGAAATACAGAAAAATTCCTTCCTAGCTACTTGCAATGGAGGTACATTAAAAAACAAATTGGTTTTCTAAATATACAAAGGGAGTTTGTAGGTTAGTAGAATGGTTTTATCCTGATTTAATGCTGCCAGAAAGGATCCTTTGTATTGGAAGCAATTTGACCATTATATAGTGGTCTTTTATTTGTTCAAGTAGTCTCATGCTTTACAGAACAAATATTCCCTTTTAATGTTCTTGCTGCCCTTGTTTTGAGCATATTTATATAGAGAGAAGGGAGGAGAAAGGAAAATAACTTTTATCTAGGTAATATAATTCAGAATTGTAGTTTTCCCTATTATTTATTTTCTGAGGAAAATAGGTTAATATTTTGATCTCTTCCCTTTTGCCAGATTGTCCTGAGATGGCATATGTGAACCACACCAGTACTTTTAAAGAAAAAAAATGGGGTAATTCCAAATTTGTATTTGAACAAAGTAATATAATCGTCTTTTGCAAATGCTATACTTTTTAAAACTTAAAATGGACTACATTTTGACTTTCTTCATTCTTAATGCATCTGTCTGACAATTATTCTAGTAATGTATGTAATTACATAGTTTTCTATGGAGAAGCAGATTCATTTTAAAGTTCTGAAGATCTTAGGTGAAAACCAGATATCTAAAAAAAAATTTGATTGGCAATATAATCTTTATCTAACAAAAGCAAGTAAAAATATATTTGCTAGCAGCCTTTCAACTCTAACCAAGGAAAGTTTAAACTCAAAATGGAGGGGAAGGGGAAAAAACAGGTCTTATATATCTGCCAAGCCAGATAGCAGAGAGAAGCACAGAAAAGAAGGAGGAAGAGGAGGTCATCAGCAGGGAGGACCCAGTAATTCACAAGAAATACTAATTAAGAAGAGTATCAACAATTAAAATCCAAATGGGCTCAGTATTGATAATAAGTAGAATGAACTAGACCAGGGTGTTGCGGCTTTGAGACAACATGTGGCCTTCCAGATCCTTGAGTGCAGCCTTTTGACTAAGTCCAAGTTTCACAGAACAAATCCTTTTATTAAGGGGATTTATTCTGTGAAGTTTGGATTCAAAGGGCCACACTTGAGGACCTAGAGGGCCACATGTGGACTTGAGGAGACCCCTGAACTAGATATTTTAATTCAAGGAGGTAAAGTCCTGCTCATAGTTATTACAAACTTGAGAAATTCTAAGAGTGTAAACACAAATGATTTTGATGGGTCTAAGAAAAAGAAAGCTACTAAAGAGACTAATGTGAAGGCTCATCTAATGTAGATTTTAATAAGAAATACATAAAATTTATTATAGATACAAAGGATGATATTTTTCATTTTTTTTTTTTTTTGGTATCTTTGTTTTCCTTCATCCAGTTTCATTTTTAAATGCCCTTGGTCTGATTTGATTTGAACTGGTCTCTTGCCAAGCTTGCTAGAAAGCTGGATTTCTGTCTAGTGCTTCTTATGCTTTTATGAAGTGATATTAGTCATAATCTTCTACTATCCTCCTCCTTAAAATTTTATAAATGTTTTTATGTTCTAAGCTGGTAATGCCCTGGGCTTTCTTATCTATCTTCTTGGCAAGAAATCAAATTATGCTGGCCAAAATAGTTTCTAGGCTCCTCATGTCTCTCCTCATTGCAATTGATCTACATCAATTGAATGTCCTTAGGAAGTGATGATGGCTTGTGTTGATGTCCATTATTTGATCACATTTTTCCACATCAGCAGTTTGATGACTCAGTGATCTTACTCCTGTGAATACTCCTTCTAAACATACAGATTGGCAACCCCTCCTTCTGCCTATCATATGCAACATTTTTTTCTATGGAATTAAGTTCTCCCCCAATAACATCACATGCACTTATATTGTTGGGGAATAAACTTATGATATTAGACAGAAGGTATATATATATATATTTCCTATTTTGAAATAAAAATTGAAATAGGTGATTATTTACTTGATTATCTCTTATTATCTTCATTTTAACCCTGCTTGCACTCTGCTTTTTTCTTTTAAACAGTATTTTATTTTTTCTAATTACATATAAAGACAATTATAAAATTTTGAGTTCCAAATTTTCTCCTCCCCTCCCTAAGATGATAAACAATTTGATAGAGGTTGTATATGTGCAATTGTGTAAAATATATTTCCATATTAGTCATGTTGTAAAAGAAGAAACAGAACAAAAGAAAAAAATTTAAAAATAAAAAAGTGAAAATAGTATATTTCAATCTGCATTCAGACTCTACCAGTTCTTTTCTCTGGATATGAGTAGCATTTTCAATCATTAGACTTGGACTTATCTTGGATCACTGTACTGCTGAGAAAAGCTAAGTCAATCATACTTAATCATCGTACCATGTTGCTGTTACTGTGTAGTGTATTCTCCTGATTCTGCTCACTTCACTTTGTATCAGTTCATACGAGTCTTTCCAGGTTTTTCTGAAATCTGCCTCATCACTTCTTATTACACAATAATATTACATTACTTTCATGCACCACATCTTGTTTAGCCATTCCTGTTGATCGACATTCTCTAAATTTCCAATTCTTTACCACCACAAAAAGAGCTGCTATAAATATTTTTGCACATGTAGGTCCTTTTCCCTTTTTCATGATCTCTTTGGGATGCAGACCTAGTAGTGGTATTGCAGGATCAAAGGGTATGCAGAGTTTGATTGCCCTTTAAGCATAGCTTCAAATTGCTCTCCAGAATGGTTGGATCAATTCACAACTCCATCAACAATGCATTAGTGTCCCAGTTTTCCCACATGCTCTCCAGTAGGCATCATTCTCCTTTTCTGTCATATTAGCAAATCTTATAGATTTGAGATGATACCTCAGATTTGTTTTAATTTTGCACTATGCTTTTGAAAACATATCAATGCTTCAAGGATCTGTATTTCATCAGTATAAGTACAGCCTCCACCAATACAGATTATCCTTCCTGTACAACTTCATAGAGAATCTTCAAGGATTTCTGTGGTCAAAGAATTCACCACCTTGATGCCAACCTCTACAAAATTAGGTATATGTGTCCTTCACCAAAAAAAGGATATCGTCCATCGGAAGGTGCTTACTTAAAGCCTTTCTAGCTTTGTGAGACTTGCCCAAACTTACAGTCCCCTGGTATAATCTTCAAGAACCCAGCATCACTTCCACAGGCTAGTAAGGTATCAGTGTTAGTAATGTAGCCATTAAATATTTTGGAATACTTTTAGTTCAGACCTATTATTTCATGTATATAGGGAACCCCCAAGTAAATAAATGCCCCTTTCCAAAGCAAATATGTACTTGGTCTGCAATTTGCTGTCTTAGAGAAGTGACTGGGGCATGGAGAGTTTCAGTGATTTGCCCAGGATTCCACAGCCAGTATATGCAGAGGTGATATTTGAACCCAGCTCTTCTGGACTCTGGCTCTGCATCCACTATATCACATTGCTTCTCTTGAAAATAGTACCAGTTTAGTATGTGAATTTTATTTTCAGTCTTTTATAGAGTGTCCTTTAGAAGTTTATTGAGATCCAAAAGTGATGCTGCCCCTCAGTGTGTTATAATTACAATGATTAATATATTGGGGTTTTTTGTTTATAACTTAAATGGCAATATAAATTTAATCATGTGAGCCTTATTATACCACTCTATATTTGACGTTGTTGTGACTTAATGTGATATAATGCATGCTACCAAACACTATTCCCTGGCACTATTCACCATATTCAAAATATTTATCTAAATTCAAGTAGTCAGATCACTGCCTAATCCCATCAAATGCTGACCCTTCCTCTCTGCTTTATGTGGTTGGGGGGTGGGGTGGGGTGGGGTAAGGGAGGAGTCAGGAGATTAGCCTGACAGATCTACACTTCCTATAAGACTCAGCCAGAATTTTTCATGAAAGATTTCCTTCAATACATTTTTGTCAATGATGACCCTCTATTTGCTGGCCAGCCATTTTTCAGTCATGTTCAACTCTTCCAAGACCCCGCTGGGGGTTTTCTTGGCAGAGATACTGGAGTGATCTGCCATTTCCTTCTCCAGCTCATCTTACACATGAGGAAACTGAGGCAAACAGGGTTGAGTGACTTGCCTAGGGTCACACAACTAGTAAGTTTTGGAAGCCAGATTTGAACTCAGGAAGATGAGTTTTCCTGACTCCAAACTGGGCAGTCTATCCACTGTGCCATATGGCTTCATGGCTTGCTCTTTCCATTGCATCCTGAGTGACTACAAACTTATACTGCTTGACTTTTGGTGTGGATCAGCATTTCAGTATATAGGAATGACTGTGTGCAGCACTATGGGGTTAATTTCTGCCATGCTCTTTATGAGCAAATTATCAGTTACCAACCTCCATACAAAGTTGTCCTGAAACACAAGAATGCTGAGTATGTAGCAGACCACCAGTGAATGAAGGATATCTGGAAAAGAAATAGTTAAACAATCTCTATGCTCTGATATTAGTGAAAGTTGTCTGGAATCATATGCTGATGAAGAAGATATTCTGTATGTTTTGCACAATGAAATGGCAACAATAGTTAAATTAATACTATGTGAGCCCAAGAAACAACAGAATTCCTTTATCTTTCCCTCTAAGTCCCCTCTCTACTTTTCCTACTATTGTAGAAGGTAATGCAATCCTGCTAGTTGCTTGGACTCACAACTTAACAGTCATCCTTAACTCCTCACTGTCTTTTACCCCCACCCATCCAATCCGTTGCCAAGGTCTGCTGTTTTCATCTGTGACATCTCTCACATATGCCTCCTCCTTCTCTTCTGCCACCACACTTGTGTAGACCCTCTCCATGTAAGCCTTGGACTATTGCAGTAGCCTGCTGGTGCATCTGCCAGGCTCCAATCCATTTTCCATTCTGCTACTAAAGTGATTTTCCTAAAGCGCAAGTCTAAGCATGTCACACGCGCGCGCGCGCGCGCACACACACACACACACACACACACACACACACACACACACACAAATAAATTCCAGTGACTTCCTATTGCATCCAGAATCAAACACAGAATGCTGTGCTTGGCTTCCAAAGCCCTTCATAACCTTGCCCCTTCCTTTCTTTCCAGTCTTCTTACATCTAACCCCCTACCACTTATTTTTCCATCTAATGATCCTGGCCTCCTTACTATTCCAAGGATTAGACAGTATCTCTCAGCTCCCAGTGTTTTCTCCAGCTGTCCTCCCTGCCTTAGATGTGCTCCCTCCTTGTGTCCACCTACTGCCTTTCCTGACTTCCTTCAAGTCTCAACTTAAGTCCCATCTACAGGAAATCTTCCCAACCCCATCTTAATTCTAGGGTCTTTCATTATGAAATCATCAAAGTGTACATATCATAGCTACTAGATTATTAATTCTTTATAGGTCAGTATTGTATCTAATTTATCCCTTTAACTTTCCCAATTCCTTATCTATAGTAGATATTAATAAATTTTTTTTGAATGAAGCAATACTGGATACTCCCCCCCGCAAAAAAAAACCCCAGACTAAATGAGAATCTTTATAAACGCAGAGAATAAGAGACGAATTTGGTGTAATGGAAAGAGTACTAGGTCTGGCATGGGAGAACCTGGATCAGTCCTGACTCTCTTACTTATTTGTGTGACTAGACAGCTAAGTGGATAGAGCTTTGGGCCCAGAGTCAAGAAAAACTCAGTTTAAATCTGGTCTCAGATACTTAGTGGTCATATGTGGGCAAGTTACTTAAGCTCTGTCTACCTCAGTTTTTTCAGCTGTGAAATGGGAATGATAATACCTACCTTGTTATGAGGATTAATAGTTGTGAAGTGCCTGGCACACTTTTGTTATTGCTTGGCACATAGTACGTGCTTAATAAATATTTATTTTCTTCCTTCCTTTGGGCAAGCCACAACCTCTGTATGCCTCAATTTCTTCATTTTGTAAAGTGAGGCTGTTGAACTAGATGATGCCTAAGGTCCTTTACAGCTCTAAATTCTGTGATTTCAGCCATTGTGTGACTTGAATGTAGGAGTCCTTTCAAAAGAAGTACAAATTCAACAGGAAATGTCTTATCAAGAATTGCCTCGAGTTTGACTATAGAGACTGTCTTCCAAGAGTGTTCTAACCTCTAGATCCATGTCTTAAAGTTGTAGTCAACACATGATGGAGTGTTAGTATAGCTGTGAAGTCATAGATAACTAAAGTTCAAGTTTTAGAATGCAAGAGAAAATTTCAGTATGATGTCCCATTCTTGACTCCTCACTTACATTGAAGGGTAAGAATATATGTCCATGATTCCAGGTGACCTATTGGAGAGCATCATTAGATATCACTACTATTCTTTTTTTTTCTGCTTTACTCCTAATTGTGAAATCAGAGTAAAGAAAAGGGGAGAAAAAAAGTACATTTTAATTTGTTCATCCTTTTTTATTTCTGCAGAGAAGCTGTTGAAATTGTTATGGATCATCTACATAGCAGGTAAACCATCAACTATTTTCAAACTAACTATTACTTATTTCAGTGGGGAAAAAGGAAAATTATTCTCATGAGTGTGTATATTTTTTTGTTGGTACTACCCCTCTTTACTTCTAGAATATATGCAATCATTTCTTTAAAACACATTTATTAGAAGGTACTGTTAAGTCCTTTGTAAGTAGGGATTGTTTCATTTTGTATCTCTAGTGCCCAAAACAGAGTAGGCACTTAATAAATGCTTGCTGATTGATTAAATCTGACTCAAAAATCACAGAGCTGATAAAATGTTTAATGCTAATAAAATAGTTAACTCATTTCATTTTACCTGGTATTCTAATGTTTGTATTTCGGATGGACAAGAACATAAGTAACTGAACCAATTCACACTGATACTATAGAGGGAGAGATCATTATTTTACTTTTTATTAAAACTCTTATTTGCCTAGTGATTTATTTTAGGCATAGATAATTCTGTGGGCCAGTGTATCATTAGAGTAAATATTATTTTGTGATCAATCTATGTATATGAAAGTGATTAGTAACCTATAACATGTATATATACATATATATAGTGTGTATGTGTGTATGTATGTAAAGGCAGCCAGGTGGTACGGTGGATAAAGCACAGGACCTGAGGTCAGGAAGACCTGAGTTCAAATTCTGCCTCTGACACTAGCTTTGTCCCCCTGGCAAGTCATTTAATCCTGTTTGCCCCATTTTCCTCATCTGTAAAGTGAGTTGGAGAAGGAAATGTCAAACCACTCCAGTATCTTTGCCAAGAAAATTCCAAATAGAGTTACTAATAATTGGACAAGATTGAGAAGAATGACTGAACAACAAAATATGTAGGATATATTTGTGAAATTAGCATTTACAACCCTCTTTTAACTTCTTCGATGAAAACCTTCTCCTTTTTCCCCCTAGTTTTCCTCCTCACTATAACAGCATGAGCTCATATGTATATTAAACTTTATTTTATTGGTCAAATATCATTTTTGTCAGTTTACCTCTAGAAAGAGTACCCTTCCTACGGTACTATTCTGTTTTTGTTTCTGTTGGTGAGATTACAGATTAAGTAGAGAATATGGTCTTATAAGATTTCTGGGGACTGAAGAAGCCAAAAGGAAGACTTGATAAGAGATTGCTGAAAGTAGGCTAAATTTTGTATGTAGATGGTAAACCATTGAAATATTGTCTTTATCCCTGAGAAGGGAATGGAGAGTTCTATGGCCGTGTTTATTGAAGGGTGGCTCCTGCATGTGATAATATGTTGAGAGCTCTATGTGCTGGGCCATGTCTTCTATAACCAAGGATTTAAGAGGACTCAGGTTGATTAGACTTGATTTCATAATACTAGGTATTGAATTTCTCTTCCAAGACTAAGGTGAAAGGCTTTTTCATAGAGTTTCATATTTTATCCTATTCCCTTGTAGAATGGAAGATGGTGAACAAGTGAAAATGAAGTCCTTCAGGTACATTAATATGTGAGTTGGTCAATGTTTTGGTAATATTTGTTTCTAATGAAGAGTCTTTAGTTGATGTTCTTGGAAGCTGTCAGAAATGAATTGGGTTCTTGACCTTTAACTTGGACTTTTTATTCTTGTTAAGAAAAAAAGACTCTGGGCAGTAGTGTTTTCCTATCACTTGATACCTTCCTTGATTACTTTAGATATCATTTTGGCTTAAATAATCAATACTCATTTTTTAAAAATCCATTTTGAACATTTTAAACTGTGTTATTATTTGGAATTTTTGGAGGAAAATAGATTCAGGTTATGTCACTAGTTCATAAATATCCTTGGGAAGATGATGAAATATTCATATAAAACCTAAACATTATGTCAGGCAATAGTTTGACCTTTTCTTCTATCAAACTTTAAGCCAATTGTATCATAGCTATTAACTGGCAGGACTGAGTCATTTCCATTGTGTTTTCTCTCCATTTTGTTCACTTTCTGATGAAAATGCTAATAAAGGCCTAGAAATGCTAAATGGCCCAGAAATAGGCAGCAGGAAAAGCCATGGCCTTGATAATTCACAAACTGGTTGATTAGTCTTTTTGGTTGTCTGTTTCCCAAGATTAATGGACTTCAGACAGAAGCAGTTTATTCCAAGCTTTCTTCTCAAAGCAATTATCTTAGTCCTGCTCTATAAACCTTCTGGTGCCCAGTTTCTGGATCCGTTGTAGTGTTAAGGTCAATGCATAATCAGAAAGCAAAGAGAAAAATCAATAAATGACAGCCATGAGGACAACAATAATATTTTAATTCAGAAATTATCTGGTAATGAAGGTTTAGAATTTGAATATTAAGAAGCATCATGGTGTGGTGGCAGAGAGAAGAGAGTGCCCAGCCTGGAGTCAGAAAAACTCATCTTCCTGAGTTCAAATCTGCCCTCAGACGTGATCCTGGACAAGTTATTTAACTGTTTGCCTCAGTTTGCTCATCTGAAAAATGAGCTGGAGAAGAAAATGGCAAACCTAATATTTTTACAAGAAAATCCCAAGTCTAACGGAGAGTCAGACACAACTGAAAAACTACTGAACAACAACAACCACATGGTTTAGAGCCAAATAGAACTGGGGGACATTAAACAGTATGTAAGGATCCTTGTTGGCTAAATAGTAACTGAGAAGATTATATGTTAACATCATCTGTGTTCTACTGTATTTTTATTTATTTTGTTAAATATTTTCCAAGTACATTTTAGTTTAGTTTGGGAAGCATTTGAGAATGTTGAATCTGAGAGTATTTGATATCACTTATGTAGTTGGGTAGAGTGGGAGTCAGGAAAACTTGTGTTCAGCCCTTGCCTCAGACAATAACTGTATGACTGGGGAAGCTCTCAGTGCTGCACTCACTTTCTAAGACAATGAATCTCTAATCTGTATTGGTAGCAGGCATTCCCACACCAAGGGTTACCTATAGTGATGAAATCACAGGTCTGGAACCCATCTTTAACTTCTATTTCTAGCATCATTATCATCATCCTCACCATCATCCTCTTCCTAACATTTCTATAGCACTATGTGCCAAGCACTCTGCTTAGAGTGTTATAATGATTATCTTATTTGGTCCTTATAATAAGTCAGGTGCTATTATTATCCGTATTTTATAGATGAGAAAACTGAGTCAGCCAGAGGTTAAATGACTTGCCCAGGGTCACATAACTAGTAAGCGTCTGAGGCTGGATTTGAACTCAGGTATTCCTGACTCCAAACCCAGCACTCTATTCACAGCAGTCTAGCCACCCATGCCAGTAACCTAATGGCCATCATTTTCCATTTGAATATGAACCACTGGCAAATGAAGTGGAAAAGTCTAAGTTATTTGGGAACCAATGTGTAGAGAAGTATGGGAATAGAAAGAAGAAAAAAGTAAAAAAGAATTTCATGAGTTAATAGAAATCCCAAGAAGTTTTTATCCATAGCCTAACGTAGTGACTAGAGCTCTGAACTTTGAATCTGGAAGATCTGATTTCAGATCTTACCTCAGATACTTAGCAGCTGTGTGACCCTGGACAGGTCATTCAACCTCTCTGTGCTTCAGTTTCCTCTTGTAAAATGAGGGAGTTAGACTCAATGACCCTACTAGCTCTAAATGTATGATTCTCTAATCTTATTGTCCAAGTGCTATTACAAGAGAAAAGGAAAAGTTAGGTAGATATACTTTCTGGGCTGATCCTTTAAGATAACTCTCACGATCATTAGTCACTAGACTTTTTTGAATCTTATACTGAAATGAAATTCTTCTTTCTTTTCAGAGAAGCTCATAGTCAGACAGAAAAGCGGAGGAGAGATAAAATGAATAATTTAATTGAAGAACTATCTGCTATGATCCCCCAGTGCAATCCCATGGCCCGTAAACTGGACAAACTTACCGTATTGAGAATGGCTGTGCAGCATTTGAAGTCCTTAAGAGGTGAGTGGGGAAGCATTTTATTTTTAGCTATGTGATAATTTCTTGATCTGAACTAGCGATGTCTCTTTTCAGCTGTGTTGCTGTTTCTAGTTACTCTTGCATTCGAATGGGGGAAATGACATGTAAATGAAGTCATTTTCAAGAGTAGTAGGAAAGAACCATAAAGGGAATTGCTCCAGTGGCTGAGCTGACTAGGAAGGCCTCCTACAGAAAGAGGCATTGGATCTGAGTCTTTAAAGAAGCCAGTGATATCCAGGAGCAAGGAAGTAAAGAGGAAGAAAGGCAGCTAAGTGGTTCACTGATAGGCCTAGATTGAGGAAGACATGAGTTCGAATCTGGCCTCAGACACTCACTAGCTGTGTAACCCTTGACAAGTCACACAATGGCAAACCATTCCAATATCCTCATCAAGAAAACCCCATAGAGGGTCATGAATTGTTGGACATGACTGAACAACATCAAAACAGTAAGAACTTCCAAGCATGGGGGACAAGCTGAAGGGGTAAATGAGAGAGGGAGTGCCATATTTGAGGAAGGAGATCAGCATTACTAGACCCTAGAGTATGGAGAAGAGTAGAATGTGAAGTGTTCAGCTTTCAAAAGCCTTAAATGCCAAACAGAGCACTTTATATTTGATCCTAAAGGTAGTAAGGAGCTACTAGAATTTATTAAGCAGGGAAATGACATGGTCAGGGTTGTACTTTGGAGAAATAACTTTGGTAGATGTGTGAAAGATGGATTGGAGTGGGGATATCATTAAAGCAGGGAGTACAAATAAAAGGCTATTACACAAGTGTAGGAAAGAAGTGATGGGGCCAGAACTAGGCTTGTGGTTATATAAGCATAGAGAACATGAACAATCAATGTTGTGAAGGAAGAACCATAAGATTTGGCAGCTAATTGGATATGGGTGGTGAATGAGAGCGAAGATTGGAGAAGGAAGCTGAGTGACTGGAGGTTTGGTAGTGCACCATAAGTATAAGCGGAGTATTTGGAGAGAAATCTAATGAAATAAGTTGAGTTTCAGATGCTTATGGAACATCCAGTTTGAATTGTTCAATATGTACTTGGTGATGGAGCACAAGAGAGAGAATAAGGATGGCTATATAGATCTAGGAATCATCTCTATAGAGATGAAAATTGAACCCATGGGAGATGATAAGATCATAGAGTAAAAAGAGAAGAGGGCTCAGAATAGAACCCTGGAATACAATTAATGGACATACTCTGAAGTAGACCCAGCAAAGGGGACTGAGAAAGAACAAGCAGACAGATAGAAGGAGGCCCAAGAGAAAGGAGTGACAGGAAAACTCAGAAAGGAGAGAGTGTCTAGGAGAAGGTGATCAGGAGTGTCCTGTGCTGGAGAGATCAGGAGGGATAAGGACGAAGACAAGACTATCAGATTTGGCCATGAAGACATAATTGGTAACTTTGGAATGGACAGTTTTAGTTAGATGATGAGATTGGGAGACAGATTAGAGAGGGTTTAGAAGAGAGTGGGAGGCATTTATTTTAATTCTTCTATGCAACATGACTAAGGTGAAAATGTATTTAATAGGAATGTATGTGTAGAACCTATATAAAATTACACACCATCTTGGGGAAGGAATAAGGAGGGAAGGGGGAAGGAGAGGGAGGGAGGGGAAAAAACATAAGATATATGGAAGTGATTGTACAACATTGAAAACAAATAAAATACTTTAAAAAGAAATAAAAAAGAAAAGAAGAGAATGGGAGGACATGAAGTAGAGGCACCTAACTATAGGAAGCTTTTTCAAGTCTAGCTGAGAAGAGGAGAGATCTATAGAACAATAGCTAGCAGAGATGATTGGATCAAGCCAGGGATTTTTGAGGATGGGGGAGACACAAACCTAATTGTAGGCAGCAGGGAAGGAGCCAGTAGATAGGGAAGGATTGAAGATTAGAGAGAGTGCCAGAGAAAGTGGGAGGAAAGGGATCAAAGATGCATGTATTGGGGTTTGCTTAGGCAAACAGAAGGGTTGTTTCTTTATTAGAGCCTGGAGTAAAGATGAAAACAGGGAAGTATCAAAAGGATGTGAGATAAGTAGGAGAGAAGAAGAGGAAACTCTTAACAGAGGGCCTCAATTTTGTTTTCAGTGAATTCAGTGAATTTTTTTCAGCTGAGAGGGTAGGAGTGGATGCCTTGGGATACTTGAAAAATAAGACTTGGAGCAGACACTGGTGGTGAGTGGGACAGAGAAACTATGAGAGAGGAGTATAAGGATTGCCTTGCTTTTTTGAAAAAAAATATTTATTTCATTAAATATTTCCCAATTACATTTAAAAAATTTTAACAATCATTTTTTAGAATTCTGAGTTCCAAATTCTCTCCCTCCTTTCTGCCTGTGCCTCTCTCCCACTCCTTGAGAAGGCAAGGAAGATGATGTGGACTATACATGTGAAGTCCTGCAAAACATATATTGTATTGTATTGGTCCTTTGTTTTCAAAGAGGACCATGATATCATGGAAATGATGACATGACTTGCAGTTGACTTTAATTTGAGTGAGGGAGGGCTGTACAAGGTCACCAGGCTCACTTTCTCCTCTTCTGTTTCCATATTAGCCATGTTACAAAAGAAAACTCACACACATAAACTAGAAAAATAAAGTGAAAAAAAAGTATTTCCATCTGCACTCAGAATTCATCATTTCTGTCTCTGGAGGTGGACAGCATTTTTTCATCATGGGTAAAGGATTGTCTTGTTGACAAGAGGACCCAGCTGAGTTTATATAACATCAATTTGTTACAGACCAAATCAGCATGGATTTGTGGCTTCCTCTAGCTTGATTCTGCAGCATGTGAATAAGAAGGAAGGTGGTGGATAGTGCAAGAAATCCAAGGCTGAGGTCTGGCAAGGCATGATCAGCAATGAGACAAGGGGGCAAAAAGTAGAGGATAGTGCAGATTGAACTGCTTCCTCAGTGTGTCTAGATCAAGAAGGAGAGTAGCCAGTGCACGATGGTATCCTGGGAAAGTATTGAGGTGTGGAAGGAGTTGTACAAGAAGACTCAGTTTGAAACCAAGTTTTCTCATTCCAGATCCAGTGCAGTTTCAATAGCACTATGCTGTCCATGAGAGACCTATTAAAGTAGCTCTCACAGGTCTAAATATCTCATCTTGGTATGTGTGCTGTATACTAAAAGATACAATAGGGCAGGAACTTTATGGTCAAATGGGAGATGAAAAGGTCCTGATGTTCCTGGTGATGGCAGTGGAATGGTTAGTGGTGGGAGTTAACTGGGGAAACTTCTTTTTGGGGGAATTTTCTGGGACCCAATTTTTAATTACAGTCTGTTGTGTAATAGATTATTTGATCTTTTGGCATCAGTGAAAGTTTCCATAAAGTTTCCGTAACATTTTCCTTAAGCTTTTATCCCAGTAACAAATCAATAACGACATCTTAATGTTGGCAACGTAATACAATCTACCCTAACCCTCTATGTGAAACCCCTTTCAACATTCCTGACAATCAACCATTCAGTCTCTGCTTAAAGACCTCCAGTTGCATGGAACTTACAATTGCCAAGAAGTCAATTTTTATATTGAGCCAAAATATGCCTGTCTTTAGCTTCTGCCTGGTTCAATTCAATTCAGTGCACTTTGGGCCCAAATATAATAAGTTGATCTTTCTTACACATGACAATCTCTAAAAAAAAAAAAAATTAAGTCTCCAGACTCATTTCTCTTAAGTCTTCTTTTGTTTAAGTTAAATATCCCTGGTTCCTTTTAATCACCTTGACAAGACCTGACAACTCAAATGTGAACTCCTCCACAAAGCCTACCCCAGTTCCTGGGTTATTAATGAGTTTCTCCTTTTGGACCTTACTTAGCACTTTGTTTTGTAACTCTCTAATGTACTTAAAATGTTAGAGCTATCTATGTTGATATCTTATTCCCCATTAAGCTGTACTCTCCATGAAGGCAAAGACAATGCTATGCATACAGTAGGTGCTTAATAAATGCTTGTTGAATTGAATTGAACTCAAGTTTTTCAAAGAATGTCAAGTACTATTAGGAGGACTTTAAAAAAATGGTGCAAAAACAATATGTCAGAAGAAAGGTTAGGCGTTATAGGACAAACTGCAGCATATTCAAGGTGTGCTCTCAATGGTCATTTTCTTTAATGAGATTTCCTGTTATTTCTTCATATCTTCTCCAGAAGGTTGCTCTCCCCTTCAGCTGACCATGTCCTAGGGCATAAAAACCTCAAATTCATAAAAGTAAAAATATCAAACACATCATTTACCAACCACAATGCAATGAGAATTACATTCAATAATGAACTTTTGAAAAAAGGACTGAAATTAATTGAAGAGTAAATAGTAATTATAACCCATCAAAGGATTAGTAGGTCAAAGAACAAATCATAGAAATAACAGAAGGCAAGGGAAGCTAGAAGGCAGAAGACTCCATTCAAATCAGAAATTCTGTGGGAGGTCTTTCGCTACCCATCTCCTTCCTTTCCCTTGTCCTATAAATATTTGTTAACTGTTGTACTTGAAGCTCTGGATTTTAGCTAAGGTTCCTAGGAAGTTTCGTACTGGGCTTTCTTCTCAGAGATGACTAGTGAATTCTATTTGTCACTTTGCCTTGGGATTCTTTTAGGTCTGGGCAGTTTTCATTCATGATTTCTTGAAATATGGTTTCTATGCTTTTTTTATGGTCTAGGTGAGGGGTGGAGAACCTGTGACCTGGAGGCCTTCCAGGTCCTTTTGACTGAGTCCAAGTTTTATAGAATAAGACCTTTTATTAAGGGGATTTGTTCTGTGAAGTATGGATTCAAAGGGCTGCATCTGAGGACCTAGAGGGTCACCTGTGGGCTTGAGGCACAGGTTCCCCACCCCTGGACTAGGTTTTCATCTAATTTGATGACTAAAGTCCTCCTTCCTTGACCTGTTTTCAAGGTCATTTGTCTTTGATCGAAGGCACTTTCCATTTCTGATTTTTTTCAGTCTTTCAACTTTTGTTCTATTTTTTTGTTCCATTTCTATTCTATTCATATTTCTATTCTACTTTTCAACTATTTCTATTCTATTTCAACTTTTGTTCTAGCATTTCATGCTCTCTCACAGAGCTGCAGACCTCTGCCAGATCTGATCTGATTTTTAAGGGGTCTGTTACTGTTGCAAGGTTATACTTGTTGATGGAATGACGACATTTTCTTTAGTATTGATCTGTATTAAGTGGGGCGTGGGTAATAAGCCCTCTGTTCTTAATGAACCACAGAAGCAATTCTATCCAATGAGTGACTGGCAACATAATATAATATGATATGATATAATATAATATAATTATAAAAGGCAGTCTCCATGAGAAGATAATGAGGTGATCTGGTCTGCTTTCAAGAGGGGTACCAGGGGTTATCAGCTCTGGGCCAGTCTAGTCCAAGGGGCAAGCTCATTATGCCTCTAATCTTAGTACAGAAGGCTTCAGATCCTGTCTTGGGGTCAGAGTATCATAGGCATAGTCTCTTCAGGGCTCTCTCTTCCTGGCCCCATTCTGCAACTGCAGGCTGCAGGGATCTCTGGCTTCTCCCTCTTAGCTGACTTTTTCTGACTGAACTTTTGGCTATCTCTTTGGGTGGACTTGGGTGGGCAAGATGTACTCACTGTAGTTTTTCCTTGGATTTATTGATGATTGCTTGGTCTGGTGCTCTTCTTTTTTAATCCTTGCTGGAATAATTAATAGAGAACTGGACTGACCTACCGCCATTCATTGTACCAGCTTGAAGAGAGCCTCTTTTATTTGCTATTTTTAAAAGTGAACTCATTGGAAAGCTCCCTGATGTGGTATCTTTAGATAATTCCAACTCTTATTTCTCATGGAAATTTTTCTGATGGTGTCTTTAGAATTTATGATGATTTAGTTTTTTGTACAATAAAAATAGTGTCTACCCAAACTACAAAAATTTCATCAGATCCTTCTTTGTTCCTGAATTTTGAATTACTCATTCAAATGAAAACTAGAATGGCCTTGGAAAGAGTGGACAAATATATAATATCTGTTAGGGGCAAATAGGTGGCACAGTGGATAATGGATAGTTCAAATCTGGCCTCAGATACTTACTAGCTGAGTTACCTTGGGCAAGTCACTTAACCCTGTTTGCTTCAGTTTCCTCATCTGTAAAATGAGCTAGAGAAGGAAATAACAAACCATTCTAGTATCTTTGCCAAGAAAACCCCAAATGGGGTCACAAAGAGCTAGATACAACTTAGGATAGATACTTCTTATTACCATTTCATCAAGTCATTTTATCTTCTAGATCTCAATTCTTTATCTATAAAATGAGAGGATTGGACTAGAAAGCCTCTGAGATCCCTCCCAATTCTAAATCAATGATGCTAAGTGGCTTGTGTTATGTTTCTGAGTAGGAGGTAATTTGTTATTACTTGGGAGTGCCACAATCCAGAAACAGTGTCCACCTCTGTGGTACTGCTTCCCCTTGTGACATTTTGAAACTCAGAAAAACAATGTATCCAGTCTGTGCTACTTTACTTACCCAGTTAGCCAAATATTCGAAGTAAAGATACTGATAGACATAATTCTATTGTATGTATATTGAACAAGGAAATGAATGAACATTTATTAAGCACCTACTATGTGCCAAACACTGACTATTGAACTAAATAGAAGTCTTTTTACATATGAAGTATTCATTATGTTTTGCACAAGTTAAAAAATACATAGTTCCTTCCATCCATTAATTTGTCATTTGAAAGCAAATAAATAAAGAATTCTCACAAAATAGAAAGAAAAAGAATGACTACTTCAGTATGGCGGCTAGGTGGTACAATACATAAAGAGTTGGGCTTGAAGTCAGGAAAGATCTGAGTAAACATCTAAGGTCAGATTTGAACTCAGGAAGATAAGTCTTCTTGACTCCAGGCCCTGTACTACTGCACCACCCAAATTTGACTGTACATTCTTACCATAAAAATAAGTCACATATAGTCCCATATCACATACAATCACTGTGCCAGAGTAAGTCATTTATATTTCCTTCACTTCAGATTAGGGGGACAAAACAGGTTTGCCTCAAGGAACAGAATTCCTTTCTCCAGCTTCCACTTAAATCATATGTATATGTATATATATATGCATATATATATATATATGTAGAGAGGTAGAGAGAGAGACAGACAGACAGAGAGACAGAGAGAGAGAGAGAGAGAGAGAGAGAGAGAGAGAGACTTGACTATGAGCTTCATGACAATCTACTGTTTTAAAAAGATTTCTGGAAAACAATGTATATTTCATCCTAGAGTGTGTTTTCAGGATATCTTTATGTTTGCTTCTTATTTTTAGGCTCTACCAGTTCTTATGCAGGAGATAATTACAAGCCTACATTTATACAAGATGATGAGCTGAGACATTTAATCCTCAAGGTAAGTAAGACATATATTTCCTCCATTCTTGTCCTTATTTGCCTTTCCTTTTTGTTTTACTGGGGGAGGAAGGGGAAGGGAAGGTCTATAACTTGGGAATAATGAACCCTGCTTTCTTTATTATAACAAAAGAATACATACAGTTTTGGCCATAGTAAACGTGTTCCAGAGTCAACAACGTAAGCAAGGAGTGTGTGTAGACAAGACTAAGCAAAATTGTGAGATCAGGTAGTTTGTAGGGGTTCTTCCTTTGTCATTAGCCCAGTAGTCTACCTAAGGGATATGGCGCTTCATGGATCCTCTCAAACCCAGACTCTACCAGCTGCTCTGATGTCCAGAGATTTTTCCTGTTTGTAAACATTTTGCAAACAGTAAGGAAGTATATGTATATACATACATACATAGGCAGTCAGTTGGTATAGTGGATAGAGTGCCAGACTGGGAATCAGAACTCATCTTCCTGAATTCAAATCTGGCCTCAAACACTTACTAGCTGTGTGACCCTGGGCAAGTCACTTAACCTTGTTTGCCTCTGTTTTCTCATCTGTCAAATGAGCTGAAAAAGGAAATGGCAAACCACTCTAAAATCTTTGCCAAGAAAACCCCAAAATGGAATCATGAAGGGTCAGACACAACTGAAATGATTGAACAACAACAAAAATATATCTATCATTTTTTAAATTATTATTTTCCTGTCCCCATGCACACTCCTTCAAAATTCACCCATCTGTTTTCTCTTCTTTCAGGACCTGTATCTCTATACATAATATAAATCTCTGATTAAGTGATTATCAGCAAATAATTTGGGATGTTCACTGTCACCTTCACTTCCTCTGCCTGGGCTTTAGGTTCACCTTTCTCAAAAGTTGCCCCCTTGAGTTATCCTTCAAAACCTGATCCTTTGTATGATTAGAGAATAGTAGCGTCACCAGCCAGGTCATGTGTTGGTAGTTGTTTTGGCCCAGGTGATCTGAGCTACCAGTTTCAAGCTATTATGATAGCTGAGAGATTAGCCTACTTTTCTAACTCCCTTTATAGTAAAAAATTATTACTAAAGCTATTAAACCATATTCCCTACTGAACCTTCAAAAATACGTATAGAACAAATATACATATAGACATATACATAAAGAATACACGTAGAACCTTCAAATATACATATAGAAATTAAAGCAAATAATACAATATTATTTAGTACTGTTTTCACTAGATCTTACTTTTCTTGTCATATACTAATCTCATGCTGATCTTGTGTACTAAACTCCACTAGGTTTTCCAATTTATGCTGAATATCTTTTTAATTAAAAAGTATTGACTATGCAGGAAGTTTATAATAAAATGTTGTTGTTCAGTTGTTTCAGTTGTCTGACGCTGTGACCCCATTTGGGTTTTTTTTTTGGCAAAAATGCTGCAGTGTTTTACCATTTCCTTCTCCAGCTCATTTTACAGATGAGGAAACTGAGGCAAATAAAGTGACTTGTGTACGGTCACAGAGCTAGTAAGTGACTGAGTTCAGATTTGAACTAATGCCAGAACTGGTGCTTTATCCACTGCACTATCTTGCTGCTTATAATAAAATTCAAAGATGTTTTATGTGATGGTAATGACTTTCTATTTGCTTCAGTGAGGGGGAAGAGGAAAGGCAGGGTATTTTATTGAAATTTAGATTTTCAGGTTAACTTTCAAGAGGTTCAGTCATCCCTCAATTAGAATACATTGTCCATAGACAGTAGTAGTAGGTGCTTTGTTTATGTGGTCTGAACAGCTAGGGTCAAGTTACATGTGTTATTAATTGAAAGACTGGCAAACTTTTCTAACCTCTTTTAAAATAAAAATGTGATCCCCAAGTGCATGTCACTAATACATTAGAAATGTTGTAAGGATACTTGTTATGAAATAAACATGATAACCTTTAAGAGCAATGTATTCCATGTCTGAACTTGCATTCAAGTTGAAAAGCATGAGTTTATGCTTAGATTTAAGAATCTTATATACTGTGGTTCTCTTTTATATTTTGTTGAATTTTTCTTATGATGTAAATTAAAATAAATGAATACTTAGTTTATTTGGCAGGCCACAATATTTTCTTCAAAATCAAACCTTTCAAAAATATGAAAAAGAATTACTTGTAATATTATTTGTTGTTATTATTAATATTATTATTTTAGATTGCAGATGGGTTCCTATTTGTTGTTGGATGTGATCGAGGAAAAATTCTGTTTGTCTCTAAATCAGTTTCCAAAACACTTAATTATGATCAGGTATGTCACATTACTTTTCAAAGACTTAGAGTAGTTTTACAGCAGTTTATTTTTAACTTTTTTGTATAAATATAATGTAACTAAATAACTTCTATTCATTAATATAAAAATTCCAGAAGCAGTATTTCTTTTGAGAAAGTTGCTGATAGGACCTTGAATGATACTGCTTCAAAATATGTCCTTGAGTAAAATACTGTGATAATGGCAGTGGCTTCATTTCTCAAGGACTAATGAATGCCCTTTGGGTTAGATTGCTTACTAAGAAACTGCTGTATTGAAAAACAAGGAGGTTGGACTAATGGGAATACCAAATCCTCTGTAGTAGTTGCAAGTATTTGAATTCTCACTGTTTGAAGTTATAATTATATGAAAGATGGTAATTGGTTCCAATTCAATGGAAATATGTAGCACAAAATTCAAATAAAGTGACTTCAAGGGAATTCATTATTTGCGCTAATCAAAATCTAGCTGAACTTCAACACTAGTGTAGATTTGTGCTGTCTTCCATGTGGGTACTTCCTCCTACAGTACAGTCTATCCACAATCCATCCACAACTTTTCATCCTGTACAGTCCTTGTTTGTGTTTTCAGATAAATTGTCCACAAGGGATCCACTCAAAGCAGGGAACCTTCCTTCAGGTCTCTTTTTTTTTAAAATTAATTTTTAATTAAAACTTTTTTTAATCTGAGCTTTCTAAACATCAACAAATATGAGCATTTTTGAATACTGAGAACAGAAAAAAGAGGATTATTCATGGATCACAAGTCTCCATTCTATGTAGCTAAATTTCTAAAGTAGATAATGCCTTCCACATGTTAGTTCCAAAATTGTCCTGCTTGTGAGGATTTCCTTCTGAACGTCCTTCCATTCTGTTCTGTGCACTTAAAAAAATGCTTCATTGATGCTCTTATCATTCTTTGTTTTTTGTATATTATTTTTCTCCTTTGCATCTACTCCTCCCCTCAAATTTTTCCCAATAACCAATAAACGTAGTCAAGCAAAACAAATTCATACATTAGCTATGTCCAAGAATGTGTATCTCCTTCTTCACCTCTAGTCCATCACCTCTCTGTCATCACCTGTTGGTCTTCTCGGTCTCTTGACATTTTGAAGATTTCAATAGAGCATACAGAACAGTCATATGTTATCCCTCACTCTCATTGCATGATAAGCCCATGAGCTTTTTGGTTTTCACATCTCTGTGACAGTGTTTTATTCTACTCCCTTCTGCTCAATTCCTCTTCAATAATGTGTTGTACACAACAACTGTGTATATTTCCATCGCCTTTTGATTGGCCTACAACTTTAATTTTTTCTTTAATTCAGTTGTCTTTCCACCAAGGCACAGAAAGTTAGGACATAAGTAACTGGAGAAGAGGGGAGAGTATGTTCCAGGCAGGGAGAACAGTATACAAACAACGAGTCATAAGAGAAATCATTGTAGATAGAAGTGGTCAGAAAAGGAACTGGAAGTAAGATGAGTAGGAATTAAAGAAATAGAAATGATGAAATAAGAGCTTTCCTGGTTCCAGAAATGGTGTTAACAAAAGCCATGGAAGAAGGAATCATATGGCACACCCAAAGGACAGCTGGGTTGTTATTTTGGTCGTAGATTTAGTTTGGTTTATATCTGGCATTACTCATCTTTTTGTTCTTTACTGGAATTACTTTGTTCTTTACTAGAATTATAAATTACTTTATAGAATCACTTCTATCTTTGTCTGCCACATTTTAATTTCCTACTTTCCTGGGCTCAATAACTTTAGGGTATATCCTAGTGTGATTAGAATGCAAGTGTATGGATTTGGAAATGTATGGTACTGAACTGAATTTATCAGTTCTTGGCAGAGGGGTGAGCAGGGGAATGGGGAAGATTTAGAAGATGATATAGAAGAAGTGAATAATGTTTACCCCAAACATAAAATGGATTAGTTTAAGTTTACATTGTATCAGGAAAACATCTTGGTTTATTATGAACTTCAACAAAAGTAGCTATATTTATTTTGTGTACCTGGGAGGGAAAGTGGGAGTAGGATTTATTATACTTCTTTGAAATGAACAGTCTATCTTATAATTAGGAAAGTTTGACCGGACAAAGCTTATTTGACTACTTACATCCAAAAGATGTTGCCAAAGTAAAGGAACAGCTTTCTTCTTCTGATATTTCGCCAAGAGAGAAGCTGATAGATGCCAAAAGTAAGTGTTACTATGATCACTGTTTTAAAAGACTATGATTAGTTGTTTAAAAGTTGAGATCAAGCGTTCATACATCACAGTATCAACTTATTCAAATATGCATACGTTGTTAGACTCTGCTATTTAAATCTATAAACAATCTTTCAAAAGCCATATCAAAAAGTTCTTTATTTTGCATAACAAAGTGACACTTTTGCTTTCAAATATTTTCTCTCTAAGATGAAAAGATATGGTTCAAGAATCAGAGTCCTGTTTTGCTGTCATACTCAGGAACCATCACTGATCTGTATCATTCTTATATTCATTTGCCAAAACATAATGATTTACTCACCCAGAGCCACACAGCTTTAAGTGGTAAACTTCAATGGACTTCAGATCATATAATATTTGTGTTTTTGTAACAAAAGAATGTGAAAAGAATCGATAGTAAACAGAGAGCTGACCTCAGAGTTATAAAGACCTGAGTTTGAGTTCCACTTCTGACACATACTGGCTGTTTAATCCTGGGCAAGTCACTTAACCTCTCGATTCCCAGAAATCTCTAACAATCTAAGATGTAGAGAAGCTGCCAGTCTGCATTCGTATGGTAGAGGAAGTTTCTCACTGGAAAATCCTAATACCAACGATATCATAAGAGAGACAGACATCACTTGACTTATACTTTAATTAATCATGATCTGTATCAGTGGAGAGAGGCTCCACACTGATGAAATCATAGATCACTGAGGTATAAAAATGATGGTGAAATATGAAATAGGCAAAAAGTTAGCATTTTTTCCATTTGATCACTGTTATCTATTTACTTGGGAGCTTTCCTCCCTCACATTTGAAATATACTTATAGATGTCAACTAATTATTCCTTCTATACTTCAAAAAAAATTTAACTCAAAGAAAAAAATGAAAGCTTTTAAAATTCAAAATGAGATTACATGTAACTGCCTTGTAACTGCCATTTTTGGATCTATGCTGCTGTCATTTTGTTAATATTTGGCTGCTATTACATTAAAGCATAAAGGCAATTGTTTTTCATTTACTGTAAGCTGAGAAATGTAAGGAGTGGTTAAAAAGTGTTAGGGAACAAAAATTTTATTATTACTCAAGAACATTTTTTTCTGATGATTCTCTCACCCATATGTGTTATGAAAGCTGGCTTTCAAGTCCAAGCAAATTTCCCTAAGGGAACAACTCATCTGTATTCTGGTGCAAGGCGGTCCTTTTTCTGTCGGATAAAGTCTTACAGACCATCAATCAAAGAAGAACAGGAATGCTTACCCAACTCAAAGAAGAAAGGTATCTTTTTGAAATATCAAGTGTTTTTGTTTTTGAAAATAAAATTAATGTCCACAGGTAGTAAGCACACAACATGAGTTGTAATCTCAACATTAATCAAGCATAAGCCTCTTGAGAAGAGGAGGAATACGATATATTTAACTAAATTGTCTGTATTGGATATTCAGACTCATCAAATTCACTCCAGAATCAAATCAACTCTTCATCCTATTCCCCACAATCTTAAAGGAGCTGATGAAAATCTATTCCTTTGGATCAAAAGAGAAAAATTGGGGAAGGAGTAGAAGTGAGAGTTATAATTACAGTACCTCCAAATTGAAATGGACCTCGCTGACTATCTACTCCAACTCATAATCCAAAAACAATCCCATAACTCTACAACATCCCCAGCAAGTAATCTTTCCTTGAAAGCTTTTTGTTAATTGGAATCTACTACCTCCCAAGGGAATTGATTCTACTTTGGATACCTTTAAGTGTTATGAAGATTTTCTTTACTCTAGCTAAAACCTGTCTCTGCACCTTCTACAAACTGGTCCTCGTTTTGGCCAAGCAAAATAAGTTGAATCCCTTTTTCATATGACAACCTTTTATGTATTTTGAAGACAGCTATCTTGTACTCCCTCCTCCTCTAATTAAAAACCTTCAAATTACAAGTCTTTTAGTGAAATTTAGTTCCTTTCAAAAATATATTAAGGAATTATACTATTACAAAAAAAAGGCACTGATTTTTTTAATGTAAGTTTTGTGTTTCATAATAAAACCAGCTTTTTTTGGTTAAATTTCTGATTATATTTCCTTGTAATCCATTTACAGATTTTTCTTTGTGGGCATTTTCCTATTGAATTGCTTTTATTCTTATCCATGAAACTTAGTCTGAAAATTTAAGAGCTTTCAGAGCCCTTTTGGATTTTGGCCAGGACTATATGCTAAATAAATTAAGTGCAAGACTCTCCGTTTCCATCAAATTGACTTATTAGGAAAATGTATTTTGCTCTGTGTACATTCTTAGCACCAGTGTTACTTCTGTCTGTTTCCCTATCTTGGTACACCAACAGGGATATGTGAATTCTACATTAGATTTACCTTTTTAATTCCTTGATAAGGTAAAAATTATCATTATTTGGCAGGACATACACTAATACTGTATATTAGTGGTACCAAGTTGAATCCAATAAGAAGAATGGGTCATGATCGTTTTTATGGTACATATCAATATGGCAAAATATAGCAAGACAATTTTCAGGGGAAAATATAAATAATTATGGGTAACTTATGTACAATAGAATATTAATTGACTAACTTGTGAGTCAGCACCTTCTTATCCCCTTCTATGCTTTCAGCGCACTGTAGAATACATTTGAGAAGCATGAGAAGATAATATTCGGTGGTGGCACATGCTGGTAATCCCACTTCCTGAGGAGGCTGATGCTTGTAGATCTCTTAAATTCAGAAGTTCTGAATTATTGTGTGTTGTATCCATCCTGATGTCTGCACCAAGTTTTGCTTTAATATTACGAGACCTGCAGGTAGGGGTAGGAGTGGGTCAAAGCATCAGGTTGGTTAGGGAAGAACAAAACAATTCAGGTCAGAAAACTTAGAATGCCTTTGGAAGATGTCATACTAGAGTGCTGAGAATCCACTACAAATTTATGTCATCTAATCTCAACTGAACCCTCACTGCTGCAAAATAACCTTTTTATTTTTCCCTCATTGACGGTCACAGTCTTTTAATGGCTATTCTAAAACCTCTTTTCCCTTATTCAGTCTCCTAGCCTGCTCCTGTTGCCCTCTTAACAGTACTTATAATGTGACCTCTTTTCTCTAATTTATAGCTCAAAACTCTTTTTATGTCATCTCCCAGTCTCTTCTTATTTGCTCTAATCTCTGAGAAACATGTGCCTCTTCTGCTTGCCAAGGCTAACCCTTCTGCTTATGCTCTTTATCTCATCATTCCATCCCCTCCTCTCCTCTAGAAGCTTCCAGCCCTTCCCCATGCACAGGGTACACTTTTGTGATTTAATCTCTCTTTATTCTTTGGCTCTTGCCAATAAACATGATAAAGTCATTGCCATATTTAAAAAAAACAACACCTCACTTGATCCTTCTCCCCTTTTAAGGCATTATCTGCAATCCTTCTCTTCCATTTCATTATTGAAGTCTTAGAAAAAAAGCTGCCTGTTCCTTGCCTCTACTTCCTTACCTCTCACTCCTCACCTCCTTACACTTGAGTTTCTGATTCTACCATGCCATGGAACTTACAAATGATGTCTTAGTTATTAAATCTGGCCTTTTCTTAATCACCTTCCTTCTCCGTTTTTCTACTGCCTTGCACACAGTTGACCACTCCCTCACCCTATAACTTTCTGCTTCTTCAGCTCTTCCTGTTGTCCTCCTATCTGTCTTTTTCTTCCTTCTCCCTTGCTGGGTAAAACTCCAGATCCTTTCCCCCTAATTGTGGTTATCTCTCAAGGTTTTGTTCTGGGCATATATATGCACATGTATATACATATATACGTACATATACCCACACCGTCTCTCAGTGATCTTATTATCAGATTCCATGGGTTCAAGTATCATTTCTATTAGATGATTCCCAAATCTATATACCTAGCCCTACTCTGTCTTGGTAGTGCAGTGGATAGAATACTAGAGTCAGGAAGACTTATCTTCATAAGTTCCAAATCTGGTCTCAGACTCTTACTAGCTGTGTGACCCTGGGCAAGTCTGATTGCCTCAGTTTCTTCATCTATGAAATGAACTGGAGAAGGAAATGGCAAACTTCTTTGCCAAGAAAATCTCAAATGAGATCACTCAGAATTGGACACAACTGAAATTACTGAACAACAATAAAAACTTTATCTTGAGCTCCAACTTCCTGATGGGCTTCCGAAAATCAAAATGTCAAAAGATAAGTCTCTACCTTCCCCCTTAAATTCATCCTTCTTGGAAATGTATTTATTAAGAGCACTACAATATTTCTAGCCAGCCAGACATTTAAATTTAATTTTTAAAAATTTTATTAATCTGTTCATCCCATTACATCCTTTCCCAATTGAGCACATGAAAAAATCTAAACATATACAGACATGGTCTGGCAAGAAAAAGTCCTACCTTGGCTATGTCCAAAAGTGTTTCTGTTTTTTAAGTTCATCTGGCCCCTCTGGAAGGAAGCAAGTTGCATATTTCATCTTTATTCATCAAGGTCTTCCTTATTTTCTCTGAAATTATTCATTTAATCATTTCTTATGATGTACTTATAGTCCATTATTTTCATGTACCAAAATTTGTTTAGTCATTCCCTAATAGAAAGATGGCCCTTTGGTTTCCAGTATTTGACTCCCATGAAAAAGAGCTGCTATAGATATTTTTATACAGATAGGTACAAGATATGTCCTTTTTCTTTCTGATTTCTTTGGGGTACAGTCCTAGAAGTCACATAGCTGGGTCAAGAGTATGAGTAATTTGGTACCTTTGGGGACAGAGTTCCAAATTGCTTTCCAGAATCTAGCCAACCAGGTTTGCATCTTTAAATATTCATTCTCCCTCTCCCTCACATCTAATCAGAAGCTAAGTCTACTTCCACAGCATCTTTTCATCTAGTTGCTCTTCATTTATGTAGCCCCATGCCATAGATCAAGTTCCTATCATCTCTCACTTGGACCATTGCAACAATAGCCTCCTAATTGTATACCCCTTTTCTGGTTCTTCCTTCCCTAATCCATCCTTCTGTCCAGCTATCAAAACAGTCTTCCAAAAACAGAAGTTGACCATGTCCCTTCTCTGCTCAAGAATCTTTACTAATTCCCTATTGCTTCTAGGATAAATATAAAGTCTTCAGATTAGCATTTAGAACCCTTCACAGCTTGGATCCAGCCTTTTTTCCATACTAATTTCGTACTACAATCCCTCATGCTTCCAAGATTGGCCAAAATGGCCTTCTCATTGTTGCCTGGTAAGGCACTACATTTCCCACCTATATGCTTTTAGTTTATTCCCCATGCCTGGAATGCGATCCTTCTTCGCTTCATGTCTTAGAATTTTTAGCTTCCTTCAAGGCTCAGCTCAGGTACTTCCTACAAGATGCCTTTCCTGATCCCACATATAAAGAGAAAATATAAAACTAGAAAGAAAAATATAAATTTATAAAGATAATGATAGCAATAGTTAACATTTATATAGACTTTAATTAAGTTTTGCAAAGCTTTTACAGTTGTGTCATTTTATGCTTACAACACTGGAGAGTAGGTGCTGTTTTTGATCCCCTTTTAGCAAATGAAGAAACTGGTCACACACATGCCTTACTAGGGTCACACAACTGACACACACATAATCCTACATCTGATGTAGGGTTTGAACTCTAGGTCTTCCTGATTCCAGGTCCAGGGCTTTATCCACTCTGCAAACTAACTACTTGGGGAAAAGAAACAGTGCCTGTTCCCAAGGAGTTTACACCACCTCCCTTTGACATCTCTGACAGTTCATTTATTTCATGGATGGCAAAGTCATTGGCTACTATGTGAACACATTCTGTTTTCGTACTTATTTTCAAGTTAAGAAATATTTTAAAAATGCCTGCCATGGGAAAAGTACTGTGCTAGATACTCAAGGGGATACAAAAAAGCTGCAAAAACTACATGAGGGGTTCTCAACTTTTTTGGTTTCAGAAACTCTTTACATTCTTAAAAATTATTGAGGACCCCAAAGAGCTTTTTGTTACATTTGTTTATCTTTACCGTTTTCAAAATTAAACCAAATAAATTGTAAAAATCTTTATTCATTTAAAAATAACAACAAACCTATTACATGTTCACATGTCACATTTTTTAATTTAAAAAAACATTATTTTCCAAAACAAAAAAATTGGGGAGAAGAGTAGCAGTGTTTTCTGTAGGTGTGCAAATCTCTTTCATATCTGGTCTCATTAAAGGCAGCCATATTCTCCTATCTGCTTTTGCATTCAATCTATTATAATAGATTGTTTTGGTCAAAATTTATGAAGAAAATCTGGTCTTACACAGATATGGAATTGGAAAACAAATGGGGTATTTTAATAGGCAAATAACAGATTAGTATTATTATAAAAATAGTTTTAGCTTCATGCATTCCCTGTAAAGGTCTTGGACCTCAGTCCAAAAACCAGGTCTCAGACCTTAGACCACATTTTAAGTACTGCCAGCCTAGATGATATCTGAAGTTCCAGTTCTAAAATTCCATGGGTTTTGAGTTAATAAGTAATAAGACAGGGGCAGCTAGGTGGCACAATGGAGAGAGCACCAGCCCTGGAGATAGGAGGACCTGAATTAAAATCCTCCCTCAGACACATTATCTGGGTGATCCTGGGCAAGTCACTTAACCCTGATTGCCTCAAAAAATAAAATAAAATGAAATAAAACATAGTCTTGTTCTTTAGGATCTTACAGTCTAATTGAAAAGAGAAAAAACAAATCCATGAGAAGGTAAATAAAAGTGTAATAGATTTATGATTCTAAGATATGGAGACTGTGCCTATCTGTCAAATGAGTAGATCCAATATAATGTGTGATGAATTTAAAGGAGGGCAGAGACCACTGTAGCCTGGGGAGTTATTTGAAGGTTTTGTAGAAGAGAAAGAAGTTGAACCGGACCTTGAAGTAAGCAAAAAAAACAAAGACAAAAACCAGACCTTCAAAATGCCTCAAATAAGAACACATGATTTGTCCTAGACAGTTATTTTCATAAACTATTTTTGGTGAATTAAATAATTTTTCTGGTTTGCATGATTTAAAAATGTCTTCTCAATGAATGGGGGTGAGAGAGGGAGAGAACTTGAAACTGCGAATAAAATGTAATCAAGTTTTAGAAAATAATTTTTAAATCATATATTTATGTAATACATATAATATATATGTAATATATATAATATATATATTTACATAATATTTTTAAAATTACCAGCAAGTGTCACTATTGAAAATGTAACAACCAATGTTGTTATCTGCCACCCTGATTATTTGAGGAACTAGTTCCAGAATGTAGTAAGAGACAAGGATAAAGTGTGGAAAATTTGGGGGAGGGCTTATTTCTTCTTTCAAATACCAATGTAAAGTGTTATTTAAATATGAGCTCTGATTACTAGCAAGTGAATTGATAATAGAGAAAATTACTATGATTATAAATTTTATATGATATTATTCTAGATAAGTATATATATCACACTAATATATAATAAAATACATGGCATGTGATATATTATAATAAATATGCATATTAATTTACATTATAATGGCAACAAAGGGGCAATAAGAAAGACAGTAATATCTTTGACTGTCGTGTTGCTTTTGGAAACTTCTCTCCATATAAAATCCCATCGAACTATGGGGAGATTAAAGCCAGACCAACAGAATTTGTTCCCCACCATGCAATGACTGGAGTATTTGCGTGGACTCACAACAAACGTATCTATAGGCACTAGCAATTAGAGTTCAGTGTGTTTTGAAGGCTCAAGCATTTTTTACTTTGACTGCAACTTTATTCTTGTTAATATGAATCTAGAAGTTCTGTAAAATATTTAACCCAATCCTGGGTCTCCCTGCTGAGGATTTGACAAAGTCAGATGAAAGGATTAAAAGTCTGGCTGTATTGTCAGGCCACTGAAAAGAAATCTCTTTTCCTCCTCCACTTTAACTATACCTTGTCACTATTAATTAGTTCTGTGATGTCTTTGGAATATGCAAATAATATATTCGAAAACTTTGTCCCTCCAAAAAAAAAAACCCAAACTAAACCTGAGAAATTAATGAAAAATGATTTAATATGCAGTTAATAGGATGGGGGTATATTGTAAAACTCTTTGCAATACATATTAATGACCTTCTTTTTAAAAACTGAATTAGCTATGGAACCAGAATTAGGTTAATATAAATTGAAATAATAATATATTATTAATATATTATAGCTAATATAGGCAGGCTTCCTCTACTTTTCATGTGGAAAGCATAACTAAATTTCCAGAAAGTGAGACAGAATTGCTTCAGTTATCAAGACAACAAAGCAGAAAAGAACACAATTCTTTCAAAACAGGGTCAGCTCATCTGCCATTTTCTGATTTATTCATAGTTTCAAAGAACAATTATTACTGCTATGACTGAAAAAAAGTTTCAGAATTTATACCTAATGATGTCAATTCATTTTCATTTTTTCTCTGTCTTTCCTTCTCTCTTTTCTTCTTGTCCTTCCCTTCCCTCCCTCTCTTCTTCCTTGTATCCTTCTTCTTTCCTTCCTCCTTGCCTCATTCCTTCCTTTCTTCCTTCCCTTCCCTTCCCTCCCCTCCCCTCCTCTCCTCTTTCCTTTCCTTTCCTTTCCTTTCCTTTCCTTTCCTTTCCTTTCCTTTCCTTTCCTTTCCTTTCCTTTCCTTTCCTTTCCTTTCCTTTCCTTTCCTTTCCTTTCCTTTCCTTTCCTTTCCTTTCCTTTCTTTTCCTTTCCTTTCCTTTCCTTTCCCCTTCCCTCTCCTCTCCTCTCCTCTCCTCCCCTCCCCTCTCCTTTCCCCTTCCCTTCTTTTAAATTAGATCACAGGAAGTTCTGTACTGTTCACTGCATGGGTTATTTGAGGAGTTGGCCTCTGAGTGTAGTGGGACTGGAAGAAGAGAATGAGAGCCAGAAAACCAGCAGTCACTTTAACTGCCTTGTGGCCATTGGAAGATTACATCCGTATGTTGTCCCACAGAGCAGTGGGGAAATTAAAGTCAAGCCAACAGAATTTGTTACCCGCTTTGCCACGAATGGAAAGTTTGTCTATGTGGATCAACGGTAACCAATGCAATAACAATAAGAATTGCACATGATGATGAAGATTACAAGAATAATAGGTTGTTCAGTAGCCCATGTGGATTGATTTAATTTGTCAAGGAAATACCTAAAATGAGGGTATTGCTATGTCAGCAAACATCTAACTTAAGCACGATCACTAGAGCATATCTCAGTCAATGACATGAGATGGAGAGGCAGCCTGCAGTAACACTTGCATTGACCTGGAAATAATAATCACTGTGTCTTTGATTAGGTTGGGACACAAGAAGATCTACATCCTACCTTGAAATTTCCAGTTGTGCTATAACACTCCCGCATGGAATCTGAGAGTCTGAAGAGCCCAGAGAGTACATGTAAAGAACATGCTTACTGCCTGTGTGACCTTGGGCAAGTCACTTAACTTTCTTAGGCCTCAAATTCCCTCACCTATGAAATTAGGGGGTTGAGCCAGATGGCCTGTGAGGTCTCTTCCAACTCTAGATCTATGATCCTATCATCCTGTGAAACTCAGAAGGGTCCTTGCCGACTACTCATATGTTATCCTAGTATACCTTCTGATCAGTGGCTGGGGAAGGAGAGGAGGACAAGGATTTATTAAACACTGACTCTGTGCCAGGCACTGTGCTAAGTGCTTTACAAATATTACCTCATTTAATCATTACAACAACCTGAGAGGAAAGTGCTAATATTATTCCTATTTTATAGTTGAGGAAACTAAGGCAGACAAAGTGGTTAAGTGACTTGCTCAGGACCACACAGCCAGTAAGTATCTGAGGCTATATTTGAATTTAGCTTCTCCTGACTCTAGACCAAACTTTCTATTATGACATCTAGCTGTCTCAGTAATAATAACGTAAAAGTAGAAGAAATCAGTGATGTCAAATACAAATAAAAACAGATCCCTAGCCACCACTTATTGACTTAGAAAACCTCAAATTAGCATTATCCATGTTGAATTATATTTCTATTTATTTTGTTAAACATTTCCCAGTTACATTTTAATCTGCTTCATCTGCACTTGGGAATTTTGTGGGCCATGTGCACGGTGCCGGGGAGGGGGGGAGGGAATTTAACACCTCCTATGTAGACTATTATTTAGAAGGAATGTACAGTATACCAGGAAGTTGTGTATTCACCAGCTCTGAATTTTATTTTTTCTATTTCAAAAGGGCAACAGCAATTTTAGGCTATCTTCCACAAGAACTTTTGGGAACTTCTTGTTATGAATACTTCCATCAAGATGATCACAGTAATCTAACCAACAAACACAAAGCAGGTATGCACCTAATGGGATTTTTCTCTGTAAAATCTTCCCCTGAATTTTTCTTTTCCCTGCCTTCTCACTCTATTTGTTCTTTCCCTTCTCTCAAATAATGCTGAGTTCTAATTTACACAGAACCTCTAAGTTCATAAACTTGAAAGAATATGAATGAAATTAATTTTGTAACAGTAAATGACCTATTACTTTAAGAATATTACAATATTCTGAATTTTTTCTTTTCTGTTTAGTCCTACAGAGTAAGGAGAAAATCTTTACTGATTCCTACAAGTTCAAAGCAAAAGATGGCTCATTTATAACTTTAAAAAGCCAGTGGTTTAGTTTCATAAACCCTTGGACCAAAGAACTGGAATACATTGTATCCATCAACACATTAGTTCTGTAAGTAATTTTAAAAATAATTGTCTTAGTACCGTAATCTATTCAAAGCCCTAGTTTCCTTTAATGTTTCCTCCTGTGACAGAATTAATAGCTAGACTAATAGTTTTAAAGCTTGTAACAGACTTAACCTATCTCATCTCATTTGAGTTTCACAATAATCCTGTGATGCAGGTACTATTATTATCACTATTTAATGGATGTGGAAACTGAGGCACAAAGAGGTTAAGTGACTTGCTTAGCCAGGGTCACACAGATTTAAACTCAGGTCTTCCTAACTCCAAATCCTATATTTTTATCTACTGTGCCACCTTGCTGCCATTGTTTCACACTGTCTTTCAAATCCATTGTCTCCTCTTTGGATGTGCTCTAGTTTGTCAGTGTTTCTCTTAAAATATGGTGCCCAGAACCAAAAACAGTGCTCTAGGGGTGGTCTGATCAATATATAATACAGTAATCCTGTTCCCTACCTTTGACTGGGAATTATTGATGAGCCCAAGTTTTAGCTTTTTTGGCAGCCATAACACATTCTGAATTCATCTTGAGCTTACAGTCAACCAATATCACTAAATCTTTTTCATATCAACTGTCATTGCTATGTCTCCTCAACCTCTGCTTGTTCAATTTATTTTTTTTAATTCAGTGTAACACTTTATGTTAATCCCAATTACTTTTCATCTGATTAATTTCAGTTCATCACATCAATATAGCCAGATCTTTTGTGGTTCTGACTTTATCATTCAACTTATAAACTTTGTCCAGTTCTATGTCATTTAATAAGCAAGTTTTCTTGATCATCATCCAAATCTTTGATAAAAATTTTGGACAGAATGGGACCAAGACTCCCTCTGATCCATTAATCAATATTCTTTGGAGAAAGCTCTTTAATCAATTACACATTCACCATAGCATTACAGCAGCCAGCCTATTACACTTCTCCATTTTAGCCAAATAGATATTACAATAGATTAGGAAATATCCTATTGAAATGTAGACATAATATGTCTACAGAATTTCCCTGATGTAACAGACTATAATAATCCCTTCAAAGAAGGAAATTAGGTTTGTCTTGATCTAAGTTAAACCATACAGGCTCCTAGTTTTTACCACTTGCCAGTCAAAGTGACAAACCATCTATTCAAGAACTTTGTTATGGAGCAGCACCAAAGTAGTGCCAGGTTGTCTTATTCCTGCCCCAGACACGCACTGGGGAAGTCACCAACCCTGAGCCTGATCATCACTGATTAGTGTCTCATTGGCATTCTATGTGCCAGGATCCCTGAGAATCCTACCAACATGGATATCAATCAATCATCAAATATTTATTAACTCCTGCTATGTGCCAGGCACTGTGCTGAGTGCTAGAAAGAGAGGCAAAAGACAGTTCCTACCTTCAAGGAGCTTACAATCTAATGAGGGAGACAATACATGAACAAATACATACAAAGCATGCTATGCACAGGATACATAGGAAATATTAACAGAGGGGAGGTACTAGAATTATGATGAGTTATGTATGTGGACCTGGGAAACCTAGCTTTCTAGCTGCCTTTCCTAAGCAGCAGTTATACCAGCAGGGCATAAAGATGCGCTTGTCAGGGAGGCACCTGCTGGCCCTAGGTCACCTTGACCATGCTGTCTTGCTGCAGTAAAGGTCTTATATTAGGCCTTTACATTCTCATTTCATTTTCTGCCCTGGCAGAATAATGGACCCAGTTTCAGAAAACACCCAACATTTTTTTTGCTCAGCACTTTAAGTACATCAGTCATTTGTGGTCTAGTAGGGTCTGGGGCAGAGAAGCATGGGTCCCTTTCCCAGTACAGCAGCTGCTCTTGCTCCTTTCTCCAACCCAGCTGATCAGCAGCACTGATTGGTCTTCCATTGTAACAACAGGTCAGTTGGCAAAGTGAGAAAAATTTATTAAGCTCTTCACATGTCCCAAGCATTTACTAATCACTGGGGATATATATATGTGTGTGTGTGTGTGTGTGTGTGTATTATATATAAATAACACATACATACATATTACACACATACATGTATACACACATGCATATATGTATATGCACATGTATGTATACACACATATATATATGTATACATGTATGTGTGTATAAAAGCTAAAAGAAAGTCAGCCTCAAAGAACTTACAATCCAGTCATTGAAATCTGGGCTCAGACACTTCCTAGCTGTGTGATCTTAGACAAGTCACTTAATTAACCTCTGTTTACCCCAGTTTCCTCATCTCTAAAGTAGGAAAAATGATAGTACCTATCTCTTGGAGTTGTTATGAGGACCAATATATTGTTATGAGGAGATAATATATGTGAAATGCTTCTCAAATCTTAAAGCTATACATAAATGCTATTATTATGACTGTTGTTGCTTGTACTTTGTAAGATTCTTATGGCACTTCTGTCTCACTCTCCAGACTTCTGTTTCCAGCACTCCCCAACCATTAACAGAGCATGTGAATGCTTTATTTCAGCTTTACTTTAATCCATGTACAGTAATTTATTATCTAAAAGCTTATATCCTCACTTCCTTACTTATACTTTTTTATCCTATAGACTTTTTGATTCTATACATGTGTCTTTGAAATTGCAATAGGATTTCTAAAATAGTGGTCCTTTTCTTTATCTAGAATAAGTGGTTAAAAAAAGTCAAAAATTTAATACCTACTGTCAGTCTCCTGTCACCTACATATCTCTTGTCTTCTTAAAGATGTCATAGTTTAGGGCAAATATAAAATTAAGTATCAGGGCATGGAATGATCTGTGTTGATCCAGGGTTATATTGTGTAATAGGATGACATAGTCACTCAAAAATGTTATATACTACTTAGCTCAAAACTTACGTGGTTCAATATGGCAATTTACTTTGTGTTTGTCCTTCATTGCCGAAGAAGACCATGCCATCAGAGAAATGATGACATGACTTGCACTTGACTTTGTTTTGAGTGAGGGAGGGCTGTGCAGGTCACCAGCCTCACTTCTCCTCCAGAGCCATCTGAATCCAGTGACCAGATATTCATCAGGATGACTGGAGATGACCCAGGATGCACTTTGCCTCATTATGTGTGAGTGAAAAGATATGGATGTAGATATATAAAAATAGGGGGCAGCTAAGTGGCCCAGTGGATCAAGTGCCAGGCCTGGAGTCAGGAAGACACTTCTTCCTGAGTTCAAATCTCGCCTTATACCCTTACCAGTTGTATGACCCTGGGCAAGTCACTTAATTAACCCTGTCTGCCTCAGTTTCCTCATCTATAAAAAGGGCTAGAGAAGCAATTGGCAAACCACTCTATTATCTTTGCCAAGAAAACTCCAAATAGTCACTAAGAGTCAGGCATATTGAAACAACTGAACAACAACATATAGATACAGACACAGATATAAATAGTCAAACATGTATGTATGTGTGAATATATATATGCATATACATACACACACAATATGTGTTTTCTATAAGGGATTTTTTTCAGTGGGAAAGGGGGAAAGAAAATGCTTATTAATTTTAAAAGATAATTTTAAAAACGTGTTTTTTAACTAACCAAATACAAAAATGGTTATACAAAATAGTTGCATATAAATTTAATTCCCTAGGATCTAGAACAAAGCCTTGTACATGGTAGGTACTTAATAAATTATTTTTATATTGTGTATCAAATCAAATTTTATACTGTTTATCAAATCAATAAATTTTTTATATTGTTTATCAAAAATTTCCCTAAATGTTTAGCATTTTTTAATTTTAGAGGATGTAGAGAATCCAGAGGAGCATCACGGCTTACTTGCAGCTCACAGTCATCAGAAGGTAAGATTAGGGAGTCTGGGTTTGTTGTTTGGTTTGGGCCTATGGTTTCATAGGTAGAGTGAGGAAACCCCTTCTAGGAAGGCAGATCAGCAACTTCTCTGCAATGGATAGTTTACTGAATTGTCAGGGGACTTGTGCAGGATCACACAACCAGTGTGTCTCAGAGGCAGGACCTGTACTTGGATCTTCTTATCTCTGAATCCTCTGGGCCTGATCCACTGTGACAGTCTGCTTTCAAGATTAGTCTGGAGTTAGAGTTTGGAATATTATATACTGAAGAATGGGGACCCAAACTCCATATTAAAGAAGAGAAAGAACCCAATATTTTGCCTGGAGGCAAGATTTCTAGATACTAGCAATGCTACCCAAGGAGTAATGGGAAAGGAGAATGGTAATTCCATAATATAAACTATTTCCATATCAATCAATCCATTAACAAACATTCATTAAGCACTTAATATAAGTTAGGTACTGTGCTAGGGGACTGGAATTTAAAGACAAGAACAAAACAGTCCATACCCCCAAGGAGTCTATGTTCTATCAATTAGCAGGCATTTAGCAAGAGTTTCCTATGTGCCAGGTGGAGAGGCAGTATGCTATAATGGTTGGAGAGTCAGCTTCAGCATCAGGAAGACCCTAGTTTATATTCTGTTCCTTACATCATACTAGCTGTGTGACCTTGGGCAAGTCACTTAAACCTCTCAGTGACCCAGGCAATTCTCAGCCCATCTGTGTTAACAGAGAAAATTCTTTACTTGGATTTCCTTTTGTCTGTCTGGTTTGAAGAAAAAAATTGAGGGCACTCAATTTTTAATAGGGGTTGGGGATACAAAGAAAAAATGTAGAAGTCCCTGACCTGAGTAAGTTTATAGTCTATCAAGAGAGACAATTATGTTCCTATATGAATATGTAAGTATAAGATAATTTGGTAAGAGGAAGGCAGTAGTAGCATTTTACTGAAATATTCACATTGGGAATGTTTTTCACTATTTTTCACATTTTTCATTAATCTTACCTACTCTGTGCATATATCAGGATCCTCTTGGGTTCAGTTGTGACCACAAGGTTGGTTTGTTTTAGAAGATACAGAAGGCATGTTGTCATATCCCTAAGATTTTAGTCCTTGACCTTAGGGGAATCACTAAAAGGTAGCCTAAGGAAAGGCAATCTTGCATTTATGGGGAGATAGGGACCCAGGAAGGAAAAACTCAAAGACAGTAAGATTCTCGGAGTTTTGGCTCCCAATGAATCTAGTTTATGGCATGCTAGAATGAAATGACCATGTGGTCAATTGGAATATCCAGTGGAAATATGGACAACCTATGTGCCTTCTGGCACTGAAGTAAATGACTTGCCAAAGCGATCATACATCAGCCAGAAGTTGTGTTAGGAGACAATATTTTTTGTGATCTCTTCAAAGTTCTCTGTGAAGGTCCCTGGGTTAGACTTCCAGGTCTGACAACTATGATAGTGAACTCATTTCTCTGGTCCCCCATTTTCTCACTCATAAAATGAAGGGCTTGGGCTGGATGACCTACAAGGTGCTTTCCAGTTCTGAATCTATGATCTTATGACAGTCCTGTCACATTACCCCCTTTAAGAAAGAGAAACTAGTGCTACCACTCCTCACACATGCAGATGTGAAGCTTTTCTGGAGAACACTGAGCACAGCAAACAGTCAAGCACTGATGTGTTCACTTTTGCTGGTCTTGTTTCCTTTTCGGATGGGTGTTTTGCTCTTGTCTCAACTTTTGCTCCTTTCTATTGACTCCAGCATCCCAGAACCTCAGTTTCCCCACTCTGACCAAATTTACTATCTCCCTTCCTTGTTTTTAATGCCCAGCTCCCTTACTCAGGAGTGTGCTAACAAATGTTTAACCAGATCTCCAGGGGGGGAAAGGACACATGACACACTTTTAAGTTTAACCTGAATCACCATAATGTTTTGCCATCACGTTCTTAAGTCTTGACAATCAACAAAACGATGAACCAAATTCTAATTTGTAGTGTTTGCCTATGTGAATGCTGACACTGAAAGTTTGATAGTTGCCTCTCCTGAGTCCATTCAAGCTGACTCTAGCACACCTCTACCTTACTCCTTGATGATTACAAGCAGTGTGGCTGTTACCTCTTGCGTACCTTATGCTGGTTGTCTGGATATGACACTTTGCCTTAGGTGGTGTAGTAGATAGAGTACTGAGCCTGGAGTCAGAAAGACCTGAATTCAAATCCAGCCTTTGACACTTATTAGCTATGTGATCCCAGGGCAAGTCACCTAAAAAAAAGAACTCTATTTGCCTTAGTTTCCCCATCTGTAAAAATGGGGATGATAATGACCTCTACTTCCCCTGGTTGTTGTGGGAATCAATTGAAGCAATATCTGTAAAGTACTTAACACATTGTCTGGCACGTAGCAAATGCTATGTAAATGTTAGCTACGGTGATGATCATATATCATATATAAATTAACTCATTCATGAATTAAGTCAAACTAGTCCTCTATTCTCCTGAGTTCTTTGAAGTATTGAAATAACTGGATTCACTCTACATTCACCGGTGCCACTTGTCAAGTAGGAAAAGATGCCAAGTGATGCTGCTGTTATTTAGTCCTTAGATAATCAATCCCTGTTTATTCTTTTAAAATACTGAAGTATGAAAACAAAATAATTTAATGATAATAATAATAAAAAGAAATATTGAAGTGTGATATAACTGGGGCGAATTACAATTTTAAAGAATTCTAGGGGAATTCTATCTGAATAGAAAAAACTAAGCTGAGAATAATAAAGATGATATGCTTGGAACTGGAATCTTTTTACCATTTCACATGTTTTTGTGTTTTCTGTGGCTTTAGATGCTTCCCGACAGTCTTATATTAGTGTGCCTGGAATGTCTATAGGAACAGTCCTTGGTGCTGGTAGTATCGGAACAGCGATTGAAAATGAAGTTCTCAACTTACAGAGGTAATTCTACATGAATACAAAATCCAAGTATGTGCATGTGTAGTAGGCTTCCTGACGTGTGACTCTGATCTGGAGGAAGCTTGGTGTGGTAGACAGAAAATGAAGTGTGGAGTCAGAAACACTTTATTTGTTGTGTTGGTCCTGGGAAAGCCACTTTGCCTCTCTCATCCTCAGTCTCTGCATCTGTACAATGGGAATAATAGTTACCGTATCACTTATTCTAAGGATTGAATGGAAAAATGTATATTAAAAACTGCAAATCTTAAAGTACTATATGTGTTGATGTTATTTTTATCACCTATATTCTATTTATGTTAATGAATGTTTATTTATTGCCAGTTGAAGACTTAGAATTATGTTGGCTACTTAGAGAAATGCGGAACCAATACAACACTAATTGTATGACCCTCAACAAGTTGCCTTTCTAGGCCTTATCCGTAGAATGAGGGAGGTAGACTAGATATCTTCTGATGTTTCTTACAACTCTACATCTGTGATCCCATATTCTTATGACAAAACAATCCCTTCTTGCAGTCTCATTGGGGATATAGGACTTTTGTAACATTGCTTAGCCTTTGGAGCATTTAATCATGTGTAGTATATTTCAGCACTCTGCTCATTTTAAATTTTATCAGTTATTTATTATTTTCTTGTGTAATTTTCTAGAGGGTCCTTTCCTCTTTCATCAGCCTTTCTATTTATTGACTTTTGAGAAAAGTGTCAGGGGCCTGCTCCTTTGCATCTTGTCGCTCTACTTGGTTTAGTCCTTATCCAGCATCTTGCTGTGAAGGGCTATACTTCATGGTGTAAGGGAAATGAGAACTAGAAAACCTGGAGTCTAGTCTGTGTGACATTAACCATCTGTGTGACTTTAGACAAGACATTCACTTCTCTAAATCTTTGTTTTCTCAACTGCAAATGGCAGGGTTTGGATCTGGTCATCCCTAAAGTTCCCCCAGCTCAGAAATTTCCTCCAGGAAGTCAGAGAAGGGGGAGAAATCAAGGTAGTCAGGGAAGGTTTCATGAAGGAAAGTAAAGCTGAACTAGATCTGGCAGGACAGACAGGCTTTGGATAATTAGAAAGAAGGTGGGGCAAGACTTTCAGCAAAGGGAATTCCTGGGCATGAGATGAGGGGACTGTGAATTAGCTCAACCAAATGCAGTAAAATGAACAAGTTGGAGGAGATGAGTCTGGATTAAATAAGGTAAAATCAAAATATAGTGGGCCTTGAATTCCAAGCTAACAGATTTGGACTTTATCTTACAGACTGTAGGAAACTACTAGATTCATAAACTGTTAAAGCTGGAAGAAACCTTAGAGATCAGTTAGTCCATTCCCCTTATTTTATAGGTGAGGAAACTGAGGCCCCAAAAGGCAATGTGATCCAAAGCCAGGTCTTCTGATTCCAAAACCAAGTCTCTTTCTACTGTTCTTGGTTGCTTCATACCCCTGTAGATTTCTCTTTGGGGGAATGACATGGCAAAAGCCATGTTTTAGGAAAAATAATCTGATACCTATGGGCAGGATGGTTTGAAGCAGGAGTAGTATTGATCTTAAAACTGAAGCTAATGTGTATTGGTAAGGAATTCAAAATATGAATCAGTAGGGGAGAGCATCCAACCATTACGTTGCTCAGTGTGAACTATCTGGAAAGCAGACTGTGAACTGAACACTTTCCTTGACTATTTCTGTTACTCTTAGCTTCTTTTCTTCTGTTATTTCTCCCTCCAGAGTAATTCCTCAGCTGTTTCTTGTATATGTGATGAGAACTAGTTATTGTTTCTAAAGGGCTTCAAGGCATAGAACAATGTTTAAGTTTCCATGTTCTTTTTGTCATTTTGAAGAACTGGAGCCTGAACCAGGGAATCAAATATTACAGTGAACGTTTGGAATATTGCTTACTTCTTTGTGGGGAGGAGTATTAAAATCCTTTGCTGAAAATTCTATTGTAGTAGGGCAGTACCCTTACAAGTTATTGATGCTGGAAGTATTTAGCCATTAGTAGACTAAAACAGATACTTTTATGTTACGGTTGCTTATCTTTCTGCCTATTCTTGTGATCCTTGTGACAATAAATATTCTGCTATTATGTACTCTAGTAAGATGGATAAAATGAATTGTTGCTAGAGTGTGTGATATTTGTGTTTCTGCCACAACTAAGTGACTATTGTCCATGTCCAAAGTGCAGGCTGGTCTCCCTCTAGAAGAAAAGCAAAATGAAAGGGGATTTCAGAGTACCCTTCTATTGTCTAGGTTATTGACGAGAATGTTTTCCTTATAAATAAAAAAAAAACAACATAAAGTCTTTAGTATAAAAAGAAAAAAAAAAAGGATGTAAAGAGGCAAGGTGGGGAATCCTGACTTGTGAGGAGGTCGGAAGATGGCTTAATGGGTGAAGTGGTCACCTTCCCACAGGTTTTCATGATCCTCAGCTTAGCAACCAGAATATCCTTGTTGGTGAGAATCAGATCAAGAAGAAACCTTCCTTATTGGCTCCTATCCTCATGGAAGGATGAAACTGTCATTATATCCAGTTAAGAAATTATCAGCTGTTTGGTTTTTGGCAGAATTTGTGATAAAAATTGAGAGGAAATACCAGACATATCTTGACATTCATCCTGGATTCAAGAAGGCAGATTTCAAAGGGTTTAGGGAAAGGATTGGTAAGATTCCATAGACTAAAGTTCTACAGGGAAAGTCAGTTCAGGAGGGATGGGACTCTCCCCAAAACCAAATTCTGAAGACACAAAGTGAAACAGTTCCAAGGAAGAAGAAAAGAAAATGTCAAAAGAGACCAGTACGGATGCACAGGGATGTCATAATTAATTTGCATTTCTAAAAGGCCTGTTCAGTAGATGGAAGCAAGGACCTGTGATGAGGAAAGATTTCAAATGGCGCAGTCCTGTGAGAATAATGTCAGGAGTGGTAAGGCTTAGAAAGAACTGAGACTGAGGCCCCTTACACACACTGGAAGCAAATTGTCTTCTGCATGGAGGGTTACCTTGCAGTGAAAGTGGGTGAGGAGATCTTTGGCACCATTGGTATGTGGCCCAATGCCAAGAACAATTGAGACTTTGACTTTGCCATTGACCTGGACTTCAAAGGCCAGTTGTATGAACTCCACCAACTACTGGATGCACTGAGCTGGCCCTGTAGGCCAATCCTGTGGGCCCCTGCCCCAGCCGACCTCACTGGGATCCAGGCTTCCTGCCTTGGTCAGCCCACCCCACCCCAGGGAGCCGCCACCCTGGGGACCAAGGGGGCCAGCTTGATGGTTTGAGGGCACCCTACAGCCCCTTCTCCAGTCCTCTGTCCTCCACCTCCAAGCCCCAGCTCCCTCCTGTAGGTGAGCGAGGGGCCCAGATTGGCAACATTGTGACCGTGTTTTTCATAACTTATGTTTTTATATAGTTGCATTCATGACAATAAATCATCAGCTGGAGAAAAAAACCTGAAACTGAGGAATAAGGCAAAAGATAGCAGAAAGGGCATCAGGACTTGTTTGGTTTTGACACATTTATGGCAAGAAGATGATTAAAGACACCTCCTCGAGGCAGATGAAATGATGCTAAGAGATAACAGATAAAGAAGAACTTCAGTGTCCTCTGTCAAAGAGAACAATTTTTGGATTCAAAAGCGTAGAACAAAAATGACTAAAATGTAATTCGTATGTTTTCACTGTCTACTGGCTCTTTCCCTGTGACCTACAAACACGTCCAGGTTTCCCCTACCCCTCAAAACAGCCTTTTATTTAACCTTGCCATACCCTCAAACTATCATGCTAGCTCTTCTCCCTTTCATAGCCAAACTCCTAGAAGAAACTCTTTGTACCCTAATTATTTTTATTTCCTTTTCTCTCCCTTACTTCCCAACCCCTTCAATCTGGCTTCCAAAAGAGTCAACAGAAACTGTTCTCTCCAGAGTTACCAAATGATATCTTAATTACCACTTCCAATGGCCTTTTCTCAGTGTGTGTCCTTCTTTCTCAATCCCTGTGCTACACTGGACATTACTGACCATTCTCTTGTGACTTTTCTTCCTGTATATGTCTGGTCGGTCACTCCTCAGTCTCTTATGCGGGATAATCATTTACATCCTACCCTTGAAAAGAAGGTCCACCTCAAGGCTCTGCCTTAGGCCCTCTTCTCTTTTCTTTCTATATCCTCTTTACTAATGATCTCATCAGATCCCGTGGGTTCAATTAACATAAATACGTATAAAACTGACAGATCTATATAGACAGCCCGATTTTCTTATCTAAAATCCAGTTTCCCATTAGTCATTGAGTATTGAACATTACAAATTAGATATTCCATAAGCATCTCAAATTTGATATAAAACTGAACTTATTTTCTTTCCCCCAAAACTCTTATTTCCTTTGTGTCCAGGGCATTGTTAAGTAAGCCAATAAGCACTTATCAAGGAGCTGCCATGTGCCAGGCACCGTATTAAGACCTAGGTATGGGGATACAAAGAAAATTTAAAAATCGTCATTGCTGTCAAGGAGCTCACAGTCTAATGAGGGAGATAAACATGAAAAAAACCCAAAAGAGCTATGCCTACACAAGGTAAATTGAAATTAATGACCAGAGGGAAGGCACTAGCATTAAAAGGGAAGAGAAAAGACTTCTCACACAACATGGGATTTTAGCTGGGACGTGGAGGAAGTCCAGAGATGATGAAGAGGAGGAACATTCTATGCCTGAAAGACCATTGGTGAAAAACGACCAGTCTGGAGATGGAACTTATTGTTTGAGGAACAGCAAAACCACCCGTATCTCTGGATTGAAGAATAAGGAGGAGGAAAGACGAGTGGGGTTTAGAAAGGGGGGAGGGGCTGCATTGTGAAGAGCTTTGAATGCCAAAAGGAAACTTTGGTGTTTGATCTTGGAAGTAATAGGGAGCCACTGGGGTTTATTCAGTAAGGTTTTAAGTGGGTGACATGCTCAGATCTGTGTTTCAGGAAAATGAATTTGATAGCTGAGTGGGAAGATGGACTAGACTAGGGAGAGACTTGAAGCAAGGAGACAGTTACTACCATTCCAGTTACAGAGGTTCACAGCCTTGGGGTCATCCTCAGCTCTTTACTAGCTCTCAATTCTCATTTCCATTCATTTACCTAGCCTTATCAATTCTATTTCCACAACATGTCACACTATGTCTCTAGCTCTTCACTCACACAGCCATGACCTTAGTTCAAGGACCTCTATCTACTGCACCACCTAGCTGCCCTAATAAGTTCATGGTTTAACACATATCTAGCTTTGCCCAAATGATGACTATCATAGTCCCTACCTGTTATAAGGGTACTCAGGAGAGCAATGTATATGGGGAGGACAGTCTTTATTTTATCCTATAGAAAATGTAGAAGACAAAAAGGACTCACTATAACCCTTCAAAAGATGCCAAAGCATATAAATTACTCAGGTATCTCATAAGAAGTCAACACTTTGACATTTCAGTGAAATTCTCTCTCTCTCATATATAATTTATACACAGTCCTTCACAGCACAGTAAAAATCTGTGCTCCAGAAGGCCACCAAAAAGCAAAGGTACTTTAGGGCTACTGAAGAAACAATCTTTCATCAGCCTTTACTGTGATGGTGGGAGAAGGCAAGGTCTGGATCTCTAACCCTCTTTGCTCCCTTCCCATGACATGTCTTTAGTCCTTCAACCCTAAGAACCACTTGGGAAATTGACTTCTTTCTTTCTTTGTTTTTCTTTCTTTGTTTCTTTGGGGTTTTTTTTTGCTTCTTTCTTTGTTTCTTTGTTTCTTTCTTTCTGTGAAAGGGTCATTCCTCAAACTCTCAAACTTAAGAACTCTCATACTTGGGGTTACCAATGAGGCAGTCAAAAAACTAGTTGTTGTTCAGTCATTTTTTCCAGTCATTTTTGATTCTTTGTGACCCCATTTGGGGTTTTCTTGGCAAGAATAATGAAGTGGTTTGCTATTTTCTTCTCCTGTTCATTTTACAGATGAAGAAACGGGAGGCAAACAGGGTTAAATGACTTGCCTAGTGTCACACAGCTAGTAAGTGTCTGAAGCTAGATTTGGACTCATGAAAATGAGTCTTCATGACTTCAGGCTGGGCACTCATCCACTGCACCATCCAGCTGCCCCTAGTACTGCCAGGAAATCTCCCTCTCTTACTACGAGGCTGGTTGTAGAGATCTCACCACTTTATGCTTTTAAAATCATCCCTCCTCTCAGAAGATGGACACGAACATTTCCTAAGAGCTACCCTTTTGGATCACATGAGTAAGCACTTGTATGTTTCTGCCATGTGCTTCTACAGGAAATCTCTTGATATCTTTGCTGTCACCATCTCTTGAGTTAGGAAATTCCGTTCTCAGTCTCTTCTCTCCCAGGCCTTCTGCAAATATTTGTAATTCACATGTGCCTCTGCTCCCAGATCCTTGAAGAAAAGACTGTGCATGAGCACAAGCTTCTCTTGCCTCATTTAAGTAAGCTAGCCTATTTTCTAGAGACAGCTAACATTTATATAGTGCTTAATATTTGCCAGGCGCTTGTGGTAAGCACTTTATAATACCTTATCTGATCCTCACAACAACCCTGGGAGGTAGGTGCTTTTATTATCCCAACTTTACAGATGAGGAAACTGAAACAAATAGACATTAAGGTACTTGTCCAGGGTCACACAGCTAGTAAGTGTCTGAGGTCACATTTGAACTCAGGAAGATGAGTTTCTTCCTGCTTCCAAGTCCAGTGCTCTATCCACTGTGCAACTTAGCTGCCCAAGAATTCTGTTAGACACTGGAAATAAAAAGGCTAAAAAATGGAACAGCCCCTGACTTTAGGGAGTTTACCTTCTGGGAATGGGAGGGAGGAGAACAACGTGGACACTTATAAGTAAATACAAGGTAATTTTTGGAAGGAGGCACTGATGTCTCGTGGAATCATTAGGCATAGTTCTAAGATACTCCCTTAAGTTAATCGCTTGTGAGGTCCAGACTTCCCCTGTGAGATGGGTCTGGGGCTTACACATACCGCTATGCACATATCATACAACTTCAACAAGCAAACAGAGCTTTTCCAAGTTTCCATATACTTATACCTACCCTTATTCTCATGTGGGCCTGTCCCAACCCAACCCAATTGAAAGGGGAAAAAAAATCAATAAAAGTGAAACTGTAGGAAAAATAGATCAAAGAAAAAGAAGCAAGCTTCTCAGAGAAGTGAGTATGCAGATGACCCCCTAAAAACATGCCAGTGAATTACAATCTTGAAGGGTCTCTCCTGATCTGTCCTTACTCCTGACCCCTAGGATGAGAAGCCTAGGTCTCCTCCTCCTCTCTCACCCCCGCCCCCCCCCCCCCCCCAAATCAAATAGTCCTAGTCAAGCCTTCAAGATAAGTAAGGGTCTCTCAGGTGTTTGGGGCTTCAAGTCACTTGAAAGTCATCTGAGAACAAATGTCTTTATATATTCCTTTTTAAAGGTTACATTCTTCTCCATCTCTTGCTGATTCAAGTCCAACAAACATCAGAGACTCTCCAGTAGTTAACTGCAGTAATGTAAGTATGTATGCATACTTTGGTTTTTTTGGCGGATATGTGAGTTCTCAGATGGCTGTGCTCTCTTCCTCCAGTGCAGGTCACAAACCAACAATGCCTTCTCATCCTATGTGATTCTTGTCCTTATCTTTTGTTTTAAGTAATATTTTATTTTTTCCTAATTACATGTTAAAAGAATTTTTTAACATTTGGTTTTTTTAAAGTTTTGACTTCTAAATTCTATCTTTCCCTCCCTTCCTTCTCCTTGAGGTGGTAAGCAAGCCAATATAGATTATACATGTGCAATCATGTAAAACATTCTTATTTTTATAATTTTGTATGAGAAGACTCAAACAAAAGAAAAGAATTAAAGAAATGAAAGAAGTGAATGAAAAAATGAAGGAAAATAAGAAAATGAAAACCAATCATGTTTCAGTCTATATTCAGACAACACTAGTTCTTTATCTGAAGGAAGATAGCATACTTCATCATGAGTCCTTTGGGATTGTCTTGGATGATTGTATTGCTGAAAATAGCTAAGTCATTCATAGTTCTTCATCAAACAATATTGCTGTTACTGTTTACAATGTTCTCCTGGTTCCGCTCACTTTACTTTTCATCAGTTCATGCAAGTCTTTTCAGGTTTCTCTGAAATCATCCTGCCTGTAATTTTTTATAGCACAATAATATTCCATTATAATCATATAATACGGATTGTTCAGCCATTCTCCATTTGATGGTCATTCACTTCATTTCCAATTCCTAGTCACCACATAAAGAGTTGCTTTAAATATTTTTGTACACATAAGTACATCCCCCGCCCCTTTTTTTTAATCTCTTGGGGATAGAGACCTAGCAGTGGTATTGGTGGATCAAAGGCTATGCACAGCTTTATAGTCCCTTGAGGATTGTTCCAAATTGTTCTCCAGAATGGTTGGATCAGTTCACAATTTCACCAACTGTTGCACCAACTAAGCACCATTAGTGTCCCAGTTTTCTTACAATGGAAAGCCTGAAAAATAGCGTTTCTGAGTAATTAATAATCAATTTATTAATTAGGCTAGCAAATATATTGAAGGTTAGTGGTCTCTTTCAGCAACCAAAGGCAGAACCATTGAGATCCCATGACTCAAGAAGGAAAAAAGGCATTTGTGGAAGAGTATGGAATCTGAGGAATAAGACTGGGGAAGAAGGAAGGCATCAGAAATGTAGTATTGCTTACAATTATTTAATAAAGTAGAGGACAAGACAAACAGAGAGCAAAGTTTGGAGAAAGGTAGTCTGCAAAGGAATTGAGAGAGAAGAAGCCTACAGAAAGATTGAGAGAAATAGAGAAGAGTAAGGGTAAAGGCTTCCCTGAGCACCTGCTTCAAGGAGGATACATCCCAGAAAGGTAGAAGTGGTAAAGGTAGAGAATAAGCTGAACTCCAGTAGCCTCTCAGAGTCTCACTGAAGCAATTGTTCACTCTGATCCTTTAAGGGATACAGACTTTGTCCAACCCTAGTGGTCTGAAAGAACAGAACAGAGGCAGTAAAGGTTGAGAGAGGGCGGTCACAATGCTTAGCTTTCAAAAGGGAGAAAGCGTGGGCAGTAAGAAGCGTGTTTGCAGCAAGGATACCATAAAAAAGCTGCACAATTCTTAACAGAGACAGAAAAGAATCTGTCCAAGGAATAGAAATGAACAAACATTTGAAGAAAAGAGTGATCTTAATTCATAAGCACTCCATGAAGAAAGGAAAATTATGTGAGAATCTCCTGAGGAAGGTGAAAGGTATGACATGTTCTGCAAGGCCCCTGAATTGGCATTGGAAAATATTTAAGAAACTCCAGAATAGTTCAGAAGAGCAATCAAGGGTGTACGTGAATATATCAAAGAATAAGAAAAGAAGTTGAGATTCTTGAGAAAGAAATCTATGTCTAATCAGAAGCTAGTGGATTAGAACAAAATGGAGAGTCCATTTCCATGCAGATTCTTTTAAAGAAGAGAATGAAAGATTTGGAGTGTAAAAATGTAAAGGAAGCAGAAAAATAATAGAACAAAAATTTTTAAACACCAAGTTTGAAAGAATACATGATGGCTAAAAGAAAACCAAACCCAAAGATATTAAATTTGATGATAGGATGCAAACAATGATACTAAGAATCATAGATATTTCAGCAAGAAATTGGGAAAAGGATAATCTGAAAACCATACTTCAAGGGTCATACAGAAAAATTGCCCAGAAATATTGGAAGGAGATGGCAAAGAATAGATTGAGAAAATTCACAGAACACAGAAATGTGAAGTTTAATTCTTCAAGAACTATTCTAACCAAATTCCAGAGCTACAACATCAAAGGCAGCAAGAAAAAAAAATAACATTCCAAGATATTCAGTTCCCAACCTTCCAAACACTCAGAATAGTGCTCTGAGTTTATAAGAAACCAAAAGAAATATAAGATTGTGATATTCTTAGAAGCAAAAGTCAGTTGGCACAGAAAAAAAGGTGAACCCAAGCAAAAAAAAAAATGAACTTTAGTAAAAGGGAATTAAAATCATTTCTTTAAAAAAAAATCCAGAGGTAAGGAAACTATAACATACAGATTGACCAAACAGCAGAAAGTTAAATACTTTCAAATTGCAATGAAAAAATAAAAATTTGGGTTTTTTTGTTTACTTGTGACAAGTAAGGTCATGAATGTGGGATAAAAGCATATATTTGTTGATTTTCTTTCAAAAAAACCTGCACATTATCGGAAAGAAAATGAGAAATTAAAACATCAGTGGGCTAAAGAATTTAAGAAGTAAAAAATATAGTTTTGTGGTTTTTTTTAAGGTAGGAGGAGAAAGAAGTAAATTAATATTTCAGGGAGCATATCATATTCTGTCATCAGTAAATCAATATCAATTAATCAACCAATAAACCTATGTGCCTATGTTCCAGACGCTTAGTACTAAGTACTAAGATATCCAAGAAAATACATAGAAGTGTCTTTTGGAAAAGTATAAAGGAGAAGGTGGGATGGGGGTGGGGTCTCAGGTAATGACTGATCAGATCTCAAAAGGAGAGGAAGATGAGAAACTTCCAGTTCCCTGTCCCCTCCTTTTGAGGCAATGAGAGAGTAGAGATAGATGAAAGCATGGTAGTGCTTTATGCCCAAGCATTGTGAACAGTTTTCAATCCTTCTGTTTCTTTCTCTAAAACAGTATTTCACCTTAGTAGGATCATAATCAAATGATTCTCTCATTACTTCCTGTCTTAATCCTGAAGTAATTGTCATCTGATGTATTTAATATTCATGCTCCTTTCTATGTTAATCTCAAACCACCCCCAGTCTTCCCTTCTGCTTCCCTATCCACCCACCCACAATTATACTTCCATCAAGGTTTTGATTTCATTTAATTGCAAAGCTTACTTACTATTCATTTTTCCTCTTGTCTTTCTAGGTGCCAAACAAAGAGCTGATTCAGTTATGTTCTTCTGAAATAGGAAACCATGAGCCTTCGGGGCAAAGCCTTGGCATTATTTCTTTCTCCAGCAATGAACCACTGCTCAGTAAGTTGTCTTTGGCTCCTGCTGATCATTTTCATTCCACAAAGACCTCCTATCCGTGGCTAAAGCTTTAGGCCCACTAGACCTTTGTGAAGGTGAACTTTTTCTTGAAAACTGAGATTAACCTCTTAAATGAGTCGACTGAATGAATGAATTGTTGAGTGTAATATCGATGATACACGGTGGAGGGCGGCATGCCAGAAAGAACTCCATCAGTGAGTCTGTGAATGTGTGCCATTAAACTGCCAAGCAAACTAATGAGCAAGTATGTTTTCAGTTACCAGTAAGTATGCAGAGAAAGACAATTTAACTTTGCATACCCATTTTCAAGACCGGTAGAGCATGGATACAGGAAAAAAATTCTATGTGTAAAAAAAATTATTTTTGAAACTTCTGTATATAATAAAATTAGGTTAATTAATAAAAGATCTTCATAATGATAAAAATTCATATTTGTTTATGGAAATGAAGGAACTTATGATAATTACTTAGCATCTGGTCTTTGCCATCACAAATTGTATTGATCCATAAAAATGTAAGAACATTTTACTTAATACTCACAATCTCCAAATCACATGGAAAGAAAAGCTTTCAAAACATAGGAACCCAATAGAAGAAATTATGTGAGAAGAGGAGTACATGTCATTACTGTCATCCTTTTTGGTAAGGAGTGGTCCCAGAAGATGCTTTTAGTGAGTCTACAGGGGCTGAGCTTATATACTGATACTGTCATTCATTTACAAAAAGCCATCTTTTCTCTACCTATTCAATAGTCACATAACATTAAATATAAAAGAATAATAATGAGAACAATGTGTTTCTAAACCCCACCAAAAAGAGATGAGAACAAGACAATGATAGCACGATAATACTGTAGTGATGATGATAGCTGACATTTTTTACTGTGCTTTAAAGTTTGCAAAGCACTTTATATACATTATCTCATTAGATCTTGAAAAGCTCTAATTCCATTCTGATTATTACATCTGAGACCTTATGTAAAGAGAAGCTTCCATCGAATCAGGGACCATGAGAATTCATCCAAGCTACTGCTTGGTTTCAGATAGGGCTATATCTAAATCATCCCAAACAAACTTTTGAAAACCATATTTTGTTTTTCAAAGAGTTCCAAAGGATTTTTAAGGTCTAAGACCTCTAAGAATAATACATATGTATGTATGTATATATTTGTGTTTGTCCTTCGTTGCCGAAGAAGACTATGCCATCAGAGAAAGGATGACATGACTTGCACTTGACTTTGTTTTGAGTGAGGGAGGGCTGTGCAGATCACCAGCCTCACTTCTCCTCCAGAGCCATCTGTCTGATGTATATATTTAAGACAGCAGCAGATGAACTTAAATGTATATAGGCAGGACCTGTAATTACATCCATGTCGGGAGCTCCTGGTAAGGATCTTTCTCTCCTAATGCAGATTGGCACCCTCTTTGAAATTTATAGTCTTAGAGTGCCTGGGACACTGAAAGTGAAATCATTAAGTGACTTAAGGAAACGGTGCTGGTATACTGCCAAGAGACCTGACTTGAATATTGATTTTCCTGTCTCTGAGACCAGTTTTGTCTCCAATGCGCCATGCTATCTCTAGTCTTCACTTATTCAATAACTGTCTCAAATTTAAGTGTTCTGTGTCAATAGCAAGTTTCTTGATCTACCAGTCTAGTAACCCTATTGAAAAAAAAAGAAATTAAGTTAGTCTGGCATGACCTGATAAACCCATGCTGGTGCTTTATGATCTGTGGTTCCCTTTCTTGATGCTTAGGATGATGCATTTTAGAATTTTGCCAAAAATTGGAGGAAAATGATTTCCCCTCCCTTCCAGTTCGGTTGATGTAGCCACAAAAGGGCTAGGATACAAAGAAGGCTTCAGTGAAGTGTTTAACTAAAAATAGTGGTTCTAGGTCTTGATGCTTTTATCTACTGAAACACTTTTCTGGTTGATTCAATAAGGGAACAAAACAATTTACTAAAAAGACAGATTAGTTACGTGTAAGCCCTGAGGAACTGGAGGCAACCAAGGCATCTGCAGAATGAAGCTCCAATACAGTGGGAGGAGGCATTGGTTCATCATTTGAAGGATCTAATATCTCCACCCATTCTTTTTTAAATGTTGGGATAATATTTTCTGGTCCATTGTCCTGTGATTCTTCTCCTGTTCTCCATAATCTTTTAAGGGTCACAGAGAGTGGTTCATATATACCCACAAGCTCCCTCAGTATCCTGGGATTCAGTTCATCTTGGCCTGTTGACTTGAATTAATGAAGACCAGCTAGGTAATAATAATAATGATCATGAGGACACATTTGTATAGCACTTACTATGTGCCAGGCACTGAGCTAAGAGCTTTACAATTATCATCTCATTTGATCCTCACAATAATCCTGAGATGTAGGTGCTATTATTATCTCAATTTTGCAGAAGAGGAAACTGAGGCAAACCAAGATTTAGGTGACTTGGAGTCACACAGCTAGTAAATGTCTGAGACTGGATTTGAACTCAGATTTTTCCCATCCCGGGCCTGTGGCTTTATCCATTGTACCACCTAGCTGCCCTAGATACTCTCTTACTACTTCCCCATTTATCTGCATTTTAAATTCCTTGTCAACTAATACTTTGTAGTCACTCTCCTTGGTGAAAAAAAAAAAAAAGCAAAATCTTTACTCTGAGTAGTTCTTCTTTCTATTATGTATTATCACTGTTCCATTTACATCAAGTAGGGTTGCTATCTTTTCTCTTTCTCTCTTTTTAAATTATTATCTAGCTCTTAATAAAGAAAAAAAAAAAGCTCTCCTTTTTCTGTCCTAAGCTTTCTTTGCTAGCTTCAGCTTATTCTAGATTTAAACTTTCCTGCCATTCTTAAGTTATTGTGATATATTTTTGTTATTCCTTGTTACCTGTCATAATTTCTATCTCGTGAGTATCTTTTTAAAATCTGTGTTATTCTATATAGCTACTTCTTTTTACCAAACTTTACCTTCTGAAAAGTTATTGACCAAACAAGGGACAAAGAGCACTACAGGAGATAAAATAGACAATTTTGAGTATATAGACCCAAAAGGTTTTTTAACTATCAAAATCAATGCAATTAAAATTATAAGGGAAACAGTTAACTGGGAAAATTTTTGCAACAAATTTCTCTGAAAAAGGTTCAAAGGATGTTTTCTAAAGGGAACTGATACAAATATATAAAAATAAGAACCAGGTAAGTGGTCAAAGGATAGTAACAATCAATTCTCAAAGAATGAAAGCTAGCTATCAGCAGTCAGACGAAAAAATCCTCTAAATCACTAATGATAAGACAAATGCAAATTAAAACATCTTTGGGGTTCCATCATACTCATCAGATTGGCAAAGATGAAATAAAGGAAATGATCTACAGAAACATAAGCACATTAATATGCTATTTAGAGAGATGTGAATTGATCCACTATTCTGGAAAGCAATTTAGATCTATACCTCAAAAGTCACTAAACTTTGTATCCTCTTAGATCCAGGGATACCACTCCAAGGCATATATTCTAAAAAGATCAAAGAAAGAGGGAAAGGATTCATAAGTACAAAAAATATTTCAAGCAACACCTTATGTTATAACAAAACACTGGAAACAACATAAGTATCCATTAATTAGGCAATGACTGAATACATTTTGGCATATGAATATAATGTAATATGATTCTACCATAAGAAATTACACAAGAGAGATGGGCCAGTGTCAATTCATACCAAGTGAGGTGAGAAGAAACAGGAGAACAATTTATATAATGACTATAGTATCATATAGAAAAATGTCTGTGAAGGACAACTATTTTCAAAGAAATATCATAGCTCTAGATAAGTGATGATGATGATGATGATGATGTATGCTTCTCACCTCTCAGCATAGAGATTATTGACTAGAAATGCAAGAGGAGACATACACTTTCAGACAGTCAGTTTTTGGATTGTATTGCCTGAATATATTTATTTGTTACAAGAGAAGCCTTTTATTTTGGGGGAGGAGAATGTTATAGAGAGTGAGTAGTGGAATAGTGATAATCATTGAATTTATATTACTTGATTACATTTGTTACAAGGGAAGATTTTTATTTGGGGAGAAAGGTTGTGGGGAATGAGTGGAGGGATAGTGATAATCAACAAAAAAGAAAAGAGTATCCGTGAACCATTAAAACACACAGAAGAGAACAAGAGGTGATTCAGAAGTGTTGAAAGTGCCCTAACAACATTCACTTTCAAAACTTAAGTAGGTTTGAAAAGCTAACAATACAGTCACGTGTGATACACAACCCTCTTTTTCTTTTCTTCTTTGTATAAGGAAATGATCACATTTGTTGATGGCTGTCAGCTGCATAATAAAAAAGAAACATTTTTCAAACAAATAAATAAAACTTTCCCTTTTCCTCATTGGAATAATTTGAGTTTGTGTCATCAGAATTTCATTCTTATGAGCATACCTTACCTTTTGAGCCAATTTCCCTTGTAAAGTCTTTGCTAATGGAATCTGCAGTATCCTTTCAATGAACTTTTTGAAGTCCACTCTCCCCCAAATTGGGAATGCAGTCTGCACTTCACTTTCCTTTCTTTGTCCATCATGAACAATGGGAGTTGTCATTTTCCCTTGAGTTTCTTTTCATTTCTACTTCACAATCAGATCCAGAACAATAATTGCCTTTATAGTTTTCTACATTTTCAAAAAGAGAAGTTAAGAGTCTAATAGCTTTTCCACTTTTAACAGAGAGGGATCTCCAACTATTGTCCAAATAGCTAATGTCTCTCGTTGCTACTATATCATTCCTTCACAGTAGCCTTAAAATGTGCTTCTGGAACTCCTCATTCATTTCCTCCTTGGGGGTTGGTGGTCTGTACTTTACTCCTATCATGACTTTGCTTCTGTTTCTCCCCACCATTAATCCTCATTCAAATGTCCAGATGTTCTCTACCATGCTTCTCCCTTCCCATTTGTAGAATATGTAGTAAGAGTATATCTTCTTAGTATTCAATGCAACCCCACCATTTTATCTAATCTCTTCCCCTTGTTGAATTAGGTATAACCTCTTGCCATGTTTTTCCATTTAACCCTCTTATTTGTTCTGTGTCTCTTTTAAAATTTGTTAGGTGACAACCCACAGCTGGATTTTGATGCAATGTGTGAAAATGATGACACTGCCATGGCTGCCTTCATGAATTATTTAGAAGCAGAAGGAGGTCTGGGGGACCCAGCTGACTTTAGTGATATCCAGTGGACACTCTAGTTCTTGTCTTTCTCTACAAAAGAGAGGTGTATAAAAGTGTTTCATAGACAACTGTATATTCCTCAGTACTGTATTCATTCTATTTTTACCTTTCATTCAAGTTACTGATCTACTGATTTGTACTGAATTGCAATTTGCTGATGAAGGAATAGGTGAAAAGCAACAGTTTTTCCATCACTGGAGAGCCTCAGAGTTTATTACTAATCCTTTATAGAATGAAATTCCTTATACCCATGGTTTGACTATTTTATGCTAAAACGTTCTTATCCCTCATCCCCCAAAATGTGCATTGTATTAAGTATCTGTGTTCTTTGTATGATATTACTTGTTTATTTCTTTGTGTGATATTTGAGTTTATGGAATTAATTATATAGTGTATTTTTCTTTTCTTTTTTGGATCATTGATGAAAGCAAGCTTGTGTTATTTGATGTTTTCAATCCTTGAGTGGGTAACTCTTAATTGACGATGGGGTTTATAGGCTATAAGGACAAGGTGAGTACCACAAAATTTAAAGGACAGTACTATTTGTAGCATAGTTTATCAAGATATTGTATGCACTCTTTATAGGTTAGCACAGGAACCAAGTCAAGAGATAGAGGCTGAATCTGGTACTCTGAGTTAGATTCAGAGCAGAAGAGGACAAAGAACACAGAATTTAGAATCAGATAATCTGAATTTTAAATCCAGGTCTTTAATTACTGTCTATATGACTTCAGGCAAATCACTTTATCTCTCCAGGTCTCATTTTCTTCACCTTTAAAATGACAGGCTTAAAGCTAGATTATCTCTAAGGTCCCTATGCTTCTGAGTAAAATTACTTCTTGATCAAAGTTTGCAAAGAGTACTGAGAAATTTGATGTTTTATTCACAGGTGGGTTTTTTTAATTTGTTTTTTTTTTAAGCCTTTTTAAGGTGCCTTAAAGTCAGGCTATTGATTTCTTTCTATATGTAAATCAGTAGACTCTGCTTTACTCAGTATTCCTACTGTCAACTTTGGGCATGGAATTATTATACATGAATTTTAGAGCTGGAAGGCATCTTAGTGATCCCATCTCTAAAGAAAGTCAGAGCCTGAAAGACTAAGATTAAGTAACTTGCCCAGGATGTATGCTAAACAAGTCATCTTTTGAAAAATATTTGTACAGAAAATAGTTTATTTATGGCTTTCCATGCTAAGAAAGAAGCAGGCCTCACTAACCAATCCCGGGACTGGTCACTGTCTTCCTTATATTCAAGGAGATAAGTTGTCACTATTTCTCTTCAGAGTAATACAAAAAAGTTACATTTTTAGATGTTGAAGATGAATAAGAAACACAAGTTTAACAAAAATGTATAACATAGAAACAGTGTGGCATAGTGGATAGAGTTGGCCTTGGAATCAAAGTGACATGAAGTCAAATCCCACCTAGAAAACTGTACTAGCTGTGTGGCCCTGAGCAAGTCACTTAATTTCTCCATGTCCCAGGCAACTCTCTGAGACTTTTAAGTTTCAGAGCAGTTGCTGATCGGCCTTGACAAAGAGAGTGCCTTTACTGGAAGTAATTAAGTAGTTAATCAATATTGATTGATTGGAAAAGGGAGATCCCTAACAGATGAAATCAGAGGTTCATACAATGGAATATGTTATTACTAGGATTAATTAATTATTAAATATTAATTATTTAATTAAGAAGAAATGTTTTGGGGTACATCTCTAGCCTTTCAGGAAGATATTGTGGAAAGTAACTTCCCCCAAAACCTCCCACTGGCAGAGAAAGCCTTGACCTAGCTAGATTAATGGGTAGACCCAGTGTGGGATTTATGCTTTAATACAGGTTCTAAATTTCAATTTTTATAAGGAGAGATACGGAGTACAGTAAGTTTATAAGTAATAATATGGACTAAACAAAAGTTCTCTTGAAATACAAAAGATGTCATTACTGTGAGGCACATATTAGAAAAACATCTTGCTGTTACAGGATCCTGGTATGTGTTACTAGTTTTGGGTCTTGAAAACTTGGGAAGAGCCAGCCCATTTTCAGGCACAGAAAATCTCAAGAGGGATGGTTTTGACCCGGGACAACCTAGGTTGTATTGTCAAGATTGAAGGTAGAGCAAAGGATCCCATTTGCTTCATGTGTTTATCCAGGGCTCCAGTGCTTACCTCAGAACGAATGAGCCCAGCTGTGGCATGGCTGGATTCGAATAGGTCAACAATGGGTAGCTTTTTGAAAGACTCATGGTGCCAGAACATGAAGCAGGGTTTTCAGGGAGATCCCTGCTTTACCTACCCACCTTCCTCCTTCAAAAGTATAGGTTTTTATATAGTCAATTGAGGAAAAGACCAGTTGTTTTCTGGAGTAAGTATTAATAATAATAGCTAGTACTTATATACACTTTAAGGTTTGCAAAGCACTTTATAAGTATTATCTCATTTTATCCTGAGAAATAGGTGCTATTTTTATCCCTGCCTTATAGATGAGGAAAGCAAGGCTAAGAGAGATTAAGTGACTTGTCTGAGGGTCACATAACAAGTAAGTATTTGAGGATGGATTTGAACTCAGGTCTAATTGAAGCCAGGTCCAGAACTCTATCCACTTTGCCACTTAGCTGCCTCTTAGTAGTTGATCCTGTACTATATCCTCTAGTCTTGCACAGGACAGACTTCTCCTAGGTCCTCTGGCTCTATAACCAGAAGCTTTTGCTTGAATGATGCACAGTATAATACTATTTTATCACTGCTGGTAGGGGGTTTTTCTGGAAAGGTATATGTTAACTATGTGTTCCTATTTAGAAAAAAGTGGGATATTTATATAACTTAAAATTTATTATTTTTTCCTACCACAAATGATGTACATGTTATATTTTGGTGGCAAACAACATACTATGTCACATTATGCTGTATGTTAGAATAGAAAGAGTAGAAAAGGTCAGGAAGTCTGAACTATGGTAATGACTCTGCCATTAACTTGACCGTGTGACCTGAGGCAAGGCTCTCAGAACTTCAGTTCCTTCATCAGTAAAAACAGTTGGGTCAGAAAATATGATCGTTAAGGTCACATGATGCTTAGTCACTATAACACACAGGACTTAAACTGTGTTTGGGGTCAAAATCCAGTGTATGTATGAGGGGATTATGTTATTCAGGTGGACCAAAAGAATAGTTCATATTATTTACCTGTGAATAACAGTTCTATGAAGCATTATTAACTATAAAGTAGACCTCATGTGGCACAAAGTCAGGCTATAAATGCATAACTATTCATGTACCAATTTTTTTGTAAAAATCTATCTAAAATTATAGAAGATTAAGCCATCTGAAAATTATCAGTCTTTTTTTTTTTTTTACAGAATGGATGAACAAATCATATTTAAAGTGTATTATGTATTTTAGTAGTGTACTTGATTTGCTTAAAAGTAATTGAGAAAAAAATGCAAACCAGAAAGGTGACCTTAAAACAGATACTTTGGTAAACAAAAGAATTTAAAGGAAAGTCTTAAGAATTCTAAAAATTATGTGGTATTCACAGTAATGGAAACCAAGGAAAAATGTAGATTTGGTGATGATGATCATGGTATTCACCAGTGTGTATATGTGATACAGGCATGTAAATATGCTTAAAAATTAATTTTTAGAGCATGTGTTTCAGTTGCAATTGTTGTCACGATCTAGAGACAAACTTTCAACACAGGTGACAAATATCATCCAGAAATGAAGATTAGATTTACCTGCTAAGTTAGCACTGGTAAGCAAAACAGATAGAGTTCCTAGAAACAACCTCTTGCTCCCCGCTCCACCCCCAAAAAAGCCTTTTTGAAAGCAAATATTAAGTAGACACTAAAGACTACTTTTTATGTATAGTGTTTTGTTTTTTTATTGGAATTTAGAATACTAGAAAGGCAGTTGTGACTCCTTTACATAGTATAAATTTTTATTTGGTAGTTCTGAGTTAAACTTTCACTGTACTACCATTAAAATAATGAATATTCTATAAGAAAAGGTATAAGAATAACTTTTCTGAGGAAAGTCTAGATATGTACTACACATTAAAAAATAAATCGGCAATGTATTGATATAGCATTTGGCAGGAATTTCTTGGAGGAGGTTGAGTCCCACTAAATTCTGGCCTCAGGAAGAAAGCCTGTTGAAACTTTTGCCTGGGATAAGCTTTTGCACACTTTGCCAATTAGAGTTGTAAACAATGTAAGGGGCAAGTGACTTACTCAATCTTTATTTTAGGCCAGTGTTTACTAAACTAATTTGGACACAGAACACTTTGGGGTTTGACATACTCTATAGACATATTTTTGTCTCCAAATATTGGTTTGGCAACATGGACTACCTACCCCTAGACTAAAGAAAAATTAGGGACTTTTGAAACAGAAGAAAGAAAATTAAGGCTATTTTCATACCCCAGTATTGCCACATGTAAATAGATATTTTTGATACATGATTGCATTTTTAATATTTAAAGAGAAAAGTGTTACTTGGATTGACATCCTCTTGTAGAACCCCTGGTCCTATCATGCTGAATGTTAATCAGGGTGCAGGCCTGGCTTAGACTTTCCTTTTATACATTTCTTAGCTCTTTTCTGATTCACTTGCATTTATGTGTTTGTACTTAAACATATGAGATCAGTAATGGAAAGGTAGAATTAAACTATATTTTTTAAAATTATGGAAAGTGATTTTTAAAAAAAATATAGTAACACTATATTCATCTGGAAAAAGTACACCATTAATGTTCTTCCTAAATAGAGGACAAAGACTGAAGGAAAACTCTTGCTAGTGAAGAGCCAGCAGATTCACTCGAAATTTGAAATTGTCATTAATCAGCTATAATCGTTGTTTTGTTCCTCGGTTTGAACACCTACCATTTTCCCCAAAGCACCTATTAAACTTCTTCTTTTCTCCTTAGACCTTTGTTATACCTCTCACCTCTCTCAGCAGATGACCTCAACTCCTATTGTGCAGAGATGAAGGCCATGGATTATAAACTATATTCTCCCACACCTAAAAAGCTCTGTGCACTTCTGTAAAACAGATAACACATGGGAGGGCTGCGACCACAGGTTCACTCTTGATCTGGTCAGACAAGAAGGACATGAATACAGCTTTCGCGGGGGTTAGGAATCTTACTTTATTCTAGTTTAGTCTTCTCACAAGAGAGGTGCTGATAATGGGAACCCTGACTCCTACAGCATTCCGTAATCACCCTTCTCCCAGGGGCCAGCATGAAGGGGGAGCCACTACCCTAACGTCTCCATGGGGTCAATCGAGACAGGCACAACTTGTGTTATCCCTTAAATCCCCTCAAACCTCAATGGGGGCCAGTTGAGGCAAATGCAAATTCCCCCCAAGCCTTGATGGGGGTCAATCAAGGTATGCACAGCATTCCAGCTTGTGCATTCAACCCTAAGGATTCCCCACTCACTGACCAGTGCCCACTTGCTTTACAGGGCAACCGACAAAGCAGGCATCTTGCCAGCAATAGTCTCACAAATTTACATTATCAACACCATTATATCTCACTGCACAGTCACAGTGGATATTTACAATTTAAGCACAAATGTTCATATCATTTATCATGATATAATGCTGCGCAAGTGTGGTGGAGATGTTTACATGCTATGAGTCTGAGAAATAAAGATTGTTATGGCCATGGGTCCTGGGAAACTTAACTCTAAGAAAAAAATAACAAAAATCCACCTTCTTACAATTTCCACCTCTTGCTTCCTTCTTTGCTCTAGTGTCATAGGATGAGTTGGCCCCTCTTCTGGTTGTTTAACATACATCTTGGATCCTAATCCCCTTTTCTTGCAGGAGTTTGCCCCATTGATCAGTCCCAATCTCTAACCACTTCCCTGTTCCTTTATTGCTGCTTGGATTTCCTAAATCCTTAAAAAGACCTCACTGGGCAACAGGGCCATCCCTTCATGCTATCAACACTATACCTCATTGCCTTTTCACTTCTAAATAGGCAGAAAAAAGTCACATAGAGGAGACAGTTACAAGATGCCTGAGTAAGTAGTAAAAATTAAGACCAGCTTGTATTTCATCACCTCAAAATCACACCAAATGTGCCAAATAAAATCAACAACCAAAGAGAGAGAAAAGAAATCTGTAGAGGGAAAATCTCATAGCAAAAATAAAAAGAGCAGCTAAAAAATGTGTGGCACAAAAAGACCCAAATAACAGTGCCAACAAAATACCTAGATGCAAAAATGAATTTACAGTAAAAATCTTCAAAGTAGATTAGAAGTGTTGCATATTAAATGAAAGGAAACCTAGCCTCTATTAAAATGGATACAGAATCAATGAACAGAAAAAAGGCAAACATGATTCTTGACAGCTCCAAGAGTCAGTGGAAAATCTTAAATCAATGAATTCTCTCTGGAACAGAAAGGCCCATAAAGAAAGCATGAATACACAGGGGACAGAATAGATAACAAAACAGAAATAGATAACAAAACAAATAAACACAAAAGGTTATCTGTAATCCTAACAAATAAAAATATCAGAAATAGCAGGCAATTGCTGAGAATTACTTATCTCTCGATAAATACAAAGAATCTGAATGCCATGTTTCAGAAAATGATAAAAAAAATTTCCTGAAAGTAGTGATTAAAGAGGGCACCCCAATGGAATATCTTAAGTCTGAAGAGCTATGTAGTTGCTTAAGGGAAGTGGGACTAAGCAAGTAAAAGGAGTCAACTCTGGCAGCCCCACATGATTTACTTATTTGGGGTTTCTCCAAATATGGGTTAGTCCTTATGGAAAATGGAGGCCCCCTGGAGAGAGGAGGAGGGTTGTTTTGCACTGTTCAACTGTTCTTCTGTTTATGGGCTTGGCTGTGAGTATTCTGTCTTTTTGCTATTTCCTGTTGGGTCAAATAAAGCCTATATTTGATGTATTGTTGGTCTGAGTGCTTGCAAAGGTACTGAAGATCCTTTATTTTTTTTGTACAAACGTAACCACAAGCATAATTCTTATATAGCCAAGGAAAAGCTATCTGGAGGGATATATATTAGTGAGAAGAAGCTACCCCCAAATGGAAACTGACCTGTGTCAATCTAACACATTTGGTTCTGTACTACAGGTCATGCCTTAATTCTCTACTGAGGAAATTACAAAACAATATCCTAAATAATGAGCAAAAGATTAAATTACAGTATAACAAGGGAGTTGAATGGTGCATACATAGAGCATCCCTTCCTGCTTCTAGCCAAGTACATGTGATTGACCCAGTGCTAAGGAGGGCTGGTATTTTGGGGAGGATGAGGCCTGCTCCTTCTGGCCATGTGTGACTCAGAGTTTAAGGCCTTTCACTTTGAGATTAAGAAGCTTCTCATTGGCCACTAAGAAGGAAGAACAGATGGCTCGTGGAACCTTTAAAAAGAGAGGGACTCTGGCCCTGTCATCTATTCTGGGGCTCTTCAAGAAGAAAAGAGAGAGCCAGGAACTTTCTTCAAGTTGGACAAAAGTAGCAAACAGTTTGTATTCGAAGACCTATCACTTCCCCTTTCTACATTTCACTCCTTTCTTCATGCTTTTCCTCTCCCTTTCTTTCCCCACCCCCCATAAAAAAAAATCTCCCATCCCTTCTTGTATTTCCTTTCTCCCTTCTATTTCCTCTAAGCAGCCTCAGCAGTCAATACTACAGTGGCCCACTCCCTCAAAATCTGCTGATCTCTGGGTGTCATTTGGAAAGACAATAGAAATAATTTACTCTAAGTTTGGATGACTGCAAAAAATTTAATATATCTTTCACCAAGTGTATCCTCATGTTAATAGCAGATGCCATTACCTGAAATTTCTAATAGTGGAATTACATGGAATGTGGTAGAGTAGAGAGAACAGGGGGAACCTATACCTTTCTAATTTTACAAGGTAGGTGGCAGCAACCAATCCCTTTGCCTCCTGGTAAGGTTAGTTCTGGCCACAGTATCAACAGAAGCAGAATATGTCATTGGAAGGGGAGTCAAGAGATTCCTGACTTCAAAGTACTCCTCACTTGACACTACCATCTCCTTCCATTATGGTTCCCAGCTCTCCTCCCTTTTATAGAAAAATTCCTTGGAAAATGTGTCTGCACTTGTTGACTCTGCTTCCTCACTTCCAACTCTGGAATTGGGCTTCTGACCTTAGCACTAGATTGGAGCTATCCTCTCCAAGGTCATCAATGATCTCCTAACCACAAAATCTCTCTTATATGTGCTCATCCTCTTTGACCTCCCTCTTTTTTTCTTTCTCTCTCTCTAAAAATATATAAAATATGGATATAATATAGTAATTTTAATATATCTAGACTTATTTTTATTATATTTATATTATTTTGATATTTAGTATAAAATAAATTTAAGGTTAGTATTTTTATAATTAATTTTTATATTCATTTTGTTAATGATTTGATGTTAAGATGCTAAAAATAAATGAATATATGCATAAATATGTGTGTATATGTCATTTCTCACCATCCTCTCTGAAATACTCTATCTTCCCTGGGTTTTAATAACACTGCTCTCTCCTGGTTCTCCTTTTACCTGTCTGGATGATCCTTTTAAGTATTATTTGAAGGACTGTCATCCAAGCCACCCCCTCTATGGGTGAGGACACTGACCGAGGCCTTCTTTTCTCTCTCTACCATCTCTTTTGATAATTAGAATGTGCACTCCTTGAGGGCAGGGACCTTTTTTTTTTTTTGCCTTTCTTCAGTGCCTAGCATTAATATATATATGTTGACAGTGGGACTCTTGACGATCTAATTAGCTACCACAGATTTACCCATCATCTCTCTCTGCAGATGATTTCCAAATCTATACATATAGCCCTCATCTCTTTTGACCCCTAGGCTGGAATTACCAAATGTCTGCTAGACATCATCTTGTGCATATCTCATAGTCATCCCAAACCCAACATGTCCAAAACAGAAACCATTAACCTTTTCCCAATCAACCCCTCTCCTAATTTCTACTAAAGGCACTACAACCAGTGGGTCAGTAAACATTTATTAAGTACCTACTATATTCTAGGTACTTTACTAAGCATTGGGGATACAAAGTAAGGCAAAAGACAGTTCTTCCTTTTCAGGTTCTTAGTCTAGTGGAAAAGACAACATGTAAACAGCCAGGTAAAAAAAAGATATGAACAAGATAAACTGATAACAGATTATGGAACATAATGAAAGACTTCTTCCAGAAGGGGAGATTTAGCAAGGACCTGAAGGAAGCTGAAGAAGGCAGTAGTTAGAGAACCCCAGGCATGTGAGATAGCCAATGAAAATGCCCAGAGTCCAGAGAAGCAGTAAGTTAGTTATTTAAAGGACACCAAGGGAGGTCAGTCACCCAGGTTCACAACTACTCTCCCACTCTCCCTCCCTATCTCCAATTCATGGAAAGGTCTTACTGAGTCTGCCTCTACCACATGTTAAGGGATGTTAAGGGGTCCCCTGAACTTGTCTTTTTGAGTTGCCATATTTTCCAGAAACAATGAACCCAGAGCATGCAGGAAACCCTAAACGTGTCAAGGATGAAGCTGACATAATTTGTCATTGCACTCCCAAGCTGGACTCCCTGTGTGTCCTTGAGAGGCAAAACAGGTGCCAGCAAGTCTGTGCCAGGCTAGGACAATGTTTGTGCAGCCAGGGTCCTTTGCAGATAAGCAGACCCTCCTGTCTTTCGTAGTCTAGCAATTCCCAAGGGAAAAGAATGTGGCTTTTGCCTTGGCCTGCTCCTCCCCCGCCTTGCTGCATGGGTCCCTTTCCCATGTCACACTCTTTTCTGGCATCCCCTCCTCCCTCTGTCCTACAATTATAAAAACGAAAACTTCTGTAATAATTGTGAACTTTTTGCTTCACATTCATTTCCACATTCCTTTTGTAATAAACCTAGTTTTCACCTAAGTTTTGTACAGGTGTGATTTCCTATTGGTGCATATCTCTGCATTCTATTACTATTTCTGTTCATACAACAACCACCCAAGTTCAAGCCTCATCACCTCTAGCCTTGGCTGACAATAAATAGCCTCTTCACTGGTTTCTTGCCCTTCAGTTTCTTACTGATCCAATCCATCCTCCACTTAGCTGAGAAACTGATATTCTTAAATCCCAGACCTACTCAGGTCTGGGCTCAGTTCAGGCTGAAGAAGCTCGGGTGGCTCCCTACTGTCCCTAGGAGGATAAGAAAACAAACGCCTCTGTCCAGCAAGTGAGGCCCTTCAAAATCTGGCTCAAACTTGTCTTTCCAGGCTGATTCCATCTTATTCCCCTTCACAGATTCTGTGTAATAGGATGTTCCGACTGCTGCTTCTGTGCCTTTGCAAAGACTTCCCCCACCACCACCCCATCCCATCCCCTTAAGTCTGTCCCTCTTCTTCCTTCAGACTCCACTCAAAAGCCACTTTTTACAAGAAGAGGCCTTTCCTGATTCTTCCAATTGTTAGTATCCCTCCACCTTGAGGTCACTTTGGGGTTTTTTGTATATTCATTTATCTGTAGTATACTCTTTTGTGCTCCTACCCCATCCCCCAGCTGTTGAAAGGCACAAACTGTTTCGGTTTTTGGTTTTTTGTTTTTGTCCACGTATCCCTATTACCTAACTCAGGTATGTTCAACTGCAGAAATTTAATAAGCAGCCCTTATGGAACTTCCATTCTTTGGGAAAAGTTGAGGGAGGGGGAGAGGGAGCAAGCAGGCAAGCAGGGGAATCCTTTTCTGTTTTGCCCCAACAGACTATGCCTAGGGGCTGACCTTAGGGGATAATAGTTCCTTTTCAATACAGAAAAACCATTTTTCTACTCCTTACCAAGTTACTATCTCACTATCAAAGCAGCTGTTCCAGACCTTTTCATCTTTCCTGCAGTCTTCCATGGTACCCTCTCTGCCCCACCCTTAACTCCACCCTCCAAGCTGACTATCCTATCTTTTACTGTCACTGAAAAATTTGAGACCATTTGCCAAGAGTTCCCCTTTCCCTCCTCCTGAGAAAAACTAGGACCGGACACTTGGTTTCTTTTTGAACAGACACCATCTGTCTTTTGAACATCACTTAACAGGATGTTTTCTAACTGGATGTTTAACTGGAGTCTGTGATCCCTCCTTCAATTCATCTTCCACTTAGTTGCCAAGATGCTTTTTTTCTACTCAAAAAATTCCAGTGGATCTCTACTGCCCCCTAGATTAAATACAAAATCCTCCTGTCTAGTCATTAAAGCTTTTTCCTAAACTGACCCCTTCCTGCTTTTCTATCCTTTTTAAACTTTATTCCCCTCCATCCTACTTGTTCCTGAACAGACCACTCCTTCTCCTGATGACTTTCCACTAGCCTGAAACACTTTCTCTCTTTGCTTGACCTCAGCTTTCCCGGCCTCTTCCAGAAGGCTGGTCCTCGCTGGTCTCTCCAGTCCCTAGCGCCTTCTGCTCTCGGATGGTCTGCCTGGTGAGTTACCCGGACTAGGAGCTCCGGGAGCCGAGGGCTGTTCTCGCCTTGGTTCGTCATCTCCAGCCTTCACCGCAGCGCCCGGCCCACAGCGAGCGCACATCTTGTCGATTTCCAGAGCCTGGATTGCCTACAAAGTGCAGAGCTCGGAACACTTACCAGTCCCCTCTTAGGGCTCGGGGTCCTCACCTGTACAAAGAAGACTCCTATTTGTGCTACCTGTCTCACAAGAATTCTGTGAACTTATAAGCCAGCTCGAACTAGTACTGTTACTGCAAGGCGTGAGTGAGTTGTTGTTCGTCCTGGGTTCTTGAAGAGGACCAGGGATATCAGGAGCGGGGCGTGACCTGGATTGAGGTGAGGGCCTCACTGTCCCCTCGGAGGTACCGTTGGCAGGACACAGGCTGGGCTGGCCCAGGGCGCAAGGGGGGACCTTGGCCTTTCTGGGTCCTTCCCAGGTCTCACTTGGTCTGAGGCAATGCCGGATCAGGAATGAAAGGCGAGGTAAGAATTGAGGCCGAAGATGGCCTAGCTTGCCTTCCCAAAAGGAGGGGAAGACCATAGCATAAGCCTTGGCCATGCTCTGAGCCATCAGAGCCCAAACAATGACCTAGAGGCGTGGGCGGGGACCTGTTATTGGCCAATCAGTGAGAGCCAGAGGGATGTGGTCAGCTGGCTCCAGCTGATCCCCAATGGACTTTATTCAAGCCTGGCTTTCCAGGGCTTTATTTCAAGAAACCATAAAAGAAAACTACACTGGGAAACAGGAGTTAATGGCAGGACAGCCAGAAGAAGGACAGGTTGGGGAGGCCCCGCCCCTTAGAAGGGGGAGGTAGAGGCTGGAGGAGCCGAGGCTCCGCCCCCACTCGTGGAGCTAGACTGTCTCCTCTCCGCCTCGCTCACACGGCGCCCCCTGCTGCCTGGAGGTTGATCCCGCAGCACAATTTCTCCCTCCTGCGGCACATCTGCAAAAAGAAACTGAAACGTGGCCTGATTTTGCTGCAGAGAATAAGCCACCTCCAGAAAAGAAGGCAGCCAAATGGAAGGAAAAATATGAAGCGGCTATCGCAGCAACCTAAACAATTAAAGGAAAACCTGAGACCAAAAGCTGTGGTCCCCAAAAAGCTGTTGTTTGTAGAAACAGAAAAGACGTGGGCACGACCAGTGACTGGCAGTGGGGGTTACTTTTCTTCCCTTCAGGCTGGAAATCAGCACCATCCTCCTCAAATGAGTCATCAGGACCAAAGTTCGAATCCTGCCTCAGACACTTACTAGGTGTTGGGATCCTAGGCAAGTTTCCTCATCTGGGAAATGGGGGTGTTGAACGACTTTAGCCCAAAGCCATCAGAGAAAGAAGGACCGAGGCCAGAGGGAGGGTAGCAGGAAAGGGGCCAGGTGCTGTCAAGTTTTACCTCTGGGATGGGATGGCCTGTTGAACGCTCACCTGCGCAACTGGGGGCAGAGCTCGCCCGAGGGTCCTTCCCCAAAGCTCAGAACCTAGGGCGAGGATGGGAAAGAGGCGAGAGTGAGGCGTGCTCCTGGCCTCCCACCGATAGATGTCGCCCCACAAGCAGACGCCTGCTCCTCCCGCCTAGCCCTGACGCGCGCTCTCCCCGCTACCGACCGCGAGCCGCCGCTTCCTCCACGCATTTGGCGCAGGGATTCGTACGGACCGCGGCCGTGGCGTCTCCTGACGCTTACGCCGTTCGCGTTAAAAAATCCTCCCGCCTGGCTTCCGGGGCCGCTCTGCCCTTACGCGGTTGGTGGAGCTGCGGAGCTTGCGCACTTCGGCTCGGCTGCCCCAGCCACCTCCTGCCCCGCTGCCGCTGCCGCTCCGGCCCATGGGGAAAGTCAGCCGGGCCCCCCGGGTGAGTAACCCCCTCCGGCCCCCCGCCCCGCGCACAGGCTCCCCGACCGGCCCCCTCCGCTCTTCCCCGAGGCCCATGCAGGCCTGGTCCGAGCGGGAACGCCGGCCCCCGGCCCCGGGGTCGGGCCGGCTCTAGGCCGCGCTGCGGAGGGGCCGAGGGAGACTGGCCGGCCCGCCTGGGGCCCAGACACCTGTCGTCTCCCTCCAGGTCTTTGCTGGGCCCTGCTCCCGGCCCTCTCTGATCCCCTTCCTTCCAAGGGTAAGGGGCGCTCCGCTCTTGGCGGCTTACCCCCCACCCCTTCCTGCTTTCACCCCCTGCCCGCTTCCCCTTCCCGCCGCTCCCCTCCCCTTCCTTCGAAGAGCGAGGAGTCTCCTGCTTTTAGTTTCTTTCTGGAATCCCCTCTTCCTACCCCCCAGCCCCTCCCTCGCTCTCCATGCCCCCCCCTCCTCCCTTGGCCCCTGCCTGCTGCCCACTCTTACTCCCTCCGTCCCTTCTTTCTCCCCCTCCCACCCCTTTCCTGCCCTCCCCCTGCTCCCCCCCTTCCTTTCTGCCACCCCCCTCAGTCCCACTTGTTGCAGCTCCCCCCCTCCTTTCCATCCCCTCTTCCTCCTCCCTCCCCCTTTCCCCCTTTCAGACCCTTCTTTTTAGAAGCAGCTCACAGCCCGGTGAAGAGGCCGTTGTGGAATTGGTGGGGTTAGCCCAAAGGCCTCATTTCGTGCTTCAGAAAACGAAGCCACTAGTGAAAAGGATTGGGTGCTGGGGGGAAATGAGGGGAATCTTAGACAAAGTGGCCACCCCATTTTAGCGTTTATGATAGATTAGGCCAGGAAAGCCGGGCCTAGTGGACTTGTTTTGGGAGAGTCGGTTTCAAAGTTTTCTGACAAAGCATGGATAGGGTGCCACAGACTCAAATTTTACCTGGAAAGCCTGCCTAGGAGCCATAAGAAGCAAGAAAGAATGAATTGTGAAAACCCCAAGAAATACTTCTGATGAGAAGGAAAGGAGAGACTTACTGTATGTGCAGAGAACTATGGGAGGGTTGGTGGAGCTTACAAGATTTGGGGGGGAAAGAGGTTCAAAGAAGTGCCTGGTGCTCAGTAAATGAAACGATGGCCACCCACAGAAAGGAGAGCTACCAGACTCTTTATTTTTTTTGCTTTCTCTACTAAGGAAAATGATCTTTGGATTGGAAAGGAAAACACAAAAATGGCCAATAGGGAGATGATCGAGCAGAGATAAATAGGAAAAAAGTTGCAGAACAGTTAGCTCACTTTGAGGATTTTGAGTTACAGGACTCCAAACAATTGCTTTCAGAGTACTGAAAGAATGGACTGATGTTCTTGCTTAGCAGCCACTCTGGGGTGATATCTTACAGTTCCAGGAGGATTCTGGAGTTCTACAAGATTTAAGAAGCCTACTATTTCAGGGACAGTAACGTGAGTTAGGAATACAGAAACATGGAGGGTCTTGTTTGAGAACCAGCAAGGAAGCCAGTGTCACTTCACTAGGTTATTTGGGGGGAGGGCAGGCTCAAGGTGGCTAGTAAGATATAAGAAGACAGGAAAGGTAGGAAGGGGCAAGGTTATGAAGGGCTTTAAAAACCACAAACAAAGGATTTTATGTTTTATCCTGATGGTAGTAGGGAGCCACTGAATTGAGGTGAATAGGGAGGTAACATAGCCAGGCCTGTACTTTAGGAAGATCACTTTGACAGCTGAGTAGAGGGTAGATTGAAATGTGAGGAAAGACATGAGTCCAGGAACCTAACCGCAGGCTATTGCAATAGTCCAGGTGTGAGGAGAGGAGGGTGTCAGTGTCAGGAGCAAAGGAGGCCTATTCCAGAGATGCTGGACAGGGCTTGACAACAGATTGACTATGGAGAGAGGTGGAGGGAAATGAGACTGAAGAATCTAAGATGACTCCTAGGGCTAGAACCTTAGGCCCTGGACTAAGAAAGGAAGAAGGTTCAGTGAAACATTAAATTTTCAGCCCAAAAGGTGGGGCCTGCAGACTGATGAAAATGTTTGGGAAAGCTCCTTTTATGATTGGGATAGTGACTCAACTAGGGAGATAAAAGAATTGCCTTGCTTCAGTGGGATTCCAGTTGAAATTATTTTACTAATTTGTAGTGGACTCAGCAGCCAGCAGCAGAGATTATTGGACCTAGGCTTTGTAGGAGAGAAGGGCAGAGATATTTATTAAGCACCTTGCTATGTGCCAAGTGATTTACAAATATCTCTTTTGATCAGCAGAGTGAAGGATGGTTTGGAGTCAAGAGTAATCTAGAGGCTGTTAGAATAATCGAGGCAAGAGGTGATGAGGGTCTAAACTGGGTGATGTCTGTATGAGTGTTGAAAAGGGGGAAAATATTTTAGCAGTAGAAAAAACAGTGAATAACTGACCAGACATATGAGGTGAATAAGAATGGAGAGGTGATGGTGACACCAAGGTTTTGAACTCAGATGACTGGAAAGGTGATCATGTCTTTGGAATAGGATTGAGTTTGGGAGGGAAAAATGAATTTGGACATGTTAAGTTTGAGGTGCCTTTAGTAAGGGGCTCGTAGGACATTCTGATTGTCCAGAGCGGGGAAGGGAATGAACTCTGCAAGTTATAAGCCCATGAGTTTAAATTTGATTCCTGATACAATTCTAGAACATGTTAAGAAGGATGGATGATTTCTCAATAAGGGAGAAGTAATCTCAAAAAGTCAGTGTGGTTTCTTCAAAAACATGTCATTCCAGACTAATTTTTTTTTAAAACAGTTGTTGTGTTGGTAGGTGAGGGAAATGCCATATCATGTGCATACATATGCACGCACACACACATATTCATCAAAGCATGTGACAGAAATCTCAGAAATGATAGTTCAGTGAGATGGATTTGTAACTCTGTGCCCAAATATCAGGAAGAATCAGCATCAGCCTGAAAGGGGCTTTCTCCAGTGGAGTGCCCTGTAGGGAGTAGTTGAAGGAAGGGGAGATGCAGAAGGGAAGACTGGGTAGGGGAGGAGGTGTGATGAATGAGCTGTAGTGCACGGGGGCTGCAAAGATATTCATGATTTCCCAACAGTTGGCACCTTCCAAAGACAGACTAATAAACTCTCAGTAATGCCATTAATTAGGTCAGTCATTCTGGAGAGCTGTTTGAAATTATGGCTTTAAAAATAGTGGCAAAATGTCTACATCTTTTTACCAGCAGATAGTATTTTTAGGCCCCAAGGAAGTCAAAGACAGAAAGGTCTCATATTCACACATATATGTATGTATATATATATATAGATATAGATATAGATATGTAAAACAGATTGATGTACATTAATGGAATGGAATATCACTATTCTGTAACACTTGCTGTTAACATAAGCAGTTTGGTGTCCTAGTTCATAGAGTGCTGGACTTGGAGTCAGGAAAAGCTGAGGTCAAATTCTATCTCAGATGCTTACTAGCTGTGTAACCCTGGCCAAGTCACTTAACCTCTTTTGGCTTCAATAGTAATTTACTATACTTCATAGTAAAATGGGGATAAGGTAGTACCTACCTTTCAGGGTTGTTGTGAAGACCAAGAGATACAACATACAAAGTGCTTATAAACATTAAAATGTTATACAAATGCTAGCTATTATCATTATTAACAAATATCAGTTATTCAGAGAAACTCAGGAAGATATAAATTGAGAAAAGTAAGTAGAACCAGGAAAACTGTACACACAAGTATTACAATGGAAAGGAAAGAATAATTAAAATGAATCCTGTGTAATTATAATGATCAAGGTTGGTCTTGTAGAAGAGTTATTTAAGAAAATGCTCCTCCCTCATGTCATTGTAGAGGAAGTAGACTATGAATGTGGATTATTGTCAAATATAGTCTGTATGCTGTTTGGTTTGCTGAACTTTTAAAAAAAGTCTTTTTTCGACGTTCTAGCAGTCTCATCTTGTTATTTTGATAGTAATGGTGGCACTGAGTTTAAGTGAACTGAAAACATTAGAGCAGTGTATTGCTTAAAACTTTTATTTTTGTTTTAAAATTCAACAAATGTAGGCGTGCCAGGAGGTGCAAAAAATTTCTCTTTGGTTTTTTTTTTAATTTAATTTTTAATTTATGGAATAAAACAAACATTTCCATAACTTGATACAGCAAAAAGATGATTGTACATGAAACTGTAAATGTGCTATGGACAACTTGCTGTTCCTGTCAATTTCTTTTTCCTTTTGTCTCTCCTCCCCCACCCTTCCCAGTCCTACCGGTTAGATGGCTACCATTAGATACAAATATGTATGTATGTATGTTTGTGTATATACATATATACATATATAATTATTCTATACGCACTTCTATTTATCAGTTCTTTCTCTGGATGCAGATAATTTTCTCTTCACATGCCCTTTATAGTTTATTTGGGTATTTATAATAGACAAAATAATGTATTTGTTTAGTTCTTAAAATAATATTGCTGTTACTGCATACAATTTCTTATGTGTCTTCAGTTTAAAAAATTATTATCAGACTTGAAATAGCATGCTTATCATGTAGCCCCATATTATATGAACATTGGTTTTTTTTCTCTATAAGATTTTTTTTAGTTTCAAGAAAATACACATCTTCCCTTTACAATATATACAGAAAGAAAGAGCTGCTTAATGACAAAAAGGTCCTTAGACAAAAATTTGATTTTGGATACATTCCAAACTGAGATACAGCTTTCTTATACAGTAGTAGACAATTTATAGTTTTATTTCCCTGCTATTAGAGGAGTGTAGTTAAGATTTAATTGTATTGTTTTAACCTTTTTTTTTAAAGTTATTTCAGAACCCAAAATAATGACTTGGATTTAGTAGGTTCAGTTGATTAACAAGCATTTAAGTGCCAGACAAAAGCACCTCTGGGGACAAGCAAAAACAGCCGCTGACCTCAAGGAGCTTAGAGTCTAACCAGAAAAACAAAGAATCCAGCAGCTTTACATTGTCTTGGGGTGAGGGAGGGGAGAGATGGGGAGAAAAATGAAAACTCAAATATTTTGTGAAAGTGAATGTTGAAAACTAAAATAAATTAATTTTTTTAAAATTTAAAAAATCTAGGAGTTTGAAAAAGTATTGAGATAGATCAAACCAACTTGTTTATAGAGTCATCTTTAAAGTAAAGTGGTAGATTAGAATTCACAGGTAAAACACTGCAAAACTTCTTGTTTACTTTTGTGAAGGTACAGAGTTCATGGACTGAATGAAGGTTGTGGAAAAGTTACTGGATATCTGAAGTTTTCCTTTTATTCTTTTCCTCTTAGGCTTTAAGAATTACTGGTTTGTTTGGTTTAACCTAAAATGCTTGAAGATGTTTATTTCTGTTATGTCAGATGAAGATCATTTGGTTATCTAATACTTTAAGGTTCTTACCCCATGTCACTTGTGATTGTAAGGCCTGTGAGCTGAACTAGATTAACTCAGATCTCTGTTTTGTGAATCTGGTGAGAATAAGTAAGAATATATTCTCCAGGAGACTTGCCAGTTCTCATGCAGAGAGAGTGCTGGAAAGTGAAAATAGAGAAGAGGAAAAAGGTGCACTTATAACTGTTAAATTTGCCATATGGGGTTGGGGGGAGGTACTTCCTATCATATAATAAATATGTAACCTAAAACTAGCATTAGAACTACTCAGTAATATATGCACCAAATAGAGACAGAGAAAAGGGATAAAAATGATATTCATATCCTCAGAGGTTTATATGTTGTGTTGCTATAGTATAGTTGATAAAGTAAGATTGTCATCTTAACACAAGGAAATAATTGGATTCTCCTAAGTCTCATTGAGACTTGGTGGGATAGAAATCCTAACTCAGTTATGATTCTTGAGAGAAAAAGATAAACCTTATTATTCTAAATCAGTTAGCGAGCGTTTATTAATATAGTTCTTACTCTGTGCCAGGAACTGTGCTTAAAAAAACTAGATTAGACAGATTAGTATTACATATCCAGAATATATACAGCTGTATAGAAAACCTTAAACCTAAAAGGTGAAAACGGTAAGAAGCATTTGGGAACAGAAAAAAGGAATAAGAAAAACAAGTGATATCATTATAGGAATATATTTCAGAATGCCCAGTCAGGTAGAGAAAATGGATGATGAATTCACAAACGCAGTCTTAGATGAAACCCCAGAAATGACCAAGACCAACCTATACCTGAATGTGGCTTTGTTCTATTCCCAACAAATGGTCATCCCATCTCTGCCTGAAGATCCACAGTGATACATGACCTACTATATCCAGAGGCTATCCATTCTGCCCTTAGACCAGCTGCCGGGGGTGGAGGTGGGGACTATTTTCTCACAACCTCCATTCAGTTCTTTGAAACTCTTCCCATTGCTCCTAGTTCAGCCCTCTCTGGGACCAAAAGTAACTCCAATTCTCCTACATGACAGATTACAGTACTCAAAGATGGCTTTCATACCCCTGTACCCCAAGTCCTGGCACAGATCACAGAATAGGCAGGATATAATTATAAGAAGGAAAGAGGAGTCTTTGCTAAAATTAGAACATTTGTTAGTTTCTTACCTTGTTGATAATTTCACCTTTGAGAAGGTAAAAGCTGTGAAATGAATTGTTTTTCTGTACCTGATTCTGACCAGCCAGAAGAAATAGAAGCAACAGGAGCCTTGGAAGAGAGTGAACTTGTGATATTAGATAGGTCAAATGTACAAAAGACTAAAGGAAAGATAAATATCTTAGATGAACACTAAAATGTTATGTGCTTCTTGAGGAATGTATCAGGAAAGCTAAAGGCTGGAATCAGCTGAGGCTTTTGGAAAATGTTATGTGCTGAGTGAGAAAAAGAACAGAGTAGGGTTATAGACTTGGTGCTTACGATAGGAACAATAAATTAACGTCAAACGAATCTGCTAGTTCTTTGATGCTGACTCAGTGACTCACAAAGGTACATTGCCAAACTTCTATGTCTTAATAGACATAGAGTTACTGACCATTTTTGTGTCTTGGGCCTTTTTGGCAGTATGGTGAAGCTTCTGGTCCAGTTTTCACAATAATGTTTTTAAATTCATAAAATAAAATATAGAGGATTACTAAGGAAATCAATTATATTTAAATAGTTCTTGAAATATTAAAAACCCAAATTTATGATACAGTAATATGTGTGCTTTTACACATTAAGCAATAAGATAATACATTTAAAATATAAGCAAATTAAAGTTGAATTTTACCTTTTATTTATTTATTTTTTTCAGTAGTATATTTATTGGTTCATAGGTTCATATAACAAGCCTTTTAATCATGTACTTTGATGCTGTGGCCAGAGTTGAATTCAACAGAAAAATTCTATCCATCAAGATGGCTAATTACTAAGTAGGCACAGCGATTAATATCATGTTGAGTTTCCTCAGAATATTACAGGTCTTTCAGGTCTTTTTGGATGTCCCACAAGGTATCTGCACTCTTCTTGAGTTGAGCTACCTCATCATCTTTCAGCTTCTGGTTGATAACGCTGGTCAGTCCTCAGGCATTCAGAATGCATGGAAGGCTAAGGAAGACTTCATTCTCGATGCCATACATCCCCTTCACCATAGTGGATACAGGATGAATCTTGGAGAGATTTTTTAACATGGTCTCAATTAGATCAGCAACACTTAGTCCAATAGCCCAGTTAGTGTATCCTTTGAGTTTGATCGCCTCGTAGGCACTTTCAATCACCAGCTTATGAACCTCCTTCCAGTTTTCACTGTCATTGTCAGTTCCCATTTCTGGATTCAGGTCTTGGAGGGAAACACCTGCCACATTCACTCCACTCCATACAGCCACACTTGAGTCTCCATGCTCTCCAAGGATCCAGCCATGGCAGCTGCTTGGATGGATGCCAAGTTTTTCAGACATAAGATAGCGGAATCTAGCAGAATCCAGATTGCATCCACTCCCAATCACCCGGTGCTTTGGCAGGCCACTCAGTTTCCAGGTGACATATGTAAGGATATCCACTGGGTTGGAAACCACAATTATGATACAGTCTGGGCTATACTTTACAATCTGGGGGATAATAAACTTGAAGACATTCACATTCCTTTGTACCAGATTGAGGCGACTCTCTCCCTCTTGCTGGCGGACTCCGGCAGTGACTACAACAATCTTGGAACCAGCAGCGACAGAGTAATCTTTATCAGCCACAATTTTAGGAGTTTGAAGAAACAAGCTCCCATGCTGTAGATCCATCATTTCTCCTTTGAGTTTGTCTTCCAAAACATCAACAAGGGCAAGTTCATCAGCAAGACTCTTTGCAAGTATGCTGATAGCACAGGCCATACCAACTTGTCCAACGCCCACAACAGTAATCTTATTGTTTGGGGCTGCTGCCTCCTCTTCTGCAACTGGAACAATCAGTTTTTCTTTAAGAGTAGCCATTTTGTTCTGCTTAAAGAGTAGGTGACTGCCTGGGATGAAGTTTGTCCCAAAGAGAGAAGAGAAGCAGCTACGTCTTCCTCCAGCCGTGCCCTAGCTACAAGGCGAATTTTACCTTTTAATAATAAGAACATTAGACTCTAGGATGGTCTTTGACAAGGTAACATCTATGTCATATGATATGAAATTTTCCCTCATTTCTATTGATGACAAAGTTATACATATTACTAATATTATTGTGGTTTATTTCCTGCCTTTACAAGTGAAGAAAATGCTAAATTTCAGTAAGAGATTAGTGAAAATAAAGATGTTGTTTCCCCTCCCAAGTTCATGGACCCCCTAGGGTTCTGTGAACTGTGGGGTTAATAACGTCTGTAGTAAATGGTTGCCATAAGTTGCTATGGCCATGGCCTGAGGAGCCTTTCCAGACTTGGGCAGGTCTTTTGAACATCCATAAAAATTATCAATCAATCCCTGATCAAACCTTTTTCCCATTGGTCTGACCTTTACAAGGCTGCATAGCTTTTGGCAAATCAGTATCACTAAAGTAGGCCCTTAGTAGAGGTTGGGCTTAGTATGTGGGCTTCAAAAAAATGTAAGACTTTTTGGAAAGATTAGAGGACTATTTCAACCTATCTGCAACAACTGCACTACTGGAATAGGAGGAGTTTTTGTGGGGAAGGGGAGTGACAAGAAGGGAGAATAGATAATAGATAATTGGGACTGTGAAACATTTGAGGAGTGGGACCAGGGCAAAGTAGGCCTGGACAGGATACCCCAGTGATGGACAATCAGATATCACGTGGGCCTTAGAGGTCTAAGGGAGAGGAACAGTAAGAGATTGGGAATAATGTAGAGAAAAACAAGTAAAAACATTCAAAAGACAAACAACTTCAGTTTATTTTCAAATTTTTTCTTATGTCGAATTCTGCATCTAAGAAGAGAGATAATTTTCCTTTTTTCTCTTCTGTAACATGGTCTCTTGTCTTTAGGACACAGCATTTCGATTGCTGGTATTAGTGCTACATTATACACATTTGTGAGTTGAACTTTGGATTTTAACCACCACTATAACACATTTAAATGTCCTAAATTCCAACAAACTTTGAAAACATGATTTCTTTTTTTAATGTTGGGGCTCCCTTAACATATACAATTCAGTCATTTAGTAAGTATTTATTTACTTATTTTGTGCTTGCTGTTGAGGATTTGAAAAGAAAGAATAAATCACTCAATCAGTCCTTACTCTCAAGGAACTTATGTTCTAATGGTTAACGGGATCTCTGAACTTCATGTTTAAGCATTAATGTTGGTTGGTTGTTGTCCTTCATTCTAGAAGAGGACCAAAATGACATCACCATGATAAAGTGAAATTTCATAGTGTCCAAAAGTGGTTAATCAGACCAATACAAGCTCGGAATGCTCTACCACAGGTTGGGCACAGGTAGTCTGCGTGAATATTTGGGGTGGATATCCCAAATTTGCACATCCTGTGTTTACTTTGTGCTGTCTCAATTTTGCTTTGCTCAAAGAGCACAGCACCCTTTCTAATGTTGGTACACCATGCTGAGCCAGCGTCTCCCATGTTGCACAGTCAAATCCAAAGTTCTTGAGAGAGACCTTGAAGAGTGTGTTTGCATTGCTTCTTCTAGACACCATGTGATCACCTGCCCCATGCAAGTTGTCCATAAAATAGTCTTTTTGGCAAGCATACATTTTGCATTCGAACAACATGGCCAGCCCATCGGTGTTGTGCTCTCTGAAGCATAGTTTGAATACTTGGCAGTTCAGCTCAAGCGAGGACTTCAGCATCTGGTACCTCATCCTGCCAGGTGGTCCTCAGAATCTTCCTAAGACAGTTCAAATGGAAACTATTCTGTTTTCTGGCATGGCGCTCGTAGACTGTCCATGTTTCACAAGCATATAACAGTGAGGTCAGCACAATGGCTCTGTAGACCTTCAGTTTGGTAGTCAGTCTATTACCTCTTCTCTCCCAAACTTTTTTTTGGAGCCTCCCAAACACTGAGCTAGCTCTGGCAATGCATACATCAACCTCATGTCACATGTCAATGTGTACACCCCTGGAAAATACACCATCAAGGTAAGTGAACTTATCCACAGCATTCAAAACTTCTCCATTTGTTGTAACCGATGGTTCCACATATGGATGGTGTGGTGGTGGCTGATGGAGCACCTGTGTTTTCTTGGTGTTAATTATTAGGCCAAAATTAGCACAGGCAGCAGAGAATTGATCCAGACTTTGTTGCATCTCAGCTTCAGAGGCTGCATTGAGTGCACAATCATCTGCAAACATAAAATCGTACACCAACACTCCTTCCACTTTGGTCTTGGCTTGTAGCCTTTTTAAATTGAAGAACTAGTCATCAGTATGGTAGTTGACCTCTTTGCCATGTTCATCCTTATTGAAAGCATTTGTCAACATGGCTGAAAACAGCATGCTAAAAAAAAAGCTTAGGAGCAAGCACACAGCCCTGTTTCACACCATTGGTGACTGGGAAGGCACGAGAACATTGTCCATTATCCAGAACCTGGACAGACATGCCATCATGAAATTGATGTACAATATTATGAACTTCTCTAGGCAGCCAAATTTTGACATAATTTTCCATAAGCCCTCATGACTAACAGTGTCAAAGGCCTTGATCAGATCTTCAGACATTGTGTACAGACCTCTGTTCTGCTCCTGGCATTTCTCCTGGAGTTGTTGGGCCACAAACACCATATCGACTGTTCCTTGACATTCTCTGAAGCCACACTCTCTCAGGTATATGACCATCTTCCAGGTGAAGGATGAGCCTATTAAGGAGAACTCTGGTGAGAACGTTGCCAGCAGTGACTGAGAGAGAGATCCCCCTGTGATTGTTGCAGGGCATTCTATTCCCTTTACCCTTACAGAGATGGACAACAGAGGCATCCTTGAACTCCTGAGGGATAACCTCCTCTTGCCGTATAACCTGGAAAATTTAAGTCAGCTTTTGTATGGGCAATGGTCCCCCTACCTTGTAAATCTCAGCTAGAAAAGAATCAGCACCAGGTGCTTTGCCACATGAAAGGAGCCTAACGGGCCTCAAAACCTCTTCTTCAGTTGGAAGTTCAGCTAAGGAGGAATTGACTCAACCTGAGGTAAATGGTCAATGGCCTCAGCATTGATTGATGATGGTATGTTGAGAACACTATGGAAGTGTTCAGCCTATCTCTCTAGGATCATGTCCTTATCACTAATCAATATGGTTCAATCAGCACTGAGTAGTTGTGATGCACCTTAGGCAGTGTGTGGTGCAGAGTGCTGGACTGATCATAGACTTATCCTTTCCAAGCTGAATATTCGCATTCATCAAAAGTGCCCCCAAGGCAAAAACGACTACCAGAAGAATTGATGTCAACAAATTAGAGCTCTCCTGTGAATGTGAACAGTTTGTTGCTGACTTGGAGGGAAAGTTGAGCCAACACACAGTTGGGAACAGTGAAGCAGAAAAGGAGGGGGCAGCTTTCAGAGATTTGATGTACAGCACTGCATTTGCTCATCTGGGTTAGAACACTCACAGACATCAAGACTGGTTTGATGAAAATGATGGGAAAATTCAGAAGCTGCTAAATGAAAAAATGAGAACTCCACAGGATTTACCAGCAGGATAGGATAGTTCATCCACCTCTAAGAAGGCAGCATTTAATTCCATCAGAAGGAAAGTACAAGCAAAGCTTAGAGAGGTGCAGGATTCCTGGCTTAGTGAGAAGGCAGATGAAATTCAGTTTTATGCTGGTAGTAACAATCCAAAGTGCTTTTATGATTCCCTGAAAGCTATTTATGGAAGCATTAATGTACAGCCTTTGTGACAAGAGACTAAAGGAGGGTTTGTCTTTGATTTTTAATATTGCAGTAAAAATAAAATTTGAGACATAAGTGTTTAAATGTTTAATGACAGTTGAATTCAGAATTTAGCTTTATACCTGTATGCTCTGGGACAAGAAAAATTCACTCATGAATCACTTATCACAAATTTTCCATGAACAATAAATATGGAATTGTTTAAAGGGATTCACAAAAATGACATACAACAGAGGCCACATGGTATAGGAGAAAGCACAAAACTGGAATTGGGGTAACCTGGGCTTTGGGCTTTCTTGGCTTCATAGACTGTGATCTTGGACAAATCACTTGATCTCACTTGGTCACTGTTTCCTAGTCTGTAAGGTAAAGGAATTTGGGCTAGATCTTAGATGTCACTTCTAGCTTCAGAATTCTATGTTTATTGATTCTAAGATATATTAGCATTGGAACTATGAATGCTAGTTTGTTGAAACCACTGTCTTCCTAATATTCATATACATGCTGTCTTTTAACTTCTGTTTCCTCCTCTTGTCCTTTAGCTTTAAAAAGAAGAAAAGATGTCCTTGTATGATGACCTGGGAGTGGAGACTAGTGATTCAAAAACAGAAGGCTGGTCCAAAAATTTCAAACTACTACAGTCTCAGCTGCAAGTCAAGAAGGCAGCTTTAACCCAAGCAAAGGTAAAGGTAATAACTGGAAACAAGTCAGACATCTACAGTATAGTGCTGGTTACCTGTCAGCATCACAAATGGTCTGGCTATAGCAGATGTTTTCTTCCTTTGTGATTCGGCTGGTGGGTAGCTTAGTGGGTTATGTATTTTTAGGGGTGAGTCTAGGAGTGAAGTGTAGTTGTAGTCGAGTCCAGAACTAATTTACTTTCTCAATTCCTACTATGATTTTAGAATGTGTGATGATATGAGGCAATGGAAAGACAACTTCTAGCATTGTCACCAGGATTCCTTCAGTAGAAACTGTTTCTTTGAACCATGAAGAAAGTAAATTACTTTATTTCTGATATAAGGGTGACCTGGAATACTTTTCCCTCTTACCCCTGTTCCTTGGAAGCCCTTGTTTCCTTCAAAACTCAGTTCTTCACCTCTCTGTGCCTCCCAGCTGCCAGTGCTTTCTCCAAGGTTACTCTGAATTCAGTTTGCGTATGTCCTAAATATTCATGTTGTTTTCCCTTTGACTGTAAGCTCCTTGATAGCAGGAACTTTTTCGGTTTTGACTTTATATCCTCACTCATTGTCTGTCAGATAGAAGGTGTTTAATATATGCTTGTTGACTGATTTGATACTAGTTCCATTGCTCTACATTTTATGTTGAGATATGCTCCCTATTATTCAAGATTTGTTACATTAGGGCTATAACTTTTCTTATTCTTTTACTAATATGATCATCATCAACAAACATTAAATGCTTTCTGTTGACAGACTTGAGTAAAAGAAATATTTAATGATATTAATATGCTGAAGGGTATGTCACTCTTGGTGCAAGGAGACTTGGGTCCACTGTAGCATGTTTCTCTGTTACATTGATGCTCATTTCCAAGATACATAAGGAACAGATTCAGATATGTAAGAGTAGGAGCTGTTTCTCAATTCATAAATGTCAAAAGACATGAACAGGTGGTTTTCAAGGGAAGAAGTCCAAATCATCAATAGCATTTTGAAAAAGGCACCCAAATCACTAATAATGAGAAAACTGCAAATTAAAGCAGCTCTTAGGTTCCACTTCTCACATAACAAATTGTCAAAAGAGAAAAATGATAAATGGGTAGAGCTGTGATTTGGTCTAGTCTCTCTGGAAAATCATTTTGAGCTATGTCCCCAAAATCCATTGCTTTTGATCCAGGAACACCTAGGTTTATACCCCAAAGAATTTAAAGAAAGGGAAAAAGGATCCATGCGTATAAAAATATTTATAGCAGCACTTTTTGTAAGAGCAAAGAACTGGAAACAAAGGGGGTGCCAGTCAGTTGAGGAATGGCTGAGCAAATTATAGTACATGAATATAATGGGATATTATTTCTTCGTTAAAAAATGAAATTAATTTGATAGTTTCAAAGAGACCTGGGAAGGTTTATGTAGACTGACACAGAGTAAAATAAGGGTAAAATGGGAAAGGAATTTCTATAATAACAACTCTAAAGATAAACAGCTATGAAAGACTTAAGAACACTAATCAGTATAATGACCAGTCAGAATTCCAGGGTACCAGTGATGAAGTATGCTACTCACCTCTTGGAAAGAGAACTGATGTACTTATGATGTAGAATGAGGCATATGTTTTGTGATGTGGCTAATGTGGGAATATGTTTTGCTTGGCTACATATATATTACATATATATGTAAACGCATATATTCATATATATTTTCAAACAAAGGTTTTGGTTTTTGAGGTCAGGAGGGAAAGAATGTTAATTAAAAAAAGGTAAAGTAAGTTAAATTTTAAAGAATATTTCAATCCTTTTCCCAATGTGAACTAATATTCTGTTTAAAATTCTTTGTTATTTTTTTCACAAGTAAAATATCCAGTTTGGTGGTTGCTTATTTTTATGTAATTTGATAGTGACTGGAGATGGTTTTGTTTTTAACCTAACCATCAAATATATCTGCTTAAAAATTCATTTCAGAAAAAAAATGGTTCAACCAAATCTACTTGGATTTCCTTTTAACTGTTTTATAATGTAGGTCATTGAATTAGGAGTTCAGGTTTTTTTCTGATTTTTTTAAAACTCTATAGTCTCATGATTTTTCTCTGCCTCTTCCTACTCTAAAATTCCTATGCTTAAATTTTTTTTAATGAGCAGTGTTTGAAGGACTTATAGGTGTTTAGTCTGGAGAAGACATGAGGGAGCATAACTTTTAAGATTTGAAGTATCTTAATTAAGTGACAGTTGGTACAAGTTTCAGATAGGTAGATTTGGGCCGAAAATTTGGCAGAATTCCCTAGCAGTTATAGGAAATGTAATGGGTAATTTCACAACCCAGTTAATCCAGTGTCATTGGATTCTGATCAGGGATTTTGTAAAGGGAATTTATTCAGTGAGTAAGGCATTAGATTGTGTGAAGTCTAAAATTACTTTAAGCTCTGATTCTATGAATCTCCTTTATATCCTTATAGTAGTATCCTTTCAGATCAGTTTCATGAAGTAATTTTACTTTTAAAGTAAATTTTACTTGGTAGTCATTTTACTTTGCTTTGCAGAGTGATTATATTCTTACTAAAATTTAGTAATTGAAACATTTTTGATACTACATGAAAATTTAACTTCCTGCATAATGAACCAGCACTTAGTTCAGTAGAAGTTACAGGTGAAAAAAAAATGTTTGGCAACATACTCAGAAGAAAGACAAAGACATCATGGAAAAAGTTAAAGAAAAATCATTGTTGTATATAACCAAGATGTTCTTGATCAGAGGTGTCAAGCTCCCAGCCACAAAACTCTGAAGTGCACCTGAACTAGATGAAAATGTAATTGAAAAATGTTTAAGAAAATAAATAAAATACAATACAGCATGTATGATGTTAATTTGTAGTTTTCTAAGTCAATATTTTGCCCGCTGGGGTCATTTTCTATTTGAGTTTGATACCATTGTTCTTGACCATATTTTAAAAGATTTTATTTGTTATACAGTCATAGTATAAGAGTTTTAGTATATTGGGTTAGACTAATGCATTTATCTTACTTTCTATTGATTAGGTCACATTTATACAGTATTTTGCAGTTTAGTAAAGTTCTTTCATCACAAAAGTCCTTTGAGGTATTTAATAAAAATCTTTTCATTTTACAGAAGTGAAATCTGAGGCTTGGACATATAGTGGCTTACCTCATTTTTAGATCCTGCCCTCAAGACTAGATCTCCTGATTCCCATTCCAGTGTTCTTTCCACAAGATCACCATATTTCTAGTGCTCTTTGCATAATTTAAAGACTTTGAGGGCCTAATTGAGTGAAAATTACTACAGTTTGTGAGTTTGAAAGATTGCAAAAATGTGATGAGCTTCCAAAGAGAAATATGAAATTTCCATTTTATTCATGGGTGAAAAAAATAAAAAACAAAGATCAGAGGCAAGAAGAAGGTTGATCATTATCCCTAATGGAACCAAAACTTGAACTTATCAATGCCTGACTCCTCCTAGGCCTGCTTTTTAATTATTAGGTCAGACTGAACCTTTGAGTTCAGGTAGATTACTGCTGGGGGGGTTTTGTGATAAGAATAAAAATCCTATTAAATCAAGATATTGCTGATAAATTGTTAATATTTTGAGATTGGTTTTCTGAGGTACAAAAAGATTGCTATTGCAGAAACAAAAACTAATTGTTTTAATTGGTAAGAACTTGAATTTGAAATTTCACTACATTTTTTCACAATATCTGTCTTTTGATTTTAGAGCCAGAGGACAAAACAAAGTACAGTTCTTGCTCCAGTGATTGATCTGAAACGAGGGAGTTCTTCAGATGACCGGCAGATTGTAGATACCCCACCTCATGTAGCAGCAGGCTTAAAGGTAAGACCAGCTTATAGGGAGAAACACCAAATAGCCCATACTTTTTTTGCTTATGGAATTTTTTTCTTATTTCAATATAATTTTATATTTTACTTCTTTGTAGTCTGACTTTTACCAACTATTTTTTTTTTGCTAAGTCCTTGAAATCATCATTAATTTTTCTTTAAGTTATCATTGATATCATTAACATTCTTTAAAACAATCATTATTATTCATACTTTTCACATAACAAACCCAAGGCATGTAAAAGTAGATTTGTGATATCTACAAGGTCTCCTGGAAAGCTCTTTCATATTCAAAATCTTTCTGAACCATCAGCATAGCTAACTGCTGTTGTACTAATACAGTTACTAATGTTCAGTAGTTGATATTTTATGAGCAGTGGTATTTACATTTTGTTTTTTGTTTCAGTTAAAATACCATTAGTCCTTATTGCTTTTCTTGAGTGTACCTTAGGGAGCAGATTTAACACTGAATCAACTCATTTCAGATATTGAGAATTATTTTCTGTCAGATTTTTAAATGACAAAAAATATTTTAACATTGACCTTCACCCTAGCACTTTTACTCAGTTAGCCAGGTTACCTTTGATGATAATAGTATGTAAATTGTTTGATCATCAGTTTCTTTCCTACCATAATAATAGCTGAAAAGATAGTAATACACACGTATATATACATGTATGTGTATATATACATGTATGTGCATGTATATAGAGATATATAATTTATGTTTTTAAATCTTTTAAATTCACTTAAATGCATAATTAATACCTTTAGGAGCATTACATTGTACATTAACAGATTTTCTAGTTGTTTTCCTGATTACTTTTATGTAGTGTAAATAGAGATTCTTAGATGATAAGAAAAGTGATGAATTTGCCGAGTGATGTAAAAAATGTTAGCTTGAAAGTCGTCTGATGAAAAATATGAATTAGATTTAGGTATGTGATTGAATCCACATCATCTTACATCATGATAACTTTAAGTACAATATATATCTTTTGAAATAGCCCTATATATTTTAGCTTTCTCTCCCACAAAGTGTCTATCACAAGTAGCAAATAAAAACAAACTTAACTTTTGGTATTGAAATCATCTTGTTTTGCAGGGTTACAGTAAGTGAATTAAGCTTTTGAGGACCCTAACTTCCATTCTACTTTTAATGAAAAATATCATAAGAGTAATTATCAGTAAAAATCACTTGGGATCCTTTTTGGGGGGATATCATAGGAATTATCCCTAGTATGACAGGTCTAGAATTTTGTAATGGAAGGAAAAGGTAATTTACAAAGGGTTTCTAGAAATCATACTATGAAGTATACTCTCAACCTTAAAGAATCATTTTTTATTTATTTTCTAATTAGCCTTGCTTCTTGTAGCATTGGATGAATAAACTTCACCTTAAATAATTGTTTCAGTTTCTAAATATGTAGAAAAGATGTTACAATTTCTATCTTATGTAGCATTGGACGAATAAACTTCACCTTAAATAATTGTTTCAGTTTCTAAATATGTAGAAAAAATGATACAAGCTTCCACATACCAAATTTGATCACCAGACCTCAAAAATTAGAGGACACAATTTGCTTTAGATGTGGTGGGAATCACTTCCATCTATATGAGACTTATAACCTTTTCTTTGGAAAGGATGTAGGATTTTTTTTTTAAAAAGTAGAATTGTTTCCTTCACATTAAATTAATTTCTGCATGTTGTTATTGTAAAGTTATTCACTGTGTTACCTAGGCAGTGATTGAGTAATTTATGAGTTAGAAATACAGCATTTTTCAACTCCAGGGGGATTCAAGAATCATCTAGTAAAACTGTCATTTTACAAATGAGTAAATGGACCTAGAGAGATGAAGTGACTTGTGAGGTGGAGTGAAGTAACATGATTTAATGGCAGAGTGAGGATGCAATTCCAGGTTTTTGAATGCAAGTCCAATTTACTTTTCATCACGCTACCTCCTCTAACAGGATAGTTTGTGAGGTTTAAAATATTTCTTTCCTTTTTCCCTTTTTTTCTGGTGGGTTGCCAAGAAAATGCTATCTTTGTACAACATTATGGATGGTGACAGTTACATAATATGATTCTGGTAGCTTACTTTGGAATCTTGACTCTTGTTTAGGATCCTGTGCCTAGTGGATTTTCTGCAGGAGAAGTTTTGATTCCTTTAGCTGATGAATATGATCCCATGTTTCCTAATGATTATGAGAAAGTAGTAAAACGCCAAAGGGAAGAACGCCAAAGACAGCGAGAGCTGGAAAGGCAAAAAGAGATTGAAGAAAGAGAAAAGTAAGAGTCTGCTTTGGATTTTTAAATAATCTGGTTCTTGTATTTTTTAATTGGAATGTTAGCATGTAACCATGAACTTTAATTTCCAGATCTGTTTTCTCTTTATCAAAGTAATCACATCTCAAGACATTTGTTTTCTAATTATAATTTCTTCAACAGTGAAGTTGTTTAGTCCAAATAGTGAAGGAGACAGAATTGGGCATAATTTCTAGGGAGTCTTTGTCATTGTCATGATCATCAAATGGTTCTTAGCTTCTTCATGTATATGGATTTTGTAGAAAGCAAATTAGACGAACAATTTTAACATGATCTAAATTATCTGTAACAGATTCCAAAAGAGAACATCAATAAATAGGAAGATGATTGATCACAGATGTGAATCTTCATTTGTTACAACTTTGCATATTTGAAGCTTTTTTCTAAAATAACTAAGCTATGATAGTCTTACCAGTTCTTGCCACACTTACCATTGTAACTGCTTATGGCAAGGAGCTTTAATGGTTTGAAGAAATGTGATTTTGCCGGTTTTCATTTTTATTTAAAGACTTGTTCACCGGTAGCCTAATTTCTGTCAAGCTCTTGAGAAAAGCCTGCGAACCTTTATTAAAGTAATAAAAAAGTGTCTCAGAGCCTTTGGGGACATCCATACTGATTATCATAAAAAATAGATATTACTCATGCTCTTTTCATTATAATGGATATTTATAAAATCATATTGATACTAATGTGACTTAGAAGAGATTTTTTCAAACTGCCTCTCTTTTGGTTGGTTGAAAAACTGTTCACTTACTGTTACTATGACAGAGTGACTAGTTGCACACAGAAATTGTTAGCATGAAGGTCAAAGTGAAACTATTTATAATTTCAAAATTTGACAGAAGAGAATTCTCAGTGTGTGTACTGAATAGATTCAGTGTTAAATCATCATCCTGCATATAATGAAAGATGAAACAATAGTGTATGTTCTTAGTTTTTCCCAAATACCCTGTCATTGATTTTACATTAGTACTAGAATGAAGTGTGACACAAATGTTAATCAGAACAAGCATTAATGTTTTCTGCAGCTTGTAGTCATGCATAACTCAAATAACCAACAAAAAACAGCACTTTTTTTAAGTACTTTGTGTAGAAACACAGAAATCCAGTATAGGCAGTCCAAAACTTAAAAATGGATTATATTCTGAAAATTTGCAAGATTTTTAGAGCACAAAACATGTCTTCCCAAAATAAACAATTTTATATCTGATTGGTTTCCAGTTCAGTGTAAAGTTTTTAGTATGATATACCTGAAGAATCTTCTTGTAGAATGAATTTGAGCGTTATATACTTGGAAGTTACTTGGTATCTACAGAAGAATAGTAGTTTCCCAAATTGTCCCTTTTTACATATTCTCTAATTGTGGAGCCTACTCATGGTTCATCTTCAGTGCCTAATACATATATGTAGTGATAAGCTAATTCAATGGAATGGCCATTCCAGTAATGGCCATTAAAGTTAGATATTTAGGAACTAAAGTTCATCATTTCATTAGTAACAAGTAGGGAGTTTCTATTTTACTCTCTACCATAGGTTCAAAAGTCCTGGACTTAGTACTCTTGCTGTTGCTAGTGAAATGCCTTTTATCTGTACTAAGGTAAGATAGTTCACAAATTGAAAAAGACAAAGCTATAATGATCTTTTTGTTAAATTGTGTTCACATTCTATGTGCTAAATTGATGCCATTTGGATTCTACGTTGATACTGCTTTATTGACCTTATATCCCTTCCACAAACAGAAATTTAGTCTGAAAACAAGGATGTTGTACTATATAACATCTACATTACAATACATTTTCTAGCATTTTGTGATATTTTGATAGAAAGAGGATCTATAAACATTTGTTGGGTAAGAACAAGTCAAGGTGAATTGTATAGCAACACTTCTCTAAATTTCAAAAATAGAACTTTGTAGGAACTTTGAAGGTAACTTAGTCCAATCTGCTTGAAACATGAGTCCCTCCACAACATTCCCCCAGTGTTTGTAAAACTTCTACTTGAAGACCCAGTTAGTAATGCTTTGTGAATATTTTGTTTCCTGTATTTTTAGGAGGCGTAAAGATAGGCATGAAGCTAGTGGGTTTTCAAGACGACCAGATCCAGATTCTGATGAAGATGAAGATTATGAGCGAGAAAGAAGGAAAAGAAGTAAGGAACAAGAAAGTGCTGTGCTTCTTTCCATCCTCTTTCCCCTCCCCCTCAACTTGCCTTATATTGGTGTTCTTTGTTGTTCGTCCAGATCACCTTTTCTTTCCCTGTGTGAAATGCATCTATGCAGTTGCCTTTTCTCTATCTCTCTTTCTGTAAATCTTCAATTTGGCAGGTATGTAATGTCAGCTGGCATTTATTAAGCACCTACTCTGTGCTAGGCTCTGTAGCTAAACTCTGCAAATACCAAGGAAAGCAAACAACAGTCCTTATTTCCAGGGAGTGCACAGTTTTAATGGGGGAGACAATATTTAAACAACTTTTTGTACGTACAAGATATATTCAGAATAAATTGAGAGTAGTCTCAGAAGTTATTTCTTAGGTACTAAGGTTAAGGAAACTAGAAAAAACTAGATGAGATTTAGTTGAGACTTGGAAGAAGCCTGGGTAGTGAGGGAGTAGAGATGAGGAGGGAGAGTGTTCCAGGAATGAAGACAGCCAGGGAAAATGCTTGGACTTGGGAGATGGAGGATTGTGTGTGAGCAACAGCAGAAACGCCAGCGTTTCTGGCCCACAGAACGTATAGAAGGGTGGTAAAGACATTGGAAATGTAGGAAGGGGACAGGTTATGTAGAGTTCTTAAAATCCTAGCAGAGAATTTTCCATTTGAATCTGAAAGGTAACAGGGAGCTACTGAAGTTTATTGAATTGGGGGGTCATGTGATCATCCCTGCTGTTGAGGTAAGCATCTGCTAACTGTGTTCCTTGTACTCGGGGTAAGGGCTACATCCAGATTCTTTGTCATCATGGCTCACATTACTAAGCCCTCACTAGAACTTCATGTTAACCAAGGTGGTCTCCAGTTCAGTTAGAGTACCTTTCTCACAAGATGAATAAAGGGTGATTCACTCTGAAATCTAATCCTACTTTGTAAATCCATTAAATAAGAAACTTCCAGTTAATGGAAAAAGACTAAAATGAGTAAAAAGTATTATATTCTCTATAAAAAATTCCCCCTGGACCCTTGACTCTGATGAGGAAGAAGCTTATGAGTGAGAAAGAAGGAAAAGAAGTATGGAAGCAAAATATGCTACATTTTTTTCCTTATTTGAATTAGATTGCTTGTTGTGTTTTGGGGAGACATTTTCCCGGGACATCTCCAAAATGTCTTAGTAACAGTAAAAGCAAATGTACTTTATTTACAGTGCTTCACGATGTGAAGTGCAAAACTATTATGATACCCACAGACTTCATGGGTTGCTAGTTTTTCTTTTAAATACAGTGATCCTAAGTACAGTATGTGAAAGTTTAGAAATTTATGTCAAAGAAGTAAAGCTAATTATTATGATCATTCCATACATCACAAAGAACTAAGACTTTGAACAGGTAGAAATCACAGTGATCTAATATTTTTAGATCCAGTCATGTTTTTGTGAGACTCAACGGCCATATGGTGAAATTAGAAAGGTTAGAATGTATTGACGTTAGCACACTGATGCAGCGGGAGAGATAATCTGGTGCCTGATAGTAACTTTTTATTTTTTTAATTTTTTTCCCCTCAGTTTTATTTTTTTTTTATAATTTTATTTATTTTTACAATCACTACCATAAAACTTAGATTTTTTTTTCCCCCTACCTACCCCACACCTCCCCCCTCCCTCCACGAGACAGCATACAATTCTGTATAGGATCTACACATACCTTCCTATTAAATACATTTTCATTATAGTCATGCTGTGTAGAAGAACTGAAATGAATGGGAGAAATAACATAACAAACCAAAACATAATACACACACAAACAAAGAGATCTGCTACATTCTGCGATTGACTTCCATAGTTCTTTCTCTGGATGTGAAAGGCATTTTGCCTTGTGGAAGACCATTGGGAATTTTTTTTTTTTAAGTCTTTGCATTGCTATGAAGTTTAAAGTCTACCAGAAAAAACTCTTGCACACTGTGGTCGTTGCTGTGTGCAAAGTTCTCCTGGTTCTGCTCCTTTCACTAAGCATCAGATCACATAAGTCTTTCCAGACCTCTCTGAAGTCTTCTTGTTCATCATTTCTTATAGCGCAATAGTATTGCATTACATTCATATACCATAATTTATTCAACCATTCCCCAATTGATGGGGATCCCCTTGATTTCCAGTTTTGGGCAACTACAAAGAGAGCTGCTGTAAATATTTTTGTACATATGGGACCCTTTCCCATTTTTGTGATCTCTTGGGGATACATTCCTTGAAGCGATATTGCTGGGTCAAAGGGTAAACTTTTTATTTTTAATAATGAAAATCATTGTCAACATTGTTATTGTTGACTTTTTAAAAATGTTTTTCAAGTAAGGAATGTGGAGATATGTATAAAAAATACACAGATATAAGAAACAAATTGACATTGTTAAAACTAGTCAGTCATCAAGCATTTATTAAGTGCTTACTGTGTGCCAGACACTGCTATCCCAAACAGTCTATTCTCAAGGAGCTAAAACTGTAATGGAGGAGACGACAACATGTAAATGTTGTTGTTGTTTAGTCTTGTCTGACTCTTCATGACCCCAAGGATTCATGGGGTTTTCTTGGCAAAGATACTAGGATAGTTTGACTAGAATAGTCCTTCTCCAGTGTATCCCCATTTTACAGATGAGGAACTGAGGCAAAGAGAGGTCAAGTAACTTGCCTAGGGTTACACAGCTAGTACATGAGGCCCAGTGCTCTATCCGTTGTGCCATCTAGCAGTCTGAAATGTAAATATTAAAAAATAAATGCAGAATAGATGGCAGGTAATCTCAGAAAGGTGCTAATAGCTGAGGAAATAGGGAACCAGGAGGAGGAACCTGAAGAGACTTCTACAGAAGGTAACATTTCAGCTAGAGAAACTAAGAGGTGGAGGTGAGGAAAGCACTCCAAGCATGGGAACAGCCATTGCAAAAGCACTGAAATGGGAGATGGAATGTCCAGAAACAGCAAATAGCTAGTTTAACTGTATCAAAAAATGTGTGGAGGGTAGTAAAATATAAGAAGAGGCAAGTAGGAAGATTCTACCTTGGGGGGGAGGGAGGCATTAGATGACAGAGGACTATATATTTGACCCTAGAAAACATACGAAACTACTGAAATTTATTGAGTAGGAGAGTGACATGGTCTGACCTTTACTTTAGGAGCATCACTGGCAACCAAGTGGAGAATAGGATGCAGAGAAACTTGAGGCAGGGATCCCAATTAGAAGGTTATTTAAATAGATGAGACAAGTGTTGACGAGAACTTATAGTAGATTAGTGGATATTTGAATGGAGAGAAGAGGATGCAAATGAGAGATGTAAAAGTAGAAATGATAAGATTTAGCATAAATTAGATATGTAGGATGAGTGAGGGTAAGGACCAGAGGATGTAAGGTTATGAGCTTAGGTCAAAGGAATGATGATGTAATAGGGAAGTTCTATAAAGAGCTGGGTTTGGGGGAAAGATAATGAAATGTATTGTATTTGAGATGGCTGTGGAATTTGAAGATATCTATAGAAGTTTGGAATGTCCAGTAATCAGGTGATGGAGGACTGGAGTTCAGGAGAAAGACCAGGACTGGATATATAGATCTGGATGGAGATGCTGACTGAACCCCTAAAGGCTGAGATCACTGGGTGAGAAAATATAAAGAGAAAAGAAAAGAGGTCCCAGGACAGAGCCTTGGGGGCCCGTCATGATTAGTGGTGGTGACAGGGATGAATAACCAGCAGAGAAAGACTGGGAAAGAGCGGTCATTTAGATAGGAGGAGAAACAAGAGAGAATAGTGTTAAAAGCTCTTAGAAAAGTATTATCTAGGTGAGATGATTTCATAGTGTCAAAGTCTGCAGAGGTCAAGACAGTTGAAGATTAAGGAGAGGCTATTAGATTTGACAAGAGATCATTGGTAACTTTGAGGAGGGCAGTTTCAGTTGAATGATGAAGGAAAAAACCAGGTCTGAACATACATATCACTGTACTGCCCCCAAAACTTAAGTGTCATCCTATAGAATAAATACTCCGGTGGCATTTAAAACCCTTCAGTTTGATTTCAGTCTGTCTTTCCAGACCGATTTCACTTAACTCCTCCTCAAGCATTCTTCACTAGCTTCCTTCAGAATGGAGCTCCAGTGCCATCTCTTACATGTATCGTTCCTAATTCTCCTCCTGGTTGTTGGCACTCCCTCATTCAGTCACAATTACTTTGTATTTACTTATTTGTGTACATGTAGTTTCCCCCTAGTAGAATATTATTGCCTTGAGGCAGGGACTGTTTCATTTGTGTCTTTGTATCCCCAGTACCTTGTACATATTAGGGGTTTGTCAGTTAAGTTCTCTAACTTACATGTTGATAAGGTTTAGGTGATGGTATTTTTTCCATTTTGGTGATAGCCATAATACAGATTTAAGTCTTCAGGAATCTGACTTCTAAAATTTTTTCTTTGTGGTTACTTCCCAACTTCCAACTCAATTCCTACCATAAATCTCCTTGTAACAAAAAACTAGTTAAGTAAGATAAATTAACACATTGACTAGGTCTAATGATGTAGGCCTGAGTAATGTTTTATCTTTAGAGTTCTGCTTATTTCGCTTGATATCCATTCATACAAGCCTTCACAAATCTTCAGTTCTTCAGTCTTCATTTCCTGCACAATAGTCTGTTAATGTAACAAATTTGTTCAGTCACTCACCATTGTGTATCCACTTCAATTCTTTTGTACTATACAAAGTATTGCCATAATTATATATGAGATCTTTTTATCTATAGCCTTTGACAAGGTAAAAGGGTATGTAAAATTTACTTTTCTAGTTTAATTACAAATTGTTTTCTCTAATGTGCTACTCTTCTCTCAGCCCCTCCATCACTAACTATTCCCATCTAACTTTGCCAATTTTTCAGGTCCAAGGTAAAATCTCAGACTTTCAATATGTATTTCTCTTATTAGTAATTTGAAACCTATGGTTTTATTTTTCCCATTCCTTTAATCAATTCAATTTTATGTTCATTTGCAGGTATGGGAGGTGCTGCCATTGCACCACCAACTTCTCTCGTGGAAAAAGACAAAGAATGTAAGTTGATCTATTTCTTGACTTCATTCATGTCTTAAAATGACTATGCTAGCTATGACTCAATGATTATAATTCTTAGCTTAAGTCAACTGGTTTCCTGAAGTTAAGGGGGTAGTAATTGATTTGTTTCCCTCTGTTCTAGATGCAGTTTAACTGTGTAAGCCCTTCCTTCTTTAAGATAAACAAAAAAGGCATTTCCCAGATTTACAACTGCAGGGCCAGGGTCAGACCTTTCTATCCTTCATCCCTTGGGGCAGAAAAAGTTTCATCTCTGTTTTCTTACTGCTTTTACTACTGTAATCCAGCACAGTCTACTATGTGGTTTAAAAGTATTCTCTATTTCTCAGTGTGCCAGCCAAGTTCTGAATACTGTGTTTTCATTCGTCCATTTTATTTTGGTGATTTGATTTGAGCTTATTTTTTTGGAGTTGGCATATTTACTTATAGATTAAAAATTGTATCCTTTGTCAATTAAGGAGGTATTGCTGGGTTAATTGAAAAAAATCTAGGTTCTTTACCTGCCACTTTTCTAGTGACTGCCATAGAAAATTGTAGTATAGGTCACTATCCACTAGATGGCAGAAGCTGACTTGATTTTTAATATCCTTACTATTCATTTTCAAGCCATTGTGTTTGTAGATCTATTAAGCTACCTGGAAGATCTCTACTACTTTCCGCCTCTTCCATTAACAAAATTGTAATGAGCTGGAAAGAATTTGAGGAGTCATCCAGGCTACTTAAGCTAACCCACAAAAAAGTAGAATTATAATATAACCACTCCGCTTAATAACCTTTAAAACCAGTGATTCTCCATATTTTCTAATATGTTATGATCTTCTGCAGAGTAGATGATTTCAGATTTCAATGTGTTGTATAAATTTGTAGTTTTCTCTTCATGTATGTTACTTCCTATAACTTTACTATGAGAGAATCAGTTGAAATAATATGTGTAAAGGGCTTTGTAACCTTTAAGGCACTAAAATTATTATTAGGAGAAGGAAAAGAAGGTGAGTGAGTGGTAAGCATTATTCTCCCTATTATTTTCATAATTATTAAATAGCATACACCGGATATAGTTGAGTGCATAAATAGTGTGAACCAGTATATTACTATAAAACTAGAAGTCAGGATCATTGGGGTATTGTCCTATTTTCTCTCCTGTAGCCAGATTTTCCTTAATTATATTGTATGTTAAAAACTTTTATTTTATATGTGACCTATTTAAATAGGAATGGCTTTTTCCAAAGAAACAATATTACAAATGGTGAGTAGGTTCCTAGGCCAAGACTATTTAACCTATAATTAATGTAATTGAAACACTGTTCACTTAAAATAAAAAATCATAGAAAATCAGAAAGCACTATTTTTGCAAATGTAAAATACAATAGTCCCTCATTTACAAAAAGATTAGGTTCTAAAAGGTCATTTTTAATTTGTTGGTTTTAACTTAGAATATATTTTCTCACTTAGATATTAACCATAATATAATTTATATTTCTTAGGCCAGTCCCTTAAAGACAATTTAACCTGTAATGCCACTGACGTATAGTGTTGCAGAACCTAAGTACCATATTTCTAGAGAAAAAATGTTTGTGTTCTACTTCGAACTATCACAAATGCTTTTAGCCTTATTTCAGCCCTGTCATTGGGTTGAAATCTTCCCATGGCCAACCTGGCACATTTGAGACTTTAGACTTTAAAGTGGTGACTCCACAGCTCCTAATCGCTGGTATAGGTCCTGTGATTTGTACTAGAAATCTCACAGGATTGACAATTGCTGATCTGGCATTGGAAAGGAAAGAATAGGAGTTCCTGTCCCTGCCAGCATGCCACTTTTATGTCAGGTGTGTATATATATCAGTATGGGACTACTGAATAATATTTAACCATCGCATTCTCCTCTGCCCCTGTAGCAGTTTTCATAATTTCATCTGCCTCATTTGGGGTTAAAGGCAAGAAGAGAGACAGGTAGTCCAAGGAGTCTTTATTGTGGTTACTCTAAGTCTTGGGTATAAGATGTAAAAGATTTTATTTCTTCCCAAATCTTCATTAAGCTGCATGAAACATAAGTATTTGAAGTAGTTAATGCAATAAAAATAATTTTATAAAGATATATTCTTTGTGAAAATTTTCTCTTTGTAAGCTTGTTTAATTGTCTAAACAGTACCCAGAGACTTTCCATTTGAAGAGGAGTCGAGACCTCGTTCACAGTCTTCCAAAGCTGCTATTCCTCCTCCTGTGTATGATGAACAAGAGAGACCACGATCTCCAACAGGACCCAGTAATTCCTTCCTTGCTAATATGGGGTAATTATTTCAGTTGAATTCATTTGAAAAAATAAATTCGTAAGAATTTGAGCAATGTTGTTAAGTGGAAGCAGTGTGGAATAGTGGAAGACTGCTGGATTTTAAGTCCAGGAGGCTGGATTTGAATCATAACCCTGCCACTTACTACGTGTGTGACCTTGGACAACTCTCAATTGATGTTTTCTTCAGTTTACTAATCTGTAAAATGAGGTTGGAATAGTTGACCCCTAACATCGTTTACAGCTCTAAATCTTTGATCTGGAATGTAGGTATAAAGGAACATTTCAAACTCTGACACATATAGCCATTGCCTGAATATTAGCATGTGCTTTTATGTGTAGTTAAATTATTTTTGTTCTACCCTCTCTTCAGGGTAATCTCTTAGTGAATTTGGAGGACATTCCAACAGTGTGTCATCATCTTCTCTAAAAACTTCCACATTTAAGTTTTCATAATTTTTGTGTTCAGTTTCATATTCATCATAAGTATCATGCCTGGTCATTATTAATTTTTTAAGTATAATTTGTAAATAGACTTTGTACATTTTGAGTTAGATGTCTTTTACCTAGAATCATCAGGATTCTAGAGTGAGAGAATTTTTTTCTTGTCCCATTGGCCTAGTAGATCTTGTACTATTTTCTCTGTAATTTGGAATTTCTTCACTTTAGTATGTGAAACTTGATTGATTTTAACTTTTCATAACACTTTTATCCTATATGTGCCTATTATCCATTAATTTACTCAAACCCTTTCCAACTTATATTGTTATCTAGTACTATATTCCAACTTATATTGTCCCCTGAATTCCAAAGTAACTTTATACTTAGATTCTATTATATTACCTAAAATTGATTTTTATAACTTGCCAGAACTTATACATTCCTTTTAGGACTCATTTGATTTTAAGGACAAGAAAACTGATTTACATCATACTTTTCATTGTTCCTCTTGCTAGTGGTACTGTAGCTCATAAAATCATGCAGAAGTACGGCTTCCGAGAAGGACAGGGACTTGGAAAACATGAACAGGGACTGAGCACAGCATTGTCTGTTGAAAAGACAAGTAAACGAGGTGGCAAGATTATTGTTGGCGATGCTACAGAGAAAGGTATGTCTTCCTGAAAAAGGGAACTTTGGTTTTAGATACCAGGGAGAACAGGAAAGCCTTTCATTCAGTTTGCGGTTTTTTCTAGAAGAGTGTATTCCTTGACATTACCTTTTCCCTCAAACTACAGATTTTTTTAGATGGTCCTTCAGTCAGTCAATTAATAAACATTTAATTGTTGCCTTCTATGTGCCAGGCACTATGCTAACCTCTGGAGGTACAAGAAGCCCCTGTCCACAAGGTGCTTTACAATCTCATGGGGAAGACAATATGCATACAGCTATATGCAAAGCAAACTGTATACAGGACAAGTAGGAAATAATTAACAGAGAAAAGATATGGAAGTAAGAGGACTTGGGAAAGGCCTTTGGTAAAAGATGGGAGTTTAGTTGGAACTTAAGGAAACTAGGGACCTCAGTAAGCAGAGCAGAGGGGAAAGTGTTCCTATCATGAGAAACAGCCAGGTTCTTGCCTTTAATTTTTGGAATAAGGCTAGAGATTTAAACTCTTAATAAGAAAAATGTGGAAATTGGAAGAAAAGAAAATCTTTTTTCTTTCTTTAAAAAAAGTCATTAGGAAAAAATGTGGCTACAGTTTCTTTTGAAGAAAGAATCTTGATGTGAAATTGAAACAGTTGTCTTTTAATTGAATTTTATAGCATTATCAGTAATATGTGTTTCATGTTATATATATCTTGAGTTTTTGTGATTACATATATCCTGTTTGCTTTATCACCGTTCCTCTCCTTTCCTCCTGTTTCATTCCTTCAGCTAAATTTTGCTTTCATATCTGAGATCCAAATATTTTCTTAATTGTGATCTGACATTAATTTATAATTGTGTTGCAGGTCAGGATTGTGGATTAAAATCACACAAAAACCTCAGGGGTAGCATTTTAGAGATTTATTTAAACTCCACAGTTTTACTGCACTGCATCAATATGTTGTAGAAGTGACACATTCTTGAAAACTATCCTAAGATATAGTTTCTGTAAAGTTCAGTTATGTTACAAGTGCTTCAGGTATCATACTTGTTACTAACTGAGTCTGTGGTCTGGCGCATCACTTAGCCACCTCTGCCTTTTTTTACCTCAACTGAAGCATAATAGATTCTGCTCCAGTCCCTTTTTTTGACTCTGTATCTGTCACACTTTCAGGTGTTTCTTATAAATGTTGTTGGGTTCATGTTTCTAATGCATTGCTCTCTGCTTCCATTTTGTGGGCAAATTCATCCTATTCACATTCACAGTTGATTTCTAATTGCATATTTTCCTCCATCCTATTTTCTTTTATTTATCTTCTCTCTGTGTCTCTTTGTATCTCTCTCTGTCTCTCTCCCTCTCTCTTCCTCCTCTTTCCCCACCCCTTCCCACCCCTGTTCCTTCTCAAAAGACTGTTTTGCTTTTGACTACTGCCTCCCTTAACCCACCCTCCCATTTATTACTCGTCCTCCCCTTTGTTTTATCCCCTCTTTGAACCAGTTCTGATGAGAACCTCCCCTCATTGTCACCTCCACTGTGAAAGCTCTTCCTTCCACTCTTTTTTGTGAGAAAATGTTCCCCATTCTTCCTCTTCCTTTCTTACTTCTCCCCCTTTTTTTAGGTTATCCCTACATAGTAGACACACTTATGCCCTCTATTGATTTAGACTCCTCCTAACTGCCCTAATAATGATAAAGTTCTTAAGAGTTACATGTCTCATCTTCCTATATAGGAATGTAAACAGTTTAGCCTTAATAAGTTCCTTATGATTTCTCTTTCATGTTTAGCTTTTTATGCTACTATTGAGTCTTCTGTTTGTCAAATTTTCTATTCAGCTCTTGATCTTTTTCATTAGGAGTGTTTGAAAGTCCTGTATTTTATTAAACGACCATTTTTCCCCTGAAGGATTTGCTGAATAAGTTATTCTTGGTTATAATCTGAACTTCTTTGCCTTCTGGAATATTGTATTCCAAGCCCTCCACTCCTTTAACATGGAAGCTGCTAAATTTTGTGTGATCTTTACTATGACTTCATGATATTTGAATTGTTTCTTTCTGACTGCTTGCAGTATTTTCTCCTTGACTTGAGAGCTCTACTGTAATATTTGTGGGAGTTGTCATTTTGAGATCTCTTTCAGGAGATAATCAGTATATTCTTTCAATTTCTGTTTTACCTTGTGGTTCTAATGTCTTGGGATAAGTTTTCTTTTTAATTTCTTGAGATCTGATGTCTAGGCTCTTTTTGATCCTGGCCAATTCTGTTTTTTAAAGTGTTATTTTCTTCAGTATCTTTTGTGCCTCTTTTACCAAACTATTTTCATTTCATAATTTTCTTGTATCACTCTCATTTCTTTTTTGCATTTTTCCTCTATCACTTTTAGCTCTTCCTTTAGCTCTTCCAGGAATTCTTGTTGCACTTATTTTCAATTTGCATTTTTCTTGGAGAATTTGCTTTTAGCTGTTTTTACATTGATGTCTTCTGAGTTTTGACTTCCCTGCCTACCTTATTAGCTTTAATAGTCATGTTCTTTTTCTGTTATTTACTCGTTTTTCTAACCATTTGTTTTCGCTTTGAACTTTGTTAAAGTTGAACTCTGCTCACCTAGAGGTGAGGGAGAGGCACTGTCTTAAGCTTCAGGTTTTTTGTGTTGCTATTTTCAGAGCTAGTTCTGAGAGTCTGTAAGTTTTTGGTGCTTCCAGGGTGATGTGATAGAGAGAGAGGTGTGGTCACTGCCGTCCTGGTATGCTTTCTGGTCTTTACCAAGGAAGGGCCCCTGTTACCTTAAGCACCAGTGTTCCTCTCTGTTCTGGAACTGTGGGACTAGAGCTCCTTCTCCCTTGTGACTGACCACATGTGCTCCTCTTTGCCTTGGAATTGTGACTTAGAATTGCGTATGGGCAGTAGCATTGTCAAACAGGGCCACAGCATAAGGGCCCCCATAATCTCCTGACCATTTTTCCAATCCTTTCTTCCCCCTACTGCCCCTTGCTGTCTCTGGGCTGAGACTTCCCGAAGCTACTGCTATCTCTGTTGTAGCCTCCTCTAGGCCCGTTGGTGGGCCATTTACTTCCAAGCTGGCCCCACTCCCTTGTCACCAACTTTTCTGTCCAAGTTGATACTAGCAGCTGCTAACACCAGCACACAGGAGGACTGCTAACACAGGTTCTTAATCTGCTTTTCTAAAGGACATCTTCAAAGGGGTCAGTAAGCTTACTTTAATTAAACAGTGCAGAAAGACAAAGAGATATAAGTAGAAAGAAGTGAGTATCCAAGAAAGAATCCAGTAGACAGGGCTCCAACTGTCTAAACAAAGTAATAGATGATTTTCATATCCAGACCAGGGAGCATCAACGTCTGAGTTCACAAAGCCAGGGAACCCCTTAACAAGGGTTACCTAGAGTCTTGTCTGGAAACCACAAAGACCTCAAGTGAAACATTCTTCCTATGAGTGAGGAAACAAAATGTCACCTTCCCAGAATATAGAACAAAGACTTGGCCCTTGATTGGCTTAGCACTGAAAAGCTTGAAAGCCTATGTGTTTAGCATCTAATTGGCTTGGCACCTGATAATCTGCGCCAGTCCTCTATGTGACTCAGAATGTATCACAACTGTTAACTGGGCCAGAGTTCAAAGCAGCAAGACATCCATGATTGAAATACCTGTGTACCTTTAGACCTGGGAACATGGCCCACATTCCAAGGAAGAAAAGGAACATGTGGTCATATAGGCCCATTAATGGACAGGGAAGATCTTATATTCCATTAACTCTATAGGCTGGAAAAATGTTTTGCCCCAGCCTTTTGTTGCCTATGTCTCTCCAAAATTCAATTTGATACATTGTTTTAAAGTTGTTTAGAGGGAAATATTGGCAGAGTTCAGTCTCCATCTTGCCTCTACCCTGAATAGATATATCCTTAATGAGAAAAGAGAAAGACAGTAATTACTAACCTATATGCTTATGCTTTCCTCTTCTGATGTCATCAGTCAAATGATACACACACTTAAGAGTAGCCTCCATGAAAATATAAAAAGAAAATAAGCAGACTTTTAGTTTTCTTTATTGGACTACATCTTTATAATTACATAGCTGACTGAAGCGTTCAGAGAATACAAGATTCCATTCAATATGTAATTTCTTGATTAAAAAATATTTGACACAGTAGAGTAAATGTACCTTTAAAGGCTTTCCTCCAACAGTGAATTCCTCATGTATATGTTAAGATACTCCAAGATTCCTGATAAATGATAATGTGGAAGTTGTGACTTGATAGCCCCTTAGGTCCCATCCAGCTTTAAATCTATGATATAATGTTGGTACTCTTGATCTTCTGACCCTATACTCTGTATTTCTAGGATCTTACTCCAATAATTTCCTTTCCCCAGTATGTAGCCTCTCCTTATCTCCTGGTGCTTTTAACTGTATCCTGCTCAGATCTGTACTACCATGCTACATTGATCACATCATCACCCACAAGTATTCACCTCTACAATCCATAATTTTGAAATTTCTCACTCATAATAATATCCTGTCCTTAAAATTTTACTTTTATCTTAACCCTCTTTAAGTCTGTTCTCCTACCTTACCACAGCCTTTACTCACGGTATCCCTGCCTGATTCCCTAGGCCACTGCCCCTGTTCTGGCCTTGCTTTTCGCCTTCAAAATCTTGACCTCTGAGATAACTAGTTGATTTTTGCACACTTTGTCCCTTACCTTTAAAGTCTCCTGTTTTCTTGTTCTTGTATTGTTGCTAATTTTTTTTTAGATCCCAGCCCTGAATTATGTCATCATCTGCCTAAAAGTTACCTACAAATTTGGTTATACAGTTTCCTCTGGTCTTTCACTGCCTTGCACCGATATTTTTATTCCTTTTCCAATTCCTATTACACTTCCCATAATAATGTCACAAGTTCTTTTTCCTCCCCAATTCCATATTGTATATCGTTTCAGCATTATCTTCCATCTTCTCTTTGCTATTGGCTTAGAGAAAGAGGTACCCCTTGTTTCCAATGCCACTCCATGAGAGGCAGAGCAGTATGATGGATAGGACACTGGACTTGGAGTCAAGAAGTCCTGGGTTCATTTCCATCCTTAAACACCTACTAGTTTATGCAAGCTATTTAACCTCTTTGTACCTGTTTCCTCATCTACATAATAAAGAGGTTGGATTCAGTGACCTCTGAGATCCTTCCTACCTCTAAATCTCTGATCCTTTATTTGTGTCTTTAATCCCATCTCCTCTTTTCTAAGATTGCTCTCCCCTTCAGTCATCTCTCCCTATTTTCAAGCCCTTCTTAGTCACTGGTGCTTTACTTGTGGCCTACAAACACACTCAGATCACCCCTATCCTTTAAAACCTTCACCTGAGCCTACCATTTCCTCAAGCTAATCAGCTTATATATCCTTTCTCCTTTTTATACACAAACTCTCAGAAAGTTGTCTACACCCATTGCTTCCATTTGTTCACTTTTCCACTTGCATTCTGGAAGCAGTGATATGATTAGAAATTATTACCATACCATAAGCAGTTAGTAGGACAGTAAGTGGGATGTTTTGCCTGGAGAGGACAAGTTTTAGGGACATAATTGTCTTTAGATATTTAAAGGACTCCCTTGTAGAAGAGGAATGAGACATTGGCCTGCTATAATGGAAAACTTCTTAACATTTGAGCTGTTCAAAAAGTGAAAATGGCTACCTCTGGGTATAGTTCCCTGTTAGTAGAGATGACAAGGCAGTGTCCCAGTGACTATTTATTGGAATTGTTACTAATACGATTCAGGATTTGGGGAGGAGTTAGACTAGATGGCCTTTGAGTTCCATTCCAACTCCACACCTATTAGTATCACAAGGCTACTGGCAACCAATTTTTTTTTTTGTACATCTGTGATGCCCTCCCTTTCCTTAGGCTATACTACCTGTAAAGTAATAGGAATCTGCAGTCAGTTATTAACTGGCCATAAACTGTTACTGATAAGATATGGAACATGTGACTGCTTGTCAAGCTTACAACATTCTGTAATTCTTCACTAAGTTAAGTAGTGAACGTTTGTCCTAAGTCATTTGTTCTACTTTGGAAAGTGAAATAATAACTTGTCCAGCAATTAAAAGCCTCTATTTGAAAACCATTTTGAAAATCACTGTGATAAGCATTCCCTAAAACAAAGCCAGTTGGTTACCTTTTTGTAAGTAGGTATCCTTTTTTGTTGAGTGAAAGATTGCTGAAGTGCTTGAGATAAGATTGGGAGAAACAGGATGCTCATTGGTTGGATTGCACTGTTTCATGATGGCAAGGGTTGACCCAGATTTTTACTGTGAATAACATACATATTGGTTTATTCTGTTACTGTAGATGCATCCAAGAAATCAGATTCAAATCCATTAACTGAGATCCTTAAGTGTCCTACAAAAGTGGTTCTACTAAGGGTAAGTGGAAAAAAGTCTTTTATTTTTGTCTGATTTTATTTCAGATATTGTTCAAGTATAAAAGAGCAAAAACAATAGCTGCTTAAATTATTTTCCCTGCATAATTTATGTCCAGGGATCACCTAAATATAAATTATAGCTTACTGATTTTACTTTTTAAAAGGGTATGTTAATTCACCAAAGTTGCTACATAAGTTACAATTTATTGTGTCAGTGACTATCAGGGTCATAGCTGACATTTGGGGAGAACTCAGAAACTGACTAATAATAAAGAAATACAAATCTTAGAGACTGGTTATTGCAGGATCTTATAAAAAAAATTTTTTTCCTTTCCCTGACTCAAATCGTCAAAAATCAAAAATGTGATTTTAGAGTTATTTACATTGAAGTATTCATTTCTTTGCAGTTCAATGGGTAGGAAATAATCTGTTTAAAAGATTACTATAATGGTAGTTTTTTAGACCAGGGGAAAATATTATTTTTGACATTTCCTTGTTCTGCTACTTGAAGGTTGTGCAGAATTCTAGTGCCTAAATAGGGTCTTCTTTAACATGATACCCAGAGCTTTCTTTAATATAAATGCTTTTATTTTTTAAAAGAACCGTTAGCTTTAGGATGTTTCAGGGATGAACATTTTCAATATTTCAGGATTGAAGTAGGAAATTTGTCATTATGAAATTTTAAGATTTGCTGTTTGCCTACCTATAACCATCCAGTTTGACATAAAATGATTAGATTTCTTTTCCTTGATTTGCAGAACATGGTGGGTGCTGGAGAAGTAGATGAAGATCTAGAAGGCGAAACCAAGGAAGAATGTGAAAAATATGGCAAAGTTGGAAAATGTGTAATTTTTGAAGTAATGGCTTTTCTTTTTTTATCCTCCTAAGAACATATATATATACTTATGATGAAAAAATGTTTAGAAAGAAAAACTTTTAAGCCAAGTTCTTTTTGACAGAACATAGTTTCAACAAATTGTTCTCTGTTGTAGGTGGAGGAGTGATGGCAAGGTAAATTACTACCTGATTACAAGAGTATATCTCATATGTTGCCCACAGTTCTCTTGCTGTACTATAAAAGTTTGAATATGGAGATAATACTTTGGGTTATTCCCTGTATTGATGCAGATTCCAGCCCTTCCACAATTCAGTAAATATTCTTCATGAGTTGCTATAGCCAAAAAATTCTCCACATTTGGTGATCAGATTGTCTTAGAAGGATAAGAACAAGAGAAACACAGCATGTCAGCAGAGATAGAGAAGGCTCCTTCCCTGCTTTGGTTCTTTGACAGCTGCTTGCTGTTCAGTACACACAAGTGCCTGTGTGCTATATGCTGTATAAGGGGGGAGGTCACAGAGAGGAGGTATCCTTTGAGTTAAATTTGTAAAAGGGATTAGGAATAGGCCAAGATGGGGAAGGAGGATATTCCAGGCACACAGAGAAGAGCCCACTGCCTCTTTGTCAGAGAAGCCTGAGAAAGTAAAGTGGTATTCTGATTATGGCAGCCCTAAAGGCCAGGACTGAACTTGGCTCCATAGGAAGCCTCTAAAGTTTTTGAACAGAGGAAACTGAGACCCAGGGAGATTAAGTGAGTCACTCAAGGTCATTCAAGTAGTGTCAGAGGCAGGATTGAAAGCCAGATTCTATGACTCCACAACCAAGAGGTTATTTTGGCAGTTGTACTTTATTCTCTTCAAAGTTACCTGTCATACCTTAGTTGCTAAATCTGATGGTCATTCCTCATTCTTCTTGACCTCTCTGCAGCATTTGTTACTTTTGAATGACCTCTCCTAGATATTGCCTCTAGGATTTCCTGACACTGCTCTCTCTTGGTTCTAATTCTTAACTGTTCTCTCGTGTTCTTTGCTGGCCCATCATCTCTATTGTGCTCCCTAACTGTGGGTGTGCCCCAAGTCTCAGTCATGGGTCCTCTTTTTTCTTTACTCTCTTATTTAGTGACTTTATCAGCATCCAAGAATTTAATTTCCTCTGTGGAGTTAACTCCCAGGGAAGGTTGTAGGTGGGGGTTGTCTGTCTGTCTGTCTCCAGTCCCAGGATCTTCTGAGTTTCAGTGCCACATCATTAACTGCCAACTGGAAGTTTCAAACTGGATGTCCCATAGACATCTCAAACTCAGCATGTCCAAAACAGAACTCATTAGCCTTCTCCAAAAAACTCATTTCTCTTTCCAACTTCTTTCTTTCTGCTGAGGGGATACTACCGTCCTTCTCATGTTTTCAGCTTTGGTTTTATCCTCAGCTTCTCATTCTTGTTCCTCCCACATGTTACCAAATTGCCAAAGTAGGATAGTTAGTAAGATATCTTGGTAGTGTAGAAGATTATGCCCCATGCCCCAGGACTGGCTCTGAAGGCAATAGGGTCAGAAGATGAATTTGAGTCCTGGCTCTTCCACATATTGTCTTCCTTTGTAAAATTGAGATAATCCTCTATATACCACCTCTCTCTCTCTCTCTCTCTCTCTCTCTCTCTCTCTCTTTCTTTCTCTCTCTCTCTCTCTCTGTATATCTAGAGAGAGAGAGAGGCCACTCAGTATAGGGACATAAATATGATTTGATCTCTGTTTCAGATTCCTGGTGCTCCTGATGATGAAGCTGTACGAATATTTTTAGAGTTTGAAAGGGTCGAATCAGCAATTAAAGGTAAATGAAATTATACAACTAAATATGCTTTATATTGGAGAACTTTTCAAGAATAACTGATTTTCATCTTTGCATTTAATCACCTTTTTCTGTTTGCATTCTAGCTGTTGTTGATCTGAATGGGAGGTATTTTGGTGGACGGGTAGTGAAAGCTTGTTTCTACAACTTGGATAAATTCAGAGTCTTGGATCTGGCAGAGCAAGTCTGATTTTAAGAACTCAGAGCACAAATCACCTCTGGCAATCCTTAGTAAGCCTTTAGGCTGAAAGCAAAGAGGAAAGAAGGCAAGCCTGCTTGACCAGTGGGTACTGAGACTTTTGGGAAGGACTCCTAAAATTCATGTTGACTGACCCTTTTTTTATTTTGTGGTTTTTTTTTATATAGTATAAAATCCTTTAAAAAAAAAAAAAGCTCTATGCCTCTCTGATTGTTCTTTGTTTTTCACTACACCATAGTTGTTTACATTGATAGGCCCTTATGATGATTCTTGAATGCATCAATGATGTGATATTCATGAACTCTGGAAAATCTTGAAGATATCAAAGGGTGGGGGGAGGAGGGCAATCTTAACATGTGATCCTTTACTTTCTTAGTAATGTGCTAGCTATAAAAAAAAATAGCTACACAACCCCACAGTACTCATCTTGGCAGATCTGCCAGTGGTGAATATATCTGCTCTTTTTGGAGCCAGTAAGACCTTTCTGTTAATTTTTGGAAAACCTCTTTACATTCAGAAGTAAAAGTGGAGAATCATGAATATAAGAAAATGAGTTTGAATGAATCATCTCCAAGCCAAGACAAATTGAACTTGGGAAAGGTTTGGATTTTGTGTTGATGCAGGAATCAGTAGACCTACTCTCTTGCCTCCAAAGATCTAAGTACATTTCTACGTGGGTAGAAAAATACAAGTTAGAGCAAACTATACTCCTGCTGGCCACATTTTGTGCAAGATTTGCTGTAGTGTTGATTTTGCTATTATATAAACGAGATCCTTAATTTAAGACAGAATTCATCCACTTCAGCTCCAGACATTAGTAGATTAATGGTTCCACTAGATTGATGGAAGTATTGAATTATTTGAATGCAAGGTTAGATGTGATCTGTAAAAGTTAACAGGGCCAGAAAAAAGAGAACTGGCAAAATGGCCACTGCTATAACGTTCATTGTCAGAGTTGGGAGTGTATCCAGTACATAATTCGGTGCCTATGTTTTGTCCTGTTGTTTGCCAGAATGTTAAGTTGCAAACCACTTTTTCCACAGAAGTGGCAGCGATGGGACAGGTACCCATGTCCTATTTTTAAGTTATTCTTCGATGTGGAAGTGTATTATGATCTTTAGAGGGTAAAAAAGGGAATCCCAATATTTAATCTGTTGATTAATGCTCTAGATCTGATTTGGAGGTTTGAGAACTATTTTTTGCCTTTAAAAACTTTCCAGATGTTTTTTAGTTCATATAAATAAAATAGTAACATTTCAGTTTTTGTGGTGGTGTTTATTTCATTCAGTTTTTGTGTGTTGAGAAATGTCTATGAGGATAGACAGTACTTCATGAAATACTTTGGAGTTAAGGACTTTTTGATCTATGGCACAATGGAGTTCTATTTTAGAGGTTACCTGCTGCACTAGGATTCTTTGAAATTTTAAGATATGACCTCAACTTAAAATTTTTAAATACTGTGTAACAGAAATATACAATATATTTTAATGTTGGTCAGCAGTACAAACTATCTTCTTTAGAATGCATTTTTATTCATATATTTTATAAGAGATTTAGCATTTATTTTGTGTTTATGTAATTTCATAGAATTGCCCATGATAAACATCAGGCAAAAGAGATGGGTGGCTTATCCCACTTTTATTTCAGTTAGCCCTGGAGTTAGGAAATTAATCAGAGATTCTGACTTTTTCTATTATATGTGAAACATATTATTTACAGCAACCTTTTAATATAGTGGATCTACACTTCAGGCTACTTTTCTCCTAAATGGTGTGTTTTTGGGAAATTCATAATAATTTTTAGTGTTGGTTTGCAGTAAATATAAGCAGGAATGACTCAAAAAATGTTTTTAAAAATGTAATGTATTCCAAGTCCTTGGATTTATTTACTAAGATAAATAATTTAGAGTAATCTATGAGATTCTTCCCCATTAGTGAGGAAAGCAAAGAGAAATGTGTCCTACCAGGCCAAAGATACATTGTAGCTCCCTTCTTTTATGTCTGTTTGTGTATATTTTACATATGTGAAAAATCTATGATTTCATTATTTAAAGCAATGACTTAGAAAAGTGCAGAGGAATCTTGGGCATTGAGGGATTAAATGATCTGTCCAGGGTGATACAACTAGTTAAGTATTAAAGGTAAGCCTTGAGCTAAGGTCTTCTTGATACTGAAGTCTAGCACTGTAGTTATCCATTAATATAACAATGCATCTGTCTTTAATAATGCAAAAAAATTGTTTCCTTTTTTAAAGAATAGTTTCTCATTGTATCGTCTCTTAGTTTTGTGTTTATGTGAATGAAGTAGAATTATGAGGTGTTGAAAGCAGACTGACCTATAAGTCAGGAAACCTGGATCTATGCCCAGCCCCACACTAAAGAGCAATTGATGAGGAGTTAGAAGGAGCCTGGTTTGAGGCATCTCTCCCACTACCTGACTGCATGACTAAGTCACTTAATCGCTGCTCCAGGCCCCAGTTTCCTTATTTGTGAAATTGATTCTACCAGTTGAAATGTGAGGATTCAGCAGTCTTGAAAAGTCTGCCATTCTCTTATTCTGTGAAAATAGTTGAATAGCACATAGCCAACTCAGTTTCAGTTTTTAAAATGCAGTTTAACATGGAAAGGATTCTCTTAATGATTCAGCATTCTGACAGCTCTTCTTTGAAAATATTTTAACCCAAGAAAATGGAAAAGCCACCATTTTAAGTTCAGCTAATGCTTTTTAGCTCTATTTTTCCCCAGGAAAACTTCAGTTACTTGGTAATAAATCCATTTCTTTTTCTTTATTTGGCAGCCATCTTCTTTCACTCCAGTATTTATTTCAAACAATATGAAAATACTTGCTATTAAAAATCCCCTTATATCATCCTTGTCTCTTACAAGCAACATGTACCTCCTGAAGCATGAAAAGAAATTTTGGTCCCCTTGTACCCCTTGAAAGATGGCAGTGTGGTATAATAGAAAACATTGAATTTGGAATCAGTTACCTGGGTTCATGTCCTGACTTGATCATTTACTAGCTCTTTGATAGCTAATTACTAAACCTTTGAGCTGAAATTTCCTGATCTGTGATCTTGTGGTGACACTTTTACTACCTTGGATAGGTTGTGAAGAAAGTGCATTTTGGTTTTCATTATTTCTCTTCTCCCTACTTCTCCTGCCCAAATATTTACTCCATCCTCATCGTTTTTTTAACCACAGTGTATGTATATCCTTAGGAATAATAGGTTCTGTGAGGTAAACATCAGTTTTTTTTTAGTTTTTCATCATTTAAAAAAATTATTAATTTATTTTTAACATTATTTTCTTTTTTAAGTTTTTGAGTTTGCAATTCTCACCCTTTACCCCAGCCATTGAGAAAGCAAATGACATATCAGTGATACATGTGAAATCATGCAAAACATTTCTACATTAGTATATCACAAAAAAATAAAGCAAGAAAATTATACTTCAGTTTGCACTAAGACTTCATCAGTTCTCTCTAGAGGTGGATAACATTTTTTCATCATGGGGCCTTTGGAATTATCTTAGATCATCATATTGATCAGAGTAGCCAAGTCTTTCACAGTTGTTCATCATTACAACATTGTTGTAGTTGTACACAATAATCGCCCAGTTCTTCTCACTTTACTTTGTATCAATTCATATAGATCTTGCAAGTTTTTATGAAACCACCCTCCTCATTTCGTACGGCACAGTAGTATTCTGTCACAGTCATATGCTACAACTTGTTTAGCCATTCTCCAGTTAATGAGTATCCCCTCAATTTCTAGTTCTTCACCACCACAAAAAGAGCAGCTATGAATATTTTTGTACATTTAGGTCCTTTTCCTTTTTTCTTTGATCTTTTTGGGGTACAAAACTAATAGTGGTATTATTGGGTCAATGGTATGCCCCAGATTTATAGCCCTTTTAGCTCCAGATTGTTCTCTGGAATGGTTAGATCAGTTCACTACTCAGCAATAGTTCATTAATGTATACCTTTTTTTAATTCTTCATTCCCTTAGCATTTGTCATTTCTGATAGGTATGAGGTGTTACCCCAAAGTTTTAATTTTCCTTTCTCTAACCATGGTGATTTAGAGCATTTTTTCAGATGACTATAGATAGCTTTGATTTCTTCTGAAAACTGCCTATTCATTTCACTTGATCATTTATCAGTTGGGGAATGGCTCTTATTTTTGTAAATTTGATTCAGTTCCCTATATATTTGGGAAATGAGATCTTTGCCAGAGAAACTTGCTGTAAAAATTTTTGGTATTCATTATCTGTGGCACCTTTTAGCAAAATGTAGTTTTCCTAGTTACCTCTTTAATTAGGTCTGTTTTAATTTTGCTTTGTCTGCTATAATGAATGAATGCTACCCCTCCCTTTTTTACTTCAGCTGAAGCATAATAGATTCTGCTCCAGTCCTTTGTTTTAACTCTGTGTGTTTCTTGTACACTACATATTGTTAGATTCTGGTTTCTAATCTATTCTGTCTGCTTCTCTTTTATGGGTTAGCTCATCCTATTCACTTTCATAGTTATGATTACTATGTATTTTTTTCTTTTCTTCTCCCTCTCTCTCTTTATCCTATCCCTCCTCAAAAGTCTGTTTTGCTTCTGACCAATGACTCCCTTAATCCACCCTGTCTTTTTATTGTATCCCCCTTCCCGCAATAACTCATCCTTTTTCCCGCCTATTTCCCTATTGGAAACTGTGTGCATGTGTGTTCTCCATTTGAACCAGTTCTGATGAGAGTAAAATTGAAGCATTGCTCACCATCCCCTCCTCCCCCCCATCCCTTCCATTTTATTTTTTTAGTGCTGGGAATATTTTTTTTAACATATTTTATTCTTTCCCCAGTTACTTTTTTTTTGTTTTTGTTTTTTCAAAGATGTTGGAGTTAAGTGACTTGCCCAGGATCACACAACTAGTAAGTGTCATGTCTGAGGCTGGATTTGAATTCAGGTTCTCCTGACTTTAGGGGTCAGTACACTATTCCAGTGTGCCATTCCCCCATCCTCAATTATATATTAAAACAATTTTTTAACCTTTTTTTAAAAAAGTTTCAAATTCCTAATTCTACCCTTCCCCCTCCCTGAGATGGTAAGCAATAAAATGTAGGTTCTACATGTACATTCATGTAAAACATTTCCATATTAGTCATTTTGTACAAGAAGACTCAAATAAAAATAATGAGAGAAAGTGAAAAATAGCCTGCTTAAGTCTATTCAAACAATATCAGTTCATTCTCTGGAGGCAGATAATATGCTTCATTATTAGTCTTTTAGGATTGTCTTAGATCATTTTATTGCTGACTATAGCTAAGTCATTCCCAGTTCTCCATCATGCAATATTGCTGTTACGGTGTACAATGTTCTGTTCTGCTCACTTACTTCGCTTTGCATCAGTTTGTGTAACCTTTTACCATTAAGCCAATTCTGTTTTTTAAGGTGTTATTTTCTTTGATATTTTTTCATGCCTCTTTTACCAAACTATTAATCTCATGATTTTCATAATGTCATAATTTTCCTGCGTCACTCTCATTTCTTTTCCCAACTTTTCCTCTACCACTCATTTCTTTCTTTAACTCTTCCAGTAATTCTAGCTGGTCTTGGGTTCAATTAGCATTTTTCTTTGAGACTCTACTTGTAGGTGTTTTCACGTTGATGTCTTCTAATTTTATGGCTTGGTTTTCCCCTGCAAGTTCCTTTTTTGTTGCTTGCTCATTTTCCCAGACTCTTTTATCACTTTGAATTTTATGCTAAGATTGGACTTTGCTCAGTTGGGGTCAGGTGTTGTGCCAAGATAGGCTTTTTTGTCCTGTTGTTTTCAGAGCTAGTTTTTGGGTTCTGCAAGTTTTTGGTGCTTCCAGTGTGGTGTGATCCTGGTTGAGGTGTAATCAAAGCTCTCTTGGTATGCTTTCTGCTCTTTACCCAGGAAGGGCCCCTGCTCACTTACAGCTACAAGTACTAGTACTTCTCTTGGCCCTGGGACTCTTACCAGGACCCCTGCTCCCTTTTGACTGATCACAAGTTTTCCTTTCCACAGTAGAATTGTAAACCAGAACTGGGTATGGGCTATAGAGTTGCTGATCAGTGCTAACTACACCTAGTGCCCATAAAAGGTCCCCTATGATCTCTTTCTGACCAATTGTCCAACACCCTTACCATCTCTGGGCTAAGAGCTTAAGAAGCTATTGCTGCTGCTGCTGCTGTTGTCATAGCCACTTCCAAGGTCCACAGGTACTCCTGCCATGCTTGGGGCTTGCACCTACCTTGGTGTAACAGACCTCTCCTGCAGACATTTTAAGGATAAGGCAGGGAAGATGGCTGCCTCTGACCTTTTGTTGCCTCTGTCACTCCAAAATTTGATTTGAAGCATTATTTTAAGTTATTTGGAGAGGAATGTTGGAAAAGTTCAGCTGGGACCCCTGAGTCTTGGCTTGTACTCTGCCATCTTGACCCTACCCCTGAACTGTTAAATGTTGATAGTGGATAGCACAGACCTTGGAGAAGAGAGGAGAAGGAGGTCACAGTAATTAAAATCAGTGAATTTATCCTGTGAAACTTCTAAAGGAAATTTCTTTGATGAGCTCCTTGATGTGGGTTATGGATGAAACCCCTAAGCCCTTTCCCATCCTCCACCCATCCTTGTGTGAATCTTGTCCACATTCCTCCACAGTGATCTTTCCAATGCATTTTTGAGGTCCTTTTATGGCTATTATAAATCATGATTCCCTAGATACTATAACATTGTATGGTTGGCAGCCCTAGAGTATCATTGGAATAATTGATTGGTTGTTGTCCTTTGTTTTTGGAGAGGACCAAAATGATATCACCATGATAAAGTGAAGTTTCAGTGTGTCCAATTGTGGCCAATCAGACCAATACGAGCTCGGAATGCTCTACCACAGGTTGGGCACAGATAGTCCATATGAATTTTTTTGGGTGGATACTCCAAATTTGAGCATCCTACATTTACTTTGTGCTGTCTCCATTCTGCTTTGCTCATAGGGCACAATACCCTTTCTGATGTGGGCACCCCATGCTGAGTGGTCTTGTGCCAATGTCTCCCATGTCGCACAGTCAAATCCAAAGTTCTTAAGAGAGACCTTGAGAGTGTCCTTGTATCTCTTCTGACCACTATGTGATTGCCTGCCCCATGTGACCATTGGAAGAATATTGGTGTTACAAAGGTGGAGTTTTGGTTCTGTTCCAGGTGTTACTTTTTAAGAGTGACACTGCTGAGTAGCCCTAGGGTGACTAAGAAAGAGATGGGACTTAAAAGCATGTAACATGAGACTCACTTGAAGCACAGGAAGCTGGTTAGCCTGGAAATGAGAAAACTTGAGAGAAGAAAGGTACATAACTATCTTCAGATATTTGAAGGACATCTGGTTCCAGAGAGAACTGAGAAGAACAATTGGAAGTTACACATGGGTAGATCTCTACCTCACAGCAAAGAAACCAAGTAATTTTCAAGTTCTTATCAAAATAAGCTAAATGTGTGAAGTCCCTTGTTACTCTTCATCATGTAACTTTTAACCATACTGGCTATGTCTTTTTAAGATAGTTTACCTCTTTCCCCTCTCCCCCCCAATCCAACAATCTTGGAGCAGGCTTTTATGTGTACCTAGAAGAGAACCTCCTCCCCCAAAGATATATAACCTTCTTTATTCATTCAAACCTAAGCTTTTTCAACACCTGCCTTGTGAGAACTTTGGGCATTATTGTGTAGCCTCAGGCATGTCACAAGCTTTCCTTCTATGGAGATATCTGTCCTACCTATCTCACCAAGCTATTCTGAGTATGTAGTTTATTTGAAAATGCTTTGTCAATGATAAGTTAGTTACTAGCCAGCACAGCCCTGAGATGATTGGTTGGGTTAGTGAGTGAGGAGGGGGAAGAAGCATAAAGTGCTCTCCTCCATGCAGGAATTTGCCATCCAGTTGGTACACGAGAACAATTTGAGACAATGAGTCAGGATGTGCTAAGTGCCAAAGTGAGTGGTACGACAAGGAAGATCACTTGAAGTTCCTTTTCCCACACTCCACTGGAGGAGGAAGTATTTTTATGTTTCCTTTCAGGCTTTTCTGAGGACATTTTTTTAAAATTACCATAATCTGTACCCACTCCTGGGGCTTTTGGGAAATGGCAAAACATTTTTCACTCGGGAACTTCTTATTTTTAGGTCTTTGACCTTGAACAAGGCAAAATTTAGTCAGGCTTGCAACAAGTAAAAACACCTACATCTCCCCAAAGGGAGAGGTGATACTGAGTTGTTCCATTTTCAGCATCACTACTAATTCACTAAACAAATAATGCTACCACCTTAAGATTTGGTGTGACCATCTGGAAATGGAAATGGCAATGTAACCCTGATGGGTACTGAGTAATTCATAGTCTAACCCTCTTATTTTGCAGATGAGGCAAGTCAGACTCAAGTTGTGACTTGCCCAGGGTCATATAACTGATAAGTGACAACTTGAACTTAAGACTTTGTGTTCTTAAGGCTACTCTTCTTTCCACATAATGGAAGAAAACTTCCAATCATCTCTGGATAATTCTGGAAGGAACTTTGAAAGACCATCCGCAACCAAATCAGACCAAATCACCCTGACACCATCCTGAAGAGAAGAGAATCTGCCATGTATTCCAAGACTTAAAGAGGAGAAATAATCTTAGTCAGAGCTAGCCTACCAAAGCAGGTGTCTGTCTCTGATTTGAGGGCATAGTGAAAGCCTCCACCCCCTAACCCAAAAATATCTCTTCCATAAACCTGTTGCTGATGCCTGTATTTCCATCATTAGAGACTCAGAATCACAGGAACTAAGTGGTGGAGTGCCCCCAAAATCATCTAGTTAAACTTGTTCCTAAATAGGAATCTTCTCCACAGTATCCTAGATAGCCATCCACTTAATTTAGAGATTTTTGGAGAGGGAATAATTAAGCTCTTGTGGCAACCTAATGATTAAGAAGTTGTTCCTTTCATTAAACCAATTGGCCTCTCTGAAGTCTTTCAATTCATTATTCCTAGTTCTCTCTGAGTCCAACCAAAACAACTATAATCTCTTTTCTGCTTAGCAGTTCTTGAAGAAAATTACCGTATTTCCCCTAAGTCTTGATTGTTTTAGCTGACTCTTAAAGGGATGGTCTTCAGTCCACCCTAGTCGTCCAGTTCTCTGGACACCGCTCAGTTTGTCAGCATCCTTCCTAAAATGTGGCACCCAAATTTGAACACTGTACATCAAATGTGTGCTGACCAGGACCGAAGACAGCAGGGCTCTCCTGTATAATGAACACAATGCTAAGTTGACATTGACTTTAGGTCAGATCAATCAGTCCTGAATCCACCTAACTGTACTACTAGATAACAATTAACTAACCCATATTTCTCCATCTTGTCCACAAATACAACATGGAAGAGTTTTCTCAGATGCTTTGCTTTGATCTAGCCATACTATGTCTACAGCATTCCCTAATCTACCAATCTACCAATTTTGTAATCTTATCAAAGGAAGTGAAATTAATGTGGCATGACTTGTTCCTGATGAAGCTGTGCTGACTTTTAGATCACCATATCCCTTTCCGAATGGTTATAAACTATCCTTTAGATAATGTTCTAGAAGTTTGCCAGCTATCAAAGTCACATTCACCAGCATATAATGTGACAACTGCCCTCTTCCCCTTGATTGTTTTGGAAATTGGAATTGTGTTTGCCCATCTGTAGTCTTGGGACACCTTCATGTTCATCACTGTGATTTTTCAAACAACTAAGGCTCAGCAGTCACATCCACCTGTTCTGGTTTTGGTTTTATTTTCAGTACCCTGAGGTGAAGTTATTCCATTCCTGTTCATTGGAATTTATGGAGAACAACTGGATAATTTTACCATCCTCTTATTTTGGATTTAACACCCTGTTTGCCATGTTTGTTCTATCTTTCTTCTTGGTCTTGACAGGAAAAAAAAGAAAACAAAATTTAGTATTTAGTATTAGATTTAGTATTTCCCTCCTCTCACCGACTTTCACTGTCTCATCCAACCCTGCAGTGATCCTAACTCTTGTCTTCTTCTTGCCTTGACACAGCCTTTAGAAAGTAATTTTTGTCTTCTTATACATTTCTGTATTTATCCTTAGTCACCTGTTCTTGTTTTTATTTTCTGCAGATGTGCTTTAAAAATCTAAGTTGATCAATGAATTCCCTTTGGGTTAATTTATGGTCCCCTGTTAAAATGTAAATACTTTTGGAGTGGTTAACATTTTAAGCCATTATTTTCCATTAACCCCTAAAATATATGAGGTTACCAGATCCTTTCCAGTTTGTGTTGTGTTGAGAAAGTTCTGATGGAACAGGGGATGACTAGAAGGGAGATAAAAAGATTCAGATCCCAGGACACTGCTTAGAAAGGTCCAGCTTACCTGAGAGACCCTAGGCAGCCAGGGGGTAAGATGAGGCCACAAAGAGATTGGACCCTGATTGGATACTATTCTCCCATTGACTATCTCCTGTCTGTCTCTTCCCCTTCTCAGTAAATCTGGAGGCTACTTTGCTTAGGGATCTACTTCTTTCACTTCTAAACCATTGTAATCTGTTTTCTCACCTCATTATTAGTTAAATTGTCCTCTCCAAAATTTTGGCCTTTTCTCAGTACTCGTTCTCTAGCATGACACTATTGTTGATCACCTCTTTACTTAGAAACCACCTCCTCAAAAGTGTTTGTGATGCATCTCTCTCCTGGTTCTCTTCCTATCTGCCTTACTGCTTTCCACCTTTGCTGATTTTTCAGGTCACACCCGCTAACCCTGTGTGTCCCCTAAGGCTGTACCCTGAATCCTCTTTTTACCCCATTGCCATCTTACTTGGTGATCTAATCAGCTCCTATGGGTTTAATTGTCCCTGTATAGGTAGTTCCTGTATCTCTGTATCTCTAGCCTTAAGTAGTCATCACCAGCTGCCTTTTGGACCATCTCAAACTGTATGCCCTGTAGGGAGCATGTCCAAAACAGCTCATTATACTTTCCCCCAAAGCCTCTCCTCTTCCCAAATTCCCTATAAAAATTTTTGCTGGGAAGGCAATCAGGGTTAAATGACTTGCCTAGGGTCACACAACCACTAAGTGTCTGAGGACAAATTTGAACCCAGGTCCTCTTGACTCCAGGGCCAGTGCTTTTCCTACTACTATTGAGAGGTATTATCATTCTCTTCTCCCTTTACTAACATCCACTTCACATATCTAGCCTTTTGTCAGATCTTATCATTTCTACCTTCACAACATCTCTTGGATATGTCCCTTTTCTATGCTCAGTTATAATTCCAGTCCATGCCCTCTGAAATATTGCACTAACTTTCTGTCTGGTCTTCTCTTGCAAGTCTCTCCCCATTCTGATCAATTTCCACTCAGCTGCCATTTTTCTAAAGTACATGTCTGCCTTTGTTCACCCTTCCCTGCCCCTGATTCATTGAGCCCCAGTGGCTTCATTTTACTTCCAGGACCAATATAAACTTCTCTATTTGGTATTTAAAGTCCATCATAACCTAGTCTTTTCCTATTTTTCCATCTTCTTACACTTTGCTCTTCTCCATGTACTTATTCTGTAATCCAGCTATACTGACCTCCTTGCAGTTCCTTAAACGTGACATGCCATCATCTTTCTCTGTGCCTTTGCCTAGAATTCTCTACCCTCTTATCTGCTTCTTGGATGTCCTGGCTTTCTTGAGACTCAGCTCAGGTTCCACCTTCTGCAGACTCTTTTCTGTCTCCCTAGTTGCCAGGACCTTCCCCTCTCAGATTTCCCTCTATCTTCTCCATATAGTTAACTAATTATTTACATGTTGTCTTTCCCACTCCTTGAGGGCCATGTTTTTGCCTTTGTATCTCCAGCCCTTAGTGTGGCAGCTAACTTGTACCTTGGATGGAGCCTGGGACTGGGAGTCAGGAAGACCTGAGTTTTCAAAGACGTCCTCAGACAGATTCTTCCACACACTTCTTGTGTAATCCTAGGCAAGCCGCTTAACTTCTCTTTCTCGATTTCCTTATCTGTAAAATGGGAATAAGAATAGCACCTACAGAGATTAAGTGCATTAGTAAGTAATTAAATTAATAAATGTAAAACTTTTTATAAAGCACTATATAAGTGCTAGGTTATTGTTATTATAATTGCTTAGTAAAAGTTTGCTGAATTACTAACTGAATTTGTGAAAATGGAAGGTGGACATCTCTCCTCAAAACAGGCTATGGTTGCAAAGTGTTGCATATGATGTCAGATGTGTTAACTTCGCACAATTTTGCTTGACTTTTTCTTAAGCAGGTTCATTTGGGAATGGAGTATATCAGGAAATGATTGTAATGTTTTCAGAAAAGTGTCAATAAAATATATATTTTTAAATTGAAGACGGATCAGTGAAGATTACTTATGTCCACCCCATCACAGTTGTGAATTGTGACTTTCCTATGTGTCTAATTAAGTCACTTTCAGGAAATTGTTCTGTTTCCGGCTCCTTTGTTCTGTAGCTTAGATCACTTATTGCTTCCCACTTGTTCTATCCTCCTGTTTTTAAGGTATTTTTTTAAAAAAATATTTTGTAAGTTGGTTGTTCTTGCCATCTTTGGCTCTTCCCATTTAACCCTGAAAACCTTCATATTGGAAACAAAGCTCTATTTTAGGCAGCCACAACAGCAGCTAAGATGTTCTAAATGATTCATTCTTTGAGCTATTCACGATTTCTCTTTGGTGAGTGGGATTAACTCACAATGACAGTGGTGTGGGCAACACTAAAAAGGCATTGAAAAGAGTCAGTAGGCATCCCTCCTCATGGCTTAAAGCCAGAATTGAAATAGCATTTCTGGTATCCTTGGTAGGTGTGGGAAGAAGGGACTATCAAGATGTTCAGAAGGCCTGTGTTTGAGGCCTAGCCCTGCCACTTACAAACGATGCCCTTGGCCAAGCAACTTGGCTGAACCGCTGTGAGGAATACGTGAGATAAAGTGAAAGTAGTTTGCAGATCCTATTTATTATTACTATTAGGCAAGGAAGACAGAGAAGAATCCAAGACCTTGGAATGTGAGGATTTAAAAAAAATACTTTTACAAGTAAAAATGGCAAAAATGTTAACCTTCAGGGGAAGAAAATCATTCTTTTGTTTCTGGCAATAAAATCATTGTGATTAAAAGATTTTAATGGCTATTAGATAGTATGTATATATCATCTCCACCTCCTGTCTCATCCTTCACACCTTAAATAGGCAGATTTGTCCTTTGCCTGTGACAGGATTAGTATTGGTTTCCCTTCAACTCATTTCATTAGCTCCTCACTTGGCATAATCAAATTGCCATATTTTTCTAGGTCTCAGACTCTGAAGAAAGATAAGTAGATTGATGTGGTTTAAAGTGAAATTGGCTGCTAGTGATTGGAGGGATAGATTTGGAATTAGGAAAAACCTAGCTTTGAATTTCCTCTCCTACACTTAATAGCTATGTGAACATGAAAAAACCACTTCACCTCACAGCCTCAGTTTCTTCATCTGTAAGATAGGCATAGTGATATCTTTAGTACCTATCTGACAAGGTTGCTGTGAGGATCAAATGAATCTTGAAGTGATTGCAATTGCACAGTCTTCTTTGGGACTTGAGGGATTTTAATCTTCCTGATGTGGGAAGTTTTTTTGTTTTTTTTGTTTTTTGTTTTTTGTTTTTTTTGCAGATTACAGCTCATTTCCATGGCTTTCCATCCTCTTATTCTTGTCTGTGTTCCTCTACAAATCCTCTGTAGGAGGGCTAGCCAATGACAACAGACTTTTCTCTAGGTCTTTGTGGCCACTAATACAATCCTTGGACTGTCCGTCTGCTTTCCTTCACTCTTGCTTCACAACAGGCTAACATGTTCTTCCAGCCACATGTGCCTAAAGTCTCTTAGGCAGCTTCTTTAAGATAGATCATCTTGATGTCTCAGTGGATACAAGTGCTAGACCTGAAATCAGGAAGATCTGAATTCAGATCCAGCCTCACATACTTACTAGATATGTGACCCTGGACCTCAGCCTGCCTCAGTTTCCTCATCTGTAAAAAATGGGGATAACAGTAGCTGACAGGGTTGTTGTGAGGATAAAATGAGACAGTATCTGTAAGTTGCTATGTAAATGTTAAGTTATTAGTATCACCATCATCATCTTTGGATTGCCAAGTGTGACCCAGATATTGCTGCCAATGCAGAATCTTTCACCTTCAAGCTGTTTTTCTTTTTAAGAGCAGCCCATGAAGCTGCTGGTTGTGTTGGAAAGAGATTCAATTAAGATCAGGGTTTTCTGATGGACTTTATTCTTTTTATTAATATCTAAAGTACAATTATTTATAAAGCACCATTGTTTAGAAATCTCTCCCAAATACAATTTTTGGTAATGTAGTTGTGCAGTCATATACAGCGGGTAAATCTCACCTCTGACAGTTCAGGCCAGTTCTCTTTCAGCAGACCCCCTCCACCCACCCTCCTCTCTACTGCTTTCATTCTTCCCTTTAAGTTATCTAGCTGGTAACTGAGTTAATTCGTTAGGTATTGAGTAGCCTACTATGGACTATTGCAGGGAGACAAAATGTGAAACAGTTTCTAATGGAGTGTGGGGGAAGGGAGGAAAAGGAGAGGCAGAGGGAGATAACAAGTATGCGACTGAATATAAATAAAATACGTACAAAATGAATACAGGATCATTTTAGGAAAAGTGTACTAGCAGCTGGGGGAATTCGGAAAGGTTTCATTTAGAAGGTGGCGCTTGAGCTGAATTCTGAGGGAAGTCAAGGATTCCCAGAGGTGTGGCGAGTAAGGAATGTCTTTTAGGCATGGGGAAACCAATCTTAATTGATTAACTATAGTGTTCATTGAAACTGACCCTAAGAAATATGTGATGTCGAACCATGTAGGACAAGCCTGTTGCCCAACTGTGGGGGAAATATGCCCTAGCCCTTGCTGATGGTCTGTTCTCTTATCTGAGATTCCATAGCCCTTACAGGCCAAACCACATGATTCAGTTTTTAATTACTGTAGATAATATCTTGTTGGTTGTTTTAGGTGTTATCTGTGACTCCCTATCCTTTGTGTAGGTTCCTTAAGGGCAAAGCTGAGGTCTTATACTTTGTGCTATCTACCATACGGGTAAAATGCTAAGGTGATTTAAATGATGTACATTACAAAGTTGGAAGTAAATTCCTCTTCTCCAGCAAGTTTGAGCTATCACTGCTTTCTGCCATAGGCAGGATGAATTTCTGTAATCAAATCCACTAAGAAAACAGGATCTAAAAAAAATAGGAAGAAACAGTAGATTAAATTCTACAACAGTCAAAGACCCCAACCAACACGAACAGATTTGGTGTGCTCTCCCTCCAGAACAGTTGTAGTCTGCTTCATAGAATGTGAGTGGCTGTCAGGCCTTTTGTGTCAGGCCTTATGCTTTCCATGTATAAGGAGTTTTTAAAATCTTAGTGCCTGAGCTTTCATAGTATATACATACAAATATAAAATGATACGTAAATACCATATCATGATTAGTGCCAAAATGAGGAGGTTAGATCTCTGAGGCCTCTTCCAGTTCTAAAATTCTCTATCATCTTATAAATGGCACAAACAAATACACCTTATAGATGTTTCTCATCTGTAAAATGAAGGCATTGTACCAGATGATTTTTAAATTTTTACTGAATTTTTATTTAAACTTCCAGCAATAGATATACATGTTCAAATATAAAAACTATAAAAAAATGAATACAAGCAAAATTGTAAGAACCAAAAACCCATATAAAATAATCAACTCCCAAACAAAAACTAAATGTGCACAAAGCAAAACAAAAATAAAACTGTCCCCCCAAAAAACCTTAAAAGTTAAAAGTATTTAAAATGTGGTTGCTTAATGATTGTACATACAAACTGTAAGCTTATATCATTTATTAACTGGTAAAAGAAACAAAGGCTACATACAATAACTTTAAAAGGTATCATCAATTCTGTGCATTTTCTTTATGATAAATGTTGTTACTGTTTGATATTGTCCTTTCTGTAGTTGTAATCATTGACTTGGTTCTGCTTTTTTCATTCAGTATAAATTCCTGGTCTTCCTGTACTTCTTTGAATTCTTCACATTTGTCATTCCTTATTGAACAAGCATTCTAGTACATTTATATCTCACAATTTTAGTTAGCCACCCTCCAGTTGCTGGCCACTTTACTTCCAGTCTTTTGCTCTTACAAGTAGTGCTGCTATAAATATTTGTAAAAATGGGTCTTATTTTCCTGTCACTAACTTCCTTAGTGTAATTACTACAAGTAAAAGCTACAAGTGGAATTACTGGGTCAAAAAGTATGGATATTTTATTGTAACATTTATTGGACAATACTGTGGTGTTTTCGAAAACTGTCAAATCGACCCACAGCTTCTCTTGCCTGTTTTCCTCCATCCCTGCCAACACGGAATTTTGTCACCTTTTACTTTTGTTACCCATCTGATGGATGGATAGTGGTATCTTAGAGTTTTAATGTAAAGTCCTGATCATGTAGATTTCTGTAAATTCATAGATAAAAACAATATCTAATCCTCTTTCTCTTTATTTGTATAGCTGCCATCTTGGTAGAGCATTTATGCCTAGATTATTGCAATAGCCTGGTAGATGGTCTCCATGTCTCAAGTCTCCCCCGATTCCTGTCCATTTTCCATTCAGCTTTCAAAGTGACCTTCCTGCAGTACAAGGTTGACCATGCTACTCTGACCACCACCCCCTCCACATTGTAAAATGCAGTGGAAATTCCTCTTACCTTAAGAACCTACTAATATATGCTGGGCACTGATTTAGCTGGGCATACAAGGGCAAAAATCAAACTCCTTACTCTCAGAGAGGTTACAAAGTATATGAAAATAACTGGGACAGATGGATCTACCAGTTTGAGAAAACAGGAAAGGTTCCATAAAAGGAGTTACCCTTGAGCTGGACTTTCAGGGATCAGTGGATAGAACACTGGGCCTGAAGTCAGGAAGACCTAAGTTCAAATTTGACCTCAGACACTTACTGGCTGTGCAACCCTGAGCAAGTCACTTAACCTCTGTTTGCCTTCATCCACCAGAGAAGGAAGTAGCAAACCACTTTAGTATCTTTGCCCAGAAAAACCCATGGACAGTATCGACATGCTATGGTTCACAGGAGTCACAAAGAGTCAGGACATAACTGAATGACTAAACAACAAGGGACCCTGACTGACAGAGGGGAGGAGGAAGTGTATTTCAGGCATGGGAGACATCTATTGGAAGGTACAGAGAAGGTGATGGAGAGTCTCACCTGAGGACAAAGTGGGCCAGCTTAGCTGTACAGTAGTGTTTATGAAGGCGAGTAGTATGTAATAAAATCAGAAAGGTAAGCTGGAGCCTGATTGTGAGCATTTAAATACCAAGTGGAGGAGACTATCTATTATACTAGATATTTAGGGAGCCACTGGAGATTTGTGACAGGAGAATGATAGGGTCAGAACTGCATTTTAGGAAAGTCACTTTACTGCAGTAGTCTTTGGGAGTGGGGATGAACCGGGCTGGTGCTGAGAGAAAGGACTTGCATAGAGATCCTTGAGTTTGATTAACTATAACTTAAAATGGAATGATAGCAAAAAACCCAAACCTCGTCCTAGAAAAAAGTGAAGTTTTATTTCAATATATTGCAAGAGTCTGTGTAATAAGGAGTAGGAAAGATTCCCCTCACTTGCCTGAGAAGAGCAAAGCAGTAAAATGGGCAACGTATCAGAAGTTTTCCTTAGTATGCAAGGTCATTCAGTCTGATAAGGGAGATGGACTTCCAGAGGTAATGTAATTTTACTGACCCATTGCTCTTGCTAAAAGATAATTAAAGGTAAAGTTAACCTAGACAGATTTACGATCCCTCATTTCTGGCTTTCTCTTTCCTTTTTCTTCTCTCTTATACAGTTTTTCCGGTAATTTCCATGAATTATCACAATGTACTGCTTTTGTATAACAACAGTTTCTTCTGGACTGAAGCTTGTGCAGAAATTTATGACATAACTATAAATTGCTAGTCACTCAACCACCCTACGGCTCTTTTACCTTATCTATAAAATGATATTGGATTAGATGGCCTCTGAGGTTCCTTGCCATTTTAGGTGGTTTAGCCTAAGATCCTATGATACTTGTTTAAGGGAAGCCTAAACAAATAAGGCAGTTCATTGTTTGCCTCAGTTTCCTCATCTGTCATGAAATCTGTCATGAAAATTGGTGAATAGCTGAACAAATTTTTGTGGCATATTAATATAATGGAATATTATTACACATGAAAAATCACAAATATGGAGAATTCAGAGAAGCATGAGAAAACAAAGGGAGTTACATAGCATGAAGAAAACAGAATAAAATGAAAAATATGCATGCTGATTACAACTCTGTAATTAAAGACCAACTGAAATCAGAGTGTGTGAATGGTCTCAGTTGGTATAGAAACTTCTTTACTTGGTTTCAACCCATCTCCCTAACTCCATCAGTAGCTACACGTATGTTAAATAATAACAGTGACATAGCTACGTTAAAGACATGGAAAAGGAAAAATTAATCACTAAATCAAGATAGCCAGAGTGGATTAAAATTCAAATCTTCTCTTTTTTGATTGGGGTACCTATAAAAGTTTACATATGAATCAGATATATATATATATATGTAAATAAGTGCATATATAACATATAGCCATTTGCAATCACTCTCCTTTTTCTAATTTTGCTTGGTTTTCTTTTGTTCCTTTGGTATTTTTGAATGCTTGTACTTGTCAAGGGAACTTATTTCTTAAAGGAAAAAATTACCTCACCTTGCTCATCCACGCTGCCCCCCAACTGGATTATTAGGAAATCTAAAACAGCGTTTCTTAAAATGTGGATCAAGTTCCCATATGAGGTTGTGTAGCTGAATGTGGAGGTTGTGAAAAATTTGGTAATCGTAAAAGATTTCTGAACACAAAATGACCAAAAAAATTCAAAATCAAGGAAATAATGAATCTGAGGTGTTTTTTGACAGCACTTGCCTGTGTTGCAATCAGTGATTTCACTACATCCTTGGTTGTGAACATACAATATGCACACTTTGCACTGTGGATGCCATCATGCCACGTAACACCAACAAACGATGCCGGAAACACCTCTGCTCAGATTTGAGACTATTATTTTTAATGTGGTAAAATTATATGTATACCAAAGAATTGTTTTAAAATAAATTTCTTAATGATTTATTATAAGTAAATGTTTGATTTATGCACCTATTTTATATACCTATCTACCTGGAGTCAAGTAAAAATTTCTTGGGTGAAAAGGGGTCATGAATAGAAAAAGTTTAAGAAGCATTGATCTAAAGCACCAACACTAATATTGTTCAGTTATGTCCAACTCTTTGGGGTCCCATTTGTGGGGTTTTTTTTTTTGTGGCAAAGCTACTGGAGTGTTTTCCCATATCCTACTTCAGCTCATTTTACAGATGAGGAAACTGAGGCAAACAGGGTTAAATAACTTGCCCAGGGTCACACAGGTAGCAAACATCTGAGGTCAGATTTGAACTCAGAAAGAGTCTTCCAGACTCCAGGCCCAGCACTCTATCCACTATGCCACCTAGCTGCCTTTAACTCTAATGTAAAAAGTCTAATGTACCTAAGGCCTAGAGATACTATAGCAAACTAGTAGGTAGGATAAGAGAATGAAAGATATCTGAGGATCAGGACCCATTTGGCATAGATGAGGATCAGATATTCATCTTAGGAATAAACTTATTAGAGTTCAGTCATTCAATGAGCATTCATTGAGCATTTATTATGTGCCAGGCCCTGGGTTAAGTGCCCATGGTTTGTCCTTCAACCATGAAATCAGGGAGGTGACTTGCAAGTGAACTGTATTTAAGCAGGGAGTCACCAGCCTCACCCTCTCCTCCAGAACCATCTGCCATCCAGTGGCAAGATATAGATCAGGATGACTGGGGATGGCTCCCGGACTAAGTGTTAGGGATACATTAAAAGAAGACAAATCCTTGCCCTCATATTAGGACTTTATATAAAAGATTTTCCTTACTTCCTTGGACATCAAAGTGAGATAGTCACTGTGGGGAGAAAGATGAGCAGTGGTCAGAGACCAGGTAGCTTAGATTTCACACAGATTCTAGGCCCACTATTGGTACCACAAGCAACAAGAGGAGGGCGTTTTTGTGGACAGTTATAGGAGGAAGCTGTGATCACTGAGACAGGCACTTGGCTGGAGGTGATCATCAGAAATGGTTTATCTTTGTCTTCCTAGCACCTAGAGCAGAGGTTCTTAAATCTTTTTTTTTTTTTTGATATAATCATCCTCTTTGGCAGAAAGCCTATGGACCTTTCCTTAGAATAATGTTCTTAAATGCACAAGCCAGGAATGCAAAGGAAACCAGTTATATTAAAATACAGTGCTCAGAACATCTGTTAAACCAAATTCACACACCCCAGGTTAGAACCTCAGACCTAGACAGTGCCTTGGAACATAAAAGATGCTTAATAAATAAATGCTTGAATTCAATTTCTTACTTAGAGTAAGCAGCAGAATGAAAGGCAAAGTGAACTTCTAGAGAGATACCTAGTGTAAATTCAGGATGGAACCCTGAATTGGATGATACCTTTTCTTTCATGTATAAAACTGGGGGGGGGGGGGGGGGCAGAACTGAACTAGATGATCTTTAAGGTCCCTTCTAACCAATATTCTATGAAACCCCTCTTTTATTCTGCCAAGCAATCTCTCCTAAGTCCTACTCCCTCCCTACTGATCTGGAACCCATCTTTCTACCTTGGACCATAGAACCAGGACTAAAAATCAAAATCTTTTTGCTTCCATTGCAGAGCTCTCTGAGTAGTGCTGATGGACAAGGTAGATCTCCTGCTGTATGTTTCATGCATTTGTAAATCCAGCTTATTGCAAGATCTTTTTCCTCCTTTCCAGCTTCTTATGTCAGCTCTGGTTCAGCAGAGCTTTAATTCCTTCATCACTATATACTTGGACTGTTGCAATGGCTTTCCGATTGATCTCTTTACCCCAAGTCTCTCCCCATTCTGGTCCAATCTTCACTCAGCTATCAAAGTGATCTTAGTAAAAGCTCAGGTCTAACCGTGTCACACACACCCTCCTCCCTTCTACCCAGTAAACTCCAGTGGCTCCCTATGGACTACAGGGTCAAGGATAAAAACTTCTAGCTTTTAAACTCCTTCATAGTCTCATCCCTTCCTTCCTTTCCAGTCTTCTTGCTCTCCTTTGTGTATTCTTTGATCCAGTGACATTGAGCTTCTTGTTGTTCTTCATATAAGATACTTCGTCACCTAACTCCATGCTTTCCCCCATGTCTGGAATTCTCTGCTTCCTCTCTCCCTTTTCCTGACTACCTTGGTTTCCTTCAAGGCTCAGCTAAAATCCTGCCTTCTGGAGGAAGTCTTTACCAATCCCCCTTAATGTTGGTACCTACCCTCTGAAATTATTTCTAATTTGTATGCATATATCTAGCTTGTATGTAATTGTTTACATGTTATAACCTCTCATTGAGATGTAAGCTCCTTGAGGACAGAGACTATTTTTGCCTTTCTTTGTATCCCTGGCATTTACTTTGTACAGTGCCTGATATATAGTTGGAGGTTAATAAATGCTTGTTGACTTGACTTGAGTAGGAGCTTGGAGAGGATTGTTTTAAAGGTGAATATCCATTCCACATGATTCCCAAAGGTCCTGTGCCAAATATGTGCCTAGTATAAAGCCATATTTCAAATTTCTGATCCCCTGGCTTGATCTCTTTGGATTACTGGTTAAATGAACCTGATCTAGGTCTTATGCTCATAGTTCCTCCCATCCTGGACCTTTTCCATAATCATTTATCAAAGAGTAAAATAAAATCTAAAAAGTCAAAATATCTTTACCAGATCTATGCAATTCTGTCCTACTATTCTTTTGTCATAAATCTGGTCCAGGGATTATTGCAGGCTGCTTTCCCCAAATTTGATTTGAAATGAATCTGGAGGATTGCATCAGAGATAATGGTGTTGGATGCCTGTGTTTAAATCAGCTGGAATGTCAAATACAAGACTGAAGAGAGACAATTTCCTTTTTTTATTTTATTTTATTTTATTTTTATTTTTTTTTATGCTTTTTTTAATAATTAAATTTATTTATTTAACTTTTAAAATTCATTTTCACAAAATTTTGGGTTACAAATTTTCTCCCCTTTTATCCTCTCCCCCCCCAAACACCAAGCATTCTAATTGCCCCTGTGACCAATCTGCTCTCTCTTCTATCATCCCTCTCTGCCCTTGTCTCCGTCTTCTCTTTTGTCCTGTAGGGCCAGATAGCTTTCTATACCCCTTTACCTGTATTTCTTATTTCCTAGTGGTAAGAACATTACAGTTGATCCTAACACTTTGAGTTCCAACTTCTTTAGCTCCCTCCCTCTCCACCCCTTCCCTTTGGAAGGCAAGCAATTCAGTATAGGCCAAATCTGTGTAGTTTTGCAAATGACTTCCATAATAGTTGTGTTGTATAGGACTAACCATATTTCCCTCCATCCTATCCTGTCCCCCATTACTTCTATTCTCTTTTGATCCTATCCCTCCCCATGAGTGTCGACCTCGAATTGCATTCTCCTCCCCATGCCCTCCCTTCTATCATCCCCCCTACCCTGCTTGTCCCCTTATCCCCCACTTTCCTGTATTGTGAGATAGGTTTTTCTACCAAAATGAGTGTGCATTTTATTCTTTCCTTTAGTGGAATGTGATGAGAGTAGACTTCATGTTTTCCTCTCACCTCCCCTCTTTATCCCTCCACTAATGAGTCCTTTGCTTGCCTCTTTTATGAGAGATAATTTGCCCCATTCAATTTCTCCCTTTCTCCTCCCAATATATTTCTCTCTCACTGCTTGATTTCATTTTTTTTTTAAGATATGATCCCATCCTCTTCAATTCACTCTGTGCACTCTGTCTCTATGTATGTGTGCGTGTGTGCATGTGTGTGTGTGTAATCCCACCCAGTACTCAGATACTGAAATGTTTCAAGAGTTACAAATATTGTCTTTCCATGTATGAATGTAAACAGTTCAACTTTAGTAAGTCCCTTATGACTTCTCTTTGCTGTTCACCTTTTCATGGTTCTCTTCATTCTTGTGTTTGAAAGTCAAATTTTCTTTTCAGCTCTGGTCTTTTCATCAGGAATGCTTGAAAATCCTCTATTTCATTGAAAGACCATTTTTTCCCCTGAAGTATTATACTCAGTTTTGCTGGGTAGGTGATTCTTGGTTTTAGTCCTAGTTCCTTTGACTTCTGGAATATCCTATTCCATGCCCTTTGATTCCTTAATGTAGAGGCTGCTAGATCTTGTGTTATCCTGATTGTATTTCCACAATACTTGAATTGTTTCTTTCTAGCTGCTTGCAATATTTTCTCCTTGACCTGGGAACTCTGGAATTTGGCCACAATGTTCCTAGGAGTTTCTCTTTTTGGATCTCTTTCAGGCGGTGTTCTGTGGATTCCTTGAATATTTATTTTGCCCTCTGGTTCTAGAATCTCAGGGCAGTTTTCCTTGATAATTTCATGAAAGATGATGTCTAGGCTCTTCTTTTGATCATGGCTTTCAGGTAGTCCCAAAATTTTTAAATTGTCTCTCCTGAATCTATTTTCCAGGTCAGTTGTTTTTCCAATGAGATATTTCACATTATCTTCCATTTTTCCATTCTTTTGGTTTTGTATTGTGATATCATGCTTTCTCACAAAGTCCTTAGCCTCCATCTGTGCCATTCTAGTTTTGAAAGAACTATTTTCTTCAGTGAGCTTTTGAATCTCCTTTTCCATTTGTCTAATTCTGCTTTTGAAAGCATTCTTCTCCTCATTGGCTTTTTGAACCTCTTTTGCCAATTGAGTTAGGCTAGTTTTCAAGGTGTTAATTTCTTCAACATTTTTTTGGGTCTCCTTTAGCAGGGAGCTGATCTGCTTTTCATGCTTTTCTTTCATCTCTCTCATTTCTCTTCCCAGTTTTTCCTCCACCTCTCTAACTTGATTTTCAAAATTCTTTTTGAGCTCTTCCATGGCCTGAGCCCATTGGGTGGGCTGGGACACAGAAGCCTTGATTTCTGTGTCTTTGCCTGATGGTAAGCATTGTTCTTCCTCATCAGAAAGGAAGGGAGGAAATGCCTGTTCTCCAAGAAAGTAACCTTCTATGGTCTTATTTCTTTTCCCTTTTCTGGGCATTCTCCCCAGCCAGTGACTTGACCTCTGAATATTCTCCTCACACCCACCTTGCCTCCTGATCCTCCCAGCCAGCGTTTGGGGACTGAGATTCAAATGCTGGTTCCAGCCTTAGGGCTTTTGGCGGGGGCAGGGCTGCTATTCAGTGTGAGATTAAGTTCAGGTGGTCAGGGCAGGGCAGGGCCGCCTCTCAGGCTCAGTTCCCTCAGGGGGTTTATGCACAGACCTTCCACAATGGATTCAGGCTCCCGCCCGCTTGGGGAGCCCCTGTCTGCAGCCGCCTCTCAGCTTCTACCTCCCGGGGGGGGGGGCCCGAATCATGGGGGCACCCCACTCCCCTCTCGACCCGCCAAAGAGACTCTCTCACCGACCCCCGTCACCTGTGGGTGGAGGTGGCTGGGCTCCGCGTCTGCAGCGCGACGGACCTTTTGCGAGAGGTTTGCAGGTCCCTCTGTGGGTGGAGGGACCCGCGTGGCCGCTGGAGATCCCGTCCCTGAAGCCCGCTCAGATCTTTTCCTCTCGGTGCCGCGGCCACGGCAGGGCTGCACTCAGCTCCCAGTCCCGGCGCCCAGTCCGCAGCGTGAAGGACCCCCCGCGAGAGGTTTGCAGGTCCCTCTGGAACAGAAATCTCCCTCGCTTCAACGCCCCGTGGCCTCTGGGTGCAGAACTCGCCGTGAGTTACTTCCCTGTAGCCGTTCTATGGGTTGTGGGTTCGGAGCTATGTGTATGTGCGTCTTCCTACTCCGCCATCTTGGCTCCGCCCCCGAGAGAATTTCCAAAATTACTTAGTTCAAATTACAAATTCACTTACCCAGACAGTGTTATCAAAAGCAAAACAGGTACCCCTTCAGGAAATTTCATATTAGCATCATATATCATTGCAAAAATGCCCTCAATCAACATAAAAGTCTAGGTAGGATCATTGATTCAAAGCTGGATAACCCTATAGAGTCCATCAAACACCTTCATTTTACCAATGAAGAAATTAAAGTCTAGAAATTGTAAGGACTGAAGAAGGATTTGAATCCAAGATCCTCTATGCTCTCTCTGCTGTGCAATATGAACAGTTTAAAAAAAAATCTGGTACATTATTGCAATAGAATTGTCTAATATCATTAAGAATAAAAAGAATAAAGCATATAAAATGAGCTGGAAAGACCCTTGGGAGATAATGCAAAGTGGAAGAAAAAAAAGCAGAACCAGGAGAATGGCATACAGCTTATACCTAACTATATAAAAGTGAATGAGAGTAAATGGACAAAGAATCCTGAAGGGGAACTAGCAAGAGTGACTGAAAAATGTTAGTATGATGCTCTGTACATTGAAATGAATTTCAATGTCAATAGTCACTCAACAAGTTTAGTAGGTTGTATTGATGTTTTACATTAAGTTTAAAACAAAATGTTTAATTACAAAAAGATAAGAACCACTATATATGGTTTAGTAAATGTGGAAAACTAAAAATCTCATTTTGGAAAAAAAGGGTAGATTTTATTTGGATTTAGGAAGGAGAAAAGGTTACAGAATAGAGATTGAGTTTTCCCTTTGGCTCATTGAATCTCCATGTTCATAAAATAATGAACAGCTTATGTGTTTCTCTGAATATGCACAGTGGAAAGAGCTTTTGTAGTAAATTCTTCATGCATTTATTTATACAGTACTACTTTGACTATCTGTTATGTAATTATCATAAGAACTGAATTATTTACTTGGGGACTTGGGAATTTGATATATTGAAATTAAGTTGAGTAAATGTGTCAGAACAAAATTGGATGGGAACCATCCCTGAAATCATGCTTAATTAGTATACCTGGCTTACATAATGTCTTTTTAAAAAATAGATATTCCTTTTACATGCTCATCCAACAAAATATCAGATTTCATTTGGGGGGGACCTTTTGAAGCCTGTCAACAATTGTTCTGCAATTTATAGTTTTAGAGAGTTCCTGGGGTGACTGAGATCGTAAGTGACTTTCCTTAAATCACGGCTCATGTGCTAATGAGGTTTTTAAGTTCACACCGACTTGAGGGACTTTCAAGTGCTTCATTTTCTTTTTTCACTTGAAGTAACTTAGAGATTATCCATTTTAAAGTTTAATTCCAAAATCTTAAAATGAAGAGTCACTGAAGGTGGGGGACTGTGGGTGTGGAATACTTTATATGTCACATTTTTTTCAGTGTGTTGGCTAATTTTGCTCAACTTTTTAAAGTCTTTATTCTTTCGTTAAAGAGATCACTCTCTAGGAGGGGAATAGGGGTATGTTGGAATATGTAAGTGATGTAAAAACAAAATATATTAATAAAAAATTTAATTAAGAGGCAAGCATGAAAAAGTCAAAAACTAGGGTAAACTGAATAAATAGAATTTAAGGACTGGGAGCTTTACTGCATCTTCATCATTCTAATTTCACAAGATCTCTTTTATACTTTCTAAAAATGCTTTTTAAAAAAATCTTTGTGATTTAGAATAGCTACAGTCATGAGATTTTCATTCAGTATTTTTAGATAATAGAATCTGGAACTAGGCCTAAATTTGACTTTATTCAGGAAAGAAAATATTTTATGTGTCTCTGCTGAAATTTTAAAAAGAAATACCCACTCACATTTAGTTCATGTGGTCACACTCTGTTGCTTAGATTTGAGGTATCCAATATGACCATAATATTTCAGCTTTTTTTCCAGTCATTTTAAATTTTTTATTCTGAAATTAATGAATAACAAATAAAATGTGATCCCCTATACATCAGTAGAAGGGGAAGAGATTGTAAAAGAAATTATGTACTTCTAGGTAGAGTTTGCTTTTCCTTTAAGTATATAATCAGTTCCATAGGTAACTTTCAAAACTGCCCTGCTTGTCACTGATTTCCCATGAGTCCCCTTCACCTTCCCTCCTTTCCTACTCCTCGAATTGAAAAGAACAGAAGGGAAAAATAAAACCCCTTGTAATAAATATGCATAGGCAAGCAAAATAAATTTCCACGTTGGTCATGTTCAAAAATACATTTCTCATTCTGCACCTTGCATCCTTTACTTCTCTGTCACGAGGTTGGTGGCATACTTTATCATTGGTTTTCTGGAATCATGGACAGTCATTTCCATTGATTAGAGGTCTTAAGTTTTTCAAAGGTGTTTTTCTTTCCATTGTTGTTATCGTATAAATTGTTTTCTTTCTATTCACTTCACTCAATCACTTCACATACATCTTCCAGACTTCTCCGAAACCACTCCTTTCATTATGTCTTATGGCTTAATGTAATTTCATTACATTAATGTACTGCAATCTGTTCAGCCATTCATTTGATGGGCCTCCCTTTTGTTTCTTGTTCTTTGCCACTGCAAAAAGATTTTCTAGAAATATTTTTTGTGCACATGCGTCCTTTTCCTCTTTCTTTGATTTCTTTTGGTGGATAGGCCTTGTATTGTCAAAAGGTATACACAGTTTTGTATTATTGAAGAACATAATTTCAAATTGTATTCCAGAATGGCTAGACCAATACACTGACAGTGTATCTCTCTGCCTATTTTCCCTTAACCCCTCCAACATTTGTTATTTTCTTTTTATGTTATCGTTGTCAAATTGATGGGTATAAGAAGGAAACTGATTTGCTTTAATTTATATTTCTCTATTTGCTGATATTTTAGATTTCTTCCTTAGGAAACTTCCTGATAAAGGAAACTATCCTTTATCAAAGGATAAAAGGTCATATCCTTTGACCATTTATTCATTGGGAAATCAACTTCTTAAGAAAACAAAAAATGTTTACCATCCTTAGTATCTGACCAGAACATCCCAATGAAATATCACAATTTGCTGTGGGTGTGAAAAGAAGAGAAGTTCCTTTCTGTTGTATTTTGAAAGCTGTTACCCAATTGAGGTTATTTTATATTCTGTTTGTGTCATCCTGCTTTGATACATAGTAATTAGTCTGGTTATGAAATTGCTTTGCATTGAACAGAACCTGCAAAGAAAAATTAGCTAGAGAATCAAAGGGTAATTTACATAAAAATAACCAAAAAAAAAGGTTAGGCATGCCTAATGTGGAAATATGTCTCCATGACTGCACATGTATAAACCTGTATCAGATTGCTTGCCATCTTGGGGAAGGGAGAAGGATGGGAAGGAGGGAGAAAAATTTGGAACTTAAAATTTTACAAAAATGAATGTTGAAAACTATAAAAAAATAAAATAAAATGAGAAGTTAAAAAAAAGGTTAGGTAAGGTAAAATTATATAGGGGAAGTCAGCCTAGAAGATATGGGAAGTTCTCTAAAATAAAACCAAGAAAAAGAAACAATTCTGAAAATGCAGAAAAGAAAAAATTCTAATGGGGAAGACGGAGAATCCCTCTAAAAAGACTAATTTGGATGCTTGTGGGACTCATCAACCAACTTGGATTTTTAAAAAAATTTACACATGAAACTAGAAGTCAGTGAACTTTGATTTGAGCCAAATTCTAGGATGTTTTAATGAAGAAGCAACGAGCAAACATCTAGAAAAGAGGAAGCATGATATCGTGAAAAAAGTACAATGGGTTTGGAATCAGAGGTCCTAAATTCTAACCCCTCTTCTGACAGACACACTGGCTTTGTGAGTTAGAGTATCCTGTCCTCTTAACCTCCCTCTGGCTCCCTTTCCTCATTGGTAAAAATGAGGGGATTAGATTAATTGTCCTCTCTAAGTTCTCTTTAAGTGCAAAAGACATGATCCTATGAGAAAGAACAGGTCATGGCAAACTATCCTTACTTCTTTTCTTGAGAAGGTTACTAAACTGGCAGACCAAGCTAGATTCTGTAGCTGTGGCTTACCTACATTTTAGCAAGTCGGTTAACAAAGTCTCTCGAGATATTCTGTTGAGAAAGATGGGTAGATGTGGGCCAGATTCTTATACGATTAGGTGGATTTGGAGCTAGTTGAATATCCAGAGCCTTAAAAGCAGTGGTCCTATCAGATTTTAAGTTTCAAAAAACTGACACTGAGCCTTGACTCTGGTCACACCAGTTAGCCAAAAGGTGGATGGGTTCCAGAAATGAAGTCTCCTGACTCGGTCCAACTTATCTTTCCATGTATCACCCTGCAGCAGTAAGTCAATCAATTCAGTAAATCAACAAGAATTTATTAAGCACTTACTATGTTGGCAGGCATCGTGTTAAACACTGTGGAGATGAAGGCAACCCTCCACTCCCCCCCAAAAACCCAAACAAAAAACCAGTTCCAACAAAAACTCCCAATCTGTTCCTCAATGAGTTTAGATTTTAACGGGGTTATGTACCTACAAAATACATGCAGCGTACATTTGAGGGAAGGCGTGAGCCTGAAAAGGTTGGGAGTGAGAAGAGAGATGGCAAGAAAGGCCTTCTGCAGCCTCTAAATTGCCTCCCGGTTGGCAAATTAAAAAAAAAATAGCTGGCATTCTCCACGTCTCCGTTTTCCTTTTTCTCTAACTCCCTCTGTCTAGGTCCTTGCTGTTACTACTGCCTCTGCCTTTCTGCACCAGACTTGACTTTGCAGTCAAACCGTTCAGAGAGCCCCCTGAGCAGGCACCCCCAAACGAGCCCAGGGCAGAGGCTTTTCCAGGTTTACTCTGATTTCCCTCGCGCGCCTTGCGCAGCACCCCCTTGGGCTCTAGGAGCATCCCGGGCCTTAGCCCAGGTGGGTGGGTGGGTACCTGCGAAGCGTGTGCAGAAGTGGTAAAGGGGGCTCATGAATGGAAACGGTGCGCCCAGCTCCTCGGGGGTTTCCGCCCCTTCCCCCCTCCACCTCTTCCCCAGATCTGCCTTTAGTCTCGGGAGAGGAAGGGTTACCATTTCCGAAAGTGGCAACCGCCCCGATTCTCAGGGTTTCCTGGTTCCCAGCAGTTCCTGCCTCTCCCGCCAATGACGCGAGCCGGCGATGACCAAATATGTCCATTTCCCTTCCTCCCGCAGCTACCTCCGCAGGCGTGCGGCTCCCGCACTGGCCCCCGCACTGGCCCTGGAGTCCGAGCTCGGCTCCCGGACACCGAGGCTCCCGGACGCGCACAAGCATTCCTCTCAGCACTGCGGGCGCCTTCGTCAGCCCTGGGAAGCCTGGGCCGTTTCTGCATCCTCCCGGGACTTAGCGCCCTCCCTCCGGCGAGATGCCCTTCAGCAAAGGTAGGCAGAGCGTCTCTTTCCAACTTGTTGCGGGCCTTGGTTTGCTTCTCGGCTCACAACATCCCTAGGCAATGGGGAGAAGGCGGGACTAGCTCGGGGGTGGAGTTAGGCAGACCCGGCGATTCTCCCCCACCTCCCCTCCCCACCTCTAGGTTGGTGAGGAAGGAAGCCACCATGCTGCAGTGGCTTTGCATGGTCTGCCCAGGCGGCTGCCTGCCTCATTCCCTTCAGCCTGAAGTTCGGAGGCTAAGATCAGACTTGGACCTGCAGCTCAGTCCCATTCTAGGGCTTTCACCTGCTCTTTCTGGCTCCCTCTTTGCCTGGTTTGTCCGCCTCCTTACCTATTCCAGTTTCTGGGGGAGGAAAATGCTTCCGGGGGTCCAGATTCTGCCTGGCCACTGCCCAGCCCTGCCTCCACAACCAGGAACAATTGATGTCCTTTCAGCTGTCTTGGGCATCTGAGCTCCGAGTGTAGGGACCTTCAGAGATGCAGATAAAAGAGGAGATAATGGAATCTTTCAGGGCATTTTTCACTGAGCTGGACTTTTCGAAGTAACCTTGTAGAGTGGGATGGTATTGGGAACTTTGCATTGACTGAGATTTAAGTGCTTCGTTTAAGGTGCGCTTCCTCAGAAAGAGCTGTGCATAGAGCGGATCACGGGTCTAACCAGGTCTGGATGACCCTGGTAGCAAGCCCTGTTCTCAGCCTGAGCCGGCTCTCTGCAGTAAGAGACCTTTCTGACCCAATTTCGTCCAGTCCCCTTTTTCCTTCCCTATGTTGTGCCCTCGAGGGTCTCCTCCCCCCACTGCCATCCCTACTTCCCTAGGATGAAGGTAGGCCACTTCCACGTGGGGCCCCATTTTGCACGCGGGGAAGGCAAGAAGCCAGCCTAGCAGGGGAAGAGACTGAACAAAATCATTAACAGAAACAGAACTGGGACTGGCACACATAAAGGCTCTCTGCCTCAGCCAGGCTGCTTAGCATGGACCTGAAATGCAGGCTGCTGCAGAAACTGGCCGTCAACAAACCCCACCAGCTGTGGGAGAGACCTGCTTTGGTTTTGGTTTGGGGAGAGTTTGTTTGCACCTGAAATAGGAAGCTTGTGCTCCCCCTATCCAGTTCTTCTTGTGGTTGGGAATCACTTGGGCTCTTGTGAATGATGATTACTCAGGAATTAATCTCGCTTCTCTGGCTAATATTCTTCCATGCAATATAAACACTGTGTATGTCCTGGCTCTTTGTGTCCTAATTCTTTAATTGCTGAGCATCAGTCATGAAATTAGAAGGAATGAACAGGCTCACAGTCTAAACCTATCTGTATTCCATGGATCATGTTCTCTCTCTCAATTCACGGTCATTGCCAAGCCTTCCAAGTTGCATTGTAGAGTCTGTTGGCTCTTACCCATTATATTTATTTCCACGGGGCCTTTATGAGCTCAACAACCAGTCAGACGACAATGGTTTCTCCTGCTTTTCTCTGAAATCAAGCCACTTCTGGAAAAGGATGAGAGTTATTTACCGCTTTGTGTTTCAGAGCAGAAGGAAAAATGAGAGTGTTTGTTGGTGAATAGGAGTGGGAACCAAAAGGCAGGGACAGAGTTTTGTCCTACCTTCTGGGTCCAGGTCATCTATCATTGCCCTTTGGGGTACCTGACTTATCCCACATGTAACACTGATGACAAGCTGGGATCAGTTATCCCTTCTAGCAGTCATTCATTGATTGTCTCATTTGGAGTTGCTTTGCGTGTCTGAATGGATGAAGGCTTTTGACATTGACAGGATTCATCATTGCTGTCTGCCTCAAGTTGTAGACTCCAAAAGGACAATGAGCCATCTCTGTTCAGCTTTCTTTGTGACAGTTTTCACCTTACTAAAACATCCAGGGAAATACCTATTATCATTTGAATTCCTTTGGTCATAGTGTGGTCCTTTATCATCATCACTAATAATAGTAATTATTTTTGTTATTATTTTGGAAAGTACCATGCAGAATTGAAACATATTACCAACAAAGAATCACCAGAAAGAGAAGTTTCGTGAAGGAAATCAGGGATATAATATTTTTGGACTGGAAAAAGAGCTAGGCCATCATGTTGTATGAAAGAAGCTTACCAGGTCATCCATTGGCGACCATGCAATGTCAAGGTCTAGAGCAGAGTTTCTATCTAAACCTTTTTGTTTGGTTTGTTTCATGGACCCCTTTGGAAGTCCAATGAAGCCTATAGACTCTTTCTTGAGAAATATTTTTAAATGCATAAAATAAAAGGTGTGGTATTACAAAGGAGATTGATTTTATTGAACTACAGTTATTAAAGAACAGCTAGGTGACGCAATGGATAGAGCACAGGGCCGTAGTCAGGAAGGGATGAATTCAAATGTGGCCTCAGACACTAACTGCATGACCCTGGGCAAGTCACTTAACTCTGTTTGCCTCAGTTTCCTCATCTGTAAAATGAGCTGGAGAAGGAAACAGCAAACCACTCCAGTATCTTTGCCAAGAAAACCCCAAATGAGGTCACATAGAGTCAGTCACAAATCAACAACAACAGTTATTGAAATATTAAGAAAAATTAGTATGAATTCAAAGTTAATAACCCTCTGGCAAAGCAAATCTCCCAGCATATTGGGTAGACACTCCCTGTGGAGGACATATGGGAGGACATCAATTAATGAACAATGAATAATTAATTGGCCAATGAATCGATGAAATAAAGACCTACTGTGTGTTGGGTAGTGGGCTAAGGGCTGGGAATACAAAAGACAACAAAGTCCTTGACTTCAAGACACATGAGCAAGAGATGCTCAGGATGAGGAGTCATGAATTTTACTCTGAATCTCTACAGAGAGTACTCACCTTGGTGTGATCGCCAGTACTCCAAAGTATTCCTTGATATGTCAAAGTAATGATAAATTAATATTATTTGTAAGCCATGTAAATATATTTATATACATATATTCAGTAATTCAGGATCACTTGCATGCTACTGTGATGACGAGATGCATGCCTCTCTGGTCCTGAAGATCAGCTGAGCCGTGTTCAGAGAGGTTCATCAACAGATTGGCCTCTTGGGGCAGCAACTCCTTCTCCAGCAGTGATTACTGTCTTCTGTCTCCTAAAGTGTCATGGGGGTTGTCTTCTGTTTTACAAGAACTGATAAAACCACAGATCCTTTCAGTAATGAAGTATAGTTATTGTTCATCCTTCATTTTTTTCAAAGATGACCAGTGACATCATGGGGTGATGACTCAAAAGTGAATTGGATTGAAGTGAGGTAGAGTTGCACAAAGTCATCAGTCTTACTCTCTCTTCCAGAGTCATTGAAGTCCAGTGGCAGGACAAAAGTCAAATGGACAGTCAATGGCTCGGGAGGCAAGTATTTAAGTATAATTTATAACCAATGCCCAATTTTTAAAGAGCTTTATAGTTTATATAGTGTTTCTGTATAACCTGATTTCATTGGAGCCTTACAACTCCCCTGTGAAGTAGGTACAGTAGGTATTATTTATCCCCATTGGGAAAGTCATGCATCTAAAAAATTATGAATCTGGGACTGAAATGCAGGTCTTCTGATTTCAAGTCCGATATTCAACGCTCTTTCCACCACCCCATGCTACTGACAACAGGGACCCTTTTTTGCCCCTTTTTGCCCATTCTTAGCACACCACTTGGCACTTAGGAGGCAATTAATAAATATTTTTTGACTGACTCCTGTTTCTGATCACAGCCTCTTTGTGAATACCAGAAAAGCAGGATACACAGAAAGTTTTTTGAACTGGAAACTGACTATCAACATAGCAGGACTATTGATTTGGAGCAGCCTCTCTGAGAGCACTGTGATAGGATATGGAGGGCATAGGAGTGAGGCCTATGTTCTTATCATTGCTGCTTCAAAACTCAGGACAAGTGATTTTTGCCTCCACTGTTGTCAGCCTTCATATATAGAACAGAGGTCATCTCTGCCATAATGCCAAGCACCAGTATCTTTTGGCACATATAACCTAGTACCTTTGTACTGATACCTGACTCAGAGAAATGTGTGTTATAGATTTAATGTTTGATTCTTGTGTGCCAACCAAAGGTGGTTGTTATTGTTGTTGAGTTGTTTCAGTCATATATTCAACTCTTTGTGACCCCATTTGAGGTTTTCTTGGCAGAGATACTAGAATGGTTTGCAGTTTTCTTCTTCACTTCATTTTGTAGATGAGGAAACTGAGGCAAAGAGATTAAGTGACTTGGCCAGGGTCACACAACTAGGAAGGGTTTGAGGTCTGGCTTGAATTCATGAACATGAGTCTTCTGATTCCAGGTCTGGCACTATTCACTATGCCACCTAACTGCTTCCAGTCAAAGGTACTTATGTTTTATTTTTCAGATACCTCCAAGCCTATGATGAAGTACTGATTTCTTTCAATGTTTTATTTTACTTTATGTAATCTAAAATTTTAACATTCAATTTAATTTTATTTTTAGTTCTAAATATCTTCCCCTCCTCCTCTGTCCACTAAGAAGGCAAGAAAAACAAAGCCCCTTACAAATATGCATAATTAAGCAAAACAGATTTCTACAGTAGCTGAATGTAAGGAAGACTGTGCTCCCAGATGCAGGTGGTGTGGCACAGTGAATGAAGCACCTAGCTTGCAGTCTAGAGGACCCAAGTTGGAATCTAGCCTCAGATGCTTATTAGCTGTGTGACCTTGGGCAAGTATGTCACTTAACCCTGTTTACCTCAGCTTCCTCATCTGCTAAATGAGCTGGAGAAGGAAATGGCAAAGCACTCTAGTATCTTTGCCAAGAAAACCCCAAATGGGATCACAGGAGAGTTGGACCTGACTGAAATGACTAAACAGCAGTCTTAAAAGATGATGAACTAGGGAATTAGATAAACAAAGGATACTGTAGAACTTCCATTGTATACAAAATTGTAGAACTTTTTTTTCCTTAGATAGCTTTGCAAATAGGATCGATAACACTTCTTGAGGTTCCCTCCTAGGTTTAAGATTCTGTAAAGACTAATTCAGCCCACTCTGTCACCCATGGTTCTTCCATGTATTTAAGTGCAGCCACAGGATTTTGGGATTCTTTGGCTGTGCCCTTTCACTTTTGTAGTGCAGTGTCCATTATGAGCAGGTGTGATGTAGGACATTCAGTCATTTTTCAGTATCTTTGTAAGAGTTGCATTAAAAACTAGAAGAGAAGAGAATACTTCTATGATATGTGTATGACATGTCTGTGACATGGAGGGGTACGTCTATGCCGTAGTCAACAGTATGATTTCTGAGGATGAGAATTCGATTCTTTGATTAGCACTCTACCTGTCCACCAAGGCTGAATTTGCATAATAGAGGTTTTAGATTAAGAACAGCATGGGACTTTGGTCTCATCCCTTTTCTTTATAGAGCTAACAGATTCAACTTTCTATAAAACGTCATTTCACCCAGCTGTTCTCCTTGGCACCAACTTTTCCCTCCCCCCAGTGACTTGCCAGTTGCATTAACCATAGTTTCCCTCATGCAAAGGAGACAGGATTTGAACTGAGGTCCTCCTGACTCTAAGGGTACCAGGTTAGGCGCTGCACCACCAAGCTGCCCGCGAATGGTACCATGTTCAAACACTCTTCTTGGAAGTCTTCTCCCATATTGGTAATGACCTTTCCCCACTCAGACCTCACATAAGACTTGGCTTGCACCTTCTTGTGCCATCTACTATTTTGCATCATAGTTATTCCTCTCTATATCCTATCCCTCAGTAGACTGTAAGCTCCTTCAGGGCAGGGAACTTGACTTAGCTAAACTTTGTATTTTCCAGACTACCAGCCACAGTCTTCTGCACACAGTGACTGCTCCACAGACATCTGTTGATTTGAAACCAGTCCTGAATTCTCATCCTGGCTTTCAGGGTCCTCTCTAGTCAGGTTCCACTTTAGGTAATACTTTGTTACTGTTCCCCAAGGGGAAGCTTTTGCTGTAGTCAGGCCAGTATCCTCATAGCCAGCTACAAATACAATGCGAATTCCTTTCCCTGTTTTTCTTTACTCATCATGCTGTTTCCCCACAAGGGAAGCCCTCTTTTCCCCTATATTCAATACCTTCTTTCCTTCTATGAAAAATGCCCTCATTTCCCCCCTCTGTTTATTCTTTGCATTCTTTAAAGCTCAACTCAAGTCTTAACTTCCTCACAAAATTTACTTGTTACTCCAGCCCACACGAAGTCCCCGTTCTCAGAACAGTGGCATCTATCCTGACCCAATTTACAAGCTTGGATCTCAAGAAAGGACTGTCATTTTATGCTCTGCTTATATTCCCTATAGTGCCTTACGGAAAGATAGCAAGGGGTTCAACAAATATTTGTCAGTTGATGGATCTGTGGAAAAAAATCACATTCCTGAAAAACAATTAAGTGGTCTCTTTCAATCCAGATTATTTTTTTTTAAATTTTTTTATTTTTTTAATGTTTAACAATCACTGCCATACAATTGCGATTTTATCCCTCCCCACCCACCCCCCACTACCTCCCTCCCTCCCCACGACTGCATACAATTCTGTATAGATTCTACATATACTTTCCTATTGAGTATATTTTCACTGTAGTCATGCTATGTAGTCAGACTAAGATAAATGAAAGAATCCGTATAACAAATCAGAACATGATACACAAACAGATACACATACACAAACATGATCTGCTACATTATGTGAGTGACTTCCATATTTCTCTCTCTGAGTGTGGAAGGCATTTTGCCTTGAGGTCCACCATTGGGATTTTTTTTTTTTCAGAAGTTCTTGTGTTATTACAAAAATCTAAGTCTACCAGAAAAAACTCTCACACACTGTGGTTGTTGCTCAATCCAGATTATTAAGCATTTGTTAGATGCTTATTTTATTTTATTTTGTCCCACTTAATAATAGTTTATTTTTTCCAATTACATGTAAAGATAGTTTTCGACATTCACTTTTATAAGATTTTGAGTTCCATATTTTTTTTCCTTCCCTCTCTTCCTTCTCCCCTCCCCAAGATAGCAAGCAATCTGATATAGGTTATACAGGTACAGTCATGTTAAACATTAAATGCTTATTTTAAATGAAAAGGTGATTGAATAGCTAATGGTGATATGAATGAACAGAGGAACCCTGGAAGGAGGAGAGGTTTCAGAGTTTGTCTGGCATTCCAAGACAAAAAAAAAAAGCATTCTCCCTACTCCCAAAGAGTTGGCAGTTTAATGAATGGATTGTATATGTAGAGAAATAAGTATGATTCAAGGCAGAACATGATGAGGCAGAGGAGAAATCCAGTCAAAGTTCATCAAGTTACTGTCTATTCTGTGACTCGCTGCCCTTGACAGATCTTTTAGCCCTTGAACTCTTGGCCAAGTTTTAGCTGCAGGTGGCAAAAAGAATTCTCAACACATCTAACCTTTGCTCCTTAAAGACTTTGTCCCTGTATAAAATTTGCCAGGATCACTAAGGGATTCAAGCTCTCCAAGGAAGTAGGTATGCAAAGTGTAGTTTCTCAAAGGGTTTCCCCATACAATTCCTCTTTTCTCTAAAACTCTACCAAAAAATGAATTCTAAATCAAAAGAAAATTATCACATACATAGGTTTTCTATATAGGCTTTTAACCCCACCTTATAGATTTCTGTATATGTCATTTGTAAAGAAGTCAGAACTGGGTACTTTCCCACCCTTATGAACTTCTAGGGACAGGAATTAATTCTAGGGGTTGATTAATCCATTAGTAACTGTTTGGTTACTAATGAATTTACATTGATCACAATGTCCAATATAAATACATTTAGTAATCTTTTCTTTATGATAACTTAATGAAGTAGTTTGCTTAGGCACTTATGAAGAAACTAGTTGCAATCATTGGCTTTATATTAATAAATTTATTTCTAAATTATTTTAATTAAAAATATGTATTTTTGTTTCTAAATAGAAATAATGTTTAATCTAGTTAATATATTTATTATATACTGTAATGTATTTTATTAAAGTTATTAATTTAACAACACATTTAATTAATAAATAATAATTAATTTAATTAAAAATCCTTGGCTTTTTTTTTTAAGAGGGCATCATGCCTTGCTAGATAGAATTAGATTCAGCATTTGAAGGACTTGCTTGCAAGTCCTGCTTTTGACACATACTACTTAAGAGACTCCATGTAAATCACTTAATCTCTTAGTGCTCTAGGCCTGGGCTTCTTAAACTTTTTCCACTAGGGACCCCTTTTTGGTGTCTGCAGCATTCACTGGTGTTGCATGGCTGGAGGGCATTCTGCAATGAAGCTGCAAGATGTAGCACAGGCAAGTGCTGCCAGAAGCGCCTCTAATTCATTATGGTTTGATTTTGATTTAATTTTTGGTTGTTGCATGTTCAGAAACCTTTTACTGTTGCCATATTTTTCCTGACTCATGTGGCTGTGACCCATAGTTTAAGAAGCACTGCCTAGGTGAGTCTCTAAAATTGAATTGGAGAGTAACCTACATTGGTTCAGAGTTTCCTCACAATAATTTCCTTACACCCTTGAAATCACAGATTCAGTACAAGTTAATAGTCTTATTTTGTGTTAGGATTGCATCTGGAATATTATGTCAAGTTCCGTTGGAGGATGACAAGTATGGTAAGGGGGACTCAAGATGAATAAATTGGTATTGTCTTCAAATAATTGAATGCTGTTACATTACAGAAGAATTATAGTGAAGAAGACATGTCCAAATTGGACATGACACTTAACTTCCCCTTGCCTTAGTTTCCTCATCTATAAAATTAAGGCATATACTCAGTGGCCTCCAAGGCCGCTTCCAGTTCTAAATCTATAATTCTGTGGTTCTTCTTGGCCCCAAAGGGCAGAACTAAGACCAAAAGGTGAAAATTGCATGGAGGCAAATTTTGGTTCAACACAGGGAAGACTTTCTTTATAATCAGTTGACTCAAAGTGGAATGATTGCTTTGAAAAGTAGTGAATTTCTCCATCCCTGGTGATTTTCAGACAGAGGTTGAATGATCCCTTATCAGGAATGCTGGCAAGAAAATTCATGCTTCAAGAATCCAGCAGTTGGATGAGATGACTTCTAAGCGTCTTGTTTACCTCTGAAAATCTGTAGTTACTGGTAATCTGATCTGAAAAACTTAACAGGGTCAGGGAGTAGCTGTTCATTAGAAGAAAGACCTTTGAAGAAAAAAAACACAACAGATGATGACTAGGATTTGGCCAGAGGCATATACAACATGACCCAGGAAGCAGCAGGTCTGTATAACAGGACTGAAACAATTGCTGTTGCTGAAGTTGGTTTAATTGGATCACTGATGACTGAATTAAGGAGTGACTGAGTAGGAAGAAGGGCTTCAGAAAACCAGGCACTGTATCACATTGCTGGTGAAGCTATGAATTGGTCTGACTGTTCTTGAAGATAACATAGTATATATGAAAAGTCAGGAAACTGTTCATACCCTTTTAGCCCAGTAACCCCACTCTCAAGCATGCACCCCAAGGAGGGCACAGACAGACAAAGGATTCCATATCTAACCAGATATTTACAGCAGCACTTTTTGTGTTACCAAAAAACCTGGCAAGCTGATGTTTACAGATTGGGGAATGACTGAACAAATTATAATCTGTAAGTGTAATTGAATATTATTGCACTGTAAGAAATAATGAATTTTAGGAATTCAGAGAAACATGGGAAGACTTCTTTGAACTGATACACAGTAAAGAATGCAGAATCACCATGACCATATATAAAGTCACTCTGGCAGCTAAGTGGTTCAGTAGATAGAGCACTGGGCATAGCATCAGGAAGATGAGTTCAAATCCAGCTTCAGACATTTTTTTGTTGTGTGATCTTGGGCAAGTCACCAGATCTATGTTTGTCTTAGTTTTCTCAACTGTAAAATAGGGTTAATAATAGCACCTCCCTCCTAGTGTTGAGAGGATCAAATGAGATAGTAATTGGAAAGTACTTAGCACAGTAAGTACTGGCACATAGTAGGCACTGTAGAAAGGCTTATTTCCTTCCCCTTCCCTATATATGTTGTTGTTGAGTCATTTTTCAGTCATTTCTGACTCTGTGAACCCATTTGGGAATTTCTTGGCAAAGATACTGAAGTGGTTTGCTGTTTCGTTCTTCAACTGATTTTACAGATGAGGAAATTGAGGCCAACAAGGTTAAGTGATGTGCCCAGGTTTACATAGCTAGTAAGTGACCAAGGCCAGAGTTGAACTCAGGAAGATGACTCTAGGTCTGGAAACTATCCACTCTACCCACAGTGCCAACCCAGTTAATCTTGTTTTTCTATCCTGGTCTCACAGCCATTCACATGAGACCTATAGATCAGCCTCCAGGCCACATATGACCTTCTAGGTCCTTGAGTATAGCCTTTTGACTGAGTCCAAGTTTTACAAGATCCTTTTATTAAGGAGATTTGTTCTATGAAGTTTGGATTTAGTCAGAGTGCTATACTTGAGGACCTAGAGGCCACATGCAGCCTTGAGGCCATTGGTTCCCCACCCCAAAGCCTAGCTCAGATTAAATGCTGTGAATACTGTTGATTCCAGAGGACGTCCTGGGAGGGTGGAAGGATCCATGGAGGCTTAATGTTGTACATGTTGTCACCTAGTTTTGCTTGAATTTTTTTTTTTAATTCTTGTAAGGGGGATAAATTGGGTCTTTGGCATAAAAAACCCAACACCGAGGTACCAGAATTTTTCTTAAAGAATGAAAGGGTGTTTGAACAGTAATTGTATCATTTACAATTTAGTTCAACATAAAAAACCCAACACCGAGGTACCAGAATTTTTCTTAAAGAATGAAAGGGTGTTTGAACAGTAATTGTATCATTTACAATTTAGTTCAACATTTGTTCCTTAAGTGCCTACTGCTCTTAGATCTCTTCCTCTCTTACTTTTTCCATCTTCTTGTGCTTACAGAAACTTGACTCTTTCCAGAGCACAATCCATCCTCTGGGCATACTTCCTTTTCTTGTGCCCACAATACCCTGGGCCAAGAAGAGGGATCTGTCTCCTCCTTGCTTTTTTTTTTTTTTTTTACCATTTCTAGATATTCTTGATTGCCCTCATTATGAAATCTCTCATCCTCTGAAGTTCGCTCTATCCATATATACCTCCTTAAGCTTTTTGTCACTATAATACTGTATTATTAATACTATAATAGCAATATAAATTTTTCTTGTTGCTGACCTCTTTTCTATCCTTACCCTTGTACTCATGTTGCAGTCTAGGGCTCCTGGGAACCCCAGAATGCAAAGGTACAGGGCAGGAGTCTGCTTAGAATGTTCTCCCTCTTTTCCTCTACCTTAAGGTTTCATATCTCACTTTCTGTAGGACATCTTTTTAGGTCCTTCCCCTTCTACTCTTCCCTATTCACTCTGAGATAAGTTTCTATCAACCCTTTGATATTTTCTATCCACACAGTTGGTTGTGTGTTCTTTCCATTAGCATGTGAGCTCCTTGAGGGCAGGGACCATATTTTTGCCTTTCTTTGTACTCCAGCTTTTGGCACAGTACCTGGCACATCATGAGGGTTCTTAACTGGGGAATCTATTAACTTGTGTTTAAAAAACAACTTTGACAGTGACATTTCAATATGATTGATCTCCTTTGTAATCCTGTGTATTTTAAACATTTAAAAACATTATTCAAAAAAGGGGTTCATGAGTCTCAACAGACTGCCAAAAGTGCTTATTGAATGCTTATTGACTAAGTTTATATCCATGAATAATTAGGTCCCACAGGACACAACTTATCTAACTAAAAAAGGCTGATGGATGGCATACTCAGTAGTCAAGCAGGAAGCATCACAGGCTTCTCCTCACGACATTATGAGAAAGGCAGCTAGGTCTCACAGTGGGTAGAACAACAGCCCTGAAATCAGGAGGGTCTGACTTCAAATCTGGCTTCTGACATTATCTGTGTGACCCTTGGTAAACCACTTCATCCCAGCTGCCTCAAAAAAAAAAAAAAGACTAATTGTAAGGCATTTTTCTGGCTCATTATCACATTTTAAACTCTCCTTAGGGAGACAGCGAAGGTGAATTAGCATCATGATGTTTGGTGTCCTGGCCCAACACTATCTTTTGTGTTGTTACCCCTCAGGTTCCAGAGTGCATTTAGACCTCACAAGTTTGGGGGAAATGACCAGCCTCTCAGCTTGTAAGCAGAAAAATCAACCAAACATCCTTCTTCCAGGGCCTATGAATATCAGAAAGAACCACTTGTTCTTGGTTCACTTCAGAATGAATATTTCCTGGTGACAATGAATCATAAATTGCTAGAGCTAGAAACAGAGACCTAGAGGCTCTTCCCAGGTCGTGTAGACTGTACCTTTGCTTCCCCTTCCATTTGGCGCCTCTCTTCATCAAGCTTGGTTATATTTATATTGAGGACTCCTTAACCCTTAGGGGAAATGATGCCTCTTATTGTTATCCTATAATTAAGGCATTTTGTTATTGTAAAGGTAGGATTCTGCTTGGGTGGAGCCCTAGGGCTCCTGAGTACTGAGTCATTAAAAGGAATTTGGGTAATCTGAAGAGGGAATCCCAGAGGTGTGGATTACTTGTTGGGGCCATTGTTTATTGGTCTTCCTCTGCTCTTGAAAGTGAGCTGAGAAAAGGGATCCATCTCTTAAGCAGGAAGCAGACAGTAAAGGGAAGGAGGTGACAGGATATCTATTTTTGGCCTTTGGAAAAAGATGGTGGGATGCCCGCAGGTTCCAGGGAAAAAAAAATGACTATTATATAGTTGCTAATAGGAATAGGCCCAGATGCTAGGGTTCATTTGACCATACCAAATAATAAAATCAGTCTTAACCCACTACTGACTATGTATGTGTCAGCCAATTATGATATAGGAGACAGATCCCAGGATTTTGAATGTATGTGAATATGAGTAAATCAGCTACCTTCTCTAAGGGACACCCTGTATCTGAGCCTCAGTTTTCTTATCTTTAAAATGGGGATAATCATATTCTTATTACATACCTAACAGGAAGTTGTCAGGAATTAAGTAAGCTTCAAAGTTCTTTATAAATGTGAACTGTTGTAAGTAGGTCAAAGGGATGTGGATCAGGGGTCAGGGTGGAACTTCTTTGAAAGATTTCCAGTAGAGGATTGAAGATATCACAAGATCTACTGGGAATAATCTGAAGCTCAGGAGAAATCTTGGAGGGATTAGATAGGGAATGTTTTTCCTGTTTAGAGGGTAGTGGAAATGCAAACTAGTGCATCACAGGATTAGAAAGTGAATGCTTTTTTCAGCTTCCTCCTTCCTCTTCCCTCCTATACATGAACTGACACAGAGATAAGTCTGGGAAGTAGCTTCTAAGAGAGAAGTTCTTAACTTTTATGTGTATCATGAACGCCCTTGATAAACACATGAAAGTCCATTAAGGGAGTCATATGAATAAGACTGGAAGGTTGATAGGTGCCATTAAAGAGAGGGTTTTAACCCCAGGCTGAAGGCAACTGATTTTTGATATAGGATGTGGAGTGGTTGGATAAGCTGTTTTTGTGACATTCTTTTGGCAACCATTGGAAGGATGAGTTGTGAATTTAGCCTTAGAGGGCAAAACTAAAAGTACTCTGTGGAAGTTGCCAAAGTCAAATTTAGGCTTAATGTAAAGCAGAGCTAACTAGCAGTTGGTGTGATCTGAAAGCGGAAAGGGTCTAAATGACCACTTGCCATGTTGGGGAGGGCATCTTTTTTTTTTCCAGCCATTGTTTAATATAGATGAACCTTGAAGTCCTATCTCTGAAATTATATAAATTATATAATTCTATAATGGACTCATCAGTCATTCAAGCTGTTTATGTTTACATCTCCTCCCAACATTCCCTCTTCCCCACCTCTATTCCCAGGGACCCAGTAGATAGAGCACTGGGCTTGGAAATGTTATTTTGAAAAAGAGTCTCTAGGTTTCACTGGAATGTCTAGGTAGTGTTGTGGAGAGTGCACAGAGTGCCAGGAAGACTCATCTCAATCTGACTCTCAGATGCTTACTAACTGTGTGACTCTGGGCAAGTCACTTAACCCTGTTTTACCTTAGTTTCTTCATCTGTCAAATGAGCTGGAGAGGGAAATGGTAGACCATTTCAGTATGTTTGCCAAGAAAACCCCAAATGGGATTAGAAAGATTTGGGTGTGACTGAAAATGACAAGCTGACTGTATTGTCTTAAGGCACTAAATGATCATCTATCATAGAGAATTTTTTAAAATTGGTGGTTAAATGATATGACATGTAAAGAGCTTTGCAAGCCTTGAAATGTTACGTAAATTAAGTTATTATTGCTATTTAAAGAATTATTGACCTCCCACTCTTGTGAAACCTAAATTGCATTAAGTATAAGATAGGCCAAAGGTAATCCTTTGGGAAAAATAATTCACAGAAATGGAAGAGAGAGTGAAATCCTTATCAGTAAAACTACCTTTGCCCTAGAACAATTTGATATAGTTAAAATTTATATAACAGTTTCTAGGGACAAAGGATGAAGCTGTTCTCATAGGTCAGTGTTGGAATTCTTTTCCATTTAAAGGTCACAGGACCAGAAGGGGAAACATTGTTAAGAGCTATGTGAAAGGGGGGAGCAGCTAGGTAGCACACTAGCCTGGAGTCAGGAAGACCAGAGTTCAAATCCAGACTAGACACTTACTAGCTGTGTGACCCTGGACAAGTCACTTAATCCTGTTTGCCTCAATTTCCTCATCTGTCAAATGAGCTGAAGAAGGAAATGGCAAATCACTACAGTACCTTTGCCAAGAAAGCCCCAACTGGAGTCACAAAGAGTCAGACACAATTGAAACAACTGAATAACAAAAACAAACATCAAAGGAATAGTTTCTTGGGCAAAGAGGGCTTCTTATAGAGGGAATTGGAAAATATTGAGCACACCCGCTTTTAAAATTAAGAACTTCAGTGTAGCAATGGCTCTAATGAAGTCACTGATAGAGGAACTTCTTCCTGTACTACAAATTGCAATCTTTCCATGATTTCTCATCCCATTCAAGTCTTAGCCCTGTCCTCCAATGCTTGCTCCTATTATAAGTATACCTGATACTAGAAAGCTTCCTTTAAATATTCTGTGGACCCTAGGGCAGCATTAATAGTTAAGTATGGAACAAACTTTTAGGTACTGCATATGTTATAAAGGACACTCAGATTCCATATTGTATACTGCTGAGGTTTGTGAAGAGAGGGGGAGTCAGAGAAAGACCAAGCATGAAGGAGAGAGAGAGAAGGAGAGAGGGAGAGACACACACACACACACACACACACACACACACACACACACACACAGATACACACACAGAGACAGAGAGAGAGACAGAGACAGAGACAGAGGCAGAGACAGAGGCAGAAAGAGACAGAGACAGAGAGAGAGACACATACACACACACACAGACACACACAGAGACAGAGACAGAGAGACAGAAAGAGACAGAGACAGACACACACAGAGACAGAGATAGAGAGAGAGAGACACAGACAGAGAGACAGAGAAAGACAGAGAGAGAGACATAGAGAGAGACATACACACAGAGACAGAGAGAGAGACAGAAAGAGACAGAGAGACACAGAGAGAGACACACACACACACACACAGAGACAGAGAGACACAGAGACAGAGAGAGAGAAGAGAGAGAGAAATAAAGGTAATAGGTCATTGTAAATCTGAAGTCACACCCAGCAATTCACTGGGGCCTTCGTTCATTATCTAAGATAACTTTATGTTTTGATGCATTAGACTGCTCAGTGGAAGATACAGCCAGCCCTGGACTCAGTCAGGCAGACTAGAGTTCAGATGTGGCCACAGATAGTACTAGATATATGACCCTTGACAAGTCACTTGACCTCTGCCTCAGTTTCCTCATCTCTCAAAGGGGGATAATAATAGCACCTGCTCTCCAGCGTTGTTGTGAGAATAAAATAATATTTGTAAAGTGTTTTGCAAATCTTAAATAGCTATATGAATGCTCATTATTATTGGTAGTAATTTCATTTATGTATACTCTCTGCCAGTGGAGATCACAAACCATCTACATCTTCTTGTCTTGGTTTTTTTTTTTGTCCATATCTTCCCATAGATCATGCATGGAAGGTCTATTCAGTGTACCAAGGCCTTCATCTAAGTCTTTTAACGTTTCTGATGTAGTGGTGCTAAGTTAACAATCACTTTTGAGGATGTGACTGGCCCACTTTCTCTTCTGTTTATATGATGTCTTGATTATATTTTTTATTCTACTTATGTCTTTTACTTCCACACAAGTCACATTAGTAATAGAGGGTGTTTTAAGGTCCTTATAATGACAGGAAGACTTCTGGGACACCCTGTATATTGTTATCTGTTTATGTCCAACCCCTCTGTTACCCCTTGGGCTGCCTATAATTCTGATTCTTTATAGATCATGGTATTTTATGATTCTTAGTCCTGTAGCAATACCAAGAGAATATTGGTATTAAGAAAATAAGTTTTTATGTCACGGAGCATTTTGGGATTTTTTGGAAGCTCTGCACAATTTCACAAATACAATCTACTCTACTTTTCTCCTTTAATTAATCAACAACGTCTGCCCATGATGATAGCCATGGCCATCCAACTGAATTGACACCACTTGGGCAATATGTCTTCATCCATTTCGTAGAAACTTAGAATTTTAGAATTATAAGGGATCTCAATGATTGTCTGTTCTGACTTAGAAATAATTCCCACTATAATATACCCAACTAATGGTAAATCTAGCCTTTGAGTGAAAAAATGTCCTGAGGCTACCCATTATCCTATCAGGACAGCTCTAATTCTTAGATTAGATCTAATAGATCAAGCTTAAACTGGTTTCTTTGCAATTTATACATGTTATTCCTGGTGTTGCTTCCTGGGGTCAAAAGGAACAAATTTAATTTCTCTGTAGAAAGATTTTACATATACATACATATTTGTGTCTAATGGTAGCCAGGAGATTGGGGCAAGGGGGGAGGAGAAAAAGGGGAAGAAAAAAATTTACTTGATAAATTTATTATATATTGAAAAGGAATAGCAAATTATACATAATAGAGTTGCCGTGTCATGTGCATCATCTTTTTTTATTCTGTTATGTTATAAAAATGTTTATTTTATTTCATAAGTTAAAAATGAAAATTATTTTTTAAAAACAATGAGATGACATTGAAAAAAAAAAGCTTTTCAAATACTTGAAAATAGCCTTTGTGAAGACTCACCTTAGTCTTCTCTAAGCTAAACATTCCCAGGACCTTCAATGGAGCCTTGTAAGAAGTGATCCTAAGCCTTTGACTATTCTGGTTGCCTGTCTTCCAGATGCTTTCCAGCTTAACAAGGTCTTTCCTAGGCTGTGTTGCCCTGAACTGAACCTAATACTCCTGATGTGACCTGACCAGGACAGAGTACACATAGGGCTTACCACCTCCTTATTTCTGGATACTGTGCCCCCTCATAAAGACCTAAGATCTAATTCATTTTTCTGGCAGTCACATCATATGACTTACTCCTCCTGAGCTTGTGGTCTGTTGATTTGAACAGACTCTTGTCTAAACATTTCTCTCCATCTTATACTTGTAAACTTGATTTTTTTTTCAAATCAATAACCATTTATTAAATACTTCCTATTTGCCAGGCACTGTGCTAATAAAAATAAATTACTTAAAACTTCCTTCTACCTTCCTTTTGAAAACTTCTGAGGAATATTCTCCCTATTATTCAGATCCAGAAGTTTTCTAAGAGAAGTTAATTGACACAGCTAAAGTTTGAATTTGATTTTTTGAACCCCAAAATAGATAGAATGGACTTCCCTCAAAGGTGTAGTGGGTCCTTCCCACAGTAGAGGTTTTCAATCAAAGATCACATGACAGAGACCACAATGTAGTGGGGGATTCTCATTTAGGTCTAGGTAGAACAAAATGACCTATTAGGCACATTCCAAATCTCAGATTCTTTGATTCTCTGGCCACTGTCTTTGCAAGGCATCTTTTACACATAGAGCTTAGTACCTTTTAGATCTGTTTGGAGTCATGAGGGAGTAGTATGGCTGAGATTTTTAAATAATATGGCAGTTCCAGGCAAGGCAATAATCACTGAGTTGGCCTCAGTGCCTGCTACATATAATGTTTGTAAAGTGCTTTGCAAATCTTAAATAGCTGTATAAACTCTAACTGTTATTACTAAGAATTTCGTCAGTGGATTCTCTCTGTCCACAACTTCTTGTCCAGTGTTTTTCTTGTCTATATCTTCCCTTAAGTCATCCATGGAGGGTCTACTCAGTGTACCAAAGGCCTTCCTCTAGATCTTTTAACATTTATGAGTACACCCATACTCAAGGAAAGGAGGGAGCTAGTGGTATAAGCTGAGCCTCAAGTCACTGGCAGCTGGGTGGCACGGTGGATAGAACCCTGGGCTTGGAGTTAGAAGACATGAATGATTTGAACTATCCTTTGACACTCACTAGCTTTGAGACTTTGGGCAAATCACTTAACCTCCAACTGCCTCAGTTTCCTCAACTGTAAAATGGGCATCATCATAACACCTACTTCTCAGAATTGTTGTCAGGATCAAATAAGAAAATATTTGTAAGATGCCTGGCACGTTGTAGGCACTATGTCCAGTCGTGTCCAGCTCTTCACGATTCCATTTGAGGTTTTCTTGGCAAAGATACTGGAATGGTTTGCTCTTTTCCTTCTTCTACTCATTTTTCAGATGAGGAATCTGAGGAAAATAGAGTTAAATGACTTGGGATCACCTAGAGGAGGCTGGATTTGAACTCAGGAAGATGAGTCTTTGTGATTCCAAGTGCAGTGCTTTACCATAGTGCTACTTAGCTCCCCTATTACATATGTGCTAATTATTAATATTATTAATAAATTCTTCATCTTTACAATAAAGGATTTGTATGAGATTAATTAGAAGTTCCCTTCCAAACCTAAATATGTGAACCAGTGGTTTAGTAAAGGTCATGGATAGCTACACCATTCTAGGCTAGAACTGTTGTCTGCTCCCTTTCTCCAGACATCTGCCTGAGTAAGTATATTCTTTTACCTCTTCCATGCCTGTCTGCTTTTTAATTCAGGGTATTCCAAAAGTCTTAGTGTTGTTTTAGAGTATTAAATAAGCTATTAAACTTTAGTGTTGTTGTTAAACCAGAGGATTAGTACTATAAGTAGGTCATAATGCTGGGGCCCTTTTACTCCTCTCTTTTATTCCCTACCCAGTTACGGTCAGTCATCAAGCCTTGATGGTTCTTCTATTATTTCTCAAACCCCTCCCCTCCCTTCCCCATCCCACTACTCTAATTTGTTCCATCATTTTCTCCTATTCCCTAAATGGCCTCCTTCTTTCCAACATCTCCCCCTTGCCAATCCATCTACCTGCCGTTGCCATGGAGAACAGTGAGGTCTTTGGGGTTGTGAGCTCCCCAGCTGAACAGACATCATGGAAAGTTAGAGCGTAGGGCCAGCTGGCTGGGCAGACGAGCACAGAGATGCCCACGGGCACAATGAGTGTGCCAAGGTGACTTTTCATCTAGCTCAGTCACCTGAACACACGAAGTGAATGTGGTCCCTAAGAGGTTGGGTGCTTTATTCATGAACAAACCTTTACAGCCTAAATCCCTAAACCTTGCCTGTCATTAACTCCTCTCTCTACTTTTGTGATTACTAGTACATATTACAGAATCTAAGAAAAATAGAATTTGTGAGTTGGCTGCCAGATGGTCCAGCCGATTTTATTGTAGTTGTTCAGTTGTTTCAGTTGTACCTGAATCTTCATGACCCCATTTGGGGTTTTCTTGGCAAAGATACTAGAGTGGTTTGCCATTTCCTCTTCCAATTCATTTTACAGATGAGGAAACTGAGGCAAGCAGGGTTAAGTGACTTGCTTAGGACCCCACTGCTAGTAAGTATCTCAGGCCAGATTTGAACTGAAGAAGAATCTTACTGATTCTAGGCCTTGCCCCCTATCCACTGCCCCACCTAGATGAAATCTATTTTGTAGCAACAAGTGAATGTACATCCTCTGCTTGAAGAGCTCTCACCTCTGGAGGCCTGTTATTCCACTCTTGGACACCTGTCATTCCCCTCTTGGACAGCTTTAATTCTTAGGAATTTTTTTACTGACATCAAGTCTAAATTGGCCTATTTGCAACTTCTACGTTTTGCTTCATGTTTACAGAACAAGGAATTCCTCCTTCACAAGAGAAGCCTTTAGGGGCAGGTAGGTGGTGAAGTGGAGGGAGCACTGGCCCTAGAGCCAGGAAGACCAGAATTCAAGTCTGACCTTACTAACTTTGTGACCTTAGGCAAGTCACTTAACCTCGATTGTCTCAAAAAAACAAAAACACAAAAAAACCAATCTTCTTGAAACAGAAAAACAAGACAAGCCTTCACATTCTTAAAAATAGCTGGAATGTCCCATCTGCTTTAGATGCCACCTCCTATCTCTGACCCTTTTGATTTCACAAATATTTTGAGAAGTGTACATTTGCAGGTATTATCCCCATCTTGCAGAAAAGGCAACTGAGGCTTAGATGAATTAAGAGACTTGATTATCAGACTAGTAGTAATTGTTGGCAGAAAGATTCAAGTGCCTAAAGGGGCCAAGGTCTCCCAGTGCATCCTGGCTCATCTCCAGTCATCCTGCAGAATATCAGGTCACTGGATTCAGTTGACTCTGGAGGAGAAGTGAGGTTGATCTTGCACAGTCCTCTCTCACTCAAAACAAAGTCAAGTGCAAGTCATGTCATCATTTCTCTGATGGCATGGTTTTTTTCGGCAATGAAGGACAAACAAACAGAGGAGGGCTTAATTACTATCAAGAATCCCATTCTATCATAACCTTTGATGGACTCTGCTTTGCCTTGGTCAAGCTGAAGGATGGTAACAGTAAACCATTCTGCATCTGGTCCTAAAACAAATCTTCTGAAAGTATTACATATGGGACTTAATTGCTAGTTCAGCTAGATTAACGGTTCTTAACCTGGGATCCGTGAACTTATTGTTAAAAAATATTTTGATAATTGTATTTCAAAATAATTTATTTCTTTTACAATCTTATATATTCTATTTTATTTTATGTACTTCAGTACATTATTTTGAGGAGTCTGTAGATTTTATCAGACTGCCAAAGGGGTCTATGACCCCTCCTCAAGATTAAGAACCCCTAGACTAGATTATATTTAAATTCTATTCTAGCTCTAAATCCTATGATTCTATGATGTTTGAGTGGTTTTCATAGCCTTTGAAGTCCAAACTTGACCTGACATTCAAGCCCTTAGAAATATGACTTCAGTCTACCCTTCCAGCCTTATCTCATACAGTCTCTTATGTATACACTTCATTGGAATCAAATCAGTCTACCCATTGCCCCTTTCACACCTTCCCGTCATTTGCACTGATTTTACCTAATATTAGTTATCCTAGTTTAATAGGCCTTGGTTCCATCTCAGTCCAGTTTGATTTGGGGAAAGAGTTAGGCACTGCCTTTCTCCACATAATATTACTTTCTTAAACAATAAAATGAAAGATATAAGTGATTCAGAAGGGTACAGTGAATGAGGAAGATCAATTATTTTTCATTAGGAATTCATACTTATAAATTTATTCTGAAGATACCCAGATTCATTAATTTGCCCATCAAAGGCATCCATAATGAAGGTATAAGAAGTGAACAGGAAATCTTGTATAAACAATATTCTACAGCAGAGCATGTTTTAATAGTAAGATTTAGTTATAGAACACCCTGGTTGTGTGTTCTAGGATCATAGATTAGATTTAGAGCTCTGAGGATGCTTAGAAGCCAGCATGTCTAATTCCCTCATTTTATAGATGAGGAAAAGACCAGAAAGGTTAAGTGATTTTCCCCAGTCACATAGCTGTGGAATTTTTGTGGGATTTGAATTCAGGTCTCCACCACACCTTTCTGTTTCTACTAGGTATACCACACTAGTTGTAAACCAGACCAAAACCTTCACCCTTCAGCTGGCTACTTCATTCATTACCTTATTAATTCTCATCCTGGATTCTATGGCAATCAAGAGATATGTTCTGATATTTCTTCACATATTAATAGAAATGCATAATTTCTCTTATGAATTAGCAGTTAGTCCATTAGATCTGGGGTTTGACTCTAGTTCACAAAACAAACTGGAGAAATCTTTTTTTTCTCTTAAATTTTTTTCACCTCTTTCAGTCGTTATCAGCCCCTCTATAGTCTTATGCTAAAATAAGTATTACTGACTATATAGTTTATAACCAATTTAACAAACAATACCATGGTACTTGTCAAAGCTAGAATCACATCTAATCATCAAATGCAACTGCTGGTTTCTCCTCAGTCCTGAAAATTCAGTTCTGCTGTTCAGATCTCTCAGGGTAGCAAAGCCTCTCAGGAATTCTCTTTATAATAATAATAATGATATATATATATATGTATATATATATATATATACATATATATATATATACATTTTGCAAAGTAAGAGTTAAACTCAGTTCTATCATTAAATCTTTCTTTCACATATTGTTGTTGCACAGTTGTTTCAGTCAGGTCTGACTCTGTGGCCCCATTTGGTGTTATCTTGGCAAAGGTACTGTAGTGATTTGCCATTTCCTTCTCCAGCTCATTTTACAAATGAGGAAACTGAAGCAAACAGGATTAAGTGACTTGCCCAGGGTCACACAGCTAGTAAGTGTCTGATACTACATTTGAACTCAGGAGTGGTCCTATGCCAGTATCTCCCATGTCACACAATCAGTTCCAAAGTTCTTTTTTTTTTTTAATTTAACTTTTAACATTTATTTTCACATAATTTTGGGTTACAAATTTTCTCCCCTTTTTTCCCCTCCCCCCCCCAGACCCAAGCTTTCTAATTGCCCCTGTGACCTATCTGCTCTCTCCTCTATCCTCCCTCCCTGCCCTTGTCTCCGTCTTCTCTTTTGTCCTGTAGGGCCAGATAGCTTTCTTGACCCCTTAACCTGTATTTCTTGTTACCCAGTGGTAAGAACATTACATTTGGTCCTAACACTTTGGGTTCCAACTTCTTTAGCTCCCTCCCTCTCCACCCCTTCCCCTTGGAAGACAGGCAGTTCAATATAGGCCATATCTGTTTAGTTTTGCAAATGTTTTCCATACTAGTTGTGTTGTATAGGACTAACTATATTTCCCTCCATCCTGTCCTGTCCCCCATTACTTCTATTTTCTTATGGTCCTTTCCCTCCCCATGAGTGTCGACCTCGTGTTGCATTCTCCTCCCCATGCCCTCCCCTCTATCCTCCACCCCACCCTGCTTGTGCCCCTGTCCCCCACTCTCCTGTATTATGAGATAGGTTTTCCTATCAAAATGAGTGTGCATTATATTCTTTCCTTTAGTGGAATGTGATGAGAGTAGACCTCATGTTTTTCTCTTGCCTCCCCTCTTTATCCCACCCCTAATAAGTCTTTTGCTTGCCTCTTTTATGAGAGATAATTTGCCCCATATAACTTCTCCCTTTCTCCTCCCAATATTTCTCTCTCACTGCTTGATTTCATTTTTTTTTTAAGATATGATCCCATCCTCTTCAATTCACTCTGTGCACTCTGTCTCTATGTATGTGTGCGTGTGTGCATGTGTGTGTGTGTGTACTCCCACCCAGTGCCCAGATACTGAAATGTTTCAAGAGTTATAAATATTGTCTTTCCATGTAGGAATGTAAACAGTTCAACTTTAGTAAGTCCCTTATGATTTCTCTTTGCTGTTCGCCTTTTCATGGTTCTCTTCATTCTCGTGTTAGAAAGTCAAATTTTCTTTCCAGCTCTGGTCTTTTCATCAGGAAAATTTGAAAGTCTTCTATTTCATTGAAAGACCATTTTTTTTCTCCTGAAGTATTATACTCAGTTTTGCTGGGTAGGCGATTCTTGGCTTCAGTCCTAGTTCCTTTGGCTTCTGGAATATCCTATTCCATTCCCTTCTATCCCTCAATGTAGAGGGTGCCAGATCTTGTGCTATCCTGATTGTATTTCCACAATACTTGAATTGTTTCTTTCTAGCTGCTTGCAATATTTTCTCTTTCACCTGGGCATTCTGGAATTTGGCCACAATGCTCCTAGGAGTTTCTCTTTTTGGATCTCTTTCATGCAGTGTTCTGTGGATTCCTTGAATATTTATTTTGCCCTCTGGTTCTAGAATCTCAGGGCAGTTTTCCTTGATAATTTCATGCAAGATGATGTCTAGGCTCTTCTTTTGATCATGGTTTTCAGGTAGTCCCAGAATTTTTACATTGTCTCTCCTGATTCTATTTTCCAGGTCAGTTGTTTTTCCAATAAGATATTTCACATTATCTTCCATTTTTCGAATCTGCGCGGTATGTTCTGTGATATCTGTCTTTCTCGAAAAGTCCTTAGCGTCCATCCGTATCATTCCAGTTTTGAAAGATCTATTTTCTTCAGTGAGCTTTTGAATCTCCTTTTCCATTTGGTTAATTCTGCTTTTGAAAGCATTCTTCTCCTCATTGGCCCCTTGCACCTCCCTTGCCAGTTGAGTTAGGCTAGTTCTCAAGGTGCCAATTTCTTCAAGATTTTTTTGGTTTTCCTTTAGCAGGGAGCTGATCTGCTTTTCATGCTTCTCCCTCATCCCTCTCATTTCCCTTCCCAGTCTTTCCTCCACCTCTCTAACTTGATTTTCAAAATTCCTCTTGAGCTCTTCCATGGCCCGAGCCCATTGGGTGGGCTGGGACACAGAAGCCTTGATTTCTGTGTCTTTGCCTGATGGCAAGCATTGTTCCTCCCCATCAGAAAGGAAGGGAGGAGGTGTCTTTTCTCCGATAAAGTACCTTTCAATAGTTTTATTTCTTTTCCCTTTTCTTGGCATTTTCTCCAACCAGTGGCCTGACCTCTGAATGTTCTCCTCACACCCACCTCGCCTCCTGGTCCTCCCAGCCAGCGTTTGGGGACTGAGATTTAAATGCTGCTTCCCGCCTTAGGATTTTTGGCGGGGGCAGGGCTGCTATTCAGTGTGAGAATTAAGTTTAGGTGGTCAGGGGGAAGGCTGCCTCTCTGGCTCAATTCCCTCAGGGGGTTTATGCACAGACCTTCCACAATGGATCCAGGCTCCCGCCCTCTTGGGGAGCCCCGTCCGCAGCCGCCTCTCAGCCCCCACCTCCCGGGGGGGCCTGAGCCATGGGGGCACCCCACTCCCTCTCAACCCGCCAAAGAGACTCTCTCACCCACCCCTGTCAGTCACCTGTTGGTGGGGGGGCCCGTGCTGCCGCTGAAGCTCCCGCCTCTGGAGCCCTCTCAGATCTGTGCCTCTCGGGGCCGCGACCACCGCCGCCGCCACAGCAGGTCCGGGCTGGGCGCCACGTCTGCAGCGCGATGGGCCTTTTGCGAGAGGTTTGCAGGTCCCTCTGTGGGTGGGGGGACCCGCGTGGCCGCTGGAGATCCCGTCCCCGTAGCCCTCTCGGATCTTTTTCTCACGGTGTCGCTGCCGCGGTAGGGCTGCTCTCTGCTTCCCGCCCTGGCGTCCAGTCCACGGCGCGGAAGGACCCCCCACGAGAGGTTTGCAGGTCTCTCTGGAACAGAAATCTCCCTCGCTCCAATATTCCGTGGTCTCTGGGTGCAGAATTCGCCCTGGGTTAGTCCCCTCTGCCATTCTGTGGTTTGTGGGTTCGGAGCTATGTGTATGTGTGTCTTTCTACTTCGCCATCTTGGCTCCGCCTCCCAAAGTTCTTGAGAGAGACCTTGAAAGTGTCCTTGTATCACTTCTTCTGACCACCATGTGAGCATTTGCCCTGTGTGAATTCTCCATAAAACAGTCTTTTTGGCAAGTGTATGTTTTACATTTGAACAGTATGGCCAGCTCATAGGGGTTGCGCTCTCTGGAGCAGAGTTTGAATGCTTGGCAGTTTAGTTCAAGAACTGATTGTGTGATGTGGGAGACTCTGGCACAAGATTACAACCACCCTAGCATACAAGGTGGGCTGCTGGCATAAGTTCTTTGATCTGTTTTTCTAAAGGAAAGACAGCAATCTTACTTTAATCAAATAATGCAGACAGATAAGTAGAAAGAAGTGAGTATCCAAGAAAGAATTCAGCAGACAGGGCTACAACTGTCCAAACAGAGTAATAATACATAATTGCCAGATTAGGGAGCACCAACATCTGGATTCACAAAGCAGGGGTGCTCCTTAACAAGGCTACACAGAGTCTCATCTGGCCAAATCACAAAGAAATATTCTTCCCAGGAATGAGCCCCAAAGTAAAATACCAACCTCCCAGTATGTATAGTTTTCAACTAATAGGCTTAGAGCCAGAAGGCATCACAATCCATGTGACTCGGTGCCTAATTGGCTCAGTGCCAAAAGGTATGAAAACCTTCCCTCAAGCAAGCCTTCCTGGAAGCAAGCTTCCTCCTAACCTGGCTTCCCTTTAGGCAAGTTTCTCCCTCAAGGCAATATCAATTACCTGTTGGGCTCTCTGTGACTCAGGATGTGTCATGGCTGAGAACTGGGCCAGAGTTCAAAGCATCAAGGCATCTGTGATTGAAATTTCTGTGTACCTTTGGACCTGGGAACATGGCCCATGTTCCAAGGGAAAAAGGAACACATGTAGTCACATAGGCCTATTAATGGACAAGGAAGATTTTATATTCCATTAACCCTACAACCGCCCAGCATGGTGTGCCCACATGAGAGAAGGTGCTGTCCTCTATGAGCAAAGCAGAATTGCGATAGCTTCACATGGACTATTTGTGCCTGACCTGTGGTAGGACATTCTGAAGTCATGTTGGTCTGATCATCCACAATCGGACACACAGAAACGTGATTCTAGTATAGTGATGTCATTTTGATCCTCTGAGAACAAGAGACGACAACCAGAAACAAAACCTGAACTCAGGAAGATGAGTCTGCCAAACTTTAGTCAGCATACTCTATCCACTGCACTACCTACCTGCCCAAGGAGGGACAAGAGCCTCCACCCCACAGAGGCTTCCAACCTCACATTCTAGTGCCTGTCACTGCCTCCCTCTCTTGCTCTCTCTCCTAAGCAGGGACCCCTATGCTGAGGGGGCATCAAGGCCATGCACCTACTTGCTGCCAGGGTTCAAGGACCAGTGTCCTGAGCCTCAAAGGGTGTCTGGCCCCAGGCTCCTGGTGTCTGGCCTCCCCAAACTGTTTTCCTCCTTTCCATTCTTGGAAAGCACAAAGTGGTCTCGGGAGTTTCTGCCTCTGGGTGATTTGGAACACATACAAAAATAACAGAGACTGGGAGTGTCCCTGTGTCCTGGGCAGCAGGATGGGTGGCCAGTAAGTCGGGGGCCGCTTGGGCTGTGCCAGGGACCTTCAGCAGCACCTCCCCAGTAGTTGGGGTAAATCCCTTTGTGCCAGATTTCCAAGAAAACACAAATAGGAATTTCAAATGATAGACCAGCATGTTTGGATCACAATTTGCATCATTGAAGGGAACACTCACGTCTATGAGAATATAGATACATTATAGTATCGGAGTAACTTGAAGATATTTGATTCTTGATCATCCTTTGACTTTTATACAAAGTCCTGGTGCAGTTTTCAGATCAAAACTGCACAAAGACTTTTGGGACAACCTGGATGGGCTTTATGAAAAAATAATTCTTGTGCTAATTCTTCACAACAGACCTTTCCCTCCACATTCCTTGTCCTTACCATGTTTGTTTTCAAATTATGGTTATTTGTGTAGGTATCGTTCCCCCTCCTATGAAATGGTAAGCTTCACAAAGACAGGCACTAAGTTTTTGTAGAGCCATTAAATTTTGTTCAGCTAAATGAATTAGTTCATTTTGGTGACCCCCTAGGTTTCTGAGGAGAAATAGTAATACCGAGAAGGTAAAGGACTCCTCCAAGGTCACACGGACAACTTGCAGCTGAGTGATTGGCTGTTAGGATTCCTTATCTCTGAGTTTCTGATCTTTTTCTGAATCTCTAAAATCTGTTATTTTCCTCCCTCTGTCCCTCACTTTTCTCAAAGACTTTCCCTTCTATTTTACAGACTACTTTATATCCTTCTTCCTCTTATAATTGCATAATTTGTCCTTCCCATTCTTGATTGCAAATGTCAGTACTCACCCCTTGTAGCTATTCTTTTTTAAAAATTACTTTTTAATGAACAAAAATTTATTTTCTTTTCCATTTTCCTCCCCCCATTTAAAAAGAAAAAGGAAAAAAAACCTCTGTAATATTAATGCATAGGAAAGCAAAACAAATTCTTGAATTGGCCATTTTGAAAAAAATGCCTCATTCTGCACCCACAGTCCCTAACCTTTCTGTCAAGGGGTAGATAGCACCCTTTAACCTCAGTCCTTTGGACTAGCTGGTTAGTCTTGCAGCTCTTTGCATCTATACATTTTTCTTTCTCTTTTATCTTCCTCTCTCTGTTTTTTTCCTTTTTTTCTCCTTCTTTTCTTCCTTTCTTTTTTTTTAAACTTTTCTTGCCCCCTCCTCCTCATCCACTTTTGTGGTTGATCCCAGTTAAGACACAGAAAAATAAAAGAATAAAAATAAAAATAAAAGAATTTTTTTCCCCAGTAACAAGTGTGACCAGATATGGCATTCTTTGGTTCCTCCTACTGTTACTGAAAACTCCGGAGACTTATGTTGCTTTCAAAGACTGGTGAAGCTCTGAAAGGGATTCATTACTATGACTCTCTTTGACAGCTCCTGTAGGGTTGTTATAGATCCTGAAGGGAAGATTAAAGGCTCAGACACAGTAAGAATGGCCTAGGAGGTCACCTAGTCCTCCCATCTCCCTCTTGTGAGTTGGTCAGGACACAATTGGACCTCTTTCATTCCTTATGAACAAGTTGGGCTTGGGTCAAGGAAAAAAAAAAACCTGTTTCTCAACCACAGAGCAGACAGAAATAATAGCCAGCCCTCTCACAAATGCCAGCCGTTGGTCAACCCGGGAAATAATGTAGAGACTCTGGGCAAAACTAGTGTCCTGAATGGCAAAGACCACTTCTAAACACATACTTTCTGATAGATATGTCAGTAAGCATCGTCAGACTCTACAGTACAGCTGAGTACATGCTTATTTTAAAAATATTTTAGTCTTTACATATAATTGAAAAAAAATAAAATACTATTTAAAAATAAAAAAAAATAAAAACCACACTCAAACATTTTAAAAAAAATTTGAATATAACCATCAACAGACTTGAACATTTTACTATTCAGGGAAGAACAAAAAGGAAGCCACATACGAAAACATTAATTTCTTTTTCATATGGTATTTTAAAAAGTGTATATTGAATTTATTATAATAGGAAAAAGTTGCCCTGTTTGCTTATACTTAAATTCTCCTGGGCACAGAAAAGTATTCCTTTCTGATTTTGTTTTTGTTTTAACCTTAGGGATGGCCTTGAGGCCCCTTCTTAGAAAATGACCCTTAATAAGATTGCCCAAGGCTAGTTATCTCTTTAGCCTTGCTCTATCTGATTAAATGTTCTCTATCAACGTCTTCAAGGTCCCTTGAGGGGACAACACAAAGGGACTGTTTCCTATGCCCATTAGGATGATTGTTAAGAAGTTACTTCTGGTATGTGAGAATAAGTTTTTGATGTCATTCAGAGCCATATCTAATGGTTATTTCATTTACTGTCGAGACTCCTTATCTAGCAAGGGGATATAAAACGTTGGTCCCAATTAGGGGAATCACAAAACACAAGAGGTAGAAGGAACCTCAGAGGTCTTCTACCCCTTCCACATTACCTCTTCAATAGTAACCAAGAGGTGGTCCTCCTACCTTAGCTTAAGGCTCTCTAGAGAAGGAGAATCCATTTGATTTCCCTTTGGGAGAGCTCTAATTGTGAAAAAAAAAGACATTTTTGGGTGATTACTGATAGTTTGACTCATACTGATATTGTAGACCATTAAGAATGTTCCTCACCAAAAAATGTAGTCTTACTGGTCCTTCTGTATGTTGTACTTGTGAAGCTGATTTTTTGAACCCAAGTATAGGATTTTATATTTACCCTTATTATATTTCTTTTTATTAAATTTGGCCCATTGTCATAGCTATCAAAATATTTTAGAATCCTATTATTCAGTTTGTTAACTATCTCTAACTCCTCCCCCCATCAACTTTATGCCATTTGCTAATTTAATAAGCATTCTCCAGCTGTCATCATGTTCCCAGATGACAAAAAAAGAGCTGAAAACAATAATAAAAAGAAGTTATCCATTCCTAGCTCCCATGGCAAATATGACCAAAAGTCAGATACCAATATATACCAAAGGTATATAGAATTCACAGGAGTCAGCTTCTTAGTTTGCTACTCTGTCTAGCTCCTTGCACAGTGCCTAGAAAACAGTAGGTGCTTAATAAATGTTGGTTGATTGACTCTTCTTTCTATCAAAATCATATTCAGATTGCAGCCCATAACTGATGTGATTTCCCAATGGATCTTGAAAAGCCAAGAACCGTTGGCTTTCTTTTTGGGACCAATCACTTTGGCAAAAGCAGAACAATACCACTTAATCCAGTAGCCAGAATCCCTCACCCTGCCTGAATATACCAAGGTAGCCAGAAGACACTGCTAACCATTCCGGGTGAGAGGGCATTTAAGAAGTTAGTACATAATTCTGTGTGTAATGGAAAGAGTGTTTGACTGGCTTGTCTAAGGATTTGTATTCAAGTCAGGGCTTCTACTTGTGCTTCACAGTGTGACCTTAGCTAAGTCACTTAAACCTCTGGGCCTCAGTTTCTTCAGGAAGATGATAGGATTATAGCTGTGGAGATATAAGGGACTTAAAGGTTATTGAGTCCAACCTCCCTTCAGGAGACTGACGCTTGGAACAGTCAAGTGATGTGTTTATAAAGTCATACAGGTGTTAAGGGAGGATGGGCTATATTAATTAATTATTAATTTATTTATTAACTATTAAGGGCAACTTACTGTGTGCCAGGAACTATGCTAAGTGTTTTAGAAAGATGATCTCATTTGATAGGTGGCAGAGGTAGGTATTAGAACCCAGCACCTAGGACTTCAAGTCTAGTGCTCTTTCCACTCTACTATTCAAGAGTCAAGGACTAGATGACTTTTAATATTCCTTGAAGCTGTAAATCTATTATCTTATGATCTCAAATACTCTATTTCCTCTCCTCTGCCAACCGACCTCCCTGGCTTCCTTTGTATCTCAACTAAAATCCCACCTGCTGTTCGAAACCTTTCCCTAACTTCTCTTAATTTTAGTGCCTTCCCTCTGTACATTATTTCCAATTTATCCTGCATTTACCTTGCTTTGTATATATTGATTTGGATGTTATCTCCCCCATTAGATTGAGCTCTGTCTTCCTCCTTCCCTCTCCACTTGGGGCACTATATCCTTACATATGGGGGCTCTGTCCATAGGAATATGATTCTTGCTTAGTTATATTTTGTGAGATAGTTTAGGGATTGGGGGCTAGATTTTTAATTTTCATCTATTTTGTTTACTTATTTTTATTTTTCAAAAAGCTGGGACAATTTACTTTTTGTCCTGTACAGTTTCATTTATGATTTCTTGAAATATAACTCTGAAGAAACAAATTTTTAAAAAGCCTATTGTTTATCAAATGGAGCTACTTGACTGTACCTTTAAACCCAGATCACTCTGGCTCTCAGTGGAATGTCCTAGCCCAAGCCTCTGGCTCTTTGTTTGATGGTTTGTTGCTGTTGTGTTTGTCTTTCATTCTCGAAGAGGACACAACATCAGGGAATGATGACATGGCTTATAGTTGATTTGAGTGAGGGAAGGCTGTGCAAGGTCACCAGCCTCACTTTCTCCTCCAGAGCTATATGGATCCAGTGGCCTGATATTCATCAGGGCAACTGGAGATGGCCCAGGATGCAGTGGGAGACCTTGGCCCTTTTAGGCTTTTAGGTTAGTGAGGGAACACCCATTCGCTCTCTTTAAGAGGCCTCTCCCTCTCCATTTGATGTCTTAGAATGAGTGTAAATAGCAATTGTGTTCAGTTCTGGCCAAAAACTCTGAGCTTCCTTTCCCAGATTGATATTATTGTGATGGTAAATTCGGCTATCTTTTATCTCAATTCTTACCGAACTCTTAGTCATTGAATAGGTGTGGCCTCAGACAAATTGAGAACTGGGAAAGACCTTAATTTAGAAAGGCCAAGGTCACCCATTGCTTCCTGGGCCATGGCCAGTCATCCAGACTTTTGTCTTGCCTCTGGACTTGGCAGCTCTGCCTCATTTCAATCCAATTCACATACAAGTCAAGACATTATCACCTTCATCACTGGTCTTCTTGGGGAATGAAGGGTGAACAACGAACTCCTTGAGAGCAGGGACTGCCTTTGCCTTTCTTTGTATCCCCAGTACAAACTTAGCACAATGACTGGCACGTAGTAGGCACTTAATTAATATTTATTAATAGTGGTTTTTGATGACTGACTTCATGTCTTTATTTCTCCAAAGGGAGGTTAAAGCCTCTTTTCAAAGGAACCTGTGTTCTCCCAGACTCCAGAAGTTGGGAAAGGAAACCTGTTGCCTTTTCCTTTCCCCTGCTCCAGTATCACAGTCACAGAAAGGGGAAACATGGTCACTCCAGGGCTTGACCAGCAACACAGCACCTCTTGGTGGATGTAGCTACAGATCTAGAGTCAAATATGGAGTTCTGTGCGTGTGGGTCTAATTTAGCAAATTCCTGCTGCAGACACATTTCTCCGGGTTTGGCATGATTCAACTGTTGCAATTTGGGGTGCTTGGGACCCCAAAATACCAACACCCTGGGTTCTGCCTGAATGAATTCAACCCAAGCCTTCTTTTGGCCAAAGAAAAACAAAGTTTATTAAAGATTCGCCATATTGGGTTGATTCTTGAGAAACCTAACCATTTGTGACACTTGTATTGACAAAAGGGCCAGATTGAATCTCAGCTGGAGCATCTTCAAGGAGACAAGAAGGATGTTATATACGGAAAGATTGTGGGAGGTATCTAGGGATGGTCTAGTAGTCTGGGAGGAGGGGTTTGAAGAGGAGTCTAAGGAGGACGAGGGTGACTAGAGGTCAGAACCAGAGAGTGGGATTTTGATATGATCAAGGGTGGGAAACAGTGAGAGGTAATGGAAGGTAACAGAAGATGGAGGGCTAGGCTAGGTTAAGGGTATTTTGATAGAATCAAGGATGGGAAGCAAGCAGAGGCAATTGGACAAAGCTATGATGAAAGGCTTAT